>NC_135305.1:49434546-50057818 GCF_048772815.1 Callospermophilus lateralis
TGAAAATTATCAGAAAATTTATTGTCTTTTTCCTAAATGGGAAAACAGGTCAATTTGTTGGATACCACATATCAAGCAGGGCCTGAGATGCTTACAGAGACATGATTTCAAGCCTTCCTCAACTACTATTAAACAGTCTTTGATAGCATATCTGAAACCCTATTTCTTCCCTTTTTAAAGAATAAAGAAATAATAATACTATACCCATTTATATTATAGAGAGAAAATATGGCTGAATAAAAAGTAACCAAATTTATTGAATATTTTAAAATTGTATAGTAAGGTAACATATGGCCATTTTCCTAATGGGTAGCAATGGTCCTTTTTTTAAAAAGATTAAATAAGAAAATTTTGCATTACACCCATGACAAAATACTTATAGTTTAGGTAGTCAATGTTATTTTCTTCCTGATATCCATTCTCTTTCTTGAGGAGTGAAATATGCATTCAGACAGAAAATATCTATGTCAGAAAATGTGGAGAGTAGTCAAAAGTAAATTAGCAGACCTTCATGAATATTTAAAATAGTGTGAAAGCCCACTTTTTTGTGCTAATTTCTGTTATTATAAAAGTCATATGTGAACAAAAAAATCAGTCATACGTGGTTCTGGTCCCTGGAGGATGAATCTTAAAGAATTTATTTCCCTGCACAGCATAATCAGGTTTCAAAGGAATAATCAATAAGTGACTAAAAAGCATTTTATGACGTCAGCATTAATATGAGAAAACCTGATTTTTAGTCATAGTAGCCTATCCTATTCGTAGAAGCTTCTTATTTTCCAATCTCAGAAAATAAAAATAAAAACTCCTCCCTCTTGATCTTGAGAGAGAGAAAGACAGAGACAGAGATGGAGAAGGAGAATGTTCCTTCTTGTCGTACCTATTATAATGGTCAATGGTAATCAAAGGTAAAGTCTTGAACAAACAGTAAGGAAAAGAAATTATTGATGCCTGAAAGAATCCCATTATGTTGTTTCTCTTGGGTCCTAATGTATCTCTCTCTACTGCTTAAGAATGAAATATCTGATCTGGGTGTGGTATTTCTGTTTGGGAGTAGGGCACCAGCTGTCTTCTTAAATTTCCATGCCACTTAATCTAGCTCTAAGCTTGGTTAGCTTTCGATTTACCATGATGGCAACAACATCTACACAGGGTCAAATTTTCAGCAAGGTCTCTGAGGTAATGAAGTGCACAAAGAATGGTGATAAGAGAGCAGCCAAGTTAATTCCTTGAAGCAGGTGCAAATTTATAGTCTCAAGAATCATTTTTGGTGTGGTATAAGGAGTGACCTGTGAATGGGAGGAGTTAATATTGGAAGCCAAGAACTTCAGAGTTTCCCAGCATTGTTCAGGGATTATCATTTAATTAGATTTGCTAATTCTAATTCTAATTTATTACCCTAGTGGTCTGCTTCCATCCGCCTAACCATCAAGAAGGTCAAATTCTCCAAGATAGTCATCTAGAGAATTACTCAAATCAAAATTATTTGCTGTATCAGCCATCTAAATGCACAAACTAAACCAGTGCCAGATAAAATACTCATATGTCCACTCTAATTACCACTAAGATTTTTCACAAGCTACTTTTATACTTTGCAAAATTTCAGAGTCTTTCATGCCTATATTAGGTCAGAAGAATAAAAAGAGATATTAAAATGTACTTTTTGTCAGTCCCTTAAAGAAATCAAATAATTTTGTCATTATATGATGTAATTTACTGGAGTTGACAACAGTCCCCTGAAAGTGATTTTACATTGTGCTCCCTAATATTCATGTGTCAGAAAAGGTATTAATGCGAACTTATCACACATAAGCACATGCAGCACATGCATGAAAACAAAACTGTAAATGTTACCAAGAAGTCACACTATCACTTGTAGATATAGCTTATACCTTTTTGAAAAAGAATAAATAGATCATATATAATCCAGAGAATACCACAGAATTAAAATCAGAATACTAATGTCATAAATTTTACTACTGTATTGCTCCTCATTTGCTACTCTAATGCTGTGTGACTAAATGCCCCAAAGCACAATATCCTAAGATGTCAATCATTTGGTCTTATTTCAGTAAATTATTTGTCCTGGTTCTGGCTTCATTGCTGGATGTGGGACTGCTGGATCTCTGCATCAGGCTATGAATCAATGTCTCCTTTAGAGGTCTCCTTCTAGGCCTCACTACCTTGGAATATCTAACTGATTGCATTTAGAAGATAGTGGATGAATGAATAAAACCATGTAATGCTTCTTATATCTTAGAACTCTAGTTTTTTGGAACTCATACATGGTTACTTCTCCCACCTTGCATTCGTGGGAGTAAATCACAAAGAGGAGGCAAAATATACTCCTCTCAATGAGTAGGCAGGGACAAGATAACTGCTGAACAGTAAGTAATTTTACTAAGTTGTAAACAATAATCTAACTTCCTTATTTTACAAGGAATAATATTGGAGATGTGAGTGCATGCATATGCGTGCACATGTGTTGATGTGTAGTGTGTGTGTGTGTGTGTGTGTGTGTGTGTGTGTGGCGGGGAGGGGTGGGAGGGAGAGAGAGAGAGAGAGAGAGAGATATTTATCCAAGGGAAAACTACATGTTACTTTCAAAACTGGAATATAACAATATACTACATATTTTACAATGAGAAATTCTGCAGAATTTGAATACAATGCTTTATATTATATACTGTACTCTTTTTGAAATTGACATTTTTTAATCAAGTAATATAATGAACAATTGCATCTTGAATGCTCATTGGAGGCAGTAAGAATATGTCTTGAAGATGTTTTTAAATTGACAGCCCCCTCCTCCATACCCAGAAGATACACAGACACACAGAAATATCTACACATATCCACACATAAACAGTAGAAGGAGGGGGAGGGGAAGGAAAGGAAAGACAGAAAATATGAATGCAGAGATGCAGTTATTTACAAAATTCAAAGATGATCCAGCCCTAAATGAATTTGGAGCTTCAGAATTTATTTTCTGAGGAGTTTGGAAATTTCATGGAAAAAATGGAAACTGCTGGGTAATTCCTTTTCCAAGTTTGTTATTTTGTTAACATGAATGTGAAGTGTGGGTTTGGGTAATCAGGGCAACAAACTCAGTAGAGCCAAAAATGTGTATTCCTTCTTCTTTGTTGGAATGGAAAGAAAATCATTCCTTTTAAAAATTTACAAGACTTTTTCTTTTTCCTCTTAGGAAAGCAGAATGTGCTGACAAGATAGGTTAATCAGAAGCTATAGAAAGTATGAATATTTTCTTTCTTGACATAACCCCATGAATATCAAAAAGTGAATTGCTACAACAGAAAAAAATACTATTACAGCTGTGACTGGTAATATGTACTGAACAGCCTGCAAATCTCACCTCGTATCACTCCGGAATTCTCACCACACATTTACTGAGCTGCAGATGGTCTTGCTTTTCCAATGGCAGATAGCTCTACACTGTTAGAATTACCAAGACTTAACTTTTCAAGCAAGTTTTTGCAATCTTCCTACAGATCCTTTAATATAATGAATGTAGAAAGACAGACAATAAAACTACAGACCCTAAGCAAAGTAATCCACTTTAGTTGACACATGTTGTGTTGTCTTCAAGTAGACATGGTATATGGAATTAACTCTATACAGAAAAAGGCAAATTCATACTTTCTTGACAATGATGATTCTACTCTTTTTAAATTTTTGTGTTTTTTCTTTACAACTTGTGATTTGAATTTTCACAGGTTTATAGTTGAATACCATGGAGTTTATCTGCCAAATATTTTCCAACTTTGACCTCATATTAAAAATTTAAAAGAGAATTGACATATAACTTCAATAAAAACCCAGTTTCTCCCTATTGGCATAGTACTGGTATAATTTCAGAGTACTTTCTTCTCAGTCCATGGGACAGGTGGGAGGTATGGGGAGAATATATATATATATGTTATTCTTTTTCCTTTTTATTTTCCTATCTATTATAATGATTGATTTTTTTCTATATGTTTCCTGCAATGTGAAAAAAAGGAAAAGGAATGGGTGTACAATGACACTATTCCTTACATAGGAACAAGGAATCTTAGACTGAATTTGAGCATTTTTAGGGCCATTCTTGAGCCTTAGAAACTCTAGCCTCAGATGAAAAGATTGCTGTAACATTTTTGTCACTCAGCACCATCTCCATATGAATGATGGCTAAATTCTCTGCAAGATGTGGAAAGACCCTTGTTATAACCACCTGACATTTTTGAGCAAGGAAGTTGCAACTCTAATTCCTGTTGTTGTCAGTCAATTATTATTGGCTCCTTAGCAGCAGGTATCGGTCCTCAAATACAGACAGCTATTTATCTTTTCCTTTTTATTAGTCAGAAAGTAAGGGTAAAACATTTGGATATGTGCAAGCTTTTTTCTAACATTTTACTGGAAGGGGCAAAACTTAAGTACATGAAAACCTCTAAAGGACTATCTTATTGCACATAGGGCAGCATCTGTTTTGTAACAGTCATCTGGAATAACAGGGCTATGGGCATCTAAAAATTAAACATGCCTTATTTTCTGAAGTGTTTAGAAATATAATTTTTATGTAAGAAATTCAGCAATCTGGCAAAAGGAAACTTTATTAAAAGACAGTCTACTCTGTTAAAATGTCCCAATATGGGACAAATTTGCAATCATTCCAATGTAGTCATTTGGAAAAGAAATAGCTACAAACATTTAAAAGGAAATTATATAGCTCTGAGCCATCATTGTGGGATACTATTGGAAATCTTTGAAGCTGGGATTCTTGAGTAGCAGAAAGATTCACAGAGCAACAGGTAAACGGAAGAAAGAAATAAGGTGACCAAAGGTGTAACAATTACTTATGAAAGAAAAAGAGTTTCTCTAGTAGCCTTGTTACTACTTGTCATAAAGTGAAATTGCCTTAATAGAATTTATAATAAGGATATGAACACAAATCCACCTTTGACGTGCTCCATCAGGCTTGTTATGGTGCACACAACATAAGCTTATCAACTATTCCTCCACCCGCCATTCATTTGATATAATTATCTGTATTAAATTTATTAAGGTTAATGGATGGTATATCATGCCCACTGAATATCTTCCCAGTCCCTCCTCCTTGGAGCCTTCCGGCCCTGCCCACAGAGATGAACCTTTCTTACTTTAGTTATACTATATTTCCCTTTCCTTCAGATCATAACTGATTGTATCAGAACTAGATACCTGATCTATGCATGCTTACTTTCATTTTCTCTCCCCAGAATTGGTTATGATTTAAGTTGACTAAGAATTTACACATGGTAAAGTTTATACAAATGTGCTTGAACAGTGGTGCTGAGGGAAGGATGTATTATATCACTTCACATCCTTAAATTGTAAAGGTTTTGAGAGCTTAAAATAATGAAATAAAAAAAGGAGTGTTCAAAAACAACTAAACGTGATTCTTCAAAAAACTCTATTAACTTCCTACTAATGGATATTAAAGGGAAAGAATAACATCTGTACAACATTGACGTCAGAGCATTTTTACTAACAATAATTGTAATAATGGGATTTTTAAATTATTATTAAAATCAAAGCAAAAATGGTCTTTGCTATATTCTTCATGATTAAATAACAGTGCAAATTCAGATAGAAACATATTTTTACTATTGATTCTGCCTCTGAGAGCTGAAATGATGGATCACTAAATCACCATCCAACTGATATCTCCCTACCAGGACTCCCAGAGCTGTCTGCACAGGGTCCAGAACTTAGACCCATTGTGTATTAGTACAAATACTTAGAGCCAGGGATGGAAAAAAATTTAAAGAGGATCTTTACCTCCTCTGGTAAAGGCCTTTACCACTTTTCTTGTTTTTGGCTTTGATACCAAATCAGTCAACCCATCAAGCAAACAAACCTTGGGAAATCAAAAAAAAATTTTTAATGAAGAGAACAAAATATTACCCTTGATGATTCACACTCTGGGGTCTAGTTGGCATTTGATCAAAGTGTTTCTAGAACTTAGACATGCAAATAAATCAACTGGATTTTAGTGAGATTCAGATTCTGATTTTGTAGTTTTGGGTGGGACCAAGAGTCTGCATTTCCAACAAGCTCCCTAGCAAAGCTAATGGCCTTAAAATAAGTTGCAAAGTTGTACAGTGAGAATACAGTTGGAGATACCTCCTCCCTATCTATGAAAATGCTTTGGACTATGCTAACCAATAGGGGGAAAAAGAGTAGAAGGCACTTGTTAGGGTTTGATTGTGGGATGTCCCCCAAAAGCTCATGTGTGAGACAATAAAAGAAAATTCAGAGGTGAAATGGGATGGGATGATGAGTGCCTTAACCCAACCCGTGAATTAATCCCCTTACAAGATTAACTGAGTGAGAAATGAAGACAGGTAGGGTTGGCTGGATGTAGGTCATTGTGGGTGTGCCTTTGGGGTATATATTTTGTATCTGCCAAGTGGAGATTTCTCTGCTTTCTGATCATCTTCATGTGAGCTACTTTCCCTCTGCCTCACTCTTCTTTCCTGATGCTTTGCTTTAACTTGAGCCCTGAGTAATGGAGCCAGCTGTCTATGGATTAAGACCTCTGAATCCATAAACACCCACCCGAATAAGCTTTTTCTCCTCTAAAAATTGTTCTTTTCGAGTATTTTAGTCATAGCAGAAAAAAAAAAAAAAAAACCTGATTAAAACCATTCTTACCTGAGAACTTCACCACCAAATGTTGTTCGCAGAGGGCTCATCATATGGGTATAGGAATAGGGAAAGGCTCCTGAACCTTAGGTTTTATGACGTTCTGGATTTGAACAAATAGCTCAATTCTAGCTTAGAAAAAATAAAGAAGAGGGGTTCGATACACTCAAGGTCATCCTTACATAAAATTTCTTATCAAAATAGTTGCTGGAAAAATTTTTAGGACACAAATTCCTATGACTCAATAAAACCACTGAACAGCATCTTGGCATGACAAGCCAGAGCTGTGTGTGTTTACACAACCGAACAGGTGATTTTAACACCTTCTTCTGGCTAAGAACCCTGAAATAGAAATTAACAGATATTACCTCTGGTTTACTATGACAAGGCTCTGTTTACACAAGAGTCATTCTGGTACTTATGTTGAGGAGGTTAATGGTAACCTGAACATACAAGAAAAATCTAATAGGAGCCTCTCTGCCAATATATGGAAAAATATTTCAGTACATTATTAATGCATAATACTTTGATTATATTTTAATGCAAAATAACTAGTCTAGAGATAAGGATTATTTATTTATTATTATTTATTTCCTATCTTTGTTTTTTGCTTTATTTTTCTTTTTCTGTGGTGTTGGAGATAAAAACCAGGGGAACTTCACCACCAAGCGATACTCCCAAGCCCTTTTAATTTTTTCAGACAAGATGTCAATGATTTAAAAAAAAAAAAAAAGATGTCAATGATTTGCCAAGACTGTCCTTAAATTTGTGATCCTCCTGCCTAAGTTTCCCAAGTCATAAGGGTTACAGGTGTGTACCCCCACACCCAGCTAGGTCCCTTATATTTGAATAATTTTTAGTAGTTTACAATTTATGTCTTCATATAATGCCAACTTTAATCCTGCAACAAGCTGATAAAATGGGTACCATTATTTCCTCTTAACAGATGAGGAAACTGAGACAGATAACTATTTACCCAACATCACACAATTAGGTGGCAAAGCAGAACTTATATAAGTTTTGTCAGATATTTATTCTTGAACTCTATAATGTACTACTAGCTTCTAGTCACTATAAATAATGTTAAACAAGTCTATTGTTTAAGTCTTATTAAAAACTGTTTTCATTTTTTTTAAAAAAACTTATATGTTTGATTTAAAATTTACTATCTTGAACAGGAAGAGAACTGATTAATACTTTGTCCTTCTGGCATTAAAATTTGCATCTCTGTTCTCCATGCAAAGGCCAGATTGAGAGTTGAGTAGCAGAAGGAGACAGAACCAGAATAAAATAGAAACCATTTCACTGGTAACAGGGAACTTTCAGAAGAAGAAATTTTAAAAGGGTTATTTTATCACCATCTGTGAGAAATTCATCTTCAATGACAGAAAAAGTTTCAAAATAATTTATGGGGAAAATTTTGCTCTAAACTGTGAAAAACATTTCTTAACAGAAGGATGTGGAAATTGATAGAACAAGTCAACAAAGTCACTTTTTTCCTATAGAGTAGACTTGATGTCATTGAAGAACATTGGGCCTCCACTTGGTCTGTGGGAGAGGAGAAAAATTCACTCACATCTAACTCATGGCCCCAGAGATTTTACCTCTTAGAATTTATTTATATAATTACAGAATTCTTTAAAGTAGCTGAACGCCATTCGCTTTCGCCTGACAGCTGCCTTTCACATTTTCTTCTCTATGGAGCCAATGTTTATTTCTGCTAGAAGACTCTAAATCACAAGTCATTTGACACTTCTAGTTTGTCTTCCTTAGCTGGAAAGGTTAACTTAATGCTTTTTCACTGCACAGTAGAAATAGTTCTGAGAGCAGCATCACAAGGTTTGGTCTCAGAAGCCAGGCTCATTTTGAAACCTATGCCTCTACCCATTCTGCCCATGTCCCCAGATTAGGTTCTTATGAGCCATGAACCCAGCTGGGTATGCTGAACTCTGAAGGCTCATTCCTGAGGAAGAAATGAGCTGTCTCATCCAACATTCCATTTGATCCATGAAATAGTAGGATCAAAGTCTATGGAGATACCAAGGCTTAATATTCTTGCCTGGGTTTGGGCAACTATGTGGTCCAACCCACATCCAGGTATACTGCTGCAAACATATCACAGTTCAACTTCTCTTTCTGCCCAATCCTATTTTCCTGTTTTCTTACATGTAGCATTCCCAAGAACCCTCTCCAATAAAATTCTGCACAGAGACCTTAGATACTCAAAGTCTTGGGTCCCATTCTGTACCACCACCAGTGTTATGAATACTTTACCTTAGGGCAAAGACATTTCTCAAAAGTCCCTTTAATTAACCCATCAAATATTTACCAGGTCCCTACTCTGTCAGGCATGGTGTTAATTTCTGGGGATACAATGGTAAATAAAACAAATATAGTACATGACTGTGGAGATTGCACACTGGTTGGGTTTATAAAAAAAAGAAACAGGTGTATGTGCTATAGTAGGGGCAATTCAAGGTGGAAGTACCAAATCAATTACTGGAGAATTAGGGGAGAGTCTCAGAAGGCAAACATCTCAAGATGAGAACTAAAAGATAAATAAGATGGCCCATGTGTAGGCGTCAGGGTATATTCCAGGTAGAGAAAACACTAGGCTTTAAAAGCCTGAGAGCAGAGATAGAAGCCACTAAAAATATTTCATGTATTAAGAATTTAGAGTACAACACATAGGAGTGGCAGGCATGAAAGTAACAGTTAAACATTCCATTTAAGGATTTTATACACATATACCCACAAAGCTTCATTGAGGTATGATAGACAAAACAAACTGTATATTTAGCATACAAATTTTAAGTAAAAAAATAATCCATGAAATCACCACCACTATTATAACAACAAACATATCTGCCACCCCTCGTGCTTCCTCATATACCTTTGTAAATGCATCTTCTTAGACTTCCCCAACCTGAAAGCAAATAGTAATATTCTTGTCATTATAAATTATTTTGCACAGTTTAAATCACATATGGTTTTCCTTTTATTTGGCTTCTCTTACACCATAATTATTTTGCAACTCATGTATGTTATTGCACGTATCAATATTTCATTCCTTTTCATTGCTCAGTGGTATTTCAAGTCATGGGTATACCACATTTTGTTTTATCCCTTCACTTGTAAGTGGGCATTTAATATGCTTCTAGTTTTAATTTTCACAAACACAGCCAAGAAAAACATTCATGGATAAGTCTTTTGTGGACATTTGTTTTCATCTCTCCGAGGTAAATACCCAGGAGTTGGATGGCCATATGGAAGATACATATTTAACTTTGTACAAATCCACACACACAAAAATGTTTTCCAAAGTAGTTGTAAAACCCCACAAGCAGAGTATAAGGGTTCTGCTTCTTTCAAATTCTTATCAACACTTGTTATCATCAGTGTCCTTAATTTTAGATATTCTAATAGTTGTATAATGGTACCTGCTAGGATTCTGGTTTGTGTTTTCATAGCTATATCATTTTTTTAAAGATTTAGTGTTTTTCACTGGTTATAAGATACATGATTATCATGTTTCTTGGTATGGTTTTCTTCATTTTTCTTATTCTTGGTGTTTATTGGTTATTTGGACATATCAGTTTATACATTTGAATAAATTTGGAAAAATTTTTGAGGATTATTTCTATAAAAGAAGTCTCTTTTTCTACCTCATTCCCCTCTCTGTCTTCATTCATAGAGTTCAAGCGCACCTATGGTTGGTCACTTGAAATTTTCCCATGACTTTGCAATGCTCTGCTTACTCCTTTAGGTTTTTCCTTCTATGTCTCATTTGGGACAGTTTCCATTGCTGTCCTCAGGATTGCTAACATTTTCTGCAATATATATACTTCCATTCATCCCATCCAGTATATTTGTCAGCTAAGATGTTGTATTTTTTTATCTCTAGAAGTTCTACTTGGTTTTTCTTAAAAACAATTTTCATATCTCTACTTAACACATTCAGCCTTTGTCCCAGATTCTCCAGCCTGTGGACTGCTATTACAATTACCTGCCTAATATATTTGTCTGATTATTTTAATGATGGTTTTAGTTCTGCTTCTGTTTCAATTGACTAGTTTTTCTCCTGATTATGGATGCCATGTAACTGACTCTGTATGGTAATTTTCTATTCTTTACTGAAACTTGTGAATTTGAATTTGTTGTGTGCTACATATTTGTGTATCTCTACAAATATTCTTGAGGTTTATTCAGGGATGAGGTTAAGTTCATTTTATTCTTGGTTTTAGCAGTTGTTAGGCCAGTCCAAAGCAAAGTTCTGTCCAGGGTTAATTATTCACTACAACTGAGGATTGCCCTTCAGGTACTGTACCCAGATGCCATGAATAGTGAGTGTCCAGTCTGCCTGTAGAAATAGGCACTATTCCCAGCCCTGAGTGAGTCCCATGTACTCTTTGCTTCATTCAAGTAGTTTTTTTATGTTTTTGTTTGTTTGTTCATTTTTAATAGGCTTCAAGTAGAGTGTCCAGATGCACCTGCTGACCTATGAAATACTCAAGGTAGCAGGAATTCTCAATATCTCTCTAGAGTTTTCTTTGTGCCCTCTACTCTCCACAAATTGCCAGCCATGCCTCCTTAGAATAGGGAGTCTGGTAAGATGCCCTGGGATTTTCCTTTTCTGTGTTGAAACTTGGAAACATTCTCGTAGCAGTAAGTTGGGGTGATCATAGAGTTCATATCATTTCCTGTATCTTGGAAATCTCTGCCTTTTTTGTTTTCTTTTGTTTTTACCTCATGTCCAGTGTCATAAAAACCATTGTTTCATATGCTTTTTCTATTTTTATGCTGTTTTAGGCAGGAGGATTAATCTCTTTCTTATTTTTTCAAATGTGACTGAGATTATAAACTTGGAATGACTGAACTGATTTTGAGAAACATTAGAATATAGCATGGAGAATGTTGAACTCCAGGCAGAGAGACCAGGCAGAGGGGAGGTAAGGCTGGAGGTCAGGAGAGAATAGTGGCCATTCACCCCATCCAGTGTGTGTGTGTGTGTGTGTGTGTGTGTGTGTGTGTGTATACACACACACACATATATATATATAGTGAGCTGTAGATTAAATGGCCCTGCATTGCCAATTATTGTTAAAAAGGAATCACAACAGTTACCATTGTATGAAAGAAGGAAGAGAAAGGGTGTTTATGTGTGTGTGTGTGTGAGTGTGAGTGTGTGTGTGTGTGAGTGTGTGTGTGCATGTGTCTCTGTAAGGACCAAAATAAAAAGAAAGGAGTTGGGGCTGGGTGTGTTCTTCAGTGTTAAAGTGCTTGCTTCGCATGCATGAGGCCCTCGGTTCAAAATCCCCAGTAACACACACATACACACCTACACATATCAACTTCCAAGCCCATCTCCAGTACAACATGATGTAGAGTCTTTCATATTTTATATTGCAAAAAGTACACTGAGGTGTCATTCTGTATGTTTGTTGCATATTTTCCCCCTCCTCTACTTGCTCATATACATCTCAAAGACATAGCTCTCCATTTCAAACAGCTGTAAGAAAAGAACATACAAAGAAGATTTAAATACAGGCGTAGAGAATGAGTTTTTCAGATAATATGGGGCTGGGAAAGAGGATGCATAGAAGTGTGTGTTTGAGTGTGTGTGTGTGGTGCGGGTGTTATTGTATGAGACTCAATCTGAGGAGGAACTGGTGGAACAACCAGGTTTCTGGGAGACCGGGGGATCAATCTTCTGTTGTAAGGAATGGAAAAAGCATAAAGGACTTAACACTCAAACCATTTTTGAGCATTGAGAAATTATTATTATTACACACAGGCTATACATCAACCCACTGTCCTGTTGGTTTAAGATCCTGGAATAGAGGGTAGGAAATGGGACAACTTAGATGCAGATGGAGTTGTGGGAAAAAAAAATTGTGTCCCATGTCAGTATTGGAACTAACTAGACCAGCTGGGCCTTCTGTACGCACTGTACTACCACTATAACCTGTTAATGTGTGTCTCCACTCTTGGAGATAACCTCGTTTCTCTCCCATTACTTTCCTGAATTTTCCATCTTCTATACTATGAAAATCTGCTCATAGGATAGGAAAAACATGAATGATCATGCAGTTATCCTAAGCAGACTACTACAGCAATATCAAAGAATAATTCATGAAAAATGAAGATTATTTTTATTGAAAGAGAGCTGTGAAAGCATAACAACCAGGTGATTTTCTTTCTATAATTTTCATATTTGTGTTTGCTATTCCCTGGAACCAATTCTGAGCTCTATATCCCTTGAGCTATACCTTCTTTCCATTGCAGTATAAGGTTTCCTACATGAAAATCCTCAGTAAATGTTGACTCACTGTCAAAGACTTATGGAATGACTTAGGAGAAGCTTCTAAAATGTCTAAGTCCGTTTCCTTCTGTAAATTTTTTTTCTCAATTACTTCAGTTCACATTTTTTTAGAGACAATATATGCATAGTACCTTAAAATATAAAAAACCTTGGTCCTAGGACTTGAAAGGAATACCATAGCAGTTCCTCAACATCTGCCTCCATCCCAATGCCTCTTCCTGGAAATCAGACCTTTTAATGTCATTCAAACCAAATGAACTAGAGTAGAAGGAAACCCTAAACCTTTTCACATCACAGTGGTAGGAAGTTGCATAGTCAATTGGAGTAGTCCTTACCCAAGAAGAATATGTAAATGGATCCTGTTAGGTACAAGGAGAAAACCAAGTAGACACGGTGTTTTGTCCATTTATTACCAAAGTCATTTTTGTGTGTGTATGTGTGGTGCTGGGAATTTAACCGATGGCCTTGTGCATGCGAGGTAAGCATTCTACCAACTGAGCTATATCCCCAGCCCCCAAAGTCATTTTTATAGTTAGCAGAGCCTCTTAGTAAGTCCGTCAGTCAGGCCATAGTCACTTTTTCCCATCACCCTCCTCCTCCCTGTCAAGCTAAGGCTCTCCTGCCCTTTAGGGGAATGTCCATGGCACACCCATTCTAGTGAGTTAAATATTTGAACCAAAGGACATCTCTCATGGCCTTAGGCTAAAGTTTGGAGGCCAAATGTCCAATGCTTGGAATCTAACACCAACTTCTAACCACTCCCTGGAAACAAGAAATGCCAATATTGCACTATTTGGGGCATTTTATTATGCACTCCACAGACATTGCTTGAATTAATTTCACAAAACACTCTGAGCTAAGTAATCCAGAGAAACTGAAAATTTAAATAACATATCCAACAGGGTGGACCTAAGTGTAAAGAGTATGCCCAGAGACAGAGCTTTTGACCAATATGCCTCCTCTCAGCTGGCAAGAATTCCCATTTGGGAAAACACCTTTGGTTGTTATTCCACTCCCTAGCCCCTTTCCATGCAAATATCCTTACCTACAGCTGAAATTTCTATTGAATCAAATAGTGATGTTCCTTACTACATATCAAACGTTTTTAAAAGCTGATTGCTCTTAAATTAGAAATTCAAGAAAAAATTATAGGCTAAAGAACAGAATGAAATCAAACTGCAAATTAATAATTTCTCTAATAACAGGTTAAAAAACAAAGTATTATGATCGATTTAGTTTACAAAGATGCTGTTGAGTGCCTACATTTTTGTCAGGCATCCTGTTGTACATGATTGCAAAAATGTGTTGGCCTTAGGAAACTAATGAAGTTACCTGGGAGTTCTTTCACTTTAATGGAAATAAAATATAGGACAAGGTATCACAATTTTTTTTTTACTTACTTTGTGGTAGCTTGATAACTGATAATCTCAGTGAACTGATTTTATTGAACCACTTTCAAGAGCTCAGAAAGTGATTCTGACTATGCACAGTTTTCTACAACATCAGAGAAAGGTTTAGCTGAGAAGTAGCTATTACCATTAACAGAATTTATACCACTCAATTTCACCACCACCAAAAGGTCAAATTTGAAAGGCTTTCTTAATGTTAATTCCTTTCAAAAAATGTGTTTCTGTCCAAAGAATAAATTAGGGAATTAAAAAATGATCAACTCCTCTTTTAATCTATATTGTTTTTAATCTCTCTAGTCCTGCACCACACCAATGATAGAAGTCTAATAACACAAGTCTATGTAAATTTATCTCTAATTCTCTATCTGCTTATCTGTCATCTGTCTATCTTTTTATATAACTAACTATCTATCTATTGCTAGGATGATATAGATGCTAGAAGGATGGGTAGATCTTACAAGAACGATTGCAGATGAGGTTTTGTTGTTCGTTTTTATGAAAACCTTTTAATTGTAGAAATTGCCTAAAAAATGAGGTGGTTGAGGGCATAGATTCCCTTTGAAAAACGGGTATTTTCCATTTAAGTGCCTTCTAATCAACAATCAGTAAAAGACCTTTTAGAAGCTTTACCATGGGCTCTTCTCAGTGATAGATAGTCTCTCAGGGCACTTAGTTAAGCAAACCAAGAACAGAATAAAAGCAACAGAAAAATTACTTGAACTTCAACACAGCCCAGACTGCCTGTTCTCTATTAGGAATGCATCTGTTAGCAACCCTTCCTCATCCCCATCCTCTCCTAGTATTTAAAGTTTTAGTTGTGTTCTTTGGTTAGAATTGACCAAGGGTAGCTCTATTTGTTAGTTTGTTTTCCTGAATGTACTTACATAAATAGGCCAGTATAATGAGCAAAAGAAAATACAACCACCTACTCACCTTCAGTCTGCCTTACCTTTACAAAAGAAAGGCTGATCTTGGCTGTGCCTCCATTAGAAAAGTGACTCTCTGTTACTAATTGCAGAAGTGATAGTTCTCCCAAATTTTACAAATAACAAATGAAGATTAAAAAAAATATAAAAGCCTGGATTTTACTCCTACATGAGGCACACTAAAAAATAGCACCATGGTGTGCAGGGTTATTAACCAAGTACATTAAACTGCCAGAAAGTTGAAATCTCACTGCACTGTTGGCAGCCAGCAGGATTTCTCCTGGCAATCTGGGGCTGTTGTAAGTGCAGACAGGAATGGAATTGCACAGCCAGCTTTCCCTTATGGGGTAAGAAAAAGGCTGTGCAGAGGTAAATGCAGAGCCTAAGTGCTTTAGGAAATGAGCTCTAGCTCTTCTTTCTTGCCTCAACATCTAATTTGCATGCAGAATTAACTGGGTGCTCATAGCAGAAATACATTGAGATTAATGAGCAATGTCCATGATTAAGAACTCACATTATGAGGGTCAGATTGTAGGTTTGCTATTTGGGGAGGGAAATGAATTTATCTGATGCATGATAATAAAAGAGCAGAGGCATGCAGTAAATGCATGTCCAAACACGGTACATATATACAGTATTCTGTTCCCTCTAAATACAATGAGCACATCTTTCTTTCATATCTGCAGGTAGACTCGGGTGTCCGCTTCTGACTACAGTGTGTGCGTGGACCTAGGCTGAAGGACTATTGCTAGCTGAGGAATATCCTGACAGAGGTCAGGTCCCACTATAGCCATGAGAGATGCCTCAAAGTGAGATCTGATTCTCACTCTAGTTACATCATTGACAGTGTAATGCTTAAGTTGCTTCTTCGAGTCTCAGTTTTAACATGTAAAATGGGGATAATAATTGGGTTTCCCTCATATGGAGGGAAGATTAAATGAGTTACTTCATGTATATAAAATAGATCTTACAGCATGATAAATGCTCAGTGAAAATTAGCTGTTCTCCATAACACAATGTGGCAGAGCTTTATCTTCATGTGTTGGCATGTTTATTTTTCATGCATTTTCCATACCCTGCTCTCTTTGGCAACTCAAGTGTCTCTTTTACACCCCAGATATGCCTGAAGCAGAAATAAAAACTTCAAACAGAATACTGGCATAATGCAGGTGAGAAAGATTTGGATACCTGCTTACAGAATGGCAGAATCTCCTAGAGGACCAAGGAGCCTCAATCAATGGTCATCAGATATTTTCTAAAATAAATTTTGGAAGACTATTTATCCTCTTCTACAATTTTAACTTGACATCTAAAATCTTTTTATAATGAATTTACTAAATATAATTTCTGGCATTTGATAAATATGAATGTTTTACAACATGGTTACAGTACTCTTTAATATACTCAATTTTAAAAAGCACTTCAACAATTTCCCTGTTGATGTTTAGCAATTTCAATCACAGGGATGTACCATCAGAAAACTATTTTAGCCATTTTAAATTAAGTCTCACTTCAAACTGGCAAAACAAAGTCTTGGAAACCTCCTGACTTGAAAAATAAAACTGTTTTTTTTTGCACAGTTATAACAGTCCGCACATTCTCAATATCTGGAATGTAAATTTTTTTAAAAAAGCTTTATAAAGACATAGCTAATTACAATAAACTGTACTTGTTACCCTTTTATTTAGAGATATTTTGATTCACCTGATATATTCAAAAAAGTGCTAGGAAAGAATCAGAATTTTATTTAACTATACTATTTCCAACACAATGTTTTAAAATTAAATTATTTTATCTTATTATATGCTTTAAGTATACTTTATTTATACTTTGGTGTCACAGAATAACTGATTCAATTTATGGAGAATAGCTATCCATAACCTAATCAGCAAAGTGTGTCCAATTTTATCAAACTTATGTTCTGTCAGAAAAAAAAAATTCACTGTGTGTTTCAATTCTAACAAATTTATTAATACACTTATCAAGGGTTATTATAAAAACCTGTGAGAAAACAAATACTAGTTTACTTTAAGCAGTCTTTATGATTAAAGTGATGTCATTTAAAAGTAATTCATGTGTTATCAGAACGATGTAATAAGTCAGTAAGTTACTTTTTAATTTAATTTGCAATAATTCAATGAAATGTCCAGCTAAAGCAGTAAGATCTTACTATGTAAGAGGTATAACATAAGACTTGATGATACTCAAGTACACATAAAGATTCATTAGTCAGCTACTGATAAGGTGTTAATGTTTAACAATCAAACAAATCAGGTGTATGACATCAGCATCCTACGAAAATAACTATTTATTTCTAACATAGTTCTGGTGTCAGCTAATCAAGGTCAGCGTGGATGGGGGTCTCTTGCATTCTTGGTGAGGTCTCTTAATTTGGAGTTAGCTGACACAAGCTGGGTGCAGAGGCTGACTTGGCTATTTTGCATACGTCTTCTCTTGTTTTCCTGAGATGAACAGGTTAGCCTGGGCATATCCTTCATAAGAGGATGACAGGATCACAAAAGAGCAAATATTTCCAAGAATTTGAGTCTCTCAAGGCTTAGGTTAGGAACTAGCATGCTATCTCTCATTTTATCAAAGAAAGCAGGTTATAAGGAACAGGAAATCATGCTGTACCATAAGGAAAGCACACTGCATAGTCACCCAGATAAGGAGATGGACACAAGTCAGAAAAGAGGAGGGAGGTCAATAATTCAACCTTCTGTTACTGGGGTAATAAATGCTGAATTTTAGCTTTTGAGACTTATTAAACATGAACCACATAAAAAAATCACACACAATTTAATTGAGTTCTTCAGCTATCATAATCAAACTTTTCCTGTATGTTGAAAAGGGAGAGAGAAACTTATACATGATGAAAGCTAAACAGCCTGATAACTAGCATGTAGTTTTGTTTTTGTTGATAAAAAAGAAAAACATTGAATATTTTATAACATGAAATAAAATTAAGATCACCAGTAATTGGTATAAGTATCTCATTATATTTGATAAGATGGTTCTAAATATCTCGCTGAATAAGTTGTATCAAATTTGAACTAAATTATTTAAAAATCTTACCTCTGAGTTTCAACCAATTTGAATTGAAAATGTTGACTGACCTATAAAAATATTCCTGTTAAAAGAATTGACATCATTCACATATTCTATTTTGGCTATCTGAAAGTTATTCTCTTTCCAACTAAATAACATATCTTTGGGATGATATTTGAAAAGAGTTGGAAAAAATTGCTTACATTGACGTAAGTGTTGTTTTGCATTTATTTCTCACTTTCTGCTTTACTTTGTTTGCAGAACTTTAGTTTTTCAATAATGATGCATCCCTTGATACTGGTGAGGGAATGAGAAGCAAGTTCTTAAATAATCATCTTTACTTCACATGTGCACTACCATATGTCTGAATTCAAAACATCCCGACATGACTCAAAATGTCTATTTCCTACAAAAACACAACATAAAACTGGATGCATTAACTATTGTAGTTTTAAAAAGCAGTTTATGAATGATATGTAATGTCTCCATCCCTGTATATTTCTTTATTCAGATTAATTCTGTGTAATTTTTTTTTTCTTCTAGGTGGATTTTGAGTTCATTCATCAAGTTCAGGCAATGTCTTCAAAAATTTTGATTCGACCATGTTTAAATGTGTAGATTAACTTGAGGTCATTATCTCAACTTTACAAAACTGTTTTTCTATATCAGATTATGACATTGATATATGTATTAGTCACTGGTATTCATAAGCTAATACTTGCTTCCTCTCCATAAATCCTTCACATTTCTTTCTGAGGTTCTTCTTTGACATTGTTACCTCTACTTCTGAGAGTAAAAATAGTTTTAATTGTAAGTATTGAGTTTTTTTTTTAAGTGAGAAGGAATCTCAGAATACATATTTTCTAGGTTCAGAGCATTTCAAAAGATGACCTTAGGTTTTTTTTTGTGACAAGAGAATTTTTAAATAAAATACACAACTATTAAATTATAGTTGTGAATTGTATTTATCAATTTTATATATATTTGATAATTTCGGTACTTTCAGATGTTTTTCAAACCTTAAAACTCACCCACTGCTAAGTTCATTATGTCTTTAGTTTGAAAGGTCACTGTTATCTACTTATTATTGTTGGTATAATAAACTATTCAGAATTATAGAGATCTAAATCTCTCTATGAATAAAGTATGTAGATAGATTAATCAGGCTATGTTTGTCTGGTTGCTGTCTCACTGACATATAATTTCCATTGCCCACCTTTAAAAGGATATTTTTAGCAATTCACAATGGAAAAAAAATTTTTAAATAACTTTGGTTAGAAATTCCCAATGTCTACAGACAGAGGGGGATGGAGCATGAATTAGAGAATTACTTTATGAATCTGTTCTTCTCAAGACTTTACTTCTATCACCACAGTAAAATATATGTCAGATCTATATTTTGATGTACCTATAAATAAATTAGATCTATACTCTCTGGTTAGAAGAGAGAAATTTATATATTTAATGTGGATCTAAGTATAAGAGTCTATGGGCAATTTAAGTGGATGTCATACAGAGACACAAAAGACAGAATTTTGCTTTAATTTTCATCCAGAAAATAATGTGTTGTTCTAAATTATTTTTAGTTCAAAGATTGATGGAATCAGACATTGTTCAAAAAGTACTGTCAATCCTCTGAAGTCAACCACAATAATAGAACAAAAAGAAGTATAACCCATTACCAGTGCTATTAGCAGTCACCTTACTCAGTGACTTGAAAATGGATGGCCAAAATAGAGGAATGACTCCTTTAATTTGCTCACATTCATCTTGAAAGTCAAAAGGACAAATGGACTATTTTCAAAGGATGGGAAGAGGCAATTTATCTTTGTTCATACTGGACAGATTATCTCTCCTCATCAGTCTGTATACGTAAAGTAAACAGATGCAATTGGAGGGAGAAGGGAAGGATGAAACTGGGGTAGGACAGGTGAGAAAAAATAAGATTTAAGGAAAAGAGAACAATATTAGAGACAGAATCTTTAAAAGGAGCACTTTGGGGAGACTGAGAAGGAAAAACTAAAAGAAGATTTTTGTCAAACATATATGTTACTATGAGCCAGAGGAAAAAATACAATCTTTATAATAAAAGGAATTTGTGGAACTCAATAAAGATACCAATATGATTATAGGTTCAAATTCTGAGCCATTGATGTTACTAGATTATAACCTCTAGACTAGCATAAAGTCTATGAGCTCCTTCTTATATAAACAATTGAATACAAAAATAAATTGGGAGAAGAAACTGCTTTTTTTATTAACACAACTATTAATAAATTAGTAAATGTAGAAGGAGCTATTTTAATAATTCTTTTAAATAAACATATAACACTTGTACATATTTTGTGGCATAGTACAATAACTCAATATAGTATATTATGTGCAATGATCAACTCAGGGTAATTAATATCTCCATATTTTCAAACAAAATTGCAATTGAGCAAATGCTATGATAATAAATTATATGTAGGCATGACCCACCAACAAATACTGAAATTAGTTAATGAAAATTTGAGAGGATATTTGCATAACCTCAAATATTTTCCTCAAGACATTTACTGGTTACAAATGGAAAAAAAAAAAAAGGTAATCTGCAGTAAAAACTCCAAACAGAAATTTGGCCAAGCAACCACTGGTAATGCCACTAATAAGACTGTAATATAAAGTATGCAAATTCACCTCTGTGATACTCTTGCCAAACACGTATAACTCCATGAAAAACAAAACAAACAAACAAACAAAAAACAGGAAAAAACCCAAGAGCTATTTTATAAAGTATCTGACAATATTCTTCAAAAATGTCAATAAACTGAAATATGAGAAAAGACTGAAGAAAGGTCACGGGTTGGAGGATATTAAGGAGACAAGAAAACTAAGTGCAATGTGGAATTCTGGATCAGATCATGGAAGAGAAAAAGGACATGAATAGAACACTTAAAAAATTTTTAACATATATATTTTAGTCAATGATGGTGTACCATTAATAATTTCTTAGATTTAATGCTTTTGTTTTGAGGATGTAATATTAGGGAACAATGGTTGAAGAGTATATAAAAGCTACTATTTTAATAAAAATAAATCTAATGTTGTTACAAAACAAAAATTAAAAAACATTCTAGAATTCAGACAAAAATATCAGACAAGACTTCTATGGTAGAAATAATGTACTTATACATTCCTTTATTGTGTTTGGTCTTATCTGGTTTGTGATATATAAAGTGGTACTTTTTTTCTTCTATGTGAATCTTCTACTAGGAATAACAAGGTCATTTTTGGTCCCTTTCCTCAAGGGTGACTACATCTATTGGAATTCCCAGCTCCCACCAAGATTCCGGACTCCATCTGTGACAGCGTAATATACACAAAGGAGAGCAACCACATTTCTGGCACATCTGTGGACTCATGTAATTGCCAGAAATAGTTACTCATAAGACTCATAAGACTCTTTGCTTATGTACACCTGGCTGCAGGTGGTCTAGATCCCATGTTATGATGGGAGTGAGGAGGGAAAAAAAACCCCAAATTTATATGTAATTTTATTAAAGAGCAAATGGATGTTTGAATCAAATCTAATTTATTTAAAGAAAGTAGTAAGACATTTCTTGCATGTTTCATGGAGGATTAGATTTATACTTAGGACCTCTCCTAAATCTGTTAATTATTAAATAATAAAACAGTCTTAAGATAAATACCCATCCTTTTGGAATAACCTAAACTACAGAAGTTCTCTGACTCAAACTCATGTTATTATTAAATTTCCACCATTAAAGACTTTGGAAAAATCCCTCCTGTTGATTACTTGCCTCAAGTAGCTTTAACCTAATGCTCTTTAAATTCATTTTTATCCTTTTTATGAGATTTGGAAGAGCTGGCATTTCCAAACCAAAAAGTGCCATGTTTGTAACTTTGAAGGTTCAATTGGCCTATTTTATGGCAAAGGATTTGGAGAAGGCACATGACAGTCTCCTCAGACAGAACAGGAGGCACTTAATATCCACTTCCCTCTGCTTAGCAACCAGATGACTATCTCCCAAGCAAACTGTTCATTTGCAGAGGATTCTGATTTTCACTCGATTTCACTAAACTTGAGAAAAAAGAAGTTCCCAGGGTTACACTCCATCACCACCAGTTATTTTTCTCCACAGTGCTTCAGTACATCTCAGTGTGCAATGAAGAGTTTGATAGATGGCTTATCCAGAAAATAAATAACATTGTTGGCCAATTGCTGCTGTCTTTTATGCCCGGGTAACCTGGATTTGCATTAGAATTCGGCCACAATTTAACAGCATAATTTACGGTGCTTCTCAAAGGCCTGATTTTTTTTTTTTTTTTTTTAATTCCTTGGACTGATCGTTCAAGTGCATTCTATGACTACATTAGCAATTTAGAGGTTTCTATTTTCCTCTTGAAATTGTCAGTTAAAAAATTTATAGTTGTACCCAAAGTAAATATTCTTTAATTTAGTATAAGAATGTTTATAATGCCTTTACTCTTGACTTGCATGACTTTCACTAAGTTTTTGAGCCAGAGAAACTTTGATTCTCCGATCAGTACTTAGAAACCACATGAACTAAAACATTAGGATTATATAGTTGTCCTCTGAAGTTTTAACTGTGATATCAACACTATTCAGTTGGAACATAGGTTGACAACAACAACTTAAAAAGCGAAGTTTGAGACTTGGTTACAAGTCTTTCTGGTAAGCAAAAAAAAAAAAAAGTGTGATAATAAATATAAAATGGTTTGTCCATCAGTAATGAAATAACAGTGATCTTGGACTAAGAGCAATAAGTAACTCTTCCTCCTTAAATTTCACAATCTCCAACACATCCATGATTTCCATTTTGTTCTGTCTGAAGCAGGCCTTTCCCTTTGTTATATACTGTGCCAAGTTCTCTGTCATGGCTTGATTTCTTTTATAAATTTTAAGTTCAAGAATATAGAGAGGCAATATTATATACCATATGAAGACTAATTCTAGAAAACAAAGGAACTGTTTGTATATAGAAACTAAATAGTAAAATAGCAGCTAAAAGATGTTTAAAAAAGAGGAAAGAAGATTAAACATGAATTTTGTCTTCAAAAACTGGGCCAATTATTGAATGGTAAATGGTGTAAAAAAGAAAAATGACACAATGAAATGTTCATGTTGAGGCAGTGACATTCAAACTATGAAATAAAGTGTCCATGGTTGATGCTAATTTGAAAACATGCACTTATTTTTATGTGCAGCGAGTGCTCTGTATTAGGTGAAATGAATGGATAAAGGAGAGTGAGAGTCTCTTCCAGGAATGAGACACACACAGTTGAGTCTGATGTGAATTCTTTGTGGCTCAAGCCTGAAGCAACTCCATTTTTTCTCCTCAGGATTTCTGTAATGTACCTCTTGCTCTTGACCAGGGTTCACTTAATCTTTTGGAGCATAAATCTGAGACTTCCTTTTCACCACAATATTTAGCCATACTCTTTTTTTTTTAATTTTTATTGTTGGTTGTTCAAAACATTACATAGTTCTTGACATATCATATTTCACACTTTGATTCAAGTGGGTTATGAACTCCCATTTTTACCCCGTATACAGATTGCAGAATCACATCTGTTACACATCCATTGATTTACCTATTGCCATACTAGTGTCTGTTGTATTCTGCTGCCTTTCCTACCCTCTACTATCCCCCTTCTCCTCCCCTCCCCTCCCCTCCCCTCTCCTCCCCTCTTCTGTCTCTACCCCGTCTACTGTAATTCATTTCTCCCCCCCTTTTTTCCCCTTTCCCCTCACTTCCTCTTGTATGTAATTTTGTAAAACCCTGAGGGTCTCCTTCCATTTCCATGCAATTTCCCTTCTCTCTCCCTTTCCCTCCCACCTCTCATCCCTATTTAATGTTAATCTTCTTCTCATGCTCTTCCTCTCTGCTCGGTTCTTAGTTACTCTCCTTATATCAAAGAAGACATTTGGCATTTGTTTTTTAGGGATTGGCTAGCTTCACTTAGCATAATCTGTCCTAATGCCATCCATTTCCCTGCAAATTCTATGATTTTGTCATTTTTTAATGCAGAGTAATACTCTATTGTGTATAAATGCCACATTTTTTTTTATCCATTCATCTATTGAAGGGCATCTAGGTTGGTTCCACAGTCTTGCTATTGTGAATTGTGCTGCTATGAACATCAGTGTAGCAGTGTCCCTGTAGTATGCTCTTTTTAGGTCTTTAAGGAATAGACCGAGAAGGGGAATAGCTGGGTCAAATGGTGGTTCCATTCCCAGCTTTCCAAGAAATCTCCATACTGCTTTCCAGATTGGCTGCACCAATTTGCAGTCCCACCAGTAATATACAAGTGAACCCTTTTCCCCACATCCTTGCCAGCACTTGTTGTTGTTTGACTTCCTAATGGCTGCCAATCTTATTGGAGTGAGATGGTATCTTAGGGTGGTTTTGATTTGCATTTCTCTGACTGCTAGAGACGGTGAGCATTTTTTCATGTACTTGTTGATTGATTGTATGTCCTCCTCTGAGAAGTGTCTGTTCAGGTCCTTGGCCTATTTGTTGATTGAGTTATTTGTTTTCTTATTGTTTAATTTTTTGAGTTCTTTGTATACTCTGGATATTAGGGCTCTATCTGAAGTGTGAGGAGTAAAGATTTGTTCCCAGGATGTAGGCTCCCTATTTACCTCTCTTATTGTTTCTTTTGCTGAGAAAAATCTTTTTAGTTTGAGTAAGTCCCATTTGTTGATTCTAGTTATTAACTCTTGTGCTATGGGTGTCCTATTGAGGAATTTGGAGCCCGACCCCACAGTATGTAGATCGTAGCCAACTTTTTCTTCTATCAGACGCCGTGTCTCTGATTTGATATCAAGCTCCTTGATCCATTTTGAGTTAACTTTTGTGCATGGCGAGAGGAGGGGATTCAGTTTCATTTTGTTGCATATGGATTTCCAGTTTTCCCAGCACCATTTGTTGAAGATGCTATCCTTCCTCCATTGCATGCTTTTAGCCCCTTTATCAAATATAAAATAGTTGTAATATTGTGGATTGGTTTCTGTGTCCTCTATTATGTACCATTGGTCCACCCGCCTGTTTTGGTACCAGTACCATGCTGTTTTTGTTACTATTGCTCTGTAGTATAGTTTGAAGTCTGGTATCAATATACCGCCTGATTCACACTTCCTGCTTAGAGTTGTTTTTGCTATTCTGGGTCTTTTATTTTTCCATATGAATTTCATGATTGCTTTATTTCTACAAGAAATGCCATTGGGATTTTGATTGGCATTGCATTGAACATATAGAGAACTTTTGGTAATATTGCCATTTTGATGATGTTAGTTCTGCCTATCCATGAACAGGGTATATTTTTCCATCTTCTAAGATCTTCTTCTATTTCTCTCTTTAGGGTTCTGTAGTTTTCATTGTATAAGTCTTTCACCTCTTTTGTTAGGTTGATTCCCAAGTATTTTATTTTTGGGGGGATATTGTGAATGGAGTGGTTGTCCTCATTTCCATTTCAGAGGATTTGTTGCTGATATACAGGAATGCCTTTGATTTATGCGTGTTGATTTTATATCCTGCCACTTTGCTGAATTCGTTTATTAGCTCTAAAAGTTTCTTTGTAGACCCTTTTGGGTCTGCTAGGTATAGAATCATGTCATCTGCAAATAGTGATAATTTAAGTTCTTCTTTTCCTATTTTTATGCCTTTAATTTCTTTCGTCTGTCTAATTGCTCTGGCCAGTGTTTCGAGAACTATGTTGAACAGAAGTGGTGAGAGAGGGCATCCCTGTCTTGTTCCAGATTTTAGAGGGAATGCCTTCAATTTTTCTCCATTCAGAATGATGCTAGCCTGAGGCTTAGCATAGATAGCTCTTACAATATTGAGGTTATCCCTAGTTTTTCTAGAGTTTTGAACATAAAGGGATGTTGTACTTTGTCAAATGCTTTTTCTGCATCTATCGAGATGATCATATGGTTCTTATCTTTAAGTCTATTGATGTGGTGAATAACATTTATTTATTTCCATATATTGAACCAGCCTTGCATCCCAGGGATGAATCCTACTTGATCGTGGTGCACAATTTTTTTAAAATATGTTTTTGTATCCGATTCACCAGAATTTTATTGAGGATTTTTGCATCTAGATTCATAAGAGATATTGGTCTGTAGTTTTCTTTCTTTGAATAGTCTTTGTCTGGTTTAGGAATCAGGGTGATGTTGGCCTTGTAGAATGAATTTGGAAGTTCTCCCTCTTTTTCTATTTCCTGGAATAGCTTGAAAAGTATTGGTATTAGTTCTTCTTTAAAGGTTTTGTAAAACTCTGCTGTATACCCATCCGGTCCTAGGCTTTCTTAGTTGGTAGTCTTTTGATGGTTTCTTCTATTTCCTCAATTGATATTGGTCTGTTTAGGTTGTCTATATCCTTCTGACTCAATCTGGGTAGATCATATGACTTAAGAAATTTAGCAATGCCTTCACTATCTTCTATTTTATTGGAGTATAAGGATTCAAAATAATTTCTAATTATCTTCTGTATTTCTGAAGTGTCTGTTGTGATATTGCCTTTTTTATCCCGTATGCTAGTAATTTGAGTTCTCTCTCTTCTTGTCTTCGTTAGCATGATAGCCATACTCTTGAATGACTTCACATTCCTGTTGACACCTCACTCCAAAGTCCCTAGATCAATTTCAATGGCAAAAGCAGATCAAAGCTTCATGGGATGTGAAGCATGATGCATGTCCTGTTTTAGAAAAAAAAGTATAACCCAGCCTGGGAAACTTAGTGCAACCCTGTCTCAAAACAAAAAATGAAAATTACTGGGGATGTAGCTCAGTGGTAGGGTACCTCTGGACTCAATCCCTCATACTATAAAAAAAAAAGAGTCCAATTTACAAATATGAAATGAGTACAAAAATAGTCCTTTAAATGAGAAGACAAATCCACAAACAACAAATTGTTAATCTTTTTTAAGCTATACAAAGCCACATCATAAAAATACATAATAGTACAGTATTTTAATTAACTAAATCCTTGAGTGAACTTTTTATAACTGTGTTCTTTGTATTTAGAGCTATTCCTAATTCAAGGTCCTGTGACTTCTTTTTCTGTAATGATCCCCAACTAATGCACCAGACAAGCTTGGAATCCTGTGGTTATTTGTTCACATAATTCTTTCTCTCTTTATTCTTATATGTTTGTCTAGCAAACTGCAGACCTACTATAAATCTCAAAACCTGGGAGTCATCCTTGATTTCATTCTCTCCTTTAGCCTTCAGTGCAATAAATCCACCCATCCTTCTAACTCATATACATCTCTCAAAGTGTTCCCGTCATCACTACTACCAATAATTTGGGAAATAATCCTCTATCACCAGTACATCTGAATCTACCTCCTGATAAGTCTTTCTGTCTCTAGCCTTGTGTCCTCAAAGTCATCCTTAGTACAATTTCAAGAATAGTTTATTAAAAAATCCAATTGTGACCATATCAAGCCTCTACTAAAAAACACACAATAGCCTCGCTGCCTTCAGATGATGCCCAAGTTGTTTGCTAGTGCACAAAACCCACCAAAACTGGTCCTATCCTCTTTCTTTTATGTCTTTCCATGCTCAGCTCATACTTTATATTTCAAAACAAACAAACAAACAAAAACTAAAGTATATGTAATTCTCTGAATATGATATCAGGTTAAAACTCAGAATTCCCTATCTTAAATATTTGCACCCACCTGCTCCAATTCCCCATTAATTTTTAAAGACTTGATTTAGATGTCAGCTTATTGGGTGGATGTGGGAGGCCAACCTTAGGGGTCACTGAGTTGCACTCCCCAGCTGGGTGCTGAGGCACTCAGTCACAGAAAGGGGTGTGTCTTGCTACAGCCCCATGGGTGAAGCTATGCTCACCTGTTCCTTTGTAATATAACCCCTTGCCCTGTTTAGGATAGAATATTCCATGGAAGTGCCTTGTGTGTGTCCCCTCCTCTTACTATGCCCTTGGGTGTGGCCTACCCAGGTGTCAGTCAACCTGCTGACAGTGGACATCATGAAGATAGACTCAGCCCCCTGAAACCTGACCCCTTGCCTCATTTGAATAGCTTCTCCTCAATAAAAGGGGTCAGCGCGTGCTCTCGTTCTCTCTCTTTCTGTGGACCCTTAAGGTCAGAGGAACAGTCACAGCAACCCCAAAGAAAAAGGTATTTGTGTCTCTTGTGAGGTTATTTCGTGCAACCCAGTTAGCCCAATTTAACTAGAGTGACCCCCGAGCCTTTTAGTCTCCAGAACAGAAACCAGGCAGGTGGACTTTTCTGGGGGCTCCAATACTACACAAGTTTCCCTCCTCTGGCCTCTTTTACTCTGCTGCAGATAGTTTTATTTCTAAACCCACTAGATCATTTTTTTTCTCCCCAATTATTGTGCAGTATATTGAAGGAAGAGACTCTGCCCCATTCATCTTTGGGTCTCCATTGTTTAGCAGGGTGCCTGACAAAGAGAAGATATTCAAAGAATTTGAATGAATGAAAAACAAAACGTGATACCCAAGGATGCAGGTGAAATAAGAATGCTGGAGAAGTTCAGAGGAGGGAGACTTGACTCATGAATGATGCTGTGAAGTAAGCAGCATTTGGAATGGATCTTGAAAGGTAAGGTGAAGGGATAGTGCTTTTAAGGAGAGATTTAATAAACCATGACTAAAGATCAAAGAGCCTCCCTGCAAGAGTGCATCCAAAATTAAACTAATGAAGGAGAGGCTGGTAAAAGAAACGAGAACAAAATAGTTTTTAACTTCTGACATGGTTGATAGGTTTCAAAGGATAATCAAGAAGAACTAATTAGCTGAGCAAAGGAATGCCTTCGTTTTTGAAAAAGAAACATGATCTTTTGTGTTTGCAGAGGACACAGGAATAAGAATGCAAAAATGCAAAACAGCTTTCTAGAAGAATGAATGTATTTTCAAAAGTGCAAATTAAAATATTGTAAATATGAGTCATATTGGTCACATTTTCGTATTGTAAATTTCTGCATGAATTAAAAAACAATTATGTGTAAGTGACTGAAGAAAATACTACTGAATACAAAAACATTAGGAACTGGGAAATGTTGGTCAATCAACAATTCATTGAGCCACTTCTCTTTTAATTACTGTAGAACAGAAAATAAGATCCTTTACTTTAAAAAGCCTAAAATCCAATTAAAGGAAGTAGCACAAAAATAGAAAGTAAAAGTAAAAAATCATAACAAGAGAAAGATAAAAAAAAAAATAAGGCTTAAAAAAAAGTTGTCCCAGAGAAGATGTACTCAAAATGTGAGTATTAGGGGAAGGAAACCCTTTTAGGGTAAAAACACTACCTTAGCAAAGGTGTGGATGTTCTGACAAGTCAGATAGACATATAGAATGCCAAAGATGCCTGCAGAGGTAGCATGAGGATCCTTGACAGCATTTAGGGAGACATTTGTAGCAATGTGACCATCAGGAGAAGTCTGTAAGACTAAGACATTTTAGATACAAACTCACAGATAATATGAAGAAATCATAAACTTCTGAAAAGGGAAATCAGATAAAAACAATTATTCATCAGTATACAATGCTATCTGGGCTGAACATACAATGAAAAAATATATAGTTTAGAGAATATTATTAAATAGCTATTAATTAATTTCTGTATACCTTGATCTTATATTACTTGATTCTTATATCACTTCCCCTTTATCCATAAATATCCATAAATATGAATATTTCCAATTTTCTATGTTTTTAATTTTTTAATTGTAGGTGGACACAATATTTTGTTTTGTTTATATTTTTTAATGTGGTGCTGAAAATCAAACCCAGTGCCTCACACATCACTCTACCACTGAGCTACAACCCCAGATCCTCAATTATCTATGTTTTTAATTTGTTTGCCTTGTAATATTTCTTCTAAACCCATTGTGAATTTTACTTTTAGGTGTGTTTCTTAGTAGTTTCTAAACTCCTATGGGGATTTTATCCTCATATTTTTCTTTATTTTCACTGGTAGAATTTAAATGCCATCATAAAGAATCACTGATTTTTTTTTCAAAACTTTCATTACACTTTGCAATTTGTTTATGCCTACCATCTTTATTTATACTTACCATTTTAATTATCAATAATAACACTGTCACTGATAACTAAGGGGAAGAAAAATAGTTAAAAATGAAGAAGAAAATCCCAAAATATATAGATAGTACAATACAACTGTGTACAGTAAACTTTTGCATTTCTTCATTTATTTTTATTGATTAATTGATATAGAACTCTATCCTAGGCACCCTGCAAAAATTTTATTACCCTCATTTAGCACTTATAATAATCTTATAAATTAGGACCAACTATTATCTTCACTTTTCATATGAAGAACCGGGTAATAAGAGAAATTAAGTAATTTACCAATGGTTACACAGGCTTCAAGACCAAGCACACCTTGATCTCTCTGATTTCGAAGTTGCTGCTTTCAACTGCTGAACTGCACTTTTTTAGTCTGATGTGTCTCTAACTCTATCCAGAAGCATTTTTAGAGTACACAAAACTAAAAACAATCAGGATGTCTTTTTCAGTAATGTTATTTAGAGAAGTTATGCAATTATAATGATTTCCATGGTTTACATATTTCACCACAAAAAGGAGATAACTGAGATTTTAAAAACTAGAAATGCTATTTTGAAAAGATATGCTTTGTATGATGAATATAATACAAAAGTTTTAGAAAAGGCAGATATGGATATTTAGTGTATCCACTCACTCAAGAAGACTTATGGCTCAAAAAAAGGAAGGAGGAGAGAGGGGAAGGAAGGAGAGGGAGGAAGAAAGGAGGAGAAGTGACTAGAGGGAACAAGGGGGAGGGGACAGGAGGCAAGAGGAATAGGAAGGGGAGGGGATGGGAAAAGGAGGGGAGGGAAGCAAAAGAGTGAGAGAAAGGAGAATGGGAAGGAGAGGGAAGGTCAACTGAAATAAACTAGAGGATTACTGAATGACTACAGGCAAATAGCAAAATGGTCTATGAGGAAAGTAATTGTAACAGAAAACTTCAAGGAAAATACTAAGCTCAGAATCATAGATTAAAAGCAACAAGAACGCCTGCACAGAACTTTGTGGCATAGGGTGCATTTGGGTGTGGGGTGATTCAGTGAAAATATAGCTGGTGTTAAGGGGAAAGCTGTAAGAAGAAGAAAAAGTAAAAACCACTGGAAGGACTCACCTTTTGCTGTTTTCTAATTCTATCATGCTTAATGTTCTGCCCAAATCAACCCCGCCCCCCAATATCTCTCAATATTTTCTCCTTTAGTAGTTTCCATTCTAGAATAATCTGATCCCAGATCTTTCTCTTATATTCAAGAAGATGTGTCCTGTTTCCTGGGACAGGTGTGGAGGGAACCAGAGGCCAACTTCTAGAGCAAAGCACCTCTTCCTCACCCGCCTGGACTCTGCTCTCCATTCACCACCAGAAGAGGTGAGAGTTGTGTGTGGCTGTTTTTCTTTCACCCAGGGCCCAGGATGCAGTATGTGACAGTGTTTTCTGCAGTATTATGCCTCAGAATGGGAGGAAGGATGGAAAGTTACAATATGGTTTTCTTTAAGGTCAGATGCAGCACAGTGGGAATAAAAAAGGAATTAGAAATAGATGATAACAAGCTTTGGTGGAAATGACTTGTATTTCTATTGAGAAATACCACTGCACAAACAGGATACATATACCATGGAGAAGCAGAAAAAGACCCCAAGAGAGTATTAGAAATGATAGCCTGCAAAGGTTAATTCATGCAGAAAGGCTAGAAAAACATTATATTTTGGAATGTCAGTTTCTATTATGTTATAAACTGAGCAATGTCAAAATATGGCATATTTAAATAAAACTCAAAGCTTACATTTTTTTAAATGGTTTCCAAATTCTAAATCACTGTAAATTCTCTGGATAATCATGTTATTCTCATGTATTTCTACTCTTTTTCTTTTAAAAATCTCAAAATATATCCATTTTAAAGCATAATCTAAGAAAGTATAAAATTATTCTTCTGATCCTACTTAACATATAGAGAATCTCAAGGGAGCCAAATACTTTTTTTTCCCCAATTATAATAGAAGGTGAAAGGGATAAAGCAAAGACAATTTGGGGATCTAATTTCCTTCTACCAGATTAAAAAAAAAAAAAAAAAAAAGATTCTTATAACAATAGAGCAGGAAATCCCCACAGCAAGCTTACTGGGAGGCTAATTCCTGACATTTGTTTTTGCTTTAATGAAGCTCCATTATAACCCCAATCTCACTCTGTGTCCCAAATCCTTTTCTTCAACCACTTTGAAATGTACTTTTAAAGAAATATATATTTACATATAAAACTTTTGATATTATAATGCTCTATCATGGATTTTTGTGATATCCTTCATCTTCTTACAGTTCTCTATACATGACACTTTTTGCAAAATTATCTTTCATCTCTTTTGCTAGAATGCCAGGATTAAGGAAAAAACATCCCATAGTTTAAATCACTCTCTCTAAGGGTATAATACTACATTTATTAATTCTTTCTGGTTTTTTGCAGCCTTCTAGCTGCTTTTGTTTGACTGTTATCTTTATACTCAAGTCACTGATGTCACAATCCTGGGACAGGTGTGGAGGGAACCAGAGGCCAACTTCTAGAGCGTTTATTTTTAGATTTGAAATAGATTGATGTTAGCTATGTTTTCTATATGAAGCAGCATTGAACAGTAGTTGAAGAGCCCACTCCGGAGTCAGACTGCCCAGATTTTATTTCCTATACCCCCAACTAGTTAACATATGCAATCATTGCATAAGCAAGACATTTCTTTGCCTTAGTCACCTCATCTATAAAGTGAAAATGTTAATGGCACTAACCTGTCAGGATTTTAAGATAAAACCTGATAGGGAAAGAACTTAAAATAGAGATGGCATATGCTATTCATTGTGTGTTAGCTATTACTATTTCAGTCCCTTCACATATTAGCTCCAGAGATGGAAGTTCAGGTATGGACACGGCATATTTTCAAGTCTTTCACATTTGATGTTCTCTCAGATTCTAATCCACAGAAATTTGACACCTTGATTCTCTGGCCAACAGCAGCATGTGTCTCTGGAATTGGCTCATTTGAAGATATCTTGCTGATTTTATATCTAAATTTGGGCAGCACTGTGTGAGGTACAAGGTGCCACCATAGCCTGCAGGCATCCTTCATCATAGGAAAATGCCAGCCGGATCTCCTATTCATGTTGGACAGCAAACCAGACACCAAGTGACTTAACTCCTTTAAGCAAATAGCATCCCAATATGGATTCTGCCTAGGAATACAAACTCTCCTGGGCTATTTGTGGTCAAACGAACTGTCATCAGTGAATGTCTATAAGCTTCCATCCCCTCTGCCCCTCATCTCTTTACAATGGCAATAAGCTTAAGTTTTTGCATAAAGCATCTATATCAGGACTAAGAAACTTGTTCTCCCCACAGTGTTAATACTAGTTGCTGAGCAGTTTCTTCTGAGGAATTGCTCTAAAACACTTATGTTCCAAGAGGATCTTACTCTTTGCCCAATGATATGTTATTCTAGGAAGGAAGGAAGGAAGGAAGGAAGGAAGGAAGGAAGGAGGGAGGGAGGGAGGGAGGGAAGGAAGGAAGGAAGGAAGGAAGGAAGGAAGGAAGGAAGGAAGGAAGGAAGGAAAACTATTCTTCTATGGGATCAATGACTAGCTATTGATGAAATTCCAGAGAGTGATTATGTAGAAATTCTACTATCCAGAGTCCTACAAAAAATCGTATTTTGTCTTTGTTTTTTGTTTCTGTAACTGTTGTTTGTTTTTGGTCATGGGAACATTTTATATTTTTAATGATTTGATAAAAATTTTCTGTACATGTAAAACTTAGTAAAAAATGAAAGCGCTCCAATTTCTTTTTTTGTTGTTGTTATTTAAATTCTTTTATTTATTATGGCCTACATGTGCTGGGTATTTTTTAGACCAGAAGAAATTCACTGTGATGCTTTTCTTCATAAATAATCTTTCTTCTACCAGGACAGGTATTTTACTAAGGTACATTCATTACAGTCAAACGCTTCGTTCCAATCAAGTTGTTCACTACAATTTTTAGGAAATAAGGTGTGATTCTGCATCAATATAGGGTTATTTGTTGAACTCTTTATATATTTTTTTATTGGTTGTTCAAAACATTACAAAGCTCATGACATATCATCTTTCATACATTTGATTCAAGTGAGTTATGAACTCCCATTTTTACCCCAAATACAAATTGCAGAATCACATCAGTTACATATTCACAATTTTTACATAATGCCATATTAGTGACTGTTGTATTCTGCTGCCTTTCCTATCCCCTACTATCCCCCCTCCCCTCCCCTCCCATCTTCCCTCTCTACCTCATCTGCTGTTGTTCAATTCTAAAGTGCTCTAATTTCAAGTGTTTTCACAAAGAATTAGCAAAAATGATCATATATAAAGATTATTTATACAGATAATGTTACAAGAAAGCCCTATTATTCTGTCAATGTGGTGAATAGTATACTATATTATTTTATAAATTTAGGGCCTGGACTATCATATGGCAATTGAATTTTCCTATTTTAATTTATGGAATTGTCATACTGAAATAACATAGATGCTTAAAAAACGCTTATAGAGTAAATAAATGAATAGCAATCTAGGCATAATGTATATCTGTGTTTAGTATCATTGCTTAAAATTAATACCCTCTTATAAATTATAATCAATATTCTTATTAAAAGGATAGTTTTAAACACATATTTCCTGAAATGAAATACTATTCTTATTTATATTTTCAGGTCATTATGTACTGGGTTACAAAAAAACCTATTCTCAACAATATCACAGGAAAGCTAAATAGTTCTTAAGTTTAAAATCAATTCTTGTTTCTAAGAGATACAAAAATAGTTTCAAAGATGAATTAAGGAGGACAGGGGTAGCATAAAAATATTCTAAAATGTAGCTAGGGATTTATGAAAAAAAACTTTGTCATGAGTTGGTAGCATTTTAACTTTTAGAAAAATGATTTGAAACATTTTTACTAATGTTAATTTTTTCATGGAAGAAGGATCTCATAAATATGCCACTTCAAATAAAAAATAAAAACTAAGAACACTTAGTTTTTAGATGCATAACTTGTATCTATAATGTACACTGATTTCTTGTTTTAGAAATGTTCCGGGGAAGCAATGGAACTGTTTCAACCTTCAGAGGTACTGTTATCATTTCTAGCAGTTCCTTTTATCCTATTTGAAAGTCTATTTTGTATAACATTGTTAAAATCAAATAAGCATTTAAATCCTGTAATTAAAGCCCAGGATTATAATAACTGAGAGAAAATTTATGAAGAAATGTTGTAAATTAATCTTTCTCACCTCAACAATATGTGTGAACCGAATGAACAAGGAAGAGCTAGAAGGAAAGGAAATCTGTAAATTGTAACTCCCATGTGCTGATAAAGGTTTAATGATTTCGAAACACAACTTGATGGGAAGCTTTAAGGGGTTTTAATGGTTGTAATGACTTACTTTTAGAATTCAATATTCTTCAACATTATACAACAAGGTATTCTTTAGTTGTTGAACACCTGCCACCAGTGGTCTGGGCTACATTTTAACTTTTGGAAACTTAGTGATTTATTTGCAGTGTCATGTCAAACAACTTATTAGAGGGTTGATGTTTGCTTCAAGATGCAAAGAAGAAAGGAGGAAGAGCAGCTATCAAATGAGTGTGCACCTTCCTCTAAAGTATTGCTCATGACATCAACTGAATGTCATAAACAAAGAGTAAAACTACCAAGGAGGATTTCCTCCAAATTCATACTTAATTGATCTGAATATGGCTTGGGCATCAAGACATTTTAAAAATTCCCCCAGAAATTCTAATATGTAACCAATTTTGAGAATGACTGTTCCAAAGCAAGTAGGGAGAAGGATGTAAGAAAGGGCCAATATTTTAAAACTCCTTTTCAAAGAAAACTAATGCAGTTAAATTCTTTGTTCCCTCTTATATTGTCAGAGACCAGAATCATTGCTTATTAGGCCAATTTGGAGCTTAAGGCAATGGATAGACTTGCACTGAAAACAATTTTTCCATTCATGACTTATTAATAAGCCCCATGCTTTCAATTCTGTGAATGTTTCAATGAAATTGACACAGGTGAATTAAAATAGGTTGGAAATCATAACCTAGAGCTTATATATCCTGTGTGTGTGTGTGTGTGTGTATGTATGTGTGTGTGTGTGTGTGTGTGTGTGTGTGTGTAGTCTAATCATTCACCTGTTACTTTTCTCAAAAGAATAGAACTCTAGAAATAATACTTGTTACAAAGTGACCATAAGGGATGTAGTTATTGCTTAATTTAAGTTTTGTTTGTTTGTTTTGGGGTACCAGGAATTGAACTCAGGAGCCCTCAACCACTGAGCCACATCCCCAGCTCTATTTTGTAATTTTGTATTTTATTTAGAGAGGGGGTCTCACTGAGTTGTTTAGAGCCTTGCTTTTGCTGAGGCTGGCTTTGAACTTGCAATCCTTCTGCCTCAGCCTCCCAAGCTGCTGGGATTACAGGTGTGCACCACCACACCCAGCTTAATTTTTTATAGGTGCCATAGGATCATAATAAGTTTTAAAATATTCTAATCTATTTTACATAATTCAACTTATTAACTGTGAAAGATTGATCCTACTGTTGTCAGACATTCGTAGATGAAAACAATCTGATTCCCTTTTTCAAATAGCAAGTTAACTAGAATCAGAAATAGCAAATAAAGAAGACCTGGAGAAAAGTTAATGGGTTTTTGAATAACAAATTAGTAACCCATAAATTCTAATAACAAAGTTACAAGACGTGTTTCAAAAACAACATTAGCCTATAAGCATGTAGCATGGTGACTGATAAGGCTGGAGAAAGTAGGAAAAAATGAGCCATTTACCTGATGAGCTGGAGCTATGTATTACTTGTCAAGATGGAGACTGTGGGTGTGTCTTATTTTCCAGCATAGGATTTGTGATCTGAAAAAAGTCAGTTAAAAGCCTCAACATTCTACTGGGCTTACCTGTGAAAGTATTTCCCAGTACCAATTAATATTTTTGAAATTCAAATTAAGAGCATAATCAATGGAATGAGCTTAAAGATTTATCAGATGACTGTTATACAGGAAAATCTGGCTTAGTATCTCAGTATGAAATATATTCTGATTGATAATGCAGTCATACCAGTGCATGTGTGTGGGTGTTTATATGTTTATGTGCTACAAGTTTGGTTGTTTAGTGATAGTATATGTAACATCAGAAAGCAGAGCAGAGATTGCAGGGGTCTGGACAGTATAGATGCACAGTAGGGCAGGCATAAGGGCACAAATAAACTTTTGGAAGAGATGCTGTGTTTACTACCATGATGATGATTTTATATATATATATTTCAAAACTTATTTATTATATTCCTTAAGACTTTAAATATGGGTAGTTTACTATATTCTTAATCAGAAAAATAAGACTATGCTTTTTTTAAAATATCTTTATTTATTTTATTTATTTTTATGTGGTGCTGAGGCTCAAACCCAGTGCCTCATATGTGTGAGGCAAGAGCTCTATTGCTGAGCTATAACCCCACCCCAAAGACCATGCTTTTTTATTGATTATCATGAAGCATCTTCATTCCCTGATATCATAGAGATATTCTCTTACATTAACTTTTACACTTCAGACTTTGGACTTTACTCAATTTTGGAGTATATTTAGTATGTAAATGGTAGGCTTAATAAAATAATTTTATTTTTTCAGATGGAAAGTAAGTTTTGTCAATCACATTTTTAAAGAAAATAACAGTTTATTCTATTGGTTTTCCATGCTTCCTCTCATATCTAGGTCTGACATATGCTTCTGTTTGTCTGTTTTTCTTTCCTTGTACTCATATCACACTGCATGAATTACTAGTGATTTAGACTGTGTCTTTGTATCCATTGGGACAAGTATTCCTTTCTGTTCTATTTGAATATTCTCTTTGTTATCCCGGAACTTCTGATATTCTACATGAATGTTAGAATTTGTATAAGTCAAGATAAAAATATCACATTCATAGTGTACCCCATAGATATATATGTATGTGTATATAATTATTGTCAATTTTTTAAAAAAATAGAAAAGAATTTGTGTAAATAATTTTACATTTCATGCTGAATTTTAGGAAAACTCTTGGCTACAGTATTGAAAATTATCACGAAGGCATGAAGAGTCATCTATTCCAATGTTTATATTTGCTTAGTTTTAATTTTTTTTCTTTCTATGCATTACATAATATGTCACTGAATGTGTACTACACACCAAAGTCACTCAGTGATTTTCCTATGGATTGTAGATCTGGGTGACAAAAGGACCAAAATGAAATAAGGAAAGGAAGATAGGAAGAAAGAAGCAAGGAAGAAAGGAAGGGAGGGATGGAGGAAGAGATGGAGAGAGGAAGAAAGATGTCTAGAATGTGGAACAGTAGGAAGTTTTATTCATTGCTTATGGCAACCAAAATGGTAAAGATACTTTGGAAGACACTTTGGTGTTACAAAACTAAGCATGCTTTTACCCTATGATCCAAAATTAATGTTTCTTGGATTTTAACCAAAATGTTGAAACTTGTATCCACACCATATACACGTTTATAGCAACTTTATTCATAATTGCATAACTTCCATACAATTTGAAACTGTCCTTTAAAAAAGTCATCTCTTTTTAAACCATGTAATGACAAGGAGAAGTTGAAATGCATATTACTAAGTGAAAGAAGCTAATCTGAAAAGGCTACATATCTATGATTTCAAGTGCTTGACATTCTGAAAAAGGCAAAACTATGGAAGCAGTACAAATATCAGTGGTTGCTCATGGATTGGGGGAATGAACAATGAAAGACAGAGAACAAGAGATTTGCAGGGCAGTGAAACTATTCAGATGGATACTTTTAAGATGAGTTATATGACATTATATATTTGTTAAAACCCCTAGAAAATATAATGCCAAGAATTAAACCTAACAAACTATGGAGTTTGAGTGATAATGATGTGTCATTATAGCTTCATTAACTATTACAAATTTGCCCTTTGGTAAAGGATGGTACTAGGAGGCTGTGAGTGTGGCAGGAAGGGTTTTATGGGGAATCTCTGTTCTTTCTGCTCAATCATGTGAACCTACAACTGTTTCTAAAAACTAACATCTAGTGAAAACAACATCACAAAGCACCATCTGAACTTTGTCAAGAGAAAGAAGATTTGGAAAATCTTATTTTCTGTGTACCTTCTGAAGTTCTGCCTTTAAAACTGTCAGAGTTGAAATTATTTTGGTGGTTTAGATTATCCTTTGCCTATGAAAAGATATTCCAGTTTTATAATCTTAGGTCCTCAACAAAAAGCACTCTTTCAAATCTTTATTGAAATAATCAGTATAAATCTTTATTGAAATCACCCATATAAAGGAGATAACAGAGCTGGATCCACAGCATTTTTCCTTCACAGAGAATTGCCAAGGAGATCAAAAGTGTCCCTGTGCTGATCTGGCACATGGGAAACAGCTCTGAGAAAACATGGTTTTGTTTCTCCATTAATTGTTCTGTCCATAAAGGGACTTAATATCTCTGGCTCTGAAAATACCACATGAAAATAAATGTGCACTCCCTTCCCCTTCAACTAGGAGGCACTGAGACATAAACAGGACCTTCATATGTAGCTAAAAGGATATCATGTCTCAATGAGTAAGTTTTTCAACAAACAAGTAGCTTTTACTAACTTGTTTTTAATAAGGCAAAAAAATAAAAATAAAAGTAGATTTCATTAAAGAACAGAAAGTTTGACTTTGTTCTTGCAAAGCTTGAAGGAATTATAAACTCCATGGCTATTTGCTCTCTGGAAGAGCAGGTAGGTACCAAGCAAAGTAGGTTTAGGTGGAGAAAACATTAGAAAGCTTTTGTACTAATTATCCCTCCACCAAGCACAGCTATGCACAGGCACCAGAGCACCTCAGTACCACCAGTGCTCCATCATGAAAGAGCTGTAGCACCTATGGTGACCAGGAATGGACACTAGAGTCAGATACCTGGATTCACTTTCAGCTCTAGTGCTAACTACTAAAGTTTGTCAAGTCACTTTACCTCTTTGTGTCTTGGTTTCCTTACCTGTAAGATATGGAATCTATATCAAAGAGTAATTATAAGTAATTGTAAAAGATATTATAAAGATTAAATAAGCTAATCTACATGAAGTACTTAAGCAACATACATATTATATGTATGAGCTTTTATTACTATTAATTATAATAGAAATATTATAATTATCAGGACCTCTAAGTGTGAAAAGAACTAAAATGGAGTTTAAAATTAAAATGAGCTTAGACAGGGTATTTTTTCAATTTTAGCTTATTGGTGAGCCTGCAAACCATATAATAGAGAATGAAATTCTTTATGTTATTGGATAAAATAAAAAGAATCAGCACTATATATTTCAATAGTTTATATAGCAACTCTGATTTCCATACTGTGATTAATCTTGGTCCTGATCTAGACCATTATTAGTTGCTTACAACCTAATGTGTACCAGCCATTGGGTTACGGAATACCAATGCACAGGCATATTGAATATTGTATCTGCCACAGAAAACATGTAAGATGTTACCTATAACAACATAAAGGGGTGACTTTTGAAAGGGGAGTCTAGGGTGTCTTCATAGGGAAACAACACTTGATCTGGATTTCAAGCTATGAATAGAACTTGGCAGAAATAGAAGAGGAAAAATAGCCCATGCAGAGAAAACGGTGTGCAACAGGTTCAGGGATAAGAGTGTGCTTTACCCAGGACAGACACTTAACAAGTTTGAGGAGAAAAGTATTCATTGTGAGACAAGCAGAAAATAAGGAGGTTCCATAGTCAAGTTGGGCCCTCATAGGAAAGAATTTGTTCCAAGAAGTGTAGACTAACTCCCATAGGCAGAATAGAGGCAGCAGCCCTTCAAGTATGAAGCACCTCCATGTCACAGATTACATTACTCCTATATTGCTGCTTAACAAATTACAAATAACTCAGTGGCTTGAAACAACACAAATTCATTATCTCATAGTTTCCATGGGTCAGGAGCATTGCCAATTTTTATTGGATCTTCTGCTCTGGGACCTACAAGTCTGAAATTAACATGTTTGCTAAGTGCATCTTCGTGGAGGCTCAATGAGAGTAAGATTCACTTTCTTGCCATGTATGATAGTGATGTTGTCTTGCTGGCTGTTGATAGGCACTATTCGCAGCTCCCAGAGACTGTTCTGGGTCTCCTGCTGAGTGGTTTCTTCCCTGGACCCTGTCACTTTCTTATAGCTTACTTTTGTAAGGATGGCAACAGAATCTCTTCCATGCTTTGAATCTTTCCAGGAAGCACTCATTCCCTTATAAAGGCTCACCTGTTTATTTTGAACCCACCAAAGATAATCTCTTTTCACATTTTTCTCAAAGTCAATTGATTTGGGATCTGCAGAGTTCTTTCACCATTATCATGCAACATAATCCCATCAAGGGGTGATCATCCCTTGTCTACATAGATTTTGACCACACATAAGGGGAGAGGCATACACAATCATGTACATCAGGGAGATATGTAGGGCCATCTTAGAATTCTGCCCACCACAAAGACTTCATGCTTCAGTCCTGCCTTTGACTTTTATAACATTTTCCCCAAAGATTCACTTGATGAGTCTCAAAGCAATCATCTTTCTTTTTTCTCAGTCTTTTCCTACACATTTTCATCAGGTCAAATGGAGGATACGCTAGATTAATTTGACCCTGCAATGAATCCAATATATTCACTGTGACAAGGCTGTGGTGTCTGTTCCTACGACCAAAGCCATTTGGACCTATATCAGGAGCAAGTAATATGCAAGTTATAAGTCATTGTCTGGTGTTAAGCAAATCTAAAACAAAACTGCAGAAACGAAAAACAGAAACTTTAAAACCCTTTACATAGTCAATGATTTCAAAAGCTTTTAATTTGACCTTCAGACACATTTGTATTTTGTTCATGAATCACAAACACATAGAAGAATTTTCCTAAGGATTGGAGTTTGAAAAACTTCAGTGAAATGTGTTTCAAAATTTATAAGCTGAAGCAGTTTGGAAAGTACTTTGAATCTTTGGCAGCATCCGTTCTTGGCCAAATATAAGCTGAAGCACACAATTTAGGCCAGGGCCAATATCTCTATTGTCCTGATATCAATGGACATGTTGTGAAGACAGCTTCACCCAAAGGCTATGGAGCAAAATGAAAATAATCCACTTCCTTAAGGTCTCTCTGTGTCTTTCTTGTTGCTCTTGAAAGGGATCTATGATACAAAGTAATTAAGTGTTTCAAAAGAACCCAAAGAAATCGAATAGGCTGGATAATGTGAGAGAACTTCAGTGAACAAGGAAGACTAACATGTTGGAGGGACATTGTGTGGGTTTCTTTTCTTTTTCTTTTTTTTTAACAGAGAGAAGAAAGAAAGAGAATTTTTTTAATGTTTATTTTTCAGTTCTCAATGGACACAACATCTTTATTTTATTTTTATATGGTGCTGAGGATTGAACCCAGCACCCCACGCATGCCAGGCTTGAGCCACATCCCCAGCCCAACATTGTGTGGTTTCTAATGGGAGAGTTGCTATTAGTCAGCCCTTACAAACTAAAGAGAAAGAGGAGAGAATATGAATATGTGTGACTTCTATGGAGAGAGAACACAGCTGGGGTCACAACAGTGTTGTCTTCCATGAGCTGGAGGTTGGCCTGCTCTTCTGCACCACTCATGCCGCATGGTTGTTTCTTTTTTTTTTTCCCTTAAATATTTATTTTTTAGTTGTAGTTGGACACAACACCTTTATTTCACTTATTTATTTATTTATTTGTTTGTTTGTTTTTATGTGATGCTGAGGATCGAACCTAGGGTCTTTCACGAGTGAGGCGAGTGCACTACCGCTGAGCCACAACCCCAGCCCCACATGGTTGTTTCTCTGCACACATTTCCTTCAATGACTGAGTTATGTAGACACTTCCTTCTCAGTGTACTTGCTTGACTTTTATATCAGGGAATCTGGTTTGAGAAGGTGTGGAGCAATTGCACCTCTAAAGCCTTGCTGTTTTTGACCTTTTTAGCATCTCTGGATGAAAGGCCACAGTGAGGTATAAAGATGTATACCTCACTAATTAATTTGTCACATTAATTTCTGATTATTCCATCCAGAACTAGGCATACATAATAAGTCCATAGTACTGTGTGATGTTAAGCTTCCAATATTTGAAAATCAGACTACCACAATTCAAATCCCTTACTCTAATATATTTTGAGAATGTAACTATACCAAATTAACAAAATTTGTATATATCAGTTTCTTATCAATAAAATGGGTATAATACATTTGTTTTCCAGAGTTATTAAGGAATTAAATAATATAATACACCCCAAATAGCTCTTATCATTATTATTATAGCATCATTGTTACTCTTTACTGTCAACTGCAAAGATAAGTCACTCTGCCCCACCTCCACTCATCAGCTATGGAAACATATTAGTGGCTTCTGTTTCATACACTGCTGTTTCATCTCCACAGGATCCCAGAAAAACAAGAGTGCTAGAGAGAAAAGGCTAAAGGCAGAATCATCCTCTGATGCAGAACTAGGAAGGTAGAAAAACAGATGAGCTCATCTGTCCTTTCATTCTTAAAAAAAAACAAAAAAATAGTTTAGTAAAATACTGAAGAGTTGCAAAACTATTATTTACTTACCTTATAAATTTTTTATTTCATCTAAATGACTCAAGTTCATGAATAAGATGTCATAAATGGAACTTACCATTCACTGGAGAATATTTTCCTTGTCTCAGAAAGCCAAGTATATATACTGAAAGAATGTGAGTTGAGTATATCAAGGAAGGGTTATCAGGATGAATATAGAAAGGTCTGGGAGTGGGCTCCACTCTGAATCATGGTCTTAGGAAATTTTCTGTACACACAAACCAAAAAAGAAAGAAAAAATAACATGTATTGCTGAGTATGCCAGACACACTCAGACTGACTTTGTATTCCTATATTCCTTCCTATCTCTTTACTCTGAAGGCCCCAGCAATCTCCACCAGACTTTCCACAAGATAGAAAAGTTCTGCTTTAAGCCCCAGATCCAACTGAGAGAGCTCTCTGGTTTCTTCCAGCCTCAACAACTCCATATCCACTAGAGGAGAGAGGCCCTTCTGGAGGTCTGAGGTGCTCTGTTTGGGCTGCACCTCCTATGCCTCTGAGTCCTTGATCACTGTGACCCTCTTGGCCTTGGCAATGAAGAGAGTAAACTATCCCTCAGTAACATAAAAATGACCCATAAGACTGGTCGTGGTGGCACATGCCTATAGTCCCAGTGGCTCTGGAGGCTGAGGCTGGAGATTAGCAAGTTCTAGGTTTTTCTGGGAAACCTGGTGAGACTCTATCTCAAAATAAAAATAAAAACAAATTTAAAAGAGGTAGCCCTAGTTTCAGTCCCTACTAAAGTAAAAAACAATCAAACAACAAACAATAGATGGAAATTAGATAACTTATTTATTTTAATTTCTTAAATTGAAAACAACTCTATATTAATTAAGTGTTATTTTTTTATATAAACTATGATGTATATAGCCCATTTTTGTCTTCTTTTTTATTTTAAAAAGTGGTGTGTTCTGAAAACATAATTTATATAATACTTTGAATTCCTAAATTCTACTTAGAAATTATTTTTCAGTATAGGGTAACTAAAACATTACATTTTATTGGTGAAGTTTATTCAAGAAAGGGTTAGATTAGCTGATATTTTAGTAATATTAATGAAGTTTTATTTCTAATTAGTGCTTTTAATTTTTAAAAGATTTTTTTCATTCCTTTCATTATTTCATAAGGAATTCTTTTCTGGTACCTGTTAATTAACAAAGTTTAAGATAATCATATAACAGCATAATTACTGTATGAAAATCTGTTAAACATACCACCAGGACCCCATAATGCCTCCTAACTGGTCTACCTACTACCTGATTTGAAGACCATGAAGATGCGAAAGCAGAAATGCTTTTTTTATTGCTCAAAATTTTCTCCTTTGGCAATACTCATGGTGTTTGGGGATGCTGGGTGTCTGAATCCCTTATCATTTTCTGAATTCAAGCAAACAAAGAGATAAAGATGAAAGAAAAATAAGAAAGAACAAAAACACTAAATTTGGTTCAAAAGAACATTGTTAGTGACTGAAATGTTGGACACTGAAAACGTGATAAACAGAATTCTCCAGAAAAGCTTTTTGAAATAAGGAAAAGATAACTGGTTCCCCTCCCAGAGGGCTCCTTTTCAGTCCCTGGATAAGCAGATGAATGAGCCCAGTTACTCTTTAGGCTGATGCCTGGTCACTCTCTTCTCTTTAAGGTATATACATTTTCCTCATGACAAAAGGTAAAGGCACACGTATTTGGGGGGTTCCAAATGAGACCCTAAAGCTTACTTTTCAGTGAGTTTCTGTTTTCTGAATGTATTATCAAAAATCTTTGATATTTCATAGTCGAGAAGCTTAAATCTGCTTCACAGTTTCACTTTTTAATTCACTGAAAGAAATCTTGCACATTTCTTCCTGTACCACATCTGGGCAGTTGATTGCTGAGTCTCTGGCAAGTCTGGGGATTGAAGTTCAGGGCTGGGGCTGGATGCTCTCTTGCCATCAGTAGGCCTGTAGCTTCAGGAAGTACCTTGAGGCCTCTCTCCACTTCTTCCTTCAGTCTCTCTATTGCTTGTACATCATCCCTCAGCCATGCAAAGATAGTGAATTAATGAGATTTTAGGGCCCATGTTTTTCCTGACACAGAATTTACCCACTGTGCATTACTTTTCTTTGATGCTGTGGCAGTAGTTGGCCATTTAATTAGCAAATGGAAACTGTCCATTTAAGAGATATAGCTTTCTTTTGTATATACATAACACAAAATTATGCATACATCCTTTTATATTAAACAAGGTACCCATGCATATGAAAATTACACCACATCTAAAGAGCAATAATAATTGCAGAGTCACTTTTATTCAACTAAATATAATAAATTGATTCATTTATTTGTTCATGTACAAAAGCAAGCATTTCAGAACTGAACATATGCGTTTATTTGTTCATGTGCAAAAGCAAGCATTTCAGAACTGAACATATGCCAGTCACTAACAACTGACTGGGAAACTCATGGCATTTTGATACATACTACAGATTAGTTGACCAATAATTACAGCCGTATGAGAAGTCATGTGTATGAGTTGGAGGCATATGCATGTTGGAAATAAGGAGCAAGGGGCTGATTCTACTTGAATGCATAAGTCCTCATCTATGTGACAGAAAAACATGAACAAGGTTTTGAATCCTTATATGTTCACCTGAGGCTGAGAGCTACAGCCAGGCCACTGGAGAGAAAAGACTTAAAAAATGATTTAAAGTAACCTGACAGGTTGGTGATACCTAGAGATTAATATAACAGAAGTGTTCTATTCTTGTGGTAGACCAGTTAACCATTTTAGAGCAGTCATATTAAAGAAAAAACTGAATAAAATGATATTAAAATTTAGGAGGAGATGGTATAGCTTGGAAAGCTAAGAAGGGAGTCCTTTTGGTGTGGCTACATCTAGATGCTATCTTCAAAACAATATAAAAAATCTTTTATTTCATATATTCAAATAATTTCATTTATTTAAGGCATTCTTTCCTGTTACCACTCTAGTATCTCTCTTGATAATATATGATGCAACTAGTCCACTTTCTGCATTTTTTTCCTGCATTTAAAAATTCACCATGAATACTTTTCAAATAATTATACTGAGAATAAAGTAGAAAAATAGTCATATATGCTTATCTTTAACTTATATTCTCAAATATAACTTAATTTTACTTAATTCCCTGAACACATTAACCACATAAATCATTTACTTGAATAAGGGCTGACTTCAATTTTAGCTCTGATATTTAAATAATTATTACTGAAATATATTTCCCTCCAACTGTTAAGACATTAAATAATGAAGTTCCCTTATGCTGTATCATGCATGTCCTCAATCTTATTTAGTACAAAATGTTTTTATCTACTGATCTCACAACCAATATGTAGGTGAGTCAAACAGAAGATTTTTGAAAAATGACCTTCTCTCAGAGAATTTACCAGGCCTAATTTTATATTGTTATATCATAACTTTTATTTATTTCTTAAATTCCTTAATGGAGAAAATAGTTGATTTCTGCTACAGCTTTGTTTAATTTTCTCAGCAAGTAAACAGATAAAAAATAATTTTGGTCAAACATATAAAATTTAACTAATTGGAAATGTAGAAATTTAGTAACATTGTTTTGTCAAAAGCATAACATCAATTCATACTTTTAAACCTAAAAGTCTAGTTTTGCTCTGATGTCCAAAGTTTCTTATTAATGTTACACAAGACCTATGAAGAATTTAACAATAACTCTGATTCAAATCTATTTAATGTTCATTGACTGATTTATATGAGCCTTTATTTTATGTTTATTGTATTCTAAGCAAGATGCTGTATGTATGTTAATTTTTCTTGTCAAAAATAAAATTGCCAGTTGCTTGTTTTTATTAATGAGTTTTCTGATATATGTGCATCCCAAAATGCTTTTCAGTTTTTAATCTTTTTTTATATCTTCAGAGAAACATTCATTTTTTTCCACATTTTTTTAGAAGGAAACAAACTTGGGCCAAATGATATATTATATTGCTCTTCAACTAGAGCCAGAATTCTGTATTAAATATATTTTCTGCATTGTGCCATTTATGGTTAAAATATTCTAGTGCTATCAGTTTTCTTTTCTTATAATAACCAACTGCCAATAGCTTCCAGCCTCTATTATTTATTCATGCAAAATTCAGAGAGCAAAAAAGTGTTTTTTTTTCAACTGTGGATTTCTATTAAATACAAATTATAAATAAAGCTCAAGAATAAAATTTCATTTCCTTGCATAAACACTACAATGCAGTGTGTAAATAGAAAATTTTTAAAGATTATCAAACTTAGAAGCTTAAAATTGAACTTGGAGGGCTAAGTTCAACTTCTCCTACAATTTCAGGATTTTTTCAACAATACCACTAGCAAACAAATGATGGCATTATAGTTTCTTAGTAACATCCGAAAAGCTTTTCTACATACATAATGAATTTCATCCCACAGCACTCAAATATGTCATTAGCAGACTGTTATGATTGTCAAACATTATATTTTGAAAGATTAATGGTGGGCAAATGGAAGAAAGGGATAAACAGAACGGAGGCTAAAACTCTGTCTCCACACCCTGCTCCAGGCCACTTACCACCAATCCAGAACAATCCCATCAGCCTGTTTAATGAGAAAGCAGAATCCTGGCTCAAGGTACACAACAGGGGACTACTCTAGCCATCACTTCATCCTTGTTTTAAAGGAAAAAAAATATGTTTCTCCAAGAAATATATATTTGGGCTTATATCTAAGTGTGATACTTTCCCTAGAAAAATGATCAGAGCAGGATGAAGTTACAAAGAAAACCATTCTCAGCAAGCCATTCTGGAACCACCTGAAATTTTCAAGGTGTCTCCGAGCAAAGCTCTTCAACAATCCCATTTTAATGCCTAAAACTGAGAGGGGCCCTGCAAATTTCCATATCTGCCATTTTAACAATTGATTCAATGCAGTTATATTGGCGTTATTTATGAAATAACAATTTTTAATCCAAACTTGATGATTCTTACTTTGTGTATCCTGGCATATCTCCCCCCTTTCATGTACATACATATGTGTGGAAAATTTTGTAAATCCAAGAAAATGTTATGAAGTTTCTACTTTGTGCATTGCATGTGAGGTAACAGAAGTACAATGCAATATAACCGGAATTCAGTATCAGCACATGGAGAATGTTTCAGAAGAATAAGTCTTCTGTCCAAAATAACAATTTGCTCCAAACTTTAAAAATGGGCCATATTAGTCACACTTTGCAATGCACTTATTGAGTCATTCTTCAAACCTCTATTGTGTACTCTATAGTTTTGATCCTCTTGTAGGTTTTGTTGATATAGGTCTGAACAAAAGGGATAAAACTTATATTCTTATTTTGGGATAGATAGATGATAAACAAGTTATATTATAAATACACAGAATATAAGTCTATGAAGCAGAACAAAAAGCAGGGAAATGGGATGGAGCAAAGGAGGTGTGAATTTAAACAGAGCATCCAGAGAAGGTGTCACTAAAAGTGTAACATTGAAGTAAAAAATAATAAATAAATAAAAGAGGTGAGAAAGTAATCTGTGTAGAAACCCGGGAGAAGAGAATTCTGGAAGAAAAGCAAGAGCCAAGACTCTGAAACTTGGAGTGTCCAAGGCCAACCCAGGTCAGTGTGACTGGAGGAGAGCAACAGGCTTGACACTGAGAAAACGTTACGGAGGTCAGCATAGCTGTGTCTTTGGACCTTTTAGGTCATGATAAGAACATTTTCCATTTTTCAGAGAGAGATGGGAAGCCATTAGAGGTTCTGAGTGGAGGAGCTACATGATTGTCTTCATTTTCTAAAATTATCACTGGCCGATTTGTGCAAAATAGGAGAACCAAAACAGAGGCAGAAAGACCAAGTAGGAGACGATCATTCAGAGACCTAGCAGAAAGGTGAAGGCATAGCACTGGGGTGTGGAGAAGTAGAGTCTACAGGGCTTTCTGGTGGAGTGAATGTGGAACGTGAGAGAACAAAATTTGACTCCAGACTTTTTTGGCTTATCAGTTGGAAGGATGGAGTGGACACTAATTGAAATGGGTTTTTAAAAGGAGGGGCAAGTTCAGACATTGAGGTTTTTTTATCTTGTTTTTTATTTTTTTCCATTTTAAAAATCAACACATGAAAAATTGTACATATTTATGAGGTACCACATGGTGGTTCAATATACTTTTACATATAGTATAAAGTTCTGATCAAGGTGAGCATATTGCCTCAAGCATTTGTCATTTTCTTTGTGGTGTAAACATTCAATATATTTTTTCCTAGATTTTTAAATGCATACAGTATATCATCATTATATGTAATCATTTTATAGTACAATAGAACAGCAGAATTGATTTCTGCTATCCATGACTTTGTAATTGATGATTGATAAACCCCATCCCATTCCTCCTCCCCGCTACTCTCAACTTACTTAAGATCAACTTTTCTAGATTTCACGTATGAGTAAGGTCATGCGTTACTTGTCTTTCTTTCTGTGCCTGGCTTGTCTCATTTAATATAATTATCTCCAGTTCTATCCATGTTGTCACAAATGGCAGAAATTTATCATTTTATCAAATTTATCATTTTAAATAGTATTCCATTGTAAGTATCACATTTTCTTTATCCATTCAGCAGTCAATAGACATATGTTGTTTCCATTTCTTGAATATTATGTATAGTACTGCAATGAAAATGGTGTGCATGTATCTCTTTGACATACTGATTTTATTTCACACACATATATATATATATATATATATATATATATATATGTATATATATATAGTGAGGTTGGAGCATATTGTAATTCAGTTTTCAAGGAAACTCCATGATAATTGTATTGATTTTCATTCCTACAAATAATGTGTAAGAATTTCCTTTTAGCCATATGTCACCAGTGTTTGTCTTTTTGATATTAGCCATTCTAGCCAGAATGAGGTGACATCTGTGTGTGTGTGTGTGTTTTCTCATTGTAGTTTTGACTTGTATTTACTTGATAATAGAAAATAGCTAATACCATCTACAAATTTAATCAAGTCCTAGCAGCAAAGAATGTGCTAGGGAAGTTGAAAATTTTTTTTAGTATACCTGTTAGTCATTTGTATTTCTTCTTTTGAGAAATGTTTATGTAGGTCTATTGCCCATTTTAAAATGAGATTATTTGGGTATTTGATATTGAATTGTTCATATATCCTGTATACTAACCCCTTATATCTGTATATTTGACAAATGTATTCTCTCATTCTGTAGGTTTTCTCCTCATTCTGTCAATTGTTTCCTTTATGTGTTTTTTTAGATTAGTGTGATATCATTTATCTATTTTTGCTGGTTTCTTATGCATTTGGGATCTTATCCAGAAACCCATTATTCATTTCAATTAGACATGAAGTTTGAGTTGCTCACTGGAAGCCTAAGACAGCTTTTTTTTTTTAAGTTTTAGTTGTAGATAGACACAATACCTTTATTTTATTTATTTATGTGGTGCTGAAGATCAAACCCAGTGCCTCACACATGCAAGGCAAGAGCTCTCACTGAGTTACAACCTCAGCCCCTAAGACAATTTTAGATAAGAAAAATTATTTATGTAAGTTTGGCATTTTATATATCTAAATCTATAGATACAGATGTCTGTATACATATAGTATATACATGCATATATAATAGATATGGTATCTATATGGTATATTTCATATATACATATATAGAGGACAGTTTTGAATGATGGATATATATATACATTTGGACAGCACTGGCATATAGAAGCAACTTAAATCAGTGAGACCAGATGAATTCATTAAAGGAAAAAGTGGAGACAGACATGGAGCGTGGCATGGTTTCAGTCTTTAGTGATTAGAGCAATGAGAAGGAGCTAGTAAAAGGAACTGGACTGGAGTAAAACTCCTGGAAGCCAGGGAGAGAAGGATTGGTTCTGCCATAGCTGCTGACAGGTCAATCCTGTTCAGATTGGGAGATAAGACTGGATTTAAGTAGGAAGGATCATTGAAGCCTCGACAAAAGTAGTTTTCGTGGTTTGGTAAAGGTAAAAGCTAGATGATCTAGTTCCAGAGAGAAAAAAGGAGCAATGTTGATATTGTGAATTTGATAAGAAATAATAGATTTGAGATTTTGTATCAGAGTTTGTGAGAAGAAAAGATTTTTTTTTTTTGGAGTATTTTGATGTAAACATGGAGAAAGGGAGAAATGAGGATTAGCAAGTTTTCTATTTTTTGTTAAGGTGGGAAAATAAGATATTTTTCTCTTTGTGGGCATAGAAGCATTCATGAAAAAAATAGAAAAAAAAGAAAAGGAATTTTTTAAAGAATGTGTATTCCAAGGAGAAACAGAAATAATATAATCTTGATGCAGAAACATCAGTATTTTGGAATAACAGTTGGTATAATTGCAAGAGCAATGATTTATAAATACCCTAGGACTTTTACTCAAAAACACAAAACTTCTTTCCCTACTTTTACAAAATACTAGAAACCAAGTTAAAATCCTTGGATGAATTTTAAGAAATAAGGAAGTTGAAGCTACAAGTAGTGTTTTATGTACAGGAGAACTTCCAAGGATATAAAATTCCTTCTCTATTTTTTCATGTTTTGTGTGAGTCACTGTAGAAATGTAAGTCAGATATCAGTTTAACAAATGATTTATTTCACAGAAGCTTAGAAAACCTAAAGGCAAAACTTACTTATGGCCTATTTTTCAGAGGAATAAAATTCTCTTTAGGGAAAGAATATGAACAATCTAGTGGTATTTTCACAGAAATTATGTAACACTTTTGATGACAAGTAATAGAGAAAAAATTAATAGCTAATATCATCTATATTTTTAATGAAGTTCTAGAACCAAAGATTGTTAAATAGAAGAATTCTCACTGTGCACATCCCTGAATTCAGACACTAACAATGTTAAGGAACATGGAACAACTTAATGTTTCAGATTAAAAAGAAATATATGAAATGTTTGATTTCTTGCATTGTTGGAAATATTAAAATGATGATATATATAGCAAGACACTTTTTGTTTGAAATTTTTGGGTGTCCTTTGTTCTAACATGCAAACACAAACAAACACACACACACACACACACACACCAAAATTTCTAAAAATCAATAATTTAACTATGAATGTATACACATAAGAAAGGAAAGAAAGCACATTCATCCAACATTGAAGAGAGTATTTTCTTACCATGAAGAAAAGACCAAAGCAAGAAAAAGAAATTACCAACTGTTCAATGTACTGGAAGCTGTACTAAAAGAGGACTCATTTTTGCTGGGTAGAAAAAAAGTCACTCACAACACCACATGAGCAATTGCAATCCATTGCTTGATTTTATCTCCTTCGAAATAAAACACACTATATGTTTTCCACATGTGGTGAATGATGCTAATGTTGATAGCAGAGAATAATATAAAAATGGGATCAGCATAATTATGCATGGGGGAAATGGCAGCATTGTAACAATTGTATATTTTGCACTATCAGATTTCCACACTTTTTTTTTAGAATATAAAAGCCACCAAAGTAAAAATGTAAAATTGAAGAGCATGGAAATGTTCAATTTTTTTTTTTAATGTACTGTGAAATAAGTCAGGTTTGTGAATGAGAGTTGTTATCTTTGAAATTTTCGTCAATTTTTCTTATTCTGTAAATTACATACAATTCGAGGTGCCATTCTGGGTCCCTACACATAGGATTTTGGCACTTTAGATTTCCTCTTTATGATTGAAAAAATATCACCTTGATTATTATGACAAAAGAAAAGAATTTTTGGATAATTTTAGAGGAAAACACAATTCTTCAGAAGTCAAGGTCTTACACTATCTTTATTAAACTTAACAAGGTGGTTTCTTTTTTACTGGTGCTTTGGGCTTTTGTTTGTGTGTGGTGGAGGGATAGGATTTTAATCATCTTAGGGTAATTAATAATACCTTTTATCTATCTCCAAAAAATTTATTTTAGAGTACAGCAGTAAATTGAAAATTAAAATAACATATGTTTTTGTCAATAAAGATGATATGCATAGCAGAATATATGAGAATTATAGACATGTGATGAGCTAAAAATCACTTACAGCCACAAAACTAAAAGAGACATTTAAAATCTAATGTTTGATGCGTTTACTTGAAGACATTTTATGTTTATTTTATACCAACTAAACTAAAATTATAATAGAACTTGCATCCCATTGGATTAGGCCTATCATAAAAATGTTCCCCTTAATTAATCACCTATTAAGATTACTTGGAAGAGTACATAAACAAAATATATCTAATAATTAATTTATCATTATAGATTACAATTTTTGTTTTGATATTATAAATGATCCTAAAGCTTATTTAAGTTTTACTTTGAGCAAAGTGATGTTATAAGTCTAATCATTCAAGAATAGACGTTAATAAAACTTTAAATATGGATTATCACCATTATATTACATAACTTATGAGATGAATGGTTAAGTATTTGATTTATTCACTAGGCTATCTCCAAATATTTTTATGTGTATTAGCGACTTTAAATTAAGAAATAAATAAATAAATTCAAATTAGGCAAGTGAGAATTGGGAGTGAATATGGAGTCAGAGAAATAAATAGCTGAAATGCACAGCATGCTCACCCACCCGGTGAAGTAGCTTCCACTGTTGAAGTTTCTGAACAGTAAAACGAGAGGAGGAAACACTACCAGCAAGTCCCAATTCATCACAAATAAATAACATGATTTTATTTAATTAATAACATTATTTTCAGGGGTAGTTTTGCTTTTGTTCGATACTGTGACTTGAGCATTATTTCTCCCTTGGATTTTCATGAAGACAAATCAGGTTGACAGAGTGGATTTCATCTCCAGTGACACCCCTCTAAGTGATTTTGACAGAGCTATTTCTCATGCTGTCTCTCCTTGTAGGCCAAGGACATGATGACAAGAGCAAATAACCTTAAAACACACCATAATGCCTGCATGATGGCACATGCCTGTGATCCCAGCTACTCAGGACACTGAGACAGGTGGATTGAAAGTTCAAAGCCAACCTGGGCAACTTAGTGAGAGATTGTTTCAAAATAATAAAGAGTTGAGAATGTAGCTCAGTGGTAGAGTAGTGCTCTTGAGTTCAATCTCCAGTACCACCACACACAAACACACACACACACACACACACGCACACAAAGAAACAGAACAATGGGTCTCCATTTGTGAGTAAAATTTCCATTTGGAAGATTTTATAAAATAGTGACAATTTGGTTGAATCAAACTGTGTGTATATATTTCACATTTTAGCTTTTTTTTTTTTTCATTATTGTTATTTTATTTTGGTGGTGTTGAGGATTAAATCCAGGGAGGGCCTCACTCAATGCTAGGCAAGTGCTCTACCACTGGGCTACATCCCCAGTCCTACATTTGACTTTTAAAAACTACAGAATTAAATTATTTTGAACTCCTTTATGAAAAAAAAATATTTACTGTTGACTTAGAAGCTGTTGTTATAATTAGCATTTTTGTACAATATTTTTTTGTTTCCAAGAAAGTAATTTTGTTCTTAAATTGCATATTCTACCTAATTCCAAATAGAATTTTAGTCTACATATGGTAAAAGAATGACAAGAAGCCAGTAACACTAAAATAAAATGAGTCATGAAACAATCATGCTATACAAGAAGAGGATAGATGCTTATACCAAAAAAAATCAGACTGAGGAGACTTGTCCTATTTAGCTCATTACAACCAAGGTAACATAAATCTAATTAAATAATGGAAACTTTCAGTTCATCAGGAGAAATAGATATTTTGTTACTACAAAACCCAAACTTAACCATTAATTAAAAAAAAAAAAAGCAGACTTCCAGGTAAAAAATGATAGATTTCTCTCTCCTTTAATATCTAATGAAATGAATAAAAAATAATAACCAGAAGGGGAAAAATCACCATCCATTAGCAGGTAAGAAAAGGGAACAATGCATTGTGGAACTTGACAGCAAAGCCACTATGATGGTTTAGATTTGTTGTGCCCCCCACCCCAAACACTCATGTGTGAGAAAATGCAAGAATGTTCAGAGGTGAATTGATCCAATTATGGGAGTTAAAACCTAATCAGTGGATTAATCCATTCATATGGATTAATTGGGTGGTAACTGTAGGCAGCTAGGGTGTGGCTAGAGGGGGTATGTCACTGGGGCATGCATGCCTTTGGGGTTCTGTATTCTGTCCCTTGTGAGCAGAGCTTTCTCTGCTTCCTGATTACAATACCTTGAGCTGCTCTCCTTCTCCATAACCCTCTGCCATGATGGTCTGTCTCACCTCCAGCACAATGTAGTGGAGTCAGCTATCTGTGGACTGAGACCTCTGAAACCATGAATGCCAAATGAACTTTTTCTCTTCTGAAATTGCTCTTGTCATACAGTGACAAAAAAAAAAAAAAAGCTAATTAAGACACTTACTTATGTAAGTAGTATTGTTAAAGAGTTGATTGGTTCTGACAATTCTCACTAATGCCAACAAATTGATTATTTAAAGTTTAAAATTTGGAATGAAGAAGCATGGTAAGATATTTGCAGTCCCACCAGCAATGTACAAGTGTACCCTTTTCCCCACATCCTCGCCAGCACTTGTTTGACTTCATAATGGCTGCCAATCTTACTGGAGTGAGATGGTATCTTAGGGTGGTTTTGATTTGCATTTCTCTGACTGCTAGAGATGGTGAGCATTTTTTCATGTACTTGTTGATTGATTGCATGTCCTCCTCTGAGAAGTGTCTGTTCAGTTCCTTGGCCCATTTATTGATTGAGTTATTTGTTTTCTTATTGTTTAATTTTTTGAGTTCTTTGTATACTCTGGATATTAGGGCTCTATCTGAAGTGTGAGGAGTAAAAATTTTGGAAAGCAGTATGGAGATTCCTTGGAAAGCTGGGAATGGAATCACCATTTGACCCAGCTATTCCCCTTCTTGAACTATTCCCTGAAGACCTTAAAAGAGCATACTATAGGGATACTGCTACAACGATGTACATAGCAGCACAATTCACAATAACTAGACTGTGGAACCAACCTAGATGCCCTTCAATAGATGAATGGATAAAAAAAAAAATGTGGCATTTATACACAATGGAGTATTACTCAGCACTAAAAAATGACAAAATCATGGCATTTGCAGGGAAATAGATGGCATTAGAGCAGATTACGCTAAGTGAAGCTAGCCAATCCCTAAAAAACAAATGCCAAATGTCTTCTTTGATATAAGGAGAGCAACTAAGAACAGAGCAGGGAGGAAGTACATGAGAAGAAGATTAACATTAAACAGAGACGAGAGGTGGGAGGGAAAGGAAGAGAGAAGGGAAATTGCATGGAAATGGAAGGAGACCCTCATTGTTATACAAAATTACATATAAGAGGAAGTGAGGGGAAAGGGAAAAAAAACAAGGGAGAGAAATGAATTATAGTAGATGGGGTAGAGAGAGAAGATGGGAGGGGAGGGGAGGAGAGAGGGGATAGTAGAGGATAGGAAGGGTAGCAGAATACAATAGACACTAGTATGGCAATATGTAAAACAGTGGATGTGTAACTGATGTGATTCTGCAATCTGTATACAGGGTAAAAATGGGAGTTCGAAACCCACTTGAATCAAATGTATGAAATATGATATATCAAGAGCTATGTAATGTTTTGAACAACTAATAATAAAAATTTTTTTAAAAAGAAGCATGGTAAGATAGGTGGGAAGCAAATTATAAAAAGTGCAATTTACACAGGGATAACAAGATTCTCAATACATCTAATTCTTCCCACCAAAGATTGTACTAACCACTGTCAGATGCCTCCTTAACAGGCAACAAAAAAAATAGAGCATAATACTTGAGAATGAAACTAGCTTCTACACAGACTAGTACCACACACACGTGGGCAAGTCAGCCTTAGAGGTGAAGGGAGAGTTGGAAGGTATCATCCACGATGTGTTAGGAGAATAACTCAATGAAGTGATCCTCACAAGCAGGACAATACTGCACTCTTTCAAAAAAAAAAAAGAGAGAGAAATACAACATACAACAGATCTTGCAGTTTGAAAAAATAACTACAAAAGTTAACCAAAAATACACAGAAGAAATGTTCCTACTTGTGCTGTGTGATATAGGAAAAAATAATAAGACTCAAAGAGAAGATGATAAAACAATAGGATTTGAGATAATAGACACATGGGAATAAAATAAGGATCAAAATAATAGTATTACAGAAGTAAAAGAAAAATTAAAAATAAAGAAAAAATGTCTGCCTTAAAATTGAGGAAGCAGCATAGAAGAAGTATTTGAGATAATTACCAAAAGTGCAGAGAAGATGTCTAAACAACTTAAGGAAAAACAAAACGGATGGAAGCAAGACAAAAATGGAACAGTGTAAAGATAATTGGAGCTCTTAGCAGAGCGAATCCCAAAGACAGGTTAAACTTGATAATTAAAGAAGTCCACCTTTAACCTCAGAGAAATACAATTTGGAATGATTATTAAGGGATGGTGTGTAGTTACATGACCTGAGATTAAAAATTAAACAGAGATAAAAAGGCCATGAAGCTAAATTATATTACTACACAGGCATTTTAACAGGCGGATAGAGAAGTTCCCTAAATCACTGGAGATATAAAACCTGAGCTAAGATTCTCTAAACCTGAAATCATATGGTGAGGCTATCTCAGGGGCATTAGAATGTTGGTGACTCACTAGTCACTTTTCAGAAACAAAACTGGAATGAAAAGGTATGATTGATAATATGAACTTCAGTTTTTGAAATCCTTTACATCTTCCTTCTATTTAAAAAAGTTGTACAGTAGAAACAGGGAATTCTGCTTCTGTCTTGCCCAACTAATGGGTACTAGGTATTAGACTTGCTACCCATTACTTAGTTCCAGACTTAGTACTGGTACTAGACCTAGTACCAGTTTTCCGACACATGAACTTGAAAGAAGGCCAACAAAAGACATGATCCTTGAAGTCTTTCTTCTTTCCTACATGGGGGCAATTTCTGGTCTGCAGCACAGAAAGAAGTTCAAACTGACTGCAGTCACTTCTCTCCCTTCTCTTGCAAGTGATTTCTTACTTGTCTGTTTGCCCAAAGCTTCTATTTCCTGACAGCTATAGGACCTGCTGTTGTTTGAATATGATGTATTCCCTAAAACCTCCTGTGGTAATACAAGAATTTTCAGAAATGAAAGGATTAGATTCTGAGAGTTGTAGCCTAATCAGTAGATTGATTCATCCAATGAAGTAACGATTTGAATGAGCTGACTGGGTGGCACCAGTGGGCAGGTGGGCATGGCAAGAGAAACTGGTTCACTGGGGTTTTTGTCCCTGGTGTCTTTCTGCTTCTCAGCACCCTGGCTACTATGTACTGAGTGGCTTTCTTCTGCTACACCTTCTTACTATGATGCTCTGTCTCAGCTGAGGCCCAGAACGTTGCAGTCTACTAACCATGGACTGAACTCTCTGAAACTGTGAACCAAAATAAACTTTTCTTCCTCTAAGTTGTTCTTGTCAGGATTTGGGGCACAGCAATGAAAAGCTAATTGACATAGAAATTGGTAGTAAAGCGTGGTTATTGCTTTTATTAATTTGATTATGTGGTTCAGAAGCCTTTGAAACGGATCTGTGGGAGAAGCTTGGAAGAGTCTGGAGATGCAAGCTGGAGAAGGCTTAGATTGTTGTGAGTAGAGCTTTATGGGTAATGATGGTGGGAATTCAGAAGACCCGGAATGGGAACAGTAAATACTGTGTCCCTGAGGTTTCAGATGGGACTGAGACTAGAAGCCACATGTGTTAAATTCTGGTAAAAAACGTTGTGTACATTTCGCCCATGTCTTGAGATTTTCTAGAAGGTGGAATTTAAAGGTAGTGGACTCATTAATCTGACAGAGGAATTTCAAGGCAGCATAGTTTTCAAGTGGTGGCTTGGGTATTACTGGCAGCTTTTAGCCAGGTACACGGTGATAAATTGGAGAAGAAATCAGAAAGGGAAAATCTGAAACACTTGCCAGGACTGTTTTTACAGTGTCAGATGTCAAAGGGGCTTGTGTCAGCTTGAGCTGACAACAGACCTTGGCATCCTCCACATACTGCTGGGTCTTCAGGAATGCAGGATACTGGGATTAAGTGGTCATGGAGACTCCACCAAGATTTCAAAGGAAGACCTGGGAGGCCAGACAAAGTGTATTGGGGTTGGATACGCTGAAGAATGCCCCCAAATGGGCAATGTGTGAAGCTGCGAGGATGAAGCTGAAACTTCAGTGGATATTCCCGGATTAAGAGATACCAGTACTGTGGACAGTCCTGCTGTAAAGTCAAAGGGGTGGTGTAGCCCAAGCTCTTTTGAGATAGCTCCTTATTACCATGACCCCAGATTAGAGATATGGAGCTTGTTTGCCTAGTTGCATTTCAGTCTTGTTTTGATCCCATTTCTTCTTTCTAAGCTTCTATCCCTCTATTACTCTGTGCAGTCATGTATTAGATGTAGCTTAACTTGCTTTTGATCTTGGTAGGGGCTCCCAACCAAGAGTTTCCCTTGCGTCTCTTGAGTCTCAGAGGAGTCTTTGAACTTGGACTTTTGGGCAGTGCTGGGACTGTTAAGATTATGGGGACTCTTGGAGATGAACTAAATGCATTTTACATTGTGAGATGGGTTGGAACTTTAGGGGGAGAGGGGTGGACTATTACAGTTTAGATGTGAGGTGTCCCCCAAAATTGCCTGTGGTGATACAGAAATGTTCAGAGGTAAAATGGTTAAATGATGAGATATGTAACCTAATGAGTGGATTAATCAATTTGATGGGTTATTAATTTGAGTGGACTCTCTAGGTGTGACTGTAGGCATGTGGGGCATAGCTGGAGGAAGTAGGTCATTTGTAGTAGACCTTTGGGGATTATATTTTGTCCCTGGTGTCTCTCTTGATCTCAGCTTCTCAGCTGCTATGAACTGGCCAGCTTTTCATCATACCCTTCTGCTATGATGTTCTGCCTCAGCTGAGGCCCAGAGCAGTGGATCCAGCCAACCATAGACTGAACCTCTGATGCTGTGAGCCAAAATACACTCCTCTGCCTCTAAGTTGTTCTTGTCAGATATTTGGTCAAAGGAACAAAAAACATCCTATTTTAGGATTTTTTTTTTTTTTTTGTACCAGGGATTGAACCCAGGGACACTAAACCTCTGAATACATCCACAGACCTTTTTATTTTTTATTTTGAGACAGGGTATCACCAAGTTGCTCAGGACCTCACTACGTTGCTATGGTTGGTTTTGAACTTGCAATCTTCCTGTCATAGCCTCCTGAGCCACTGAGAATAGAGATGTGCACCACCATGCTGGCTGAATTTTCTAAAAATTTTTCTAAAGGATTTTTCTAAAAATTATGTAGTATACATAAACACTCAAGACATGCTAATTGCCCAATAAATTTTAGCTTTATTACTATTAAATATATCACAATGTTTTCATTTTTTTATTGAGGTTATCAGACTTTCTTTGAAGAACATTTAGCATTTTATGAAACACATAGTGCTTATCATGAGACTAGAAAATTGGGAGAGGCTTGTCAAAATCCATGTAATAACAAATCATAGTAAGTGGAGATGGAATTTCTAAACCATTCTGAGGAAATAGAACTAGTAAAAGTGTTTGCAATTGCTTATTGTGTTGCACAATTTATGAACTGAATAATAATAGTGTTTGCTCGGCAATGGAGCCCAACAGGAAAAATTTATACCACACCTTGAAGATAAACTACATGATCTTGAACAAAATCCAGCAGCTGTGAGTCACAACCTGTAACTGAAAACACCAGGCACTTGTGAGGCACTTGCGGAAGAACAGGGCACAAGACTCCTTGGAGACACTATTCCTCTTCATTAGCTCAAGGAACTAAAGGAAGGTCTTTTACATATTACTCTCAGGTGTTTGATAATGTTTTGTGGGGCTGAAGAACCTAATCACATGAAAACTTTTATCTTCTAGGTGAGATCATTATCCTTCACAAATGGGTTGCTTGAGAGCAATAATTCAACATTTAATTGTGCTTCCTTATTTCTCCTAAGAGATAAATCTGTGAAAATCTGAATTGCATTGTTGTTAAAGTTTCAGTCGACCTTAGTATGTGAATAATGTGCACAAATGGCATCTTCCCTATTATTAGTCAACAGCATGAGCCCTGAATACTCAAGTGCAATGCTTGTGTTACATGGTGCCATAAGGTCATGCAGCTTTACCTTTGCATGCCCCCGTGAGGTTTGTATAGCTTTAAAGTAGTTCTGCTCTCTGTAAGCAGCAGAGCATACATGGAGTGTGTATACTCTGCAGTAATAAATACAATCCTAGAACAATCACAATGGTAGATTGCAAAAAATGGTTTTGAGTCCTCACCCTGGCCTCTACCCATCCCCTTTGCCAACAAGTCTGTAGGCTTTCCCACTCTGACGTTGGGGTCAGCCATAAGAATTTCTCAAACACAGACTTGAAAATTACTTGAGAAACTAGTTGACTCTTTCTTGCTCTCTGTCATTGAAGAGAAGGAAGTGTCGAAGCTGATTTGCTGAAAGATGAGACATGTGGATAAAAACTAAAATATCCCAGAAAAGGTCATTTGAAATCACCCCCAACTCAGCTCACACCAGACATATGGGAGAGCTAGCCAAGACTAAAAGAGACCTCAGCACAGATTTGTAACTCAAATAAATGCTGATTATCCTAAACCACTAATTTTGGAGTGGTTTCGTACAGCAGTTATAACACCTATCAAACTGGATCTCTGAAATAGAATTAAATGAGAAATAAAAGTGATTTTTTTTTTTTTGGATTTTATTCCATTTTCAAAAACCAAATTTTTGCAAGCTAGCTAGGATCTAGGTATAACTCAGGAACTCTGTAGTGAATCATTTTGCAGAATAAATATGTACCCTCTTTCCTTTTAAATGTATCTCTAACCTGACTTCAAAACTTGGTATTTAGTCCAACCCCTAGACCTTGTGACAACCACTGTTTTATTCTCTGCTTCTATGAAGTTAAGTATCACAGATACCTTATATTAGTGGAATCACACTGTGTTTGTCCTGTGTGGCTGCTTTATTTCACTTAGCATACTGTCTTCTGGGTTTATCCATGTTGTGGCAAATGACAGAATTTTTTTTTTTTTTGGGGGGGTGGGGGGGTTAAGACTGCAAATATTCTATTGTATGTATGTACTATATTATCATTTTTATTCACGTTGATGGACACTTGCATTATTTCCATTTCTTGGTTGTTGTAAATAATATAGTAATAAACATGGAGGTTTGGTATCTTTTCAAGTTCCTGATCAATTATTTTGAATAAATACCTAGAAGTAGCATTCCTGAATCACTTTTGTATTTTTAACTTGTGAGACCCTTCCTTTGTTTTTCATAGCTGCTGCACCATGTGACGAAAGTGTCAGGAATACATAATGAAGAAAGGATGTTTTCCTCAACAAATGATGGAAAGAACTGTATATCCACCACAAAAAAAGTAAAATTGGAACCAGATATTACATACACCAAAACTAACTTGAAATGGATTGAAGACTGATACATAAGACCTAAACCACTAAAAGAAAACATTGAGGAATAGCTCTGTGACATTGGTTTTGACAGTGATTTCTCAGATGTGATATCAACTACACAGGCAGCAAAGAAAAATAGATGGGAAAAAATAAAATAAAAAAAAATAGACTGGAAAGGTGACCTACAGAATGTGATAAAACATTTGCTAGCCATATCTTTGACAAAGGGTTAATATTCAAGACCTAAGAGACTCATACAAATTGGTAGCAAAAAAAAAAAAAAAAAAAAAGAATAAATCCAATTAAAGATAGTTGGAATACTTCAATAGACATTTCCCCAAAGAAGACATACAAATGACAAACCTATATGAAAAGAAGCTCAACATCATTTCAGGTAAATTCAAACCTGTTGGAGATGGAGACGGGCATAGCCTGCCAAACACCAAACAACTTACTTACTGCAAGACCCCTGCCTTAGAAACAAGAACCAAAACAAGACTCCTCCAATGCTGAAGCCTTATACCTACTGATCCCCTTTGATCTATACTGCTATATATAAAGCAAGCACAAGATTAGCTCTTTCTTTGTTAGACGTCAGACCCCTCTGGTCGGCTTAACTGGTCATGCCCCTGCTTTGAAAATATATAATTCTTGCCTTTTTGTCTATTTCTTGATATATTATTTTCACAGCTTTTATTCTGCAGCCAGCCCATTTCTCTGACAGGTACCCACTTCCTTGCCCACATGGGAGGGAAGTGACACAAACCTAACTATGAATTATCACCTAATACCTATTAGAATTGATATTTTCAAAAACAATAGCAAAAGCAAAGGTAATTGTTGACAAAAATGTGTAGAAATTATACACCATGCTGTTCTCTAGTGTTCTGTTTGCAAACTAATTAATGAAACCCAGAATCACAAGTTGTAGCTATTCAACTGCATTTATTCTTTCATAATCATTCTTATCCTTGCTTTGTTGTTGTTGTTTAAACATGTTTTATGCTTCAATACTACAAACATACACATTCTCCATGTATTCTTCATTGATGTTCATGACCTTGAATTTCCTAGTACCTTTCCTTAAACATAACATAAATACACAACAAAAGATATACATATGACTAAGAGTTTGGGAAAATCTACTTCTTCCTAGAATAGCTATACTGAAATTTGTTTGCCAAACTATAGTAAAGTTAACATGTATTGTTCCTCCTCAGAACAAGCACATGTTAAAACAGAACTGTTGGGCTGGGTTGTGGCTCAGCAGTAGAGAACTCACCTGACATGCGCAAGACCCTGGGTTCGATCCTCAACACCACATAAAAATAAACAAACAAAAATAAAAGTATTGTGTACAACTAAAAAATAAATATTAAAAAAAGAACTGTTTACTAAACTCATGTTACCAGTTAAAATTTTTTACATCTAACTCACCATGTATGCACCTTCACGGTGTAGCATAAGTTAACAAAGATAGACAAAGTGGAACTTGTTCTAGGGAATCTATAATATGTAAGAAAATGAGTGCATTGATAAATCTGCTTTCCTTGTCCTGTGATATGACCTAACCAGAAACTCTATAATCTCACATTGGTCATCCTGGGACTGAAATGTATTAAAATACTCAATCTCATTGAGAACTAGATAAATGTAAATTAAAACTATGCTGTGTCACATTGGTAAAAATAAAAACGTTGTTGAAGCACTAAACTATGTTACACTACCACATTTAATACATGACCTATCTGGGAAAATTAACCAGGTCAACTGGTCACACATACACATTTTAAGTAAACCTCTGTTTCTTCATTTTGTTCGTTTTCACACAATTCCATTAATGAAAGTACATTTGGTATTTTAGCATACCAAAAGATAAAAAGAAGAGAAAAGACACTAAATTGTTACTGACCTCATTCAAAATGTTTTGTTTAAAAATGTTTGTCCCTTTTCAAGTCATTTTTGGAGAAATATAAAGGAAACTTAGTTTTACTATATGAAGTCTCTTCTCACAAATCATCTGGATGGCTGAAATATACAGAAGTTGGATCAAATACGTAGATAATGAGAGATGATACAGATGAGAGAGAAGGAAGGAAAGAATTTTTTTTCATGTTTTCCTCCTTCCTGGTAAAAATATGTTTGCAAAAATTCAGCTAATGAATCATTTAGTGGCAGACAGATCCTATTTCCTTTTTAACAAGTCACCATTCCTGTAAATTATGTGACATTCAGAAATTGTGTAACATTTCAACTACATGTAATAAAATCTATGCGCTTCAATAGAAACTGCCCACATTGCTTGCTTCAGAGCCATTCCATCTTTGCAACAGGTGCAATAAATATCATATGAATCAATTACTCATGTATATATGCGCTTTTCTGCAACTGGGGAGGAAATTTTTTTAAGAGAGATAGAATTTTTTTAATATTTATTTTTTAGTTTTCGGTGGACACAACATCTTTATTTTATTTTTATGTGGTGCTAAGGATCAAACCCAGTGTCCCGCACATGCCAGGGGAGCGCACTACCACTTGAGCCTCATCCCCAGCCCAGGAGGCAATTTTTAAAAAATCCTTTATTTTGATTGTCTAGCTGTGTGGAATTCCTTCAGCATTGTAAAGTATTCACCACTATTTTCTTGCTATTTCTGATATTTTTATAGGTTACATTTCTTGTATGTGCTTTATTTACCTCTCTCTGATATATTTATTCATTTCCTATGCCATGAAATTTCTTTACAATGCCCCACGGTATATGTTGTTTATTTTTCACAACATTGGGTACTTAATGAAATCTTTAAATGTGAACATACACTTCCTTGAATTGTGCAACATTTTCTTGAATTATTTCTTCAAATATTTCTCTCCTCCATTGCTGTATTTTCTCTCTGAATTTCCTCTTAGTTGGAAATTAAGCTTTTTGGTTTATTACTATAATTATTATATTTTCTCTTTTATTATACTTCTTTTCCCTTTTATATTTTTATAGAATTTTTTCTTTGTAGTTCAACTCTTCTGTCTTATTGTCATAATTAAATATGAAAGCTCTTACTTATCCTTTGAACTCTTTAAGAACATGTGGCTATTTTGAAGGTGACAATGTTAATTATATCTATAAGGTTACTGATTACATAGATTTTTATGTTTTTTTTTTTACTTACTTCTTGCATTATTTCTGCTTCCTTAAAATTCCTTTTCCCTGAATATTTGCTTTGAATGAAACTTCTGTACTAGCAGATATCCTCCAAGATCTAGACATTTTTGCCTCCTTTTACATTTAAAATTAAAGCACAAAAATTTACCAAAATCTGATTCAAATTTTGTGAGGTGGCAAAAATTGGGGGTCATTAGGCTGCTTATTAAAGATCGGTAAAATGTCAATGTCGGAGTGTTATTTTTTCTTCAACCTATCCATTTCTTCAGAGAATCCTCCAGTACCTATCTTAATATTTTTAGTTCCCATGTTTCCCTTTACACTGCACCTCTAGTTATATCTCAGCTGTAGAGACAGCATCCAATATAACAATTGATTCATGGTTCTTGCACACATGAACAAAAAATAGATAAAATCTGAAATATTAATGTTATGGATTAACAAAATTAAAAATGCAGATCTTACTCCCAGGTGAACTACCTTTTGCAGTAGTCATAGGCAAAATGTCAAGTGGGGAAGGATTCTTTAATTCCTGACTCTTTTAGGTCTTCAATGAAGACTCAAAAGATATTCAGCTACCTTAGAAAGCAGGATTATAGGATGTTTGAGAGCTGCAAACACAGATAAATGAAACTGAACCACATAAACCTGAAAGTATGACAAAGGTACTTTGTAGTAATAAAAGAGAGAGAAATCATGTAGGTAATTTTCTATTATTAAAATATAACTAAGTCTGTACATTTAGACATTAAGCAAAAATTAGTGCAAAAAGGTACTAATTTAAACATTTTCCCTGAGTACTTGCATACTGAAGAATTTAAAGATGAAATTATGGTCGTTTAAATGCAAGTTCAAGATATTCAAGGAAAACAAAGAAAATCTTTGGAGAAACATGTTAACAATTGCAACTTTTAATGTCATTCATTGGTTTAGAACATCAGAGAACAAAGCTCTGGGGGTTGAAGAGAGAATATAAAATCCGTAGTTGAGTATTTATCAAACATGGAAAACTAGACAGGAATTTATTTCTTTCCAGGCTTTGGCTAAGAAGGGCATTCAATATCCAAACACAGGAAGATATGATCCAGCACTAAAGAACTACAAGAAAGTCTGCATAGACTTGAAAAAGAAAAGTAAAGCAGCAGAAACCTAAAGAAAAATCTCTGAAGACACAGGGAAAGCAAACATCATCTGTAGACAGAGGAATAACAATTTGTGTTATCATTTTTGTGTGTGTATGGTGCTGGGAATTGAGACCAGGCAAACACTCTACCACTGAGCTATATCCCTGGCCCCAATCTGTGTTCTCTTCAATGGATAGAATAAAGACAGATCCATTGCTGAAGCTAAAATATTTCAGATAAAATTTGTTGATATTATATTCCCTTTAAAAAAATTTATATATATATATATATATATATCTCAAATAGCTGAAAGGAGATGACGTCAAAACTGCAAAAAGTTTTGAATATAGTATGTTACAAAATTTTATATTAAAAAGGCAATATCAAACACAATGATTTTTCTTAAGAGAAAAACAAATGATAAAGATATAAGTTTAATATCAAAAAACTAAAACTTCATATAAATTCATTGTGAGTTAGTTTATACTGGTAAGAGGGAAAATTTGTAGATATTTTCCAAAGAACAAACACAATTTTCAAATTAGAAATCAAAAGCATTAAAATTAGTGCATAATGGAACAAAAAAAATCACTAATATATATTACATTATATACTAAATACATTTTTATTATATTACAGAAAAGTCATTAGAGAGGTAAATCATTGTTCTTTAAATAGTAATGGGAGGAAATTTCTTGGAAAAAAACAAAGAAACAAATTTTTACTTTGCTACTCACACAGGAATAAATTCCAGGACAAACTACTGGAGTAATAGAAAAACATAGTGAGACTAATAATAATATAATTGAATTATTTCTTTTTTTCTAAAGCAAAGAGAAATTAATTAATTTATTTTATTTATTAAATTTATTGTATTAAAGATAAATTTTCCAAAACAATAAACAACAAATACACAGAAAATAATGGATAAAACTGAAAAGGAAAATTTACACACACTCAGACCTCTCTTTATTTTACACACCCAGAGAGCCCAAAACCTAAACATCACTGGCAATCAAACAGCACTAAATATAAAAAATACAATACAGATTTTGCTTTTTAAGTCCAAAAATGTGTAAGTGGTGTTAGTAAGAAACTGAAGAAATGTGATTCTATACTGGTAGAAGGGAAAATTTGTACATATTTTCCAAAGAACAGTTAAGCATTAACCATAAAAAGGTTTAGAATTGTGTGTAGGTTTTGACAAGCAATTCTACATTTAAAATTTATGCTTGAAAAAAGCTATTATGAATGTATGTAAATATTTATTAACAAAGCTACTCATCATAATTCACATAATAATAAATAATAAAGAAATATCACAACTGACTAGTAATAAGAAAATAGTGTTTTAAAAATTAAAATGGTGCTAATAAATAATGGGATAGCATCCAGTTTTAAAACAAAAAGAAAATCCTATTATATGACAACATGGATGAACCTAAAGGACACAATGTTAAGTGAAATAAGCCAGGCACTGAAAAATAAATGTTGCCTGATCTCATATGTGAAATGTAAAATCAGAGAGTACCATGGTGGTTACTAAGGGCTGGAAGGTAGAGGAAATGAGATGTCAGTCCAAGGACACGTAATCTTAGTTATATAGGATAAATAAGTCTGAAGATCCAGTGACATCATAGTGACTATAATTAATATTGTGATGTATATTTAAAATTTCCTAAGAAAGTAGAACTTAAATGTTCTCACAACATGAGAGGAGTACTATGTGATGAGATAGGTAACTAGCTTGAAAGTTCTAATAATTTCATGATAGACATGTATATCAAAACATTGTACACCTTAAATATGTACAATATTTATTTGTAAATTATACCTTAATGAATTTGGGAGAGAAAAAGTCATACAAAGGACTCTGATATAGAAGTAGAAATTGTGTTGAAGAAAACTAAATGGTATAGAATAATGATTTTGACCTATTTTTAATCAAAAGTTTTAAAATTTAGCATGAGAAGATAGTTGGCTTATCACATAGTAGTAAATACATTAAAAATACAGGATATATATGTAATACTCTAAACTCATAACAGAATTTTCTCTGGCTAACAATTTTTTAAATTGTTATTCTTTGCATTTTATATGCTAAAATAAAAAATGCATATGTTTTGTGAAAACAATTATTAATATTCAGAGAGTGTGTATATATAAATATATGACTGTTTAATTAATCGTTTCTTGGTATTTATCCATTGCAAATTACCAGAAGTGTTGAGAATTATTTGGTTCTACTGAGTTTTATCATGAGATTATTTAAAATAGTAAAAATTTGAATATACACATAATGCAGGAATTTGTTATTACATTAATCTGCATCTGTTTTATGGAATGCTGTTCATCCATTAAAAATCATATTCTTCTATAGCATTTCATGGCTTTGGAAAATTCTGACAAGCAATAAGTGAGAATAGAAATTATTATATATCATATGATACTAACCATATAAATAAGAGTAGTGTGTGTGTGTGTGTGTGTGTGTGTGAGTGCGCACCCGCACGCATGTTTAGAACAAAGCCCTGAGACAGGAGAGATGTGGAAATCAGAAGAGAACACACAATGTGCTTTAAATGAGCACAACATTGGAGCACAGTTGATTTACATCATGGAATACGGAAAGCCTCACAAATTAATTAAATCACCAAATTAGAAAAATCATCAAACATAAGAGAAGTGAGACAAGGATGGAGATGAAGGGTATTGATTATCATTCATTTCCAATGTGAACATCGGTGCCTAGCCTGTCAGTCTGTGTCATATCCCTTACCTTGATATACTTCTTTTTCAATAAGGTTTCCGTTATTATATGTTGAGGCACACTTACCAATATGTCAGATAGCACCATGCTAAAATAAAATATTAATACATTAGATGATAGAATAATGATTTACAAGGCTCAATATAGAGGAACAATGAGATGATACTAACAACACACAACAGATAGAATTGTAAAACCCTAGAATTAGGTTCGAATTACCATCACTACTAGTTATTTGTTGTGGGAAATCCATTTTGATGTTAAACTCTTTTAATGGGGAAAAAAAAAAACCTACGCAGTGTCAATGATTTCAAGCCCAATTATAGCAAGTCCTTTCCAATATGGATATAATCTTTTCCTGCATAAATGGAACCTCTCTAAAACAAAAGAAATTCCACCTCTCTTTGCAATATCTAGAATAGCATGTTCTGCTCCAAGAACACTTTAGGGCACACTGAATCAAAGAGAGTGATTAGTATGACAGATGCTTGGAAAACAGTTATCACCAGGAAATCCTGTAGGAACCAGGGGTATCAAAATGGAAAAGCCACTTACTGAAACACAATGGGCATTTAAAAATATGAGAAGCTTTGTGCAATGACCAGAATGATTGCACATTTTATGCAACCCAGGGAGCAAAAGTAGAAAAATCTAAAAGAAGACATAGAAAAGCTTACTTCACTTCAGCATGTGAGAGGACTTTTAGATGGAGAGGCAAGAGCAACACCGAATCTCCCTCCAGCTCCACAGTATTTCATTCTGCTCTAAGCTGCCAGCTGCTGCACTCACAATGAGATCGATGATTGCAGAGATTAAAGAGATTAGGCCTCTTCCATCGGGGAAAACAACCATTAGGAGATGATACAGTTCATTTTCAGTTAACAAAGATGCATCCACTAAATCTGAAAAGAATAGACCCTCATCTATGAACTACTATTTGAAGCTAGAAGTGATAATATCAACAGAAAGCATTTGCTGGACATTGACTGTGTGCAAGGAACAGTTCTGAATGCTTTACCTAAATTGACTCATTTATTCTTCCTGAGAACTCAATGTGCCAAAAATTATCTCCATTCTCCAGATGAAGAAGCTAAAACTGTGAAATGTTAGAAAAAGTTATTCTTGGTTACAAAGCTAGTAAGTGGTACAAGAGTATTTTATTTCATTCGCAGGGTTGTGATTTTAATGTCCGTGTTCTTTCTTCTTCATTGTTTCTTCTTGTCTTTATCTTGTTGGGAGGCAAAACTAAAAAATATGTTACTGGCATAATTAGAAACAAGAACATCATTTTTGATAGAAGACAATGAAGTCTAGAAAATAGATTAGTGATTTATTTTCTTCACAAAGTTTCTACAGTCCAAGAAAGTGACCTTGAGACTTTAACTTCTATTATTTTCTCAGGAAGAACACATATAATTATATTTATAAAGCACTTTGTATTAACATATTTTTACATTTAAATATAAAGCATATTCTTCAGATAATCAAAAGTCTCTGTTAAGTGACAGTCTGCATACTTTCAATATTAAGCTATGCTGTCTCTGAGGTTTTTGTGTGATCTTGAATCACTTTCTGAGTCATTCAAAGAAAGCATAAATTAGGTTTAGAACAGGATTATTATTAGGCACATTATATTATGTTCATATTTTTTAATGTGTGTAGCTTGACATTTTCTTCTGGTAATCAAAATACCTCTTTACTCAATTATGCAAAATAACACAAACTCCCTTACAGTTCTTTACTCAGCAGGAAGAAGGCACACTGAGTTCTTCACTTCAAGAGGTAGTAGAAGTGAAAAATAAATAATAAAGAAGAAAAACATAAAGTTAACAAAGATAGGTGAGTTTATAAAGAAAGAAAATATATTGTATAGGAGACAAGGCTATTTGAAATATATGTTTATATTTTATTTTATTTTGGTTCCAGTTATTGAACCCAGGGACACTTAACCACTGAGCCACAACCCCAGCCCATTTTATTTTATTTTTCATTTTCAGACAGGGTCTTTAGGGCCTGGCTAAATTGCTGGGATTGACTTTGAACCTGAAATCCTCCTGCCTTATCCTCCCAAGCCTCTGGAATTACAGGTGTGAGCCACCGTGCCCTGCATGAAATATATTTTTAAGACTTGAGATGATTTTGAAGCAGGATGAACCCATCCTGGGTCAGAGCAAGAAAACTCACTTGCATAGACTATTTTGAGCCTGATACTAATATTCCTGAAGTACTCTGATACTTGAAGACTAACCAGATCTGGATACCTACTTTGGATACATTTTAAGATCAGTAGGAACCCACCTGGGTAAGTCTCACTTTATGACTTCTAAAAGCCATGCCAAAACCGAAACCATTTTTGAGCATTCTTGTAAAACAGCCATAAGCCCACACAAAAATCTCATGACTAGTTCCTTTCTGGTATCAGATTTTAACACTTATATAGTAAAAGGATTGTCATAACAAGGTCTCAGTTTTTGTTAAGATCTGGTTGGAGAAAACATGGGAAAGTTGACAAACTATGAAAAGGGAGACTCACAGAGTAGTCTGCAGACATCAGGTCCATAGGGAAGTTGAGAGCATCAGATGAACAGAAGAGGAGTAGGAAGTTTAGATATTTCTAAGGGCAAGGCTTCAGTAAAAAACAGATGACCAGAGGGTTTTGCACACTGGGGATTGGGGAGCTGACAAGAGACAATGACAATGTGAATCAGGGTGGATTAAACTCATCACAGGGTTGCCTAGTGATTTAATCTCTGTAGTCCCTTGGTGGATGGAGTGTAGACAGAGGAAATACCAAGGCTTGTCCAGCTGCACAGGCTCATCTGAGGAACCCTGGTTTCTAGAGCACAGAGACTCAAGCTTCCTTGGGAGGAGTCCTCAATGATCTTCATTGTAAACTAAGACTACTCATCTCTCTTTTTAAGAAACTATATAGAGGTCTTGCTCAACCATCAGTGAGGTCAGCCCGCATTTCTGATTCATCCTTGCCTTTGGGCCGTGGTGCAGAAGTTAGCACATGTCAGGTGTTCAAAAGTAGTCACTGAATACATCCATGAAGGTGAAAGGCAAGTGATAAAAAAACTTGCAAAATCACAACTGCTCACACCAAGACTTTAGAAAATAGGATGTATGAATAAAGAAAATGTGCATTTACATACAGTGGGATACTAATAAGACTTCAAGAAGAAGGAAATTTTGTCTTTTATAAAAAATATGGGTGAACTTGGTGGACATTATGCTAAGTAAAATAAGGCAGGATCAGAAAGGCACATACCATTTGATCTCATAGAAGTAGAATCTAAAACACTAGAACTCATGGAAGTAGAGAGTAGAATGGGGGTTATCAAGGGCTGGATGGTTGGGAGGGAATTGGAGAAGATATGGGTCACAGGATATCACATTTCAGTAAGTTGGAGGATTGAAGTCATGAGACCTGTTGCACAATATGATGACTACTGTTAATTATGAGTAATTGAAAATTGCTAAGACAATAGATTTTAAAAATTATAATCACAAAATATCATATACACACATACATATATATATTTGCCTATGGTGAGGCACACACTATATATCCATTACTAATACATATCTATATATTCACACACTAATGTATCCATTATTATATATGTAAGATTTATTATAGCATATATATCATATTAGTATATATATATATATATATATATATATATATATATATATATAGTAGTGGATATATTAACTATCTTGATTTAGCCATTCCACAATGTATACATATGTCAATAGTTCATAAATACACTATAAATATATAAAATTTTTATTTGTCAGTTTAAAAAAATGGTAGGAAGCCCAGATCAAAAAGCTAAGAATAACACTAATGTTAAGGCATTCATAATTAATGATATGATGTGAATTTTGAAGTGAATATAATTTGTTCTAGGAGATTCTTCTAGTCTGAGTGGAGTCTAGAGCCCAGAAGCAAATGAACCTGAAATGTACTCTGACCTCACCATTGATTGAGAAATGTATCTTTGTATTTTCTGAAAAAGAGGAGTAAAATCAAATTTCTCTCATATAGGTGCATGTGATACAATGGATTCCAGGGCAGGCTTGTAAGTACATAATTAATTAGTCAGTATTGTGCTGGTGGTGGATAAGGTTAAAATGGTGGTTGAAGCAAGAGTAAGAGAAAGATTTGTTATAGCTACTTTCACACCACTGATCTTCTTGCCTCCTCTTTCTCCACGTAACAATTGCTAAGACTAATCTGTCATTCTTCCATACACGTTTATCTAAATGCACTTTCTAAAATGTGAATATGGTAAGGCATATCTGCATACTTCTGCCTTCCCAATCTTACTAAACATTTCTACTAAATATTTCTCACCTCTTCAGTTTATAAATTCCTTATAAAATCACCCTCTACATGACTTAGAAGTGAGTGGGGAAGGGTACACAGCACTCTGTAAATGACCCTAATGATGCCACTCACTACTAAGTGAATTTGAGCAATTAAGTGACATTTTATATCCTAAATTTTCTCAGTATCCATATGCACCATGTAAGATCATATATGGGAAAATACCCCAAATGAGATAATCTGTGAGAATATACAAGGTAAATCACAAAGATTGAAATAGGCTTGCTATTATGATTTTGCTTTTTACGGTTTACCACTTAGAAAAATTCTTGTCAGTCCCTCCCATTTTGCTTGCAAAGCAGTCCTGGTACTGACTATGGACCCCTGACCCTATGGTTTTACGTGGAAAGCTAATCAGGAAAAAAAAAAGAAAAGAAAAGAAAAAGAAAAACATATTAATCATCAGTTTTTATAGGACAACAGGGGATAATAAAAATGTTGTTCCCAATCAATTACTTGGAGTTTGCCATCTTTGCCACTGGCAAGCCTGCAAACATTTAAAAAGTATCTAATGAGAGCAAGTAATTGCGTACACTCTGCACACTGCTCAATTGTTCTCTGATGTGCCCTCAATGTGCTGACACCAGCTTTCCTTCATCCGTACCCCTCCAGGCCAGGAACCTCAGATGGCTCTATCAATAGAAAGTGCATTGTGCTTATTGTAATTCAGTAAAGATGAACAAAGACGACAATCTTGGAAGAAGTATAAAGTACCACTCAAGTGGTAAGTGCATAGCAGTGGAAACATAAAATGAATCCCTGACCCAAACAAGCTTTTGATTGTTTCTTTTTTTTTTTAAAATAACATCAACTATAAAAAAAATGCCAAATCAGAATATTGATAAACAAATCTGAAATGTTTGTTTATCTACCTAATCTCATCCTGAGTCTATCCTACCCAGAGTATCAGTAGACTTAATTCAATAGCTGTTAATTAATTTATTATTTATTTGTTTGTTTATTTATTTATTTTCCCCTGGTACTGGGGACTGAACCCAAGGCCTTGCACATGGTAGGCAAGCACTTTACAACTGAGCCACATCTCCAGTCTCTCATTCATTCATTTCTTCAAAAAAATATTTTTTTATGTTTTTCACTAGACTGAATACATTGCATTTGTAACAGCATCAGCATTCATTAAGCACTTACTGTTTTCCAGGCTTTATGGTGATGTTACTAAAATCAAATGTCTACCCTGCCTGCTGCTCAACCAAAATCTAGAAGACAAATGTTGATGGAAAGAATCAGTTTCACTTAAAGTTGGCCCTGAAAAATATAGGAGAGACTTTCCACTGCAGACTTTTATTTTAGGGGGTTCATGGAGCAGAGGGCTCTTATAGGAGTAAAAGGGGGTACAGTGAGACAATGGGCAGAAAATGCATGCCCTCTAAGGGGTCTTCCTCTCTAGATCATGGTTCTCTTTTTCTTCCTCCCCAGCAACCCCACCTATTCCCTCCTCCAGAAACCAGCACCCCAGCATGTTCTTGTCTGCATGTAAATCCATATACTTTGTGTTAGTTAATGGCACAATAAATGTGACAGAATTGAAGAAAGAAGGGGTGTAACAGAGACTTCTCTTTAGAATTTAGAGTAAGAGGCAAAGGGATGAGTTGTTAAAAGATTAGGATAGGAGGCTGAAGTAATTCTGCTGAGGACACTTACGAAAGGAGCTGCTTTCATAAGTGCTAAGGGTTTACCTTAATCATCTGTTTAATCCACCGACTCTCTAAGGTAAGTCCTTTATTAACCCATTATATAGATGAGGAAACCAACTCTCTAGAAGACCAAATTACTTCACAAATTCACCCAAATAAGCTAGTGAGTTGTGGGTTAGCAAATTAAACCAGATCTGTCTAACTTTAGAGCTGGAGATCTTAAGTCTTATACTAAACTGTCCAGATCTTGGGTCCTATGCATTCAGAGAACTTGACTCTGCTTAATATTTCTAGTGGAGAAATTCGGGGGAGGGCTGGGAGACCTGGGGAGGGGGCTTAATCTCTTCGGAGGTTAAAGTGGCAGAAGAGATAAGAGAGGTAGGAGGGAGACCAAGAAAGGCCTTAGAAGTTAAAAAATAATAATAATAAAAGATGAGGTTTTATGCTGAAATGAGGGGGGAAATAAAAAATTAATCTTTTTGAAGATCACTGTGTTGGACTCATGCTGGATTAGTTGGAATGAAATATGGCAGGAGGCACATGAAACAGAGAAAAAAAACTGTAGTGTAATCCACATGAGAAATGACGAGAGCTTAAATCATAAATGACTATGGGGATGAAGAAGAATGGGAACTGATGATGACGGAGAGGTATAGAATTCCTCCAAAGATGCTTGTTGATTCATTTTCTTGTAAGGGAAGACAAGATCATTGCAAAATCGAAGAAAATGCCATTTGGATGAGGAGTCTATGGTAGAGTTCAGGTGCTCTGTTAATGATCATGGTTTGAAATCTAGTGGGAGCCACTGCTACTTTTCAGTTAGTTAGCTTTTCAATGTTGTGACCAAAAGGCCTGACCAGAAAATAAAGGAGGAAAAGTTTATTTTGACTCACAGTTTTGAAGGTTTAGTCCATGGTTGGCCAGCTCCATATCTCTGGGTCCAAGGTGAGGCAGAACATAATGAAGGAAGGGCATGTTGGAAGAAAGCATCTTAGAACATGGCAACCAAGAAGCAGAGAGAGATTTACTCACCAAGGACAAAATGTAAACCTCAAAGGCACAGCCCTCAATGACCCACTCCTGCAGACTCCTCACCTGCCTACAGTTACACCCAGATAATCCATATCGGGGATTAAGACATTGATTATTTTACAACTTCCATAATACAATCTTGTCACCTCTAAATTGTCTTGCATTGTATTACACATGAATTTTGGGGGATACCTCATATCTAAACCATGACAGCCATTTATACAATGAGAAGTGGTATATTTCTTCCTGGAGGTCCACTTGGCCAAGTGGGTATAGCAGCTGCCTGGATTTAGAGAAGAGAGATGTAAGGAGAGTATTTAGAGAGGGATAAGATGTAAATTCTTACATTCAGGAATGAACACAGACACCTCTGGAGACAGTAAAGAAATCAATCTTCATTAAAAAAAAAAAAAAGCATTTGAAAAGGGACTGAGAATACTGTGAAATCAGCAATGCTGGAACATTAGAGTTCAGTAGAATGTCTAAAATAGTGACCCAAGGACTTGAATTTCAGTTCTCCATGTACTATTTACATGACCCTGAGTTAGCCAATGAATTTAACTGTATCTTTAAGACTCCACCTGGAAAATGGCTACAATTAAAATAATAGAGACAAATAATAGAGACATCTATGACAAATAGATGTCCTCAATAGTAATTCCCCATGAGAAAGAACACCAATAGTTATTCATTTGTTTTATATATATATATATATATATATATATATATATATATATATATATATATTATCCTGTGCATGTGTGGTGTAGAGGTGTGTGTGTGTGTGTGTGTGTGTGTGTGTATGTGTGTGTGTGTACTCCTGAGGATCTTAATTATAAGTATAAATCAAAAAGAAATCAATGAGAAGCCAAAATCTTAAAGACAAATCAGACCATTCTGAGAAAAGCCCACTTTATCAGATGAAATTTAACATTTTTAAGTCAAAACACCTGTGTTTAAGTAGGACATTTTTTGTTATATGAACTAATACAGATTAATGACAATAAATTGGGAATTATTCAATAAGTTTTTCTTTCTTTAGACAATAAATTAGAGGCCCAGAGATGTTCAGTGGCATAGCCAAGGTCACACTCGATCAAGTCAGAGCCAAAATCAGCATTTTCCTTATCCCAGTGAGATGAATCTTTCATTACATAATACTTGATAATAATCCATTTAAAGAAAAATAACTAGCAGTGGAGTGAAATTCCTTATATCCCTTGCATTTCATTTTCATCATTAATCTATCAAAAATAACTTGTATCAAGTCGTTCTTTGAATGGAAAATCTCTGAAGTAGTGATATTTTTTGCTTTTCCAGAATTAACTTTTCCCAATATCAAGCAGTATGCAGCAGGGCAACCCAAAAATGAAATAACCAGCACTTTATTTACCTGCCCAAAGGAGAGTTAAGGGGCACCATCTGGCGAATGTCACACACTGATAAATTTTAACCTTTCTGTTGCCTGTCTCTAGAAAGCTTTTATCTCCTATGAAGCATTTTTTTTTTCATAATTTTATGAGTGACTTGGAAGGACAGAAAGAAGATGGTGGACTAAGGCCAAGATTTAAATACAAAGGAATGAGCTAGCAAAACTGGCTCTCTCACAGAATAACCACCTTCCTAATTGCCCCCTCCCCCCAAGGTATTTCTACAATTTATAGTAAAATCAGGTTGGAATGTTTACCAAACATATAATATTAACTTCAATGTCATACACCTAGACACTTATGCAAAGATCTCAGTCTATTCAATTGCCGTAATCTTGAAGACAGGCTCACTTTCTCCAGGATACAAGTTTTCTTTTTTCAAAATGAATACCCAGAATGGAAAATGCTATTTTGCAAAATATTATTTCAGAGCTCAGTATTCAATTGATTTTTATTCCTGCCATATATTTCCATGTTTTCTCTATTTTTTTAAATCGTTAGATTTATGTACTTTCTTATAAGTTAACAAATTTAAAGATGTGGGGACTTGAATACTGATTGGATAATTTGAAGACATAATATTGTGTTTCCACCTCTTGATCAACAAAAAATTTTCTGGCATATTTAGAGGCAAAGAAAAATGTAATGCAAATTCTGGGACAGTGGCTTTAAAGGAATTCTAACAGCTATTCTTAAGAAATGACCTCTGTGCACTGGGTACCTTTTAGACATGTCAAGAAACTTTTCAAAGAAAATAAGAAGTAATCCAATTATAAGGTAATTTGGAATATATGGTAATGAATAAATAGAAAGCATACAAATGATATTTAATAATGAAGTATCTGCATTTAAGGGAAAGAATAGATGATTCCAATATATTGCTACGATTATATAGTACTTATTTAGTTATTTTGAAAACTGTGCTACTATTACTGAACTAAAAAGATCATTCATAACATTTTACACGAATTGTGTTCACCCATAAATCATGAAGGACTAGACTGTACATGAGAAAATTGCAAGAAAAAAAAAGGGTTATTGGTAGGTTTAATTTCTTTGCTAAGAAAAGGAAAGTTTGTGAATTTAGAAACTGAGTGTTGATTTTAGGGAACTACAGAGTGGGGGCCAGGACAAGCAAAAAGAAATCTTTTCAATCGGATTACAAATAATGACATAAGAACCCATCTGCCTGTGTCTTATGCTGAAGAATGCTGTGATTATTTGATGAGTAGGAGGGAAAGTTTGGTGGGATGGAAGATGGAATAAAGCCAAGGAAGCTGGCTGCCTCAAGTTCAACAAGAAAATGTCAAATTAAATGTGTGTTCTCTTCCTGAAAAATACCCACCCTCGTTATGCACCCATGTGTTGATGACTTATGTGAATAAAAATTACAATTGCCATACAAATGTGTTGCCCACCAATGTCAGCCTGGTGTGAGAGCCAGTACCCAGTAATACACAGGATTAAAATTTTAACCTTATATAAAGCATATAGACATAAAATGTTTATAAGCACAATCTTCCTCTCTTCTTTTCTATACTCAATTAAATCACCACCAACTAGAATTGAAAGAGCTGTGGCTCTGGATGGGAAATAATTTGCATTCTGGCTATCACCTTTGTGTGGAAAGGAAGCTACTGCTATTTCCCTCGGCAAACACATCTGTGACTTAAGCTGCTCAGTCCCTGAATGTGCATGTAACTGTCCTTTCACACAACCAAGGCTGAAGTAGCTTGCTTCCCAATGAGAAGCCAAAATCTTAAAGACAAATCGGACCATTCTGAGAAAAGCCCACTTTATCAGATGAAATATTTGCATATCAATTACTAATTTTCCAACTGAGTGTTTCAACCAATGAGCTTATGTGAACACTTTGATATATTGTTCATTCAGACTGAAACTCTTAGATACTGTATTAATTCTGCATTTTTATTTTGTAAAACCAAAGAAGATATTTTTAGATAAAGGTGAGAAGGTTTGAATTGTTTTAGTGGCTCCAACCTGAAATTAATTTGCTTCAAAAGTACAAGATTTAACAGAGAAAGTTATTTAATGTAGACAGTTCAGAGGTTAATATACTTGTTTTGAAGTTAATAGCAGTAACTGGACAAAGCAACAGTGATAAATGTAAATCATCAAATAAAAAACTTTAGGGAACTTAAGAGATTTTATTCAAATTGGAATTTGAAATACTTTAAATTTTTATTTAGATGTAAGTATAATCACAACTATCATATGTGTGCTTTAATAAATAACTTATCCTTCTTAACCATGTTTATTTCAAATATAATAAAAATTACCCAATAATACAAATATTTAGTAGCAGATCTAAGATCATACACCAATAGAGCTGGTTACATAATCTTTAAGGAAAAATCATGAAGTTTGTTTTACCTGCAAACTTTTATGACAACAAAAAATATGTTCCTCACAAGTCTGCATCTAGATATAGTCCTTTAAATGTAAGTGCCAATAAAATAGTATCTCATTGTTTTTCATGGAAATTAGTGGCACATAATAAAGCATGTCATTAGGGGTAGTAAAAAACCATTGGAGAAATCATTATTGCATTTTAATGAATGAGTTAAATGCCTGGGATTGTCAACTATGCTAAAAGAATAATTATCTGAGAAAAATTAATTCTGGCATTTGGTAATTACTAGTTGAAAATTATAAATTTCACTGAAAGGACACTTTGTCTAAAATGCTCTATGCCATCCCAAATGCCAGAGCCACAAATTATATTGTGTATGGAAAACATTTTTATATAACCATAGAATATTTTGGGTCAAATAAATATTATAAAAGACTTATCCAAACTACAGTAACACCAATAAACCACATTTTTCAGAGGTAAGTATTCATAACCAAGACAAGATTAGTTTGACAATTTTAGTGGATGGATATAGTTTAAAAAATATGTATCATTTCAAGGCTGGACGGGGAGAGAATCCAAGTCCAGACTCACTCACATAGTTCGAAACTAACCTTTCCATGAAGTTGCTGCTAGAATTCTTCCCTCAAAACAAGAACTCTAAAAGAATGAGAGTTTCTTTGTAACCTCATCTTGGATGTAACATCACATAACTTAAGCCATATTTTGTTTATCAGAAGCAATTTTCAAAGGCCAAGCCATGTCCCAAAGTAGGGGATTACACAAGAACACAGACAAAATATCCTTGGGAACCATCTTGAAACCTATTTACTTCAGACTTCCCTTCTAGGCTTGAATAATTATAAATAGGTTTTTCACCTACACTAATGTCATGAATGACAAAGAAAGCCTCAAGAGCAATTTCAGCTTAAAGAAAACTAAGTGTAGTGTATTAGTTTCAGAGAGGACAGCTAAATGTAGCACATGATCTTGGGTTAAATATTGGACCAAAGGAGAAAATATTGAAAAGTGCCATATTGGGTAAACCCAGATCAACTGACAAAATTGGAGTATGGACTATAGATTTGACAAATAGGTTTTAATGATGTTAAATTTCTGAGTTTAATAACTGCACCATGACTGTGTAAGACAATGTTCTAGTTTGGGGGGGAAATACACTGTGAAGTATTTAGAGATTAAAAAAAGCAGGACTTTCAAATGATTCTAAAACAATACACATACATGTCTATTAATGTCAATGTGTATTATAGAAAGCACAGATAATTAAGCAACCACAGCAAATATTACCAATTCATGTGTGAATCTACATAAGCTGTATTTCAGAATGCTTGAAATAATTTCCAAATACAAGTTTTTAAACTTAGTATAGTCGATATAGAGGGGTTTTAAAGAGACCAAAGGTAATGTTCTTAAATACTGTGCAGTATTTATTTTAATACTTACACAAGGCAGATATTTAAACATATCAAGTTTTTTATTTATGCAAGGCACAGACCAAAAGACTTTATTCACTTTATCTTATTCAATTCAAATTTAACTACACCTTTTGAGGAAAGGGTTATTATCATCGTTATCATCATCATCACTATTTCATAAATGAGGAATCATAGGTTCAGAAAAGTTAGCAACTTGTGGGAAATGTAGTTTTTAAGTTGTCCAGCACAGGTTCAGACTTTGAAATGGCTAACAGATAACAAAGTTATTTACAAAGTAAGTAAACAGAAAACTGGGATATAAACAAATTATTTATATTCAGTTAGTTCAGGAAAACAGATCAACTTCTATCTAAAACTAAGAAGTTACCTCAAAGTATTTTTGCAGACAATAATAATGAAATTTTCTTAGGAATATTTTTTTCAATCAAGAACTTGGTAATTTAAAGAAAACCCCCCAGTGTTTTACTAGAATTTTCTGTCTTTGGGGACAAGGTTTAAAATTACCTACAATTTTGAAAGCACTTGATTTCAACCATTTTGATAAAGTAAGCCTGAATAATCAACCCAAAGATTAGTGTCCAAAATCAGAGAACAAAGAATTCTCTCAAATGCTGAGAAGGGCAGTTTCCCTCTAAATCTGTGCTTTTCCATTTTTACCTACACGTCCTCATAATTCCTTTCAAGATCAGGGCCAAAAAAAAAAGTAAGCTATTCAGCTGTGGTGTTTTAAACCGTGGGTTTTGGCATGGGAACACAGTGGATGGCAGGAAGGAGGAAAGCCACATGCACAGGGCAGCCTTTAACAAGGAATGGCTTCCTGGTGACCTGCTGTTGTTCATGCCCCACGGCTAAGTTTCAAGTCTGAGTTTCAGCAATGGAGAGAGAAGGATATGAATTCAAAAATCCTGCTACAGAAAACATTCTTCTTTCTACATCACTCCATCCTGGAGGAAAACACACTCTGAACTTATTCTTTCTGCATAGGCATATACAGCCTTTCCCTTGTGCATCAAAAGTAGTTAGAACATCCAGTCTCTGAAGTTCAGAACTTATCCTTAGGGCTGACTTTATAGCCAGCACTCACTAAGCACTTGCAGTGTGGCTGGTATTGTGATGGTCACTTATATACATAACCAAGTTTAGTGGCTGGAATTTAAATCCAATGCTATTGGCTTTGCTTAGTGATTTATTTATATTTTTTCAATGTGGAAGGAACCAGGAAGGATCCAAAGTTAAATCTGACATGGATAGCAGTCTCAGGAAGATTTCAATTGAGCAATGGCATTCACATAAGTGCATATTAGTTAAAATATACAGTAAAATGTGTTAAATGTTACAAGAATGGGTTATAGAATTTCATGAATATGAGAAATACTGATGTGAATGAGATAAGACCTTACAGAGATAGGAAAAACTGAATTAAACTACTTTAATATCAGATATAATTAGATGAATAAAATGTCATTCTCATCAAAAGCAAAAACAAAATGAAACAAAAAAATTCATAAGGCAAATGTGGTTGCTGGAAAATGAGATAGATTTGAGAACAGAAAAAGTGTTTATTTTGGATTGAAATACCATTTGCATGAAGAGCAAAATTTCAGAACAGTTTATAGAATATCTTGAATGTCAGCATAAGATACTTCAGTGGCACATTTTAAGAAAAGCAAAGTTTCAGAAAGTTTTGACTAGAGAAGGCACATGATCAAGGCTATTTCAGAACTGTAATATCCACTATAGAAGCCACCAGCAAATGAGTTACTTACATTTAAGTTTAAACTAAAATCCAATAACTAAAATTAAATTAAATGAATAATTTAGGTACTCAATTGCATTGGCTACGTTTTGGACACTGTATAGCATTCAATAACTAGTAGCTTCTGTGTGGGGTGAAGAGATCTAGAACATGTCCATCATCATCTCTCAGACAGATCTGCTTCAGAAGATTAATGTGATCAGCATTAGCTTGAACAGGAATGAAACTAAAAATGGGGAATTGACTGTAAGTCCAGTTTGGAAGTTTTGAATAGGTGTAGAAGGGAATGGAATTTAGCCTATGAAATGCACAATTTGACTATGTACTCTTCTAAGTTTTCTATAGATGTTCATGATAAGAAATATTTGTTGTGTACTCAAGATATACCAGTCAGAATTTGTATTCCTTATATTCCTCAGGAGAAATTTTCTTTGGCTCTCATGAGAAAAAGAGAGAAAATGGCATGACTCACTGGGTTATGAATACCCAGAGATGCTGAATTCCATGTGGAAATGGGGAAATTCAAGCAGATGGACTTCCCAATGAGAGTCAACTCATGAGGGGATTATGAGGTTAACCACCTGATTTCAATTTGGTTTGAAATTTTAAGAATGGTCCAAATTCACTCAGTTGTTCTCTAAAGTCTGTTTATAGGCAGAAAAATATTATTAAGACTTCACACTTCTGATTTTACTATTTACTTTTAGGTTTTATTTTGAGTTCTTATGTAATCATTATAATCTAAAATAGGACTTTCTTGTTTCACCCCTAGGTAAACTGAGGCCATAGTTAAATAACTTGACCAAGATCACAAAACTAGTCAGTTTCAAAGCGCAGGCCAGTTTCCCATGTACCATGAAACCTAGAAAAATTTCCAGGATGACCTAGAAAAACATATATTAATTTCCTTTTCATGCTAGATGGTCCTTAATTTATGATACTCTTACATCCTGATAAACCTATATTGTAAGTTGAAAATATATTTAATACACTTAGCTAACCCAACATCATAATTTAGCCTAGCTTATCTTAAACATGCTCAGAACACTCACATTATCCTACAGTTGACAAAATCATCTAACACAATAATAAAATATTGAATATCTCACACGCAGAGGTAGAGTTAGGCAGTTTGTTGACATGATGAGATGCAAAAACTCAAAATACAAACTTCAAGAAACGCTAGTACTCAGTACATTGTAAATTATCAGTCACTTACCCTCACAATCATGGGATTGACTAGAAGCTGCAGCTAGCTACTACTACCTAGCATAGTGAGAGAGTATTATAATGCACAGCAAGAAAAGATAAAAATTTAAATTTTGAAGTGCAGTTTCTTCTGAATGCTTATCACTTTTGCACCATTGTAAAGTTAACAACTCATAAGTTGAACCATTGTAAATGATGACCATCTGTACTCGTGAATTCAAACAGTAATTATGACTCTGTAATTTAACTTATGGTTGGTTCAAACTGTCATGCTTAATTATATATTTAATAAATATGTTTGATGAGCATTTCTTGAAATTAAAGATATTAGAACTTAAATTTCAAGAATTTTCAGAGGTATCTATGGAACAAAAATGTTTAAAGACTCATGTTATAAGTGGACATCAATATTCCCTCCTCCTTTCAACTTTGATTTTCCTTTTTTATTTTTATAGTGATATTTAGAAAGTTTTAATTGACATATAGTATTTGTACATATTTATGGGGCACAGATTGATAATTTGATACAGGCATACCATTTACAATGATCAAACACGTATCTTTGCTGTGTGTTGAGAACCTTTGGACTACTCTAGTTTTTTGAAATATCTAATAAATCATTGTAGATTATAGTTACCCTACTATGTTTTTAAAAACTAGAAGTAATTCCTCCTAAATGTAATTTGAAACTAATTATCTGTCTCTGTCACCATTCTGCACTACAATTTCTGGCTTCTAGACACCACTGTTCTACTCTCTACCATTATGAGTTCAACTTTTTCAGGCTCCACATATGATCCAGAATATGTGGTGTTTGTACTTGACTGATTTCACATAACTTAACATCTTCTATTTCTATCATATTGCTGAAAATGACTGAATTTTATTTTTTCCATGGCTGAATAATATTCCAATATGTGTATATACCACATTTTCTTTATCCATTCACCTACTGATGGTCACTTTGGTTAAGTCCATATCTTGGCTATAGTGAATAGTGCTGTAATAAACATGGGAGTGCAGATACCTTTTTGCTGAAATAATTTATTTTCCTTTGAATTCACATCCCCGTAGTAGGATAGCTGGATCGTATGATGCTTCATTTTCCATTTTTGATGAGCCTCCATCCTCCTTTCCATAATAGCTGTTCTATTTTACATTTCCACCAATAGTAAGAATTCTTCACCAGTATTTACTATTTTTTTTTTTTGTCTCTTTGATAATAGGCATCTTAACTGGTATGAGACGATCTTTCTTTTGGGTTCTGATGTCGGTTTTCCTGATGGTTGGGGACTCAACTCTGATTTTCTCAGAGTCCCCACAATATATCACAGTGCTTACTGGTTTTCCTCCAGTAGACCAGATGTTCTGCAGATCAGGGTCCACATCATCTTGTCCTTGTGTCCCAGCACTCATCCAAGTTTTGAGCATACAGTGGAACAGATGAATAATATATGAATGATGTGTGGATAAAGAGGCAATTTGGCAACTATTCATATCTACTCTTGTTAATCTCTCTTCTGACCTTTAGACACACACAGTCTTTCCAGAGGCACAGAGGAAACTCAGGCCTGTCTTTTTTCTATTACCTGGCAGGTGGTTCTGAGCCATACAACTCAGCTGGAGAAAACCTCACAAAGTCCCCATTCTTTCATCCTCACAGATGTTTGTCAATCAATCTTTCATCATGTCCAGGTCCTTTGAGTTTTTTAGTCCATTCAGTCTACTCTTTTTTATCCTGGAGAGAAAATAAACCTGTCAAAGTTCCAAAAAGGTGGGCCCAAGAGTCTCTATGGTCCCCATGGGTATAAGGGAATCTATCTGCGACCCTTCACAGGGAGGAAGCTGGGCACACTCTCCATAGTTGGATGGCTCTGTTCTTGCATCATCCAGGTTTGAAAGAGAGGAATCAGACAGCATGAGTTAGTCCTACCATTCCTATTTGTATTCCCAAAGAACAGACAAGATTTCATCAAGTTCAATCAGTTGACCTGAAATTTAGAATGGGTTTTCAGTAGCATTAAAACCTAAACCAAAACACAATCAAATAAAATATAATAAAAACACCATTACCAAATTCCTGTGGAGCATCAAGTGCTGACGTCTAATTAAGCAGCAGCACTGTACTGACACTGCTAATCTAGCAAAGGGTTAATGAGCTTTGTGGTTCCCTCATGATCCAAAGAAGGAACAATGATCCAGATACAAAGAGACAATGTGATCCTTTGTCTTAGCCACTGTCATCTCCTTACTATCGCCACCTCCCTCCCCCTAACACAATCATATTTCTGGTGACATCTCAGCAATTAAATGCAAATTCTGTCAGGCACTAGGGGCTCCCCAAGCTCCTTTTCAACTATGTCTAGTTCTTGTTGTTCATATTATGGTAAAGTTCCAGTGCAGTCATTGTATGTATTTTTTTAATTGTTACAAGACAGATTTTTTTGTGGCAATCAATGTTATATATAGCATGTCCTAAAAATATGTTCCCATCAGATGACATAAAGCAGCTCAGACTATGCAGCACTTATTCTTCACAAACAAGTATTTTCCAAATACATGCTTCATTAAAAACTTATCTACCTTCCCAAAGCTCTCAAGTTTTACATCACTACTTTAGAACTATCATTTTGCTCCTGTGAAAGTACATTCTTTGTGTTTTCGTGTTGTTCTAGATAAGAGTTGTTTCTAAGTCCCACATTATCAACTTCTGTGCTGACAGACTTCAAGGCAGATGCAGGATTGTGTTGTCAGCAAAGGCCAGGAGAGAACTGTTAGAAGCACCATGCCTGGGGCATGTCAATGCCTTCAAGACAATTCTGTGTCTATTTGATAATGTACACAAAGTCAATGATTGTTTTAATCTTTATGTTTTATGCACAGAGCAGTGTTACACAATGGAAAAAGTGTGTTCTGAGAGTAGAAGAATGTTTAAATATGTATGAATACAGGGAGAGCATCAGACTACTTAGTGACTTCTAGTTTCTTTTTTCCAGATTTACTAAGATATAACTGACAAATAAAAATTATATATTCCAGGTATGCAATGTAATTGTTTGATAGACATATACACTCTGAAATGATTATGAAATGATTATTCTTCACCCCTGGACTAACATCTCCCCTCTTACCCATTTGCCAGCCCTGGAAATGACCAGTCTACTCTATTCCTGAGTTCAATGATTTTAGATTTCATAGGTAAGTGAGATCTGGTCTTTACCTATTTTATCTAGTTTATGTCACTTGGCATAGTGTCCTCCAGGTTCACCAAGGTTGTTGCCAATGGTTGAATGATATTCCTTGGCATGGGCATTCACCACATTTTTTAAATCCATTCATTCACCATTGACACATGTTATTTCCATATCATACAGCTATTTTGAATAATGCAGAGTCATGAGAATATGGACATCTCCTCATGATTCGGATCTAATTGGGGTGGGGGATAGACACTCAGAAGTGGGATTGTTAGGTCATATTGTGAGTTTATATATTGATTTTTACTATGAGCAGTGATTCTTTTTTCCTTTTTACTCAGGTTTGCTTGCCTGTTTGTTTTGTGATAGAGTCTTGTTATATTGCTCAGGCTGGCCTGGAACTCTTGGGCTCAATGATTTTTATGCCTCTGCTTCCTGAGTATCTGTGGCTACAGGTGTGTGTCACTGCACCTGACTAGTGGCTCTATTTTTAATTTTGTGAGGACACACCACATTGCTTTCTATAGCTTCTACATCAGTTTACACCCACCAATAGTGCAGCCTCTGTGCCATCACCAGCCCTCATTACCTCCTGTCTTCTTGATAAGTGTCAACTTAGGTGTGAAGTGATGTCTCATTGTGGACTTTTATTTATCTACCCAATGATTGGTGATACAGCATCTTTTCATAAAACCATAGGCTATCTGTATATCTTCTTTGGAAAAATATCTATTCAAGGTTTTGCCCACTTTTATGTAGGTTATTTGTTGTTTGCTATTGAGTTATAGAATTCCTTACATATTCTAGCTATTAACCCCTTATCAGATATGTTTGCTTTATCCCATGACTCTCTGTTTTGTTGTTTCCTTTGCTGCTTGGAAGCATGTTAGTTTAATGTAGTTCAACTTATTTTTACAGGGGTTTCCTGTGCTTTTGCTGTCATTTAAAAAAAAATCCCAATACAAAAGTTAAGGGCTTGCTCCCATGTTTTCTTCTAGGAGTTTTAGAATTTCAGGTCTTACACTTAAATTGTTGCACTTAAGAGTTGATTTTTGCACATGATATAAATTAAGGAACTAGTTTCATCTCTTGCATGTGGATATACAGATTTCCTATTCCTATTTATTGAAGAAACTCTTCTCCACTTATCATCTTGACAACTTCACTCAACAGTTGAACTGATTGACTTTTACAGTCTATTTTAGCTTTGAGGGAGCACACTAGTTCACAGATTTCAATGATAGACCTTGGAAGATATGTTCAGCTAAAATGAAATGAAAAAAAATAAAATCTTTTATAAAAGCCTCCACTTCCAATGGATATTCACAGTAGATAACAGAGACTCCATTCAATAGTTAAGACACATTTTTTCTGATGTCATTGTATTAGAACAATAGATCAATAGTAGTTTTCACATTTTTCTGCATCTGCTTCTTGATTTAATTTTTGACTCTTTTTTTTACTGAAGTAAAACAAATATTTAGAAAAATGCACAATAATAACTATATTCAATAAACTTTTACTAGCTGTTCACATCCATACAATCATCCTCTAGATCAAGGACACAGAGTACTGACACCTCAGAATCCAAAAACCTCATCTGTATTTACTACCTTCCCTGGTAAGGGTTATGTAACTGCATCCTATTTCTAACACTATGGTTTTGTTTTAAATGTTGTTTGTGTGTGTTTGTGTGTGTGTGGGGAGGTTCTTTTGCTTTATTTAAATGGCATCATTTGGTGTATACTCATTTATGTCTGGCATTATTTTTTTTAGAGAGAGAGAGAGAATTTTTTAATATTTATTTTTCAGTTATCAGCCGACATAACATCTTTGTTTGTATGTGGTGCTGAGGATGGAACCCGGGCCCCATGCATGCCAGGCGAGCGCACTACCACTTGAGCCACATCCCCAGCCCCTGGCATTATTTTTAGCAGGAGCTTATCTTTACATTTATAAATTTCATCACTTTTGTTGCATATGGTTGTGGGTCTTTATTCTCATTCTTATATATATGCTGATACACCATAATATATTGAAAGTATGATATTTGCAATATTTGAAGTATTTGACTTACAAATCAAAACTATTGTGTAATTAAACTAACATTAATCACTTTACTATTGATGGTTTAGTTTCAAATTCTTGGATAATATGACTAGTACTACTATGAACATATATCACATCTTTTAATGAATATACTTAGAATTTGAGGGTCAGTGGTGTGCATATGTTCAGTTTTAGAAAATACTGCCAAATATTTTCTCCCATTTTTTTCAGATTGTCTATCTTTTAACTTTCCAAAGTCATTATGCTGATTTGCTTTCCCACACACATTGTACTCCAGTTGATCGACACTCTTGCCAACTGTTATGGTTCGGATAAGAGCTCTCCCCCAAAAGCTCTTGTGTTAATGTAGGAATACTCAGAAGTGACATGATTGGATTATGAGAACTGCAACCTGATCAGTGTATTAAATTAATCCATTTGATGGTTTAATAATTTGACAGGACAACGATACTGAGAGGTAGCTGTAGGCAGGTGATGCATGGCTGAAAAAAGTTGTTCTGACTGCAATGTGATATCACCACTGTCATGAATCAGATGATCAAATAAATATGGATGTATATTATTATAAAATTGTGTCTTCTGTTCTTTTCTATCAGCCAACTCTGTTCTTTAAAACAATACCACAATGACTGAGTACTGTAACTTTACAGCAGTCCTTGAAATCTGTTAGTATTTATATCCTTGGAGCAGCTTCCTCCTTCCTAACATTGTGCCAATTTTTGATCCTTTGCATTTTTATATGAATTATAGAGTCTTCTGGTCAATTTCTACAAAGACTCATACTGGGATTTTAATTGGTGCTTATGGAATCAATAGATTTGGGATGGATTATCTTTACAATATTGAACTGCAATTCCTCTCCATTTATGTAGGTCTTCTTTCCTTTTTCTCAATAGTATTGTTTAGTTTCAGAAGACAGGTTCTCCACACCTTTGTTTAAATTTGTTCTTTGGTATTTAACAGTTTTATGAATTGTGAATAGTATTCTTTAAAAATGTTTTTACTATTTGAGGGATGGCCTATAAAAATACAATTGATTTTATTTTGTGGTCTTTTGTTGAAAAAAAAAACTTTAAGTTTACTTGTTGATTTTTTAAGTAAATTCTTGCATACTTCTAGGTCTGTAATCTACTAATAATGACAGGTTTTGTCTTTGAACAATCCCTAAGAATTGAACTTCTTTTTCTTATTCTGTTGCACCAAATAGAACCTACAATACAATATTGTATAAATGGTGAAAGTAGATATTCTTTTTTTAATCCTTTCATCTTAAAGGGAAATGTTTCAATACTTATCATTAAGGATAATGTCTGCTGTAGGTATTTTGCAACTATTCTATATGAAATTAATGGCATTCATTCCCATAAATACTTTGCAAAGAGTTTTATTAGATATTAAATCCAAAATTACTCTGTGTATAGATTGAGAAAATTTTATAATTTGTGTTTCCTTTTCCTCTCATTATGGTACTTTACATTCTAATTGGAATGTGAAATCGGCTTTTCATAGGAGAAATCAACTCTACTTTGTTGTGTTGTTTTTCCTTTCTGAATAGCATGTGACAAGTGGGGTTTTTCTTGTTGTGTTATTATTGACTGCTAAAATTCCACTGTGATCAGAGAAGGTACTCTAAACTGGTTTGCTATGGTTTGTATCTTAGGTGTCCAACAAAACCATGTGTTAAGTATTTGCTCCTCAGGGTAATTCTGTTGGCAGGTGGTAGAACCTTTACTAAACCCATTGGGGGATCTTTAGGTCATTACAGAAACGCTTAAAAGGGATTGTGGGTGGGGCAGCCTCCTCCCAGTCCTACTCCTACTTCTCCGCCGCCCCCCCCCACCCCCACTCTCCCCCAGCCATGTGGTGAGTGGTTTTGCTCTCCCATGCACTCCTGCATAATGTTGCTGTCTCACAATAAATCTAAAAACAAGGGTGTCAAATGATCATGAACTGGAACTTCTGAAACTGTGAGCCATAATTATAAGTCATAATTATCTTTCTTATTATAAGTCATAATTATCTCAGGTATTTGTAGTAACAACAGAAAGGCATTACATATCAAATCTTCCAATACTTCTGGAAGTTCTTTATGGTCCCTCAACAGTAGATTTTCATGAATATCCATGATCTCAGATTCTGTTATTGCTGATTGCATTTTTTAAATCTTCCTCAAGGTTCACATTTGTTGCTCCAGATCCACACAATGGCACAGAGCCCTCTTGATTTTCTGTCCCTGGAAGAGGTTCTACACATGGTCCATGATCAACCCTCAACTCAAGCTCAAGACTGATGCTTTCCCTACAGGAAAGAAAATGTGGTATCAATATTCACCTGTATATAGGTTCTCTTATCTCTAATCTTATTCTATTAAGTCCTTTTTTTAATGCTGCAAAACTTTGGAGACTTGAAGAGTATTATTTTTTAAATTTATCCAGCTTTTTCTGCATTAGTACATGTGAGACTTGACCATCTGTGATCTATTATGCCCTACTTTGAACATGAGATCAAAACCATTAAAATAGATAGCGAGGCACTGTGGCACACACCTGTAATCCCAGCAGCTTGGGAGGCTGAGGTAGGAGGATTGTGAGTTTACAGCCACAGCAAAAGCAACGTGCTAAGCACCTCACTGAGACCCTGTCTCTAAATAAAATACAAAATAGGGCTGGGGATGTGGCTTAATGGCCAAGAGCCCCTAAATTCAATTCCCAGTACACTTCCCCGACAAAAAAAAAAAAAAAAAAACAACCTCTTAAAATGATTGTAAACAATCTTTCTTTCTTTCTTCCTTCCTTCCTTCCTTCCTTCCTTCCTTCCTTCCTTCCTTCCTTCCTTCCTTTCTTCCTTCCTTCCTTTCTTTCTTTCTTTCTTTCTTAGAAAAAGTTCCAAAGCAATTTTGAAAATGCAAGGAATAGAGCTTCTAGAGCCTTGACTTACTTTGACAAACATTTATTTGTTATATTCTGGGTCACAAGCACCATACCATGTGCTGTGGAATCTGTAATGAGCTAGTCCTGGTTCCAAATAACCTTTTAGTTCACAGAGAAGTCAAGATATGGAAACAGATACACTGCAAGGCAAAGTAGCACAAGTTGTAGTTAGGAGATAAGATTATATCTCAGAACTCAGAGGAAGCAAAGATTGCCTGCCTGGAGGTTTCAGGAACGAGTTCATGTATAAGGAAGAAGTTACATGTGGTCTTGAAGCCTGAGCAGTTTGCCAAACATAAAAGAAAGGATGACATTCTAAGCAAGGAACAGCATTCTCAGTGACTTAGTCTCATAAAAGGGCATGGAACGTTTACTAAAGAGTAAAACATACTGGAATAATGTTATATGATCTTCATCTGTGAGGTTGGGGGGTGTGTGTGTTTGTGCACATAAAGTCAGAGAGCTAAATTCCTGCCACATTAGGAGGGACACTGAATGCACAAACAGAGGCAGTAGTATTTTTCCTGAAAATTTCATGGGGTTCATACAGATTTTCAAACAGAAATGAGATAATCAGAGATAAGTTGTTTAAGAAGAGTTCTGGCAGATCCAAAAAAGATGGATGTAAGGGAAAGAAAAGAATGTTTGCAGGGCACCCTATAAAGTATTTTTCCAGAATGTTATTTATAGATTAATTATGGATTTTGATATTCTAACTGATGAAAATGACTAGGAAAATTACCCTCTAAAATCAGATAATAATTGGCCCCAATACAAAGCTTACACTGATCTCTTTTCATTAATGTATGTTTAATTCGCTCAGTAAATATGTCTCCCTCCAAATGAGGCACTTTGTTTTTATAGTGTGACTGATTTTCTAAGAAAATTTTTTAAATTGTCCTTTTAGACCACTGTCTAATTTGTATGCAAAGTTTCTTAGTTTTATTTTATCTTATTTAGCTCAAACACTTTTTTCATTCATTTAGCTTTCAGATATGTAAATTCAGAGAAAATGGCGGGGGAGGGTGGGAAAAGAGATTGCAGAAGCAAAAAATGAGAGGATTGTAATGTAACATCTTGAAGCTTAAATTTCTAGTAAGATCTCTGCCACTTATCCTGACCTGTCATCTTGTGCATTAGAAATATAGTGTTGGTAGAGCTAAGTAAGATAGCCTCTTCTTCAGTATAATTGGGATAATATCTACTTTGCCTAACATTAAAGTCCTGTTCAATACAAGACATTAAAACACAAAAGTAACAAGTAGAGACCCTCTCCTTTGTGCAGACTTTTGCCTTCTTGCCATTTCATACTTTTTCATGTAGTACAGAAATTTTAAGCTGATTAAATGATTTCCCATGGACAGGTACCTCCTGTGACTTAAAGAGTGGCTGCAGTGAGAATGGATGCAAATGCAGAATCTTGTGGAGCTTCCAGGGTCCCAGATTGCATTTTATGAATACTCTTTATTTTTGCTACAAACCTATTACCACACCCCATACTGGGATTTGACTGTTGGAGCCTCTTCTGTATAAAATACATACTTTGATGGTAGCTGGCTTGGAACCATGAAAAAATAATAATTCAGGTTACTATGGTAATTTATAACTTGCAAACCCTTTGAACATTTATTATTCATCCTGGGAGGTACCCACCATTTTACTGAAATGAAAACTAAAAACCTTAAATGTTAATAACTCACCCACCACCACACAAGTTATACAGACAGGATTGAAAGAACTTTGAGTTCCAAACACAGTATTCTTTCCACAGGCCCTTTCTCCTTATCTCTCTTGGTCATGTCACTGTTGTTCAACCAACCTGAAAAGCAAGTTAAATATGAAGATAATTCCTAATTTCAAAAGATTGAACTCTTATTTTATAATTCCAATCATCTCATAGAGAGAAGAAATCTCATGCTGACTTTGTGTAAATTCACATCCAGTGGGTGTTGAATGTTGCAAGTAGCATTAATATTTCACATCTTCTAATCTCTGAGCCAAACTCATATACATATATGTAATTTCTTCTGTACTTCAGCCCTGAATTGATTTTATTACAAAAAGTACAATTTTAGAAATCTAATAAACTGTCATTTATCTGAAGGACAACACTGTACTGACATAAGTAATATCTAGAATTGGAATAGCCCAATGATAGCAACCACTTACAAATTCACTGAAAAAACTTCTAAGTTCTCTTCAAAGGCTTCTGTATTTGTTTCCTTCTATGACCCTGAAGATTACTTTCTTGCCTTCTTTCTAAATTTCCTGGCCTATCTTGATATAGGTTTGGCTATACATCTTCAGACAAATTCTAATTATTGTTGTCCTCAAAGAAACCTGTGGAATGTACAAATTAACTTCTAATGTGTCCTCAATTTTACTAAAATCACCCTTTTCTCCAAAAATAAGATGAATGGACTCAAACTTTAAACACTTTCATTGTGGAAATCCAGAGTACATTCAATATTTTCAGTCATAATTACCTATAACCCTAAATTTGTATTTCTACTCAATTCTCAGTCTTCATGTATAACTTGAATGCAACCAACTTTGATGAGTTTGGGATACTTTAGTGGGGATTGAAATATAAAGAAAACTAATTTTATATACTTAGCTAAGTAATTTTATATCAAGTTTTAGATGACACCAATCATAAAACAAAATACTCTGACCTCTTAATTTTCATGGTTTCACTGGAACTATGATGCTGGGCCTCTTCTATATCTTTTCTGGCCTCCTTTTCTTTTTTGTTCACTAGCTCTCCAGATATATATTTACATCTCATTTAAGGAAGTTTAATTATCTTTTTATTGAACTTCTTTTGGAATTTGGCTTGGACTTAAATGCTGTTTTTTTCTAAGCAAATGGAGGCATATCATTAAAACAGTCTTCAATGACCTAAGCCCTTGTGGGATCCCCTCCCATAAGTATACCTGAGACATTATTTCCTTCTAACCAATAGAATATGACAAAGGGGATAGGATAATATTACACTGTATGGTCAAGGTATTGTGTAGATGTGATAGCAATCCATGAACTTTAAGCTAATCAGAAGGGAAATTATACCAGTTGGGTCTGACTTAATCAGGTTTGCCCTTTAATAAAGTGTCTAGAAATCACCCTTGTGTTCTTTTGGACTTGAAAAAGTAAGTCTGTGAATTTTACACTTCAGTGAACTAAATTCTACAAACAGCTCTATGAGTTTGAAACAGGACCCTGAGCCTTAAATGTGATCCCAGCCCCAGTTAACACCTGACTAAAGCCTGTGAGATTTCAAGCAAAGGACTCAGCTAAGCTACACCCCTACCTCTGATCTGTACAAGTGTGAGATAATAAATACATATTGTTTTAAGCTACTTTGTGATGATTTGTTACATAGCAGTAGAAAATAAATACAAGATCTTTTCATAATTCTATGATGATATTAAATCATTCCTTTTCCTTACCACACAACTTTAGAAGACTAGTATTTTTGGAATTCCTGATAGTAGGGAAGATCAATGAAAATCAATCTAATCAGTCATGAAATGAAAAGGTGAACACCTGAGAAATAAAGAGAGTTAATATACAGAAAATTTTGTGATCCTCTCAATAGAAGAATTGTTAAAAACTAGAGTTGATGGAGCATTGATCTTCATCCAAATGAATTGTTAGTACCTTACATTAAAGCACCACACACCACAAAGCTGAAATAACTAGATTTTTTCCTCCCTTTAGCATGACATAATTCTCACATATGAAAAATAAAATTGTAATAATGTCATCAGAATACTGAAAATCACTCTTATTAATGATATGGATTGGGTTTAATGGCAGTCATCCACTGAATCCCACTATATGACTAATGACAGTCACCTACCAGGTGGGAAACCAGGATTAAGACAGAGTTTACTCATAGAACCTTGTTTCTTCCATAAACATTACATTTGCAAGATCTGTCCTTGTACACATGGGGCATCCATTATTAATTTTAATCATGTCTGAGGTTGCCAGATTTAAATCTTAATTTCCAAGAATAATACATTTTTTAGTATGAGTATGTCTTATAAAATGGAACTAGAGATTATATTTTTAATAAGTATTCCAGGTGGTTCTTAGAAACTTTAGACTCTAAAAAAAAATGAAATTTTTGTTAGGTTTTTGTGCTCAGAACTGGAGATGCGGAAATAATCTGAAGTAGTGTATTCCCTACAGCATCTCATGGATAAGCAGTGCAGGGGGAAAATAATTAGCTGATCTTCTTCCCTTCCTTTACTGCCCTGTAAAATATCAGAAGTTTCAATTTGTTGGTTTTGTTATTAGAGTTTTACAGGATGGCATTATTAGCCCATGACCTCACTTAAATTTTAGAAATATAATCAATGCTTTTTGAACACTCAGAGCTTAGAGTGTCAAGCAATTATTAATGAAGCATCTATTTCTTTGTTGTTTTCAAAATATGCTAGTTGCCCTGTCCTACTTTCTCTAAATTGGTTATTATTAAAGATGAAAATGTCTCCAAGCAGGAGCATGCTCAAAGTGTTTTTAACAAGAGATTTTGAAATATTTGATCTGTCAGAAACAGGGATTTCAAAGGTGACAGTCAAGTTCATTCAATTCCCACACACTTGGTGCCATCAGAATTCAGTGCTACTATCTGCACACCAAAAGCAGAAAGTATGATATATATGACATAAGAAGAACTTTTTATGTTGACTTGGAAATCATTCTCTTCTTTGAGAATATTCATGTCCTTATTAGAATTGATAGCATCAAAGAGAAGTCTGTAACTAGTATAATCCTACTTCCAACTCCCCTCACCCTGATGGATTTTACTTTCTGCACAATATTAGCTCATAATATACTGTACCATTTACTTGCCAATTAATTACCTTTATTGAATATTTTCTGTCTGTCCCCAACATAAACTCCACAGAACATAAACTCTATTGAAGCAGGATTTTTTTCTTCTTGACAGATTTGTGTACTAGCACATGAAGTGCAGAAGTGTTAACTAGCACCTAAGAATATTCACTAAATTTCTTGAATAAATAAGTTAGCTCAAAAAGGAACTCTAGCATCATTAGTTCTAAACTCTAAGGGATGAGGCTATTCAAGCACTACAATGCTGGGGTGTCCAGTACTCTAGAAAGCATTTTTAGAGGAAAGTAAAAGCAATGCTTAATATGTATAAGGAAAGAAGCAACAGGCCCTGCCTTTGTTAGTTGTAGGACAGAATTCATGCTGATTCACTTCTATTCTCTGTCCAGAGGCTCATCTGACCAATGACCAAACTCTGAAAATATGGTTGGCTTAGGTTAAGAGTAAAGCAGTGAAGGAAGTCCAGAACAAAGCATCAGTGGCCCATGGAAGGAACAAGGTCCTGAATTGTCTTCCCTAAAACTTGCCTACAAGAAGGTCACATTCTAAATTATATCTTCTAATTCTATAAGACTTAAGAAGATTCACTGTGTCAAAGTAAAATCCATTTTCAAATATTGGTTTTTATATTAGAGGACATATTAGATCCATCAATAAATCTAAAAATGTCATTTTAGGAAAGGAAATTATAATATGCATCTTTTTCACAGTAAGTATTTTTCTAGATGCATATTTTATTTCATGCTTCTTCTCAATCATTTCCTGCCAAACCCTTATGTGTGTGGGGGGGGATATGTTTTGGAGATTAAGAGGTGGAGAGCATAATTAAAGCCAGAATAAAGAAGAACATGGATGCTCTACAAATTGGCCCCCAGATAATTACAAAACACCACATTTGCCTGATAGCACATTTCCTTTCCTCGTTCTTTAGTCATAAACACAATATTAAAAACCACAATAAAGCTGTCATTTTAAAGCAGGTATTGTGGCATGCACCTATAGTCCCAGCTGCTCAGGGGGCAGAGGAAAAAAGGACACTTGAGTCCAGGAATTCAAGACCACCCTGAGTGACATAGCAAAATGCTGTCTCTCTAAAACAAAAAGAAATCTGCCATATTAATGGTTCTCCAGCTGTGAAGAAGTGGAAGAAACAGTGGCTATGGTACAGAGTACAGCATGAATTTCAGTTCTGTATCTTTCTAGGTCTATTACATGTGTAAATTTCTTAATTCCTCTAAGTCTCTGTTTTCCTCTATTATAAAACTGAGCAATACTTATGAGGTAGAATTCCTGGGAAATCTCCTTAAATGGTCAGGAACATACTGGATCCCTCCATCTGTACAGTGGATTCCACCCCTGCTAACCTCCCAAGGACTTTGTTCCAATTCTTTTTTCTCTCCCCTATTTATATAATCACTCCTTTGTTGCTGTATCATTTCATATACAAATATATATTTTTTCTCTTTTTCTCCCTAAACACACACGTACATTCACTCTTCATTTCAGATCCCCCAACCCCCATCTATTTCTCTCATGTTTTTTGAGAGTAAAAAGGCTCCAACATTCATGGTCTCTTCCCATTTTCCCCTTAAGACTCCCTCAGACTTTTTCTCCACCAGTCTCTCAGCCCTTTGGTGTTGATTTCTCCCCTCCACATCAATAAATCCAGTGTTCACTGTCCAACCACATCCCACTTAACTATCAGAAGCATTTAACCCAACAAGGCTGTCAGTTCCCTCTTCCATTTTCTTAAAACACTTTTCCTAACTCTGCTCCCAGATTTCCTGCTGTCTCACAGCCATTCATCTTCCTTTTCTTTTCCAGTTTCTCCTTTATTTTTCCAATCTCATCATCACAGTCACTGAACCTGTCGTCTATCCCAACTCTAATCATTCCTTGGACACACTCCCTCATTCTAGGGATCATGACCACCAACCACTTCTTAATGGTCCCTAAGTTTCTATCTCCTGCAAAAGGTCTCCTTGCTGAACTCATGACTCAAAGACCCAACTCCCCGTGTGATTTCTCTTAGATGTCTTCTCCAACTGGTGCTTTCCAAAATGAAATTGTAATCTTCTATGCAAATCTGCTCCTCCATCAGTCTTTTCCATCTTATTGGAAACTCAATCCTTCCATTTGCTCAGTTCAAAATATCTCACTGTGATCCTTGATCCTTCTCTTGGGTCCACGCTCCACATTTAAGCCATCAGCAACCTGTCTCATCTTTAATGCAGAGCAGAGCCAGATACTGACCATTTCCTGTTACTACCACTGCTGCCACCCCGTCACCCTCCTACCTTGCCTGACTGGTTTTCCTGCTGCTACTTTGTACCTCTACATTATAGCTGAGCAGTCCTGTTTAGGCATAGGTCAGATTATATCACTTCTTGGCTTAAATCCTCCAGTTCTTATCTTCCCAGAGTTAAAGCTAAAATTCTTACAATGGCTCACAAGGTCTTGTAAGATCCAGCTTCCTGTTATCTCTAAGTTTTCCTTTGCTATTGCTACCTTTGTGGATGCACTCCAGGCACAACTGCCTCCTTGCTATTCCAGGAACACTTGAGCACACTCGTGCCTCAGGACAGTTACACCCACTCCTTCCACTTGGAAAACTGCCCTCCCAGATATTCCTATAGCCCACTCTCAATGCCTTGTAGCTTTGGTTCAAATACCTCCTGAGTGAGCTCTTTCCTGGCTCACTTATTTAAAGTTGCAAATCCTAATCCCTGGAACACCCTATAGAATTTTCCTGCTTTATTTTCTTTGTAGCACATTGATTTCTAACACTGTTCAATTTGAAATATTTAATTGTCTTCTTTGTCTATAAGAATGGAGGCTCCATGAGGCCAATAATTTTGGTTGTTCTATTTTCTGATGTATCACTAATATCCAGAATAGTGCCTAGCATGTAGATGGTACTTAATATATATTTGTTAGCTGAATATTAGACATTAAAAAAGCATTTTATTAAATAAACCAACAAAGACCATATATTCACTTATATAATTCAGTCCTTACTTATAATTTGAATAAGTGAAATATAAAAATCTTTATATGGTTTTATTCATGTAATTATTCACTAAACATTAAAAGCTAAACTGGAAAGTACAAAGATAGAGTTTGTACCAAATAAAGGAGTTTAAATTTAGGAAAAGAATAAATATATATGCATAAAAAACTATAATAATGTTGTTATATGTTACATAATATTCAAAATTGATTATAATGAGTAGTAATATAAGAAACATTATATCTAAATACAATATTTAGATTGTATTTCATATTTAGATTATATTTAAATAGGTATTTAAATACTTGCCATTTCCAGAGCACTTTAAATTTTAATAATATTATCACATAGAAAGAATATCCAAAATATGTTTAGAAAAGACAGAAATTCAATAAAATTGGGGCACTCTAGATTAAATTAGATTAAAGAAATTTCTTTGCTGTGGAATTAATCACAGATTAAATTAAGCTACAATGTGTCTCTAAAAGAAGGGAATACCCAGACTTAATTTGATCAAGAAGCCAAGATATTTTGCTTCTTCATTTAGAATTAGTGCTCTGAGGAACACTAGAGCTCATGGACATAAAATTTTTCATCTTATTCTCAAAAAAATGACTTTTTAAATTCGTGTACAGGTGTATTTATTTAGCAGATGGGGAAATGTGGGTTCAGAGAGTTCATAAGTCATCCAAGGCCACAATCATAGAATAGCACAACATAGTATAACAAAGAATATAGGGAGTTTTGATTCCTAATTGAAGAAGTTTCCCATGCTTGCGACAGTGTGTAGTAGAACACTGACTTTCTAGGATCTGTGACTGATTTGTTTTCACAAGTTAGGTAGGTGCCTCATTATCATGCCGAGTGTGGAGGAAGCACTCAAGAAGTTTATGTTGAATTAATGAATAAATGAGCCCATGTCTATACGTGTGTTTGAACATTTGGATGAATGAATGTATGTAATTGTATGATGGAACCAATATTTTGACTATAACACCCTGATTATTTGTAAGTTCATAAAGATTGTTTCTTAAAATTAAGGTAGATTTGGGGGAAAAAAATAAGAACAAAAACTGGTAAACAGCTGCTTTATCTTTTAACTTCAAGTAGAAAACTTTTGTGCCTGGAACCATTATGTACCATCAGTCTATAAAGAAAATGAACAATAAGAGAAAATTCTCAGAATTCTTCCCCGACAGGATTCTCAGTTCTTTAGTCAGATCACTAAGATCTGAGCATTTTCCCTTCCTGATTTACATATTTTGCCTACCTCAATTTCAGCTTTTGGAATGAGTTCTATAAGAAACAATAAATATTGAAGTAATTCAAAATATATTACAAACTTCACTGCAAGATATTTCATACTAAATGTTTACTATTTTTAATTGGGGAAATTATAAAATATTTTATACTTTATAGGCACTTAGATTCAGAAAGCTAAAAGTATACTCTGATGACCATATTTAATATTACAAAAGACCTTGAATTTATTCCATACATTAATTTGTGGTCATATGATATATGTATGGATATACATATATATCCATACATATTCATATAAATCCATCTAAAATATTTTCTAGAAAACCTCCTAAATTAAAGTCATTTGTGATTAGAAAATGTGGAGTTTTTTGTATCATAAAAAATAAAATCATAAAACTAATATACCACTCCACTTTTGTGTATTTGTTTATTCTCTATCACTACCATAAAATATATATGAAGCTGGGTAATTTTCTAAAGAGATTTATTTAGCTCACAGTTCTGGAGACCGAAAATCCAAACAGCATGGCATTGGCTCTGGAGGGGGCCTACTGGTTGTATCACCCATGGCAAATGACCATGGCAGGGGACACGTAGGATGGTGAGATCCCATCATAAGACAGAAAGCAGAAACACTGGAGAATGGCCAGACTTGCCTTTTTAAAACAATCTTCCAGGAGAACTAATTCAGAGGTCCATAAGAACCAGTTTAATCCCTTTGAAAGTTTACTCTCAATGCCCTAAAGACCTCCCCCTAGGTCCCGCCTCTTGAAAATTCCACATCATCTTCCAGTACCACCACCCTGGACACCAAGCTTTCATACATGAACTGTTGGAGGAGAAACCACATCCAAATGATAGCACTTCAATAAATTTTTCTTTCTTTTATTTTTAGGTAGCATCTCAGAAATGAAGGTAAAGATAACTTAAAGATAAGATTTCAAGTTGGCTAAATAAAACTCATGCTGAGAATAATAAGAAAAAAAGTGAACTGTATTATTAACTAAACATAGTTGCAAATTAAAATATTGTTATTATTTTAAATAACTATTGTACTTGTAAAAAAGAAAAACAACAATATTGTGGAAATATAGTGTACTCCAAAAACTGTATGCTATTTCTCCTCTTAAATACAGTCTCCCTCAATTAAGCCATTTGTCAACAAAACGTATAGCTCAAATTTTTTTCAGAAAAATTGAGCATTGCCCCCTTATAATTAGAGAAATACAAAGCTTAGTTAGGAAAAACCCAAACACTGACAAATTAAGTTAAATAAATCTTACTTATGAACCCCAACAAAGTCACTGGCATGTTTTTTTTTAAATCACCGTTAGTTTTTTTTTTTTCTATTTAAATTGAACAAAAACACAGAAAATAACAATTTCAACATGTGCTTATAATTTTCTTATTCGCTGATATCACAAAACCAGTGATCTCAAGCTAATCCTTTTAAAATGTTTACACTCTCCACACCTATCCTGTTGAGGAAAGGTCCTGAGTTCTTCCAAGCATGTCCAGGGCTGACTGTTTGGAATTTTAATGCCTCTTAGTCGATATGGTCCCTGGACTCAAAGCACCATTAGTTTTAAACTTTGCTAATGTGAGGAGCAGTAAGCAATATCCCTGAAGTTTCTGCTGATGTTCTTGAACAAATATGTTTTTCTTTGACCACTATTCAAAACTAAAATGCACCCAATATCTAGCTTGTTATCTTCATCTAAATATGAATGATTGTTTCCAGAGAAGACAACACAGTGTTGATTAAAGATTGTATTTGCACATCTAAGAAAACAGCTAGCTGTATAGACAGCCTGTATGTAGCCCAGAGGATTAATAAAGACCAATGAGCACTAATGAGGAAGCTAATTTGTTTCCTTCCTATTACTTTTGCTCAGGCATGGGGGCTGCCTAGCCTCAGCAGAAGTCCAGATTAGTGGGATTTAAGTGTTAACCACATATTGCAGCAAAAAGGCAAAAAGTAAAAAGAAAGCAGAAAATCACTATGTATACAAATACAGTTTTTGCAAAAGAATGAAAATAAATAATTTATATACAGGGATTTCATATACATCTACTAAAGAATTCAGCATGATAAAACTTCCAGTGCAGTAATATACCATAATTTTTGGCCAAATAAAAAATTTTATATCTGCTTTTAAGCACTATAAAAATTACATTAAATCTTTTGTTTTCATCAATTAATAATCACTTAAAGGCTCTTGTAGTATGTATTTCTATCAATAAATAATTCTAAATGACCCATGTTAATATTTAAAACTCTTTGTTTTCTGTGAAACTAATCCATGAATTCTCTTATAACAAATGCTTAAATTTTCTTTAGACTTGTCTTTAACCACAGTCTTCTAGATCACAGATCTTATTTATTTATTTATTTATTTATTTATTTATTTATTTATTTATTTATTTCGTATGGGGACTGAACCAGGGAAACTTTACCACAGAGCTACATTCCCAGCTCTGTTTAAATTTCTTTTTTTCTTTTTTCTTTGCTTTGCTTTGAGATGGGGTATTGCTAAATTGCTTAGAGCCACATTAAGTTGCTGAAGCTGACCTTAAACTTGCTATCCTTCTTCTTCAGCCTCCTGGGTTGCTGGGTAGATCACAGAGTTTTAAATGGTGTATGAGGATAGGTTTTCAGGGCTCTCTGTACTTGTTTTGGGTAAATGAGCATTTTCCTAAAAAATGTCCATCACATTCTCTGAATCCTCAAACATGTCCTTTAAGCAAATCAAAAATCAATATTGAGCATCCTTAAAGCAGTTAAATTTACTTAAACAATGAATTTATGCTCAAGGCAGTAAACTAGAATGATAGAGCTGAGAGCAGAAAAAAGCTCATAGTAGCAAAGATAATCTGTTCTTGCCAAGGAAAACCATCACTGCTAATTTTAATGCAGAACAAATCATATTCTACTCACTTATTAATTGGTTTTTCAATATGTCAAATGACTTGGAAAGAAAAAAGCAGAATTGGGGTGTGGGCAGTGACTTGAGTAGGGCCAGCCTCAATCATAAAATATTGTGATATGCCCTCAGGCCAGTTCCTTGACCAGATAAACATCAGCTCCCTAATCTGAAACAGAATCTACCATAAGTGGGACATGGTATCTCACACATGATAAATGTCCTGTGTATATTAGCTCCATTCTAGTCTTATTTTCTTGCAATTGCCACAAAAGTGTAAAAACAAGATTGTATTCTCATTCTTATTTGTTTTCCTAGAAGTGACTTTTAGTTATTGGGAAAAGAGTCTGGTGGCTAAATCAATTTTTCTCATACTCAAGAAAAAGCACAATGATAAAGAAAAGGGTCAGTGCTTCGGGGACTCGCCAAACTTATTTGTATTTTGACCAAATTAGTTTTTGTAAATTGCTAAGAACAAATCAATTGAGCTTGCCTACATTTTATTACTATTTACCTGGGACAGAATTGTGCAGACATTTAATAGACTACTGCTAAGTGAAGCAACTTAGAACAGTCCCATATAGTCTGACTTACCCTTTTAATTTGTGAATTGTTTCTAACTAATATATAAAAGTTTATGAAAGCTGTTGCCCACAAATACTGCAAGGAAAACTGCTGTTATTATTTTAATCTTATTTCTAATATCTATGCCCTATTGTTTTTATTTCTTTGAAGACATATATCAGAATAAAGTTATATACATATAATATATATTATATATAATATATATATGTAATCTCCCATCTTATAAACCTATATATATATAAATCTCCACATACACATATATGTGTATGTGTGTGTGTGTGTAAAGAGAGAAAAAAATACTTACAATGAGAATTGGCTTACATAATTATGAAGGCTAAGAAGTCCCATGATCTGCCTTTTATAAGCTGGTGAGCCAAGAAAGCCAGTGATATAATTCATTCCTAATGGATCCCAATGCCTGAGAACCAGGAGTTCTAATTTCCAAAGACAGTACAAGAAGAATGTCCCAACCCTAAAAGAGAAAGACTGAATTAACCCTTCATCCATCATTTTTATTTTTCATTTGGCCCTCAATGGATTGGATAGTGGCCACTCATTTGGTCAGAGTAGATCTTCTTTTCAGTTTACTGATTCAAATGGAAACACCATCACAAATACACCCAGAAATAAAATATTACCAGCTGTCTCTGGGCATCCCTAAGCCCAGTGAAATTGACCCATAAATTAACCATCATATAATCTGTTTTGTTCTAGTCTCTTGCCTCTGAAATGGCCTAGATGTTTCCACATGCCCCCAAATAAATACAAATTTAAAATACCACCATTTATTAAGATTTTTACTATTTATTACTGACTTTAAAATATAATGTGATTCAATTTATTCACCCTAAGAATATTTCTTAATGGCAAGCCAACACCCAATGATAGTTTGCCAGCCTGATTTCCAATCTTGGCATAAGAAGGACTTACTTGACTTCAACTGTCATGAAAGCATCTCATATTTTATTATCACAGTTCTTTTCATTTTACTGAGATACACAAGAGGTTAATCATGAGATAGAAATGGCCAAATTTCAGGGAAAAGTCACTAGCTTATAATATGACATATACTGTCTTTCTACAGATGCCAGGATGCTTTCAAATACTCTTGCCTCTTTGGACATAGGGTATATTTGTTTACTGAGGCTATATTGTTTGTTACGGTCATGAAGTTGTGTGAATTAGAACAACTGTTATCACATAAGGTATTTGTATTTTCCTTTATCACCTCTCCAATGTGACTGGATGTCAATACCATCCATGTTATGTTTTCTTCATTTTATATTTAGCCCTCACCAAAGAGTACTAATACATTACTTCCCCAAGAATCTTTTCTACCATTTGCTTTACAGTTTCCCACAGATAAAATATTTTCACATATTTTGTCTCACATGAAAACCCTAGCAAGCAGGCAAGCCTGGTGTTGTTGTATAAATTTAACATAACACAAATGTAATATTAGCTGTTTTCATTTATAGAAAAACTTCTTGATACTAGAAACCTATAGGCACTTTATATCTTATTAAGTCTCATAAGCATATGTTTTATAGTTGAGGACAAAGAGTCTAAGCAATATTTTTCAAGACCAAACAATAAAATTGGGGCAAAACAAGATTTTTTTTTAAGAGAGAGAGAGAGAATTTTTAATATTTATTTTTTTAGTTTTCAGCGGACATAACATCTTTATTTTTTATTTTTATTTTATGCGGTGCTGAGGATCAAACCCAGCACCCTGCTCATGCCAGGTGAGCGCATTACCCCTTGAGCCACATCCCCAGCCCCAAACAAGATTTTTTAGAGCAATACATGTGTCAAAATGCACACATAAGCAAATGTGTATATATTTCATATATGTGTGCATATGTGCCTGTGCATATATGTGCATGTCTATATGTGTGTGTACACATGTGTATATGTTTATTTGTTCATATATTTATTTATTTACATACACATACACTCTGGGGTTCATGTAAAAACATGGACTAATTTCAAGGACTTGTTAAAAGAATTCCTAGTACCTTTTCCAGTTTATTGGAACTAGAAAGCAGTTAACTTTGACTTCTAATAAGATACATTGTTAGGTGTAATTCAGAACAAGTCAAGGCAAGACATTTCCTTCCAGGTGGTCACTAGTCAAAAGAAGGTTGTATAGTATAAGGAATTTAAAAGGAGCATGTCGCATCTTTTTAATCGCAGACAGAATCATTCCTATTAATCTAAGGAAGTGATTCAACCTCAGAACCTTGATTTCTTCACATAAAGTGACAGACAGCTGGAGCTCAAGAATAAAATTGCTAAATTTACAAAAATGGCTAGAACTCTTTCAGAGTTTATTGAGGCATGTCTGTTTTGTCCTTGTCTTTTCCTATTGGATACTAGTAGGCAGCACGGCCAACAATGAAGCAGGATACCACAGAATAGGCAGGACCATGAAGAATGTGAGCAGATCTCATCTGATTGGGACTGACATACAGCAATCCTCAATTCCTTTGAGATTCAGAATATATCCACAATGTCCCATAAGCTAAGAGTGGATCATGCTAATGTGCCTTGTATATCTGTAAAAAGAAGTAAAGAGGTTACACTGACACAGTATTCAATGGCAATCAAGGTGAAAGCTTCTCTCTACCTCTACGTGGATTCAGGTAAAAGAATCGACATCAGAGATCTGCTCCCAGTACAATAAGATGTGAAATTTATTAGAAATCCTGGATGATTCTCATAGGTTAAATGTTGAGATATTTTCAACAACACATTTGCACAAAAATAGTTTGAAAGTTAGAAAAAATGGATCAAGTTGTCTTTTTACATTAAGCATTCTTCATCTGTATATTCATTAGTATTGGTAATATTTGCTATTTTGTTATTATATTCTATGTTCTCCACTTAGATTATATAGCATTAGAAATTCAAAGAAGAAATAGTAACAACTCTTTGGATACCCACAAGTAGTATTTTAAAACATATCAAGTTATTTCCTCTCACTGTTACAAAATTTCCCACAACATTTTAATGGCATTCTAATGCATTAGATTTCCACAATTCCAAGGGTCAATGGATTTCACATTAAATAACTGTGATGCAGAGCATTTAAAAAACTTTTTGATAACTTGTCATTTGTTGTCATTGAAACCAGTCTCTACATGAAACTTGTATTGTCTAAGACAAATGGTATAATTTAGATGCATTTGGTTGTGTTATTTTTGTAAAGAATTTTAATTCTTTTATTCTTGGAAACATTCAACATTTCTTGTCAGTTCTGCATAAACCCTGAATGCTAGGGTTTTGTGAAAATCCACTCATGTTGAAGACAAGCTGCCTTTTAAGTGGTTCAAATAAATATCAAATTTATTCCAACAAGTGACTTTAGTATGTTTCTAAAAGAATTTGATTGCACTGAGTAATAATTTTTGTCTTCCTGGAGGAATTAAGATAAAATAAATATATACCCATTTAATTGCCAATAAAAGTTATCACCTACACTCTGAATCATTGTCACCCTTGAATACTCACGTTAACAACTATAATAATGCTGAAAACTCATTGCAAAAGAATTTTCAGATTTCCATGGCATGAACAATGTTTTAACTAATAGATAGACTTACAGGTAGGTAACTAGTAAAGTTTCTGTGATTTTCTCCACCTAAGTGGTTGGCCCTACTGACCTGTTAAAATGCAGAAGTTTAATCCCATTACCTCTTTCAACATAATGGTCTTTCATCAAGCACTAGTTAAAATATAAGTACATTGCCTTAGAAACTAAATTAATCTTTAGTACATTATCTGATAACTACAGTTTGAAAGGCATGCATTAAGGTTATACATAAGAACTTGCCCTGATGAAGTTTAACATCCAAGGAAAAACAGGGTCAGAGGGTAACCAGTCAAGCAGGTGGAGCTTGAATGTGAGGGAAACCCAGACTTAGCAACAGCCCTGGAACACCAAGTGCTCAAAATGTAAGCTAGTAATAGATTTCGGGACATGTAGGGAGGAGCAATGTCAATGCAGGGGTGAAGGTGAAGGAGATGAACAGCAATCAGCAACAAAATTAGCCAATGAAATATTTACTAAGTGCTTACCAATATAGCACAACTGGTCTTGGTATCTATCAAAAATTGGACCTATATGTGACTGTGTCCACAAATAGATTAGTTTATGACATAGACTTGGACTAGCTTCATACAGGTGACTTAAGGTTGTAATGAGTTTCCTGTGATACATTCAATAGTAAGACACTTTGGATAGAATCCAACGCAGATTTGCCCTTGCTGAATCATACTTTCTCATTTGTTAGAAAGGATTCAGTGTTGAAAATTCACTGCTAAGTCACTCAAAAATCAAAGATAAGCATTAACAAATCAAGGAGCTACTAAGCTTGAACATGAATTTTAATAGTTGAATTTTTCTTACATTAATGCAAAAATTTTGCATAATTTTCTTGAAATATTATTTTATATTTTGTTTTCAGTTTTCTGATCCAAAAAAACTCTAATGCTCAAAAATTGCTATGTATTTATATTAAATTTGTTTTTAAAAAATTATTCACCATTGTAAGGATTGATTAAGGACATATTTTCAGTTCCATCAAAAGTAACTTGTTTGCTTTTATGTTACTAATATCCTAGGAGACATGTTATTCTTTGCTCATACCATTAGGTAACTAAGAAACAAATCTTCCTAGCTATCCTTATAAATGACTATATGGCATGCATCTTTGTGCATTTATCTTATATATAAGTTTGATCCTCATCCACATTTTTTCTTTTAGTTGGATCATTTCCTCTTATTTTTATCCTGATATATATATATAAATTTCAACATATCCAATTTATTCTTACATATGTATATATTGATATATATATGTGTGTATATATATTATACACATACATATGTAAATTTATACATATAGTGTACATAATTGTTGACATTTAAATAAGAATGTATACTGTATTATGGTTCACATTCAAGATTATTGGTCTATAAATTTGCTAGTAACTACATGTTTAGCTTTTGAAGGACAAAATAGTATATACGCACATACATACACACTATATAGATCAATAGATAGATGACAGGTAGATTTGTAATCACCTCACTCTATCACAATTGATACAAAATGATCACTAGATGTAATAGTCATGCAGAAGTGCTTCTCATATCTAATATCAATCATGTGAATTTTTATGAAGCAGGTTGTACACAGACCAAACAAGAATGCTAAAGGAGCTTTCTCTTTTCAAACTGGAGCGGGGAGGTGGAATTTTTTTACCATTATTTTTTATGGAAAACAAAGCTTTACTTTTACTCTTTACTTATATCTTAACACATTCATATTTGTTAATATTTCAGAAATGAAATAAAAACTGGCATCGTATAGCAAGATTCCCTCTAGGGAAGGAAGCATCCAAACATAAAAGACATTTTATTTATTATAATTTTTATTCTTCTTAGCTTAACCTGAAGACAATATCTAAAATAATAAATGTGTTTTTAGAAGGAAAGTAACTTCGAACATGATTATGACATGCACCTTCAGGACTATAATATGAAGCCTTAATCTGTGCCTATGACTTTGTAAGTAAAATAAAACAAAAAGTATTTTTTAAATTCCTTTTTGATTGTGTCAGTGCTCAATTTTATTTCTATCCTTGCTTACACAACTTTCATATATGAGCAGAAACTAGATTACTTCTTAGAGTAATCATAGGAAGAATAGTATAAATAAGTCTTTACAGGGAAACCAATAAAGGATTTTGCTAATGTTCATAAAAATGAGAGCAAAAGGAAGAGAAGAAGAGTGGGAGACAGAAAAGAGTGAGAGAAGAAAATGAAAATGTTAACATCCACAAAGTCCTGAAGAAAGCAATTCCAAGGCCTGTGGTGAGGGGTTACCCATCAAAGGATTCTTCAAAAGGGAGGAGAGAGCACCCTAAGAATTTTGATGAGTAAAAATTCCCTACCTCATTACACTAGTAACCTGATTTTCTCCTTCAGTGCTTGTGGGAGCTTTAAATTGTTCTTTTAATTCATAAGCTTTGTCAAGTGTGTCATAGGAGAAATTTCTTTACAATTCTTTTGCCTTAAAGGTACTAAAACCATTCAATCTCCTCTCTCAGATCCACAAATTTATCTTCCAATATGTCTGTACTTTTTCTCTCTTCCAATTGTTAAATGTTCCTCTTTAGAGACACCTAACATTCTCAGGCTCATCTCTTGGATCTTTATAATCATGTGCATCTGCTTGTGTGTGTGTGTGTGTATGTGTGTACGTACACATGCTTACAAAAGCATACATTTTCTTTTTCTCTCTTTTTTTCCTCCATTCAGACAGAAACTTTTTTGTTTCTACTGCAATCCTGAATTTAGTCTTTAGCAGTTCAAATTCTAATTTCTACAGCTTGCCAACTTGACTTTAATTATGCAATTGCTCTTTGGTTTTCTTGCAACTCTTTCAAAGATATTTTATCCAATTGCCCTTTTATTTTAAACTCTTCAAATGACTTTCTTTACTTTTGAATGAAGGAGCATTGCCCCCTCAGTCTTCCTAAAAGCATGAAAACAATGTGTTCTCTTCTGTCCAGGACAGTGGCCACAATACACGCATGGCTCCAAGGCCCTTGAAATGTGGATGGTGGGATTGAAGAAATGAATTTTTAAATTTTCCTCAATTTTAGTTCATTTTAATTTAAATAATTACATGTAGACTGAACAAATGTCAAACATATGCTTTCTCTATTACTAATAATGTTGTAAAAAATATCTCTCTTAGGACTCTGTTAGTGATTTGTAGAATTATGCTCTTATGTTGTTTTTCCTAGATTATATTCTCAGCCACAGCTGAATTTTAGTGGAGCTTCTACATTGGATATTTCTGTTTGATCATTCTGGAATACAAGAAAGTTTTCTAGATTTAGCTTGCCAAGAGAGAAGTATATAATTTTTGTTTGTTTTTGCTTTGTTCTGTCCTTATAAAAGTTGGAATCTTATCCGGTTAACTGCAATTGAAGGTAAAGCTGAGTATAATGGGACAGTACTTAATCCAGTTTCAATCGCTTCAATTCAGTCAGCAATTTGCTAGGAACCAGTTATGCATAAGAATCTTAATCATTATCATGAATACTTATCATTAATACTCAAACCTATGAAGTGTATGAAGATTACAAATTCTAATTTATGGAGATTCTTCAAGAGTCTACTCTTCTCCATAACTAGTAGTTGTGTATTGAGCAGTATTTTGGGATCAAGCCTCCCAGGAAACGGTGTATCATTTTTGGTTCATCTCTCCATTTCCACATCCCAACCACCTACTTTGCTATTTTCTGGGAGTCAGAACCTAATAGCTACTGAGTCATTCGGACATAATCCTAGTATTTTTTCTTGTCTTCTAACATGGTAAGTTTACCAAAGTTCATATGGATGATTCCTGGCTCAATTTGGAATCACTAATTCTCTAAAGAGCCCTGATTTCTTTTAGTGAAAATTGGGGATTGAGGCGTTCTTAGACATATTCACTCATTTTCTGCCTTTTTTTATTGAACAGAATTAGATATAATTACTCTTTTGCTTTGTTCCACATTAAAAACACAGTGGCCATTACAACATCTAATACTACTGTCATTATTATGCTCTTTTGAACTTAAGATGTCATACTAGAATTGTATGGTCATTGCTTCATTTTAAAGTCACATGGAATAGTCCCCATCTGCAATGCTATGTTACCACTGGGTATACAGTTGGTTCCATATGTTTGATTTACTGTAGTCAGTCGTTCTGTAAAAATTTTTATTTTATTTCATAATATGACAAATATAATACCTTGAGAAAAATATAAATGTTAGTCTGTACAGCTGTAAATCAATAAATGAACAAATATGTGAGAATACAAAGTCCTTTTTTATAGTATAGTGTCAATTAATAATGAAGAAAAGTTTGCAACCATAAAATTGACACTTGGTATCATCACAGTAACATTAAACTCATGCATTGAACATCAGTGGACTCTATAGCTAAAGGTTTGAGAAATAGAACTTTGGCAAAGTCTCAAAGTACTTCCCAAATAAAAATCTTAGTAATTATAAAAGGGAAAAAAAGTAGTTTTCCAGTGGAAAACCTGACAGATAAACCACCTTAATCAAGTGATCTAATTTACAACCACCATAATGACAACATCATGGGCAATATGATAAAGAGGCCAAGGAAAGAACACAGTATCACTTTTGTAATATTTCAGCCAAAACAACACAATCTGTGTCTTATGAGAAAACGTTAGGCAAACCCAAATTGAGAATAACAAACAAAACAATTGGTCAGTCATCTCAAATATATGTTAAGATTATGAAAATAAGGGAAGAACTGAAGAATATTGTTGAGGTAAAGGAATAGAAAGACATAATACCTGAATGCTATGCATGCTCCTAGATTGGATTCTGCTATAATGAATATGAGTGAAACAATTAAGGACAGTTGAATTGGGTCTCTGGACAATGGACTAAAGGTTGGTCCTTATGTTAACTTCACGGATTAAATTTGAAATTGATTTTTAAACTTAACATACACACACACACATACACACACATACAAAATAACCCAGTTAATAAGCGGGCAAAGGAACTGAACAGACACTTCAGAAGAAATATAATCAGTCAACAAATATATGAAAAAAATGTTGAACATCACCAGCAACTAGAGAAATGCAAATTAAAACTATACCGAGATTTCATTGCACTTCAGTCAAAATGGCAATTATTAAGAATACAAGTAAAAATAAATGTTGGTGAGGATGTGGGAAGAAAGTTACACACATACATCGCTGGTGGGACTGCAAGCTGCTTCAACCATGCTGGAAAGCAGTATGGAGATTCCTCAGAAAACCTGAAATGGAACCACCATTTGACCCAGTTATCCCACTCCTTGGATATGGCCAAAGGACTTAAAATCAGCATACTATAGTGACACAGCCACATCAATGTTTATACCAGCTCAATTCACAATTGCTAAGCTATGGAACCAACTGAGGTGCCCTTCAACAGATGAATGAATAAAGAAAATGTGTTACCTATACATAATAAAATATTACTCAGCCATGAAGAAGAATGAAATTATGGCACTTGCTGGTAAGTGGATGGAACTGGACACTATCATGCCACGTGAAATAAGCTAATTGCATAACACCAAAGGCTGAATGTTCTCTCTCTCTAATATGTGGATGACTCACAATAGGGATGGGGAGAGTGGAGGTTCACTGAATTGGATGGGAGGAGTGGGAGGAAGGGAGGCGGATTGGATTGGGAGTGGGAAAGACAGAATGAATTGGATGTAACATTCCTATGTTCATACATGAATACATGAGGAGTGTAATTCCACTTCATGTACAACCAAGAATGAGAAGTTATACTCCAATGTATGTATGAAGTGTCAAAAGACATTCTTACTGTCATGTATAACTAAAAAGAACAAATAAAAATTTTTAAAAAGGAAATTGATTTTTAAAAACTTCATTACTTGGAAATAAAATCTACAATGCTTTGTTTTCTTTTAATTTTCAACTTTGGATAAATATTTGGGTAGAAAGTTGAGATATTGCTCAGCAAGAAGGCATTTTTAAAACAGAAACTGAGTTACATACACAACATTATTTCAGAAATTTATCTTTTGTACCAAGAAAGATGTATCTCTATTTTAAAAATCATACTTCTTTCACTTTTTTCACTTATTTGACATAAATCATATAGATTTATTGCTTATGACATACTGTTTTAATATATGCATATGTTGTGGTATAGTTAAACCAAACTAGTTAACATATTCATTAACTCACATACATAGCAATGTTTGTTGATAAGAACACAAATCTACTCTCTTAGCAATTTTCAAAAACATAATATTTTAATATACGCATCATGTAATAAAATAAAACTCTTCAACTAATTTAGTCTAATATCTTTCCAACTTCCCAGCCCAAGCCTCAGTAACTATCAACCACCTAGTCTATATTTGTCTTTCTGTGCCTATCTTATTACATTTAACAATATCTTCTAAAATCATCCATGCCATTGCAAATGTCAGGATTTCCTTTGTTTTCATAGCAAAAAGGCAATCCACTGTGTGTGTGTATACACACACACACACACACACACACACACATCACATTTTCTTCATCCACCCATCCCTTGATAGATACCTATGTTGCTTCCCTATCTTGGCTATTATTATGAATAATGCTGCTGTAAACATAGGAATATGGGTCTGTCTTTGACCTATTGACATCAACTCGTTTGGATCTCTATCCAGAAGTAAAATCACTGTATCAAATGGTAGTTCCACCTTTGGTTTTCAAGGTATCTCCAAACCATATTTTATGATGGCTACAATTTACATTCATAACAACAATGTGCAAGCATCTCCTCCTCTCTCCATCATCACCAGGGCTTATGTTCTGTCTTTTTGATAAGATCCACTTTAACTGGTGTAAGGAGGTAACTCACTGTAGTTCTTATTAGTGTTCTCACTATAGTTCCACATTTCTTTGGTGAATAATGATATTGAGTATTTTCTCATGTACCTATTAGCCATATTTATGCCCATTTTTTTTCTAAAAAATGTCTGTTCAGTCCCATTCCCCATTTTTAAATCAGATTATTTGTTTCTTATATTGGGTTGTTTAAATTTTTTATATATTTGGATGTGAACTTCTCATGAGAGGTATGAGCAAACCTTATGTTTCTAGAAAAGGGCATCTGTGACTAAAATATATGTATATATATATATACATATTTATATATATATATATAAATATGTATATATATATATATATATATATATATGTTAGCAAATATGAAAGCCACCCTTTTTTATTATACATAAGCCACTGAAAAAGAGAATTTCAAACAATATTACAGAAATCCCAACAACTCAAATCAAGGAAAATTAAATTGAACTGTATTTTGGGTATGAATTTAAAAAGAATCAGAATTAAAACTTTTCCATTTACTAAAGAATTGATGCAATTCTGGAAATACCTTTAATTTTCAATGATTTACAAAGGCAAAAATAATATAGTTTCAGCTACCCAGACCCCTGAAAAATAATATTTCCAAGCAAATAAACATATTTTGAACCAATAATGTTCCCCAATGAGTCAGCTAAGTCATCCTCCCAACCTATGGCATTAATGACATCAATATTAATCCATTCATTAACCTGCCCAAGGATATTATGTTATTGAATTCTCTCTTCTCTGAGCACTTATTCTTTTGCTCAGCTCTTCTTAAAATGATAAGAATGACCATGTCAAAATTTGAAGATTTTTTTTCTATCTAGAATTTTGAGTTGATTAAAATCTTAAGATAAATAATCATAAAAGTGACCTGTGGTCTTTCTGGGATTGACCCTTATTTATTCATTGACACTTGAAGTCCCTCTTTTCTACTAACTTCGTGTTTAATTCATCTTTTCTTACTTATTCATCAAAAAATTTTCTATTAATTTGTATTTGTTTTCTTCTAATTGCTTCCCTAGATTTAACTGTAATTTACTTATGTTTTAGTAGAATGCCACAAAAACCAGAAACATAAAGGAAAATAATATAATAATTTAACCATTTATATTGAACTAAATCCCAAAACTCCTTGAGAGATTTATTTTATGGGCTTATCCTTCCTAGCCAGAGACCTCTGGGTAAAGTAATTGAACTGATTTTGTTTCATTTTCATTTTAATAGATTTGAAATACAGAGTTTCCAACTAAGGGATTTGCTTACATTGAACTAACTCCAATTACAGAATATTAAATTAAAAACTCAGAAATGCTTAAAAGTGAAAGTAATTCTTTTAAGACTTAACTCTAAAAACTGAATAATACATTTAAAGTTTTTCTGTTCAAAGAAAACACGTACAAGACTTGGATTCAGACTTCTTGAGTTGTGTCTCAGGTAAGCTAAATAACCACAGGAGGATAAGAATAACTGCAAAGTTCCTTGCCAAGGAAATAATGATAATAAAAATGTCAGGCATGGTGGTGTATGCCTGTGATACCAGCTTCTTAGGAGACTGAGGCAGGAGGATTACCAGCTGGCCTTGCAGCTCAGTGAAACCCCATGGCTCAGTGGTAGAGTGCCCCTGAGTCACTCTCCAGTATTGCAACAAATAAGAAGAACTACATATATAAATTTTTGTTGTGCATTGCTTTTTTAGAAATTATCATGGCATATAATTTAACTGTGTCCAATCTTGGTTCCTAAGATTTTGACTTGCAAAAACAAGACTGTTCTAGCCCAGGGCATGGCAGGATACTCTTCTAAGTCAAGGGTAAATCAATGAGTAAGTATACCATTCTGAATGGGTCCTACAGAGTAAAATGGGATTTTCTGTCTCATATTTATCCTCTTCAGGAATAATCCCTGGAGTGCATGGAAAGAGAGCAGGAGTGTAGGGGCCTTCACTCTCCACCATCTGAACCCATCCAAGGCAGTGTCATTATGAAAGGGCACTATTACCCTTTTGGGGTTAAGTGAGCTATTCTCACATACAAGCCAAATAGTCTAGGGTTGACTGAAGGAGTATCACACTTTCAAGAAAACATTGCATTTTGGATGGGAGAATGATTCTTCAAGCAGATCACCATTAGGAAGGCAACAAGGATGGAGTTAGCACCACTAGCAGACGGACAGATAGGCAGACTGGGCAAAGCATCTGCACCAGTGGGCATGCCTGTCTTCTCCATGCATCCTGACAGCACTAACCCCCCCCCCCCAAAACAAGAGAAAAGTCACAGTGCAGTCCAGAGGTAGGGCTGGAGCTGGAACTCAACTCAAGACTGGGAATCAATAGTAACTGTCTCAAAATTGGCAGCAGTAATTCTTATTCAAATGAAATACTAAATTATTTGTAACATCAATATGTGAAATGGATGTCAGTTACAAATGAGGTCCTGAAAGCATTTATATATTCAGTGTTTGGAAATACTTTCTTCTTTGTTACCCTCGGGTTCTTTTTTTAAAACTCTTTTTTTAATATTTATTTTTTAGTTGGACACACTATCTTTATTTATTTACTTTTATGTGGTGCTGTGGATCAAACCCAGGGCCTTGCACATGCCAGGCGAGCTCTCTACCACTGAGCCACAACCCCAGCCCTATCCTCAGGTTCTTTGGTCCACCTAATGAAATGGGAGTGGGGGTGACCACAAACATTTGTTACCAAAATTCCATCTTTAAAATGCAGTATGTACTTATACAAGTACTATGTCTCATACTGAGTTGTAAATCTGGAGTGATGAAAATGATGATATTACAGAAATTGAGCTTTATAATTCATCAGTAATATTATCTCTGCCAATTCTATTATTTGTTTTAATCAGTGTATCATCCCTTTTTTTGACATCTGGGAACTATTTGACACTATAATTGTTGTCCTTCAGATGCTATGCAAATACTACCCACCAGGTAATCTTACTATGTCTCTGTAAACTTTATTATTTTTAACTTTTAAACTATATATTTGTTTTGCTTAGCTCATTTAGTAACCACAACCATTACTTTGTGTTCTTAAAAGAGCTTCACAAATTTTGAAGTATTATTAAGCCTTCTTAACCATAATATAGAGACCATTATTACCACCTTTATATGTTTTCAATGAAGAGGAGAAAGACAAATAACTTTCCCAATGTTCCTCCCTAGTTAAGTAGCAAAGCCCTTTAGTATTAGTGTTCATGCTCTCGACCACAAATTTGTGCTGTGGCAACTATCTCTGTATTATCTGCGAAGAAAATATGGGCCAAAATATTTAATAGATAATTGATTCATCATCTAATATGGTCATTAAGATCCACTATAGAACCAGGAGTCAATGATTGCTTGAAATTGAAGTTTCCAGTATTCTTGCAGATTTCTAGGGTAGTCTTGAGACCCTGGGGATCTCTCATATATTTTCAGTGGGTAAGAGAGACCAAAGCTATCTTTCTTTTAGTACTAGAACATTATTTCTCTTTTTCACTCACCTCTCGTGAGTGTACTCATGTGAGACTGTGTGACATGATACTACAACAGATTAATACAGAAGAAGATAGGAGAATACAGCTGTCTCTTGTTAAACCAGACTTAGGGTATTTGTGAAAAGTTATAATAAAATGCCCCTGTAGTATTTTATTTTGTTTTGTTTTGGGAAAAAAAAGATTTTCCATAAAATATGTCATTTATGTTAAGATGTAGCAAGTTTATTACTTACAAATGAAATAAAAATAAATGTTTGACATTTTTAGTTTTAGCTTCCTATATGTAAGTATTGGAAGATATAACTCATATGAGAAAAATTCACTGAGGTCCTGAATAATTGGGGGGTATAAAGAGTCCTAAGACCTAAAATTGGAAAACCACTGCTCTTTAAATAATTTTTACTATATGTCACCTGGCCAAGTGATGTAGTGAGTGATGAGCCTGAATTTATAATATCCAAGTTATTTTCTCTCTTTATTACTGAGGAAGTCATTTGGTTTCCTCACTGGTTCAAGAAGTCAAATGGTATAATATCTATGAATTTTCTAGGTAATTTACAAACCATGTGTTCTGAAGCATTAGAAATGCAATTCTTTTAATTTTCAATTTTATTATGGCATTTAAAAACCTATTTTATGATAATGTTACTTTGCCTTTTTAATTTTGACATTAGATGAACATCAATGGCCTGATTTATGCTCTTTTGACTTTTAGTTTCCAGTTTTCTTTAGAGATTCCTTGTTTTCTGGTGTTACATTTAATAACATGCCTTCCACTTTGCTCCTGTTCTAGCCCTCCTTTCAGTCTTAGGTAGTCTAGTTTTTTCTTCTGTTTTTCTCTTCGTGGTTGAACTTCCATATTTATGGTTATTGGTTACTCCCAGAGTAGATGTGTCTTTTGAGGTCCTGAAGACCTCCCTATTTGATGTCTACAGGCACTTGCCTTTCTCTCTGCCTCTCTCTGAATTCCCAGAGTTTTCCTCAATCATTGCTCCTCCCATCTTAGCTCTAACTCAATTCAGAAGACCAAACAAACTCACAGTCAGAATACTGAACATTTAAAGAGCCAGTTCTCAAATTCTCCCATCAAATGGAAGTGGAGGGAACATTTCCAACTAATTTATGAGGCTCGCACTGCCCTGATAGCCAACAAGGGCACTGCAAGAAAAGAACATCACAGTCCAGTGTTCCTGATGCGCATAGATAAACATATCTGTTCGTGATAATAGCAAAAAATATTGGCAAACCAAATTCAACAGTACATTAAAAGAATTCGTCACTATGATCAGGTAAGATTTATCCCCAGAACACAGGGATGATTCAACAAATTGTAAATCAATAAATGATACCCCACTTAACAAAATGAAGGATAAAAATCACATATGATGATTTCTATAGTTGCAGAGAAAATATTTAATGAAATTGGACATCCTTTAATGATAAATATACTCAACAGATTAGGTATATAGGGAATGAAATGCAACACAAAAAAGACAATACACACAGGACTTGTAGCTTAGATTCCTTTCAATGATATCTAAGCACCAAAGTCAGCAGACCACCTAATTATCTAAGGCCCTTATTATATAAGGCCCTAACTTGGCCTTTCTCTTCATTTACATTTTTTAACTCCCTATTAAAAGCACTATTTTAGGGACTGGGGATATAGCTCAGTGGCACGGCACCTGCCTAGCACATGTGAGGCACTGGGTTTGCTCCTCAGCACCCCATAAAAATAAATACATAGGGCTGATGTTGCAGCTCAGTGGTAGAGTGCTTGACTCGCATGTGTGAGGCACTGGGTTGGATTCTCAGCACCATATATAAATAAATAAAATAAGGATCCATCAACAACTTTAAAAAAAACCTAATAAATACATAAAACAAAGTAGCATCTATCTACAACTAAAAAACAAAATTTTAAATAAAAGGATTATTTTTATTTATTGATTGATTCCTTTTTTCAGAAAATATAGTATATAAATGAAACAGAATGCTATTTAGCTTTCCAAAGAAGGGAATTCTCTAAGATGTGACCACAAGGATGAAGGTTGAGGACAATATGCTGAGGACAATAAACCAGTCACAGAAAGACATATACCACCTTGTTCCACTTACACAGATGTCTAAAAGGGCCAAATTCAGTATCAGAGAGTGAAGTGGTAGATGCTATGGGATGGGGTAAGGGAGAAAGGAGTAGTTAGTAATCAATGGGCATAAAGGTTCAACTGAGCAACTGAGCAAGAGGAATAAGATCTAGAGGTTTGCTGTAATTATATTTTGCCTATAGTCAATGATGCTATTTTGCAGCCTTCAAATTTGTTAAGAAGGTAAATCTCATGTTAACTTTTCTCTCTACCATAAAATAAACTTTTTTAAAAAAACAGTTTTGTTTTAAATATAGCTTAACAGTATGGAACTGAATATAACTTTTGAAGCTAAACTGCTGAACTTTTGTGGCTTGGTGTTCTCTTTTAGATTATATCATGCAGGAAAGTTATTTATAATTATGTACCATAATCAACATCTGCTTTAAAATCAAGAATATCATTTAAAATAAACAAGCTTTTGATCTTCAAATGTATACCTTTCCTATGTTATAAGTTAGGAGATGAAATAGTACTTTTAAGTTTGAGTCTTATTTTTTCCTAATATTCAATTATTTTCTGAAGATTATGCCAAATGTAAATCTTGATAAAACATACAATATTTCTTGAGGAGGAGTGATATCAGGGTTTTCAACTTCTAATTTTGTTCCATCGACTTTAATCATAGTTTATATTTTCTGAGCCAGATTTTTTTTTAAATGGACACAAGTTTTCACTATTTGATGATTTATAGGTCAGTTTTGTTATTGTGGTTCCCTGCTCCCCCAAAATTTGGATTTGTTTTGTTTGGTTTTTTTTTTTTTTTTTTTTTTTTTTTTTTTTTTTTTTGAGCCAAGAGGAAATGACTATTATTTGACCAATTTGAGTAAATCAACAGTGACTGTGTGTCTACCAGAAAAATGGCCGGATGTGTTTTTAAATTCTACAACTAAATATAGCCAAAGTGCATTACTTTTTGAACGCTTCCAAAATGAAACACTGTGCTTTTGATTGCTGCTTTTGGAGTCTCATTAAGACTCTAAAAGGTCAAAGTAACAGGGACTGGAACAAAATACATTCATTTGCAATACCCACAATCAAAACGTAGAAACCAGCCATATGCATTGTGTTAGTGCACCAGTACACTCATTTAAATGCAGGGTTGTGTTTTAGTGGTTGGCTGATTGTCTAAATGGTTACATTTATTCTACCAAATGTCTACTAGTTGTTACTAGTGGAGAAATATTTTAGATCATCAATTGTTTGCTTCATAAACTAATTTCTCAGTTGAAGATAATATTAAAGTCAGATGTTTTATCCACAAAATGGAATCTCTACCCCATTAGATTTTCACTTAAAGAGCTAAGCATGCTTCATAAGACCTTTGCTCTAGCACACACTTTTAAAATTTGATGAGGTGAGGAGAAAACACAGTGATTTCAGCCCTTGGAAAGTCGCCCACTGATGGGTAACATCAGATTTTTACAAAGGACACATTGAGAATATGAACCAACTGAAAACTCAGTTTTCCCAGAAGAGTCTGTGCTAACTGGAAATTGGATTTTCTCAGGCTTATTCCAGTAAATTGTTTCTGCTAGTAATAAGGAGATTATTTCCATGTATGTATGATGATGGCCTACAGAGGAATCAGTGGAAGCCTATCTCTCATTTGAACTCAGCCTTTAAATGATTTCCTTTCCTCATATGTGGAAATGATAAGATAATTTTAAACACCTTTTATTTATTTTTTCTCATTCTATATTGTTTTATTCATTTTGGTCCCTGAATATCCAAAATATTGTAATAAAGTAACCCTTAAACATTGCTTTTTTTCCCCCGTAATTGACTACTTATAGCTTTCAACATTCCTACATGTCTTAGGACATACCATATCCTGGACACTGGTCTAAATATTAATAATTCAGTGGTAAGTGAAGGTGCTAAAAAATCATTTGTGAATTACACAGATAAAAATCTCTGCTTACACAGCCCTTTCATTTTGGTATATACATCTATATCTGTGTCCACTCCCAAATCCAGCAAAAATTTTTCACCAATCTTATCATTGTGAAGCTTACATAATTTTTGGAAGAAATCACTAAGAAATATTTTCAATGTGAGGAGTTAAACTAATGATACTCCTTAATGCATGAGAACTAATCAATGCTATTTGAGATTTTTGTCAATGAGTATCTTATGGATCAGCTGGGTCAGAATTGTCTTTGAGTACTTTTTAACATTTCTGAGATTCATTTCATACAACCTAATTTTGAATATCAGATTCAGGATCAGGAATATAAATTTTAAAATACCAAACCAAGTGATCCTTACACATGCTAGAGTCTAAGAATCAACTCCAAATTTAGGCATTAAGCTGAAGTAAGCAAATCTTAAATTACAAAATGATCACAAGCAATTGGATGAAAAGAATCAACTTGAGAGTTTAGTATTAACAGAAAACAAATGTATTTTTAATATCATTACCATTATTTTAGGACAAAATGAAAATAGATACTTGTAAAGATTGGTGAAAAATGCCAAAACAAAAAGTTGATGGTGAGGTGACATACATGTACCCATATGTGTATGCCCATACATATACATGTACATAATGTGTGTGTGCATGTCTATAGTACAAGATGTAGTAAATAAGAGGTTCACATTTTTAAAGTGTTTCCCAACTGCCAATTTAGATTCTTCTCTCCTGTGTTGCACTCTTTCCATTTTTATTTTACAGATGAAGAATACTGAAGCCCAGAAAGGGTAAATGACTTTCTCATGGAAGTGCAAATAGTGAATACAAGAGCCAGAGCTGAAGCCTAGCTCCATGGTCCATGGTCTTACCCACTCTAGAGGGATGGGGAATCTCTCAGGCCCCACACATTGCTCTCTATGAGAGACATACAGTCAAGAAAGCAATTCAGCCCAATAAAATATCTAAGTGTTTCTGACATACTACTTCATTCATCTAAATTACCTGAAGAGCAGAATAAATAGAGATCTACTTGAGGTGAGTGTCCTCTGAAGCAATTCAGGGGTGTATCGTAATTAGTACTCAACAAGGGTTAATAGTCTAAAGTGCCTGTAAAACTAAAATGAACTCATACTCCATCTTTATGACTTGTTTTTGCATACAACTTTCTTAAAATTTATAGTAAAACAATCCGGCATTCAAGTTGTATTCTGTGAGGTGGCCTTTACCTTTTGTATGTTTTTGACCAATATCTCTTAGGCTAGTTACAAAGAAAGTTAAAGGTATAGAATGTCATATCCGGACATCTTCCTAGAATACCTTCAGTGATTATCCCAGGGAAGACAAAGCTGTAATTAAAATAAAGCTGGGCAATTTTAAACACACATCAGTAATCCCAGCAGCTCAGGAAACTGAGGCAGGGGGATCGTGAGTTCAAAGCCAGTCTTGGCAAAAGGGAGGCACTAAGCAACTCAATGAGACCCTGTCTCTAAATAAAAATAGAAACTAGGGCTGGGGGTGTAGCTCAGTGGTTGAGTATCCCTGAGTTCAATCTCTGGTACCCTCCCCAAAACAAAAATAAAATAAATAAAAATTAAAAAGCCCTTTAGAGCCCAGCATGGGGGCTCTCATCTGTAATCCCAGCCACTGGGGAGGCTGAGGCAGGAGGATCACAAAATTTGAGTCAAGCCTGAGAAATTTAGCAAAACTGTCTCAAAGTAAAATTAGAAAAGGCTGGAGCCTAGCTTGTGCAAGGCCCTGGATTCAATCCCCAACTACTGGAAAAAAAAAAAAAAAAGCCCTTTAAAGAGTCTAAGTTTGCATAAAATCCATTATGTACATAATATTTATGGTCAAATGCTAGTGTGAATTGTGGTCACTCTGTTTTCATTTGGAATGTTCCAAAGCACCTTTCCCTCAATTTTTGTAGACCAGCTAATCATTTAAAATTGAGTATCAGTGAGTACTGCTTATCTATTTAAAGTTTTTCTTTATCATCATACTCTGGCTAAACTATTGAGTCTCTCTTCTCTGGAAGCACTGAAGTACTCTCAGGAAGATGTGAGATGGAGAGAAAGGCTGAAAAGGTCATTTTCTGAATGAACCAGCAGTGGAATTTCTCCTAGGGAGAAGATCATTTCTGGTTAAGGAATGAATTTGATGTCTGCTTGGGGAGAAAACATAAAACACAAGAAAGAGAGTCACCAAAGGACAAGGCAAAAACAAAAACGAACCAAAACTGGAGGTGGAGATTGCAGACTAAGAGAAACAGAGGGGAAGGGAGAGAACACTGATGGCACAGGCCCAGCATTTGTGTGGCGATGACGCAATCTCCTTCCTTGTTCCAAACCAGTGAAGCCTGCTGCACACAAAAGGCCTGGAGTCAGTGGTTTCCCTGAAAAAACCCATGAAGGCAACGGGTCTGTGTTCTGGAGGTGAGAGAAGAAAGAGAGGATGAAACAACTAGTGGTCATCAGAAGCTGAAGATGGAGGATTAAGAAGAAGGGATGCAGATGCTAACACACAATGTGGGGGAGGCAGAAATTCAGTGGATTAGACAAAGGGGAATTAAGGGAAGGGAAGGGGACAGGAATAGGAAAGACAGTAGAGTGAATCGGACATCATTTTCCTATGTTCATATATGAATACACCCCCAGAGAAATTCCACATCACGTACAGCCACAAGAATGGGATCCTAATTAGAATAAGTTATATTCTATGTATGGATAATATGTCAAAACACACTCTACAGTCATGTATATTTAAAAATAACAAATAAAAATATAAAATTAAATTAAAAAATAAGAAGGGAAAATCTCAACCAGAGAGTACTGGGAGAAACATCTGTGAATTTGTAGAAATTCAGAGGAAGGCATTAAACTGGAGGAAGAATAAAGAGTTCAAGGTCAACTTCCATAGGCCTTGATGGATAGAATGACACAGGGAATATTTGGATGAGTAGCCTTATATTTAGTAACTATACGTGATTATGTCTTTATCCTTCCAAGTAGGTTTTTGCATATCTGGTGGGTAGTGTGTTCTTGACATTTTAATTATTAGTTATTTTCAGCAGAGTATATTTTTCATGCTGTAAGCCATCATATATACATTGAATTTTTTTTTAGTGCTAGAGTAAAAAAGTATGGTGGATTGTGAGTAAAAAGTGTTCTAATGTTATGAGTTTTAAGTCATTCTCTTGGGAAGCTTTTTAAATTCTGGGCCCTGAAATTCTTAAAGAAACTGTTTAAAAAAAATTACTTTGTCTATGCCTCTAATTATTTCCAGAAAGTCTGAGTTATTTAGTATTTAATATTTTCGTGGAGTAAAAGTTTCACTTTTTAAGAATAACTCCTATAAATTTATTTTCTGCATTATACAATTAATTTAATTTTCTCAAATTATGTTAATTTCCCAGAAAGCATTCCAGACTTTATATGTGTTCTAAGCTTATGATTACTAAAATTTTTTTGATTAAAATCTGCCGCTAATCTCATTATGCCTTAAATGCTGAAAGTACATTTATTTTCCTGTGAGGATTCTAATTATTTAGAAAAATTATACTTGGCATATAAAATTTTGTTGGAGGATATAGGTGAAAATATTATTTGATACCATGTACAGATAAAGAATTCAAAGCACAAGGAAATGGGCAAGACATAAAAGGGCACTTTCTTTTTTTTTTTTTTTGCAATTCTGTTCATAAATCTAAGAACAATGTCTGAAAAAAATTCCCTTTAACTATTTTCATCTTCAAGACAGCTATTTTGTTGATCTGACATATCTTAGTTCCATGGTTTACAAAAAAGACTTGAATTAAGTTAGACACAAATAAGTCAGGGAGAACATACTGATTTTACGCTCTGATGATCAATCATCCTATGAGGCAGGTGACTTTTTTTTTTTTTTTTTTTTGGTTTATGCTTGAATGTGGCAAGAAGGCCATATGATGGCTGATGCTGGTTCAAACTTCCACTTTGACTTATGTGAGTTTGGGGCTGGACTCGGTGACTAATTTCAAAAGAATAGAATGTGACAAAAGTCAAGGGGCATCATTTTCAAGATTGTTATGAGGTGACGGTGGCTGCCACTTTGCAGACCCTTCCTTCCCCAGGAGGAAGACAGAAAGGTAGGATGACATTCCCACTCTGATTGCTCTTGAGAAGCCCAGTAGAGTTCTTTCTCACTCTGTTCATCACCTCTTGATCATATACCACATTTAATTCATCTCTGTGAATGCTCATCATGCAATCGGCAAGTTAGATCTAGAGGACAGGAATTCCACACAGAAAATTATGTTTCTTTTTCTTTTCTGAGATTGGAGAAATGTTATATTATGATAGGAATTGGAATAAGTCAAACCTCAGAAGTGTTGGGATTCCCAAATGTCCTTAATTACAATTTGTTCCTACTTCAGAGAAGAGGTTACCTAATTTATAAACTACTAAAGAATAAAAGGGGAGGAGAATACCCATTAGTATTTGTATTGATAAGTAGATGTATAGTATTTGTGTTTTTTTCTCATTGTAAAAAAGCAAAGGATCTTTCATTACTTTAGTTAATTTATTATTTTCAAGCTGATGCCTAAACTTCTGGAACACAAAATTAATGGTTTCTTGGCAACCCTCTCTGAATTACCCCTAGTCAATAGTGGTTCTTCCCATCTGTCATCTTAATTTGCAGTGTGTCTCTCAGATGTATTAAAATGGATACATACCACACTATTTTCCAATCCCATTGGCACTAAGCAGAAAACCAAGAGTAGTTATTAATGAATTCTTTATATGAAAACTCCCAAACTGGGAGCTATGATTTAAAATAAACTTGGATGTCACTCAGCCCTGACAACCAACTCATTCAGACTGCAAATGACACATTTATTTATAGAGCTATTTAGACGATAATGGAAGAAGGCTAAATGATGTATCTTATAAATTAGCAAACAATGTCAACTTCTCCATAGGTTTGATGACTGGTTTTAAAATAATTCACTTACATCTGGTTTTTGTTGAGGTCATTAAACATGAAAGTGATAGGAATTATATTAATATTTAAGGCTTTACCTGTTTGGGTCATATTCTAAAAGAACACTATTTTTTGATCAAGAATTCTGGCATTCAAAATCATTGAGAGTACATTCATTCATGTCTCCCATAAAGTGCATCTTTCTATGAGGAGAGGGTAATGGAAAAATGCAGTAAGTAATTTCACATTTTTTGGTTGTTTCATGTTGGAATTCAGCACAGAGTAGCCTACGGAATAACTCAAATCATGGTTGAAAGGAAACTGAGGTTGGAGTCCAAAAAGCAGTACAATGTACAGCAAATCCAAACAGTAAGACAAGGTCAACAATGAGAAAAAAATGAGGTCAGAAGGCTGAAAAAGTTATAGTTTAAAGAATTGGGTAGGACTGGTGGTTTCCATCTATAGTTGGCTATTGATAGACAGTGTCCCTGTTGTCCTGCATGGACAGTGCTAAGCGAGGGTGGCAGTTCACAGGGATTGTGAAACTAAGACTCAAACTTGCACCTTATCCAAACCACTCCTTATCCATGGTGGTCTCAGTCCCTGTAGCATTTAATTTATTTTTTCTTGGTTCAAGATAGCTAAACAGGAGGGTAATCATACCTCCTGGTTTCTTCACTCTCTCTTAGTCAATGACTGCCTTTTTAGGTAATCAGGAACAATCCCCTTTTCTCTCTCTTGGGTTTCCAGGTTTGGATGACAAAATTTATTCTCACTCTAGCAAAAGCATAACCTGACAAAGCCCAGTACTTTTATGTTTGTTGGTTATCATTTGGTTGTCATTGTTGTTTGTTTTACCCACAAAGTCTACTGAAAATCCCATAGAAAAGAAAGATTTGTTAGATCATTACAGCTCTGAGGAAAAAGAAAAAAATGGATTTCCTTGTTTGAAGGATATCAAAGTATATGGGAGGTAATAAGATATTATATTCCTGGAGAGTTTTTAAAAAATGATGAAGAAATCTGCTTCCTAAGTATTCAGGACACCAAAGATCCACAGACCACAAAAGTAAAGTTACGAACATTGATATAAAGGAATATTGGCATGCCTGGTAATTGTAAAAGATTTAATGGAATCTTAGGGTCATAGAAAATGTAGCATAAACCATAAATGAATCTTTAAGGTGAATAAGACATGCTTAAGTTAATATGAATATTTACATCTTTATTCTATGCAAGATGTTCTTTATTCAAGCCCTGTTAATGCCAAAAAACAGTGTCACTTAGAAAGTCTTCAAAGGAAGAATTCTTTAGACTTAAAAGTAGATATGAAAATAAAAGCATTCACGAGAATTTGAATTTGAAATTAAAATTAATCTATCATTCCTAATCTCACTTTTGAGGGTGAAGAATGTGTTCTAGGGGATGTCAAGACCTTTCTCATGAAAGTCAGTGAACCATGCAAGTTGGCATGAGGCCTCCCTCCGTGTGGGGAACCTGCCAGCTGAGGATTATGGGAGTCAAGGATCACCTAGGTATTTAACAGTGCTGTTAAAGTGGCTCATTGTGATCATTTCTGCAGTAAGAGGGGAAGGCAGATTAGTAAGTGTAACTGATTTCTAAGGAACTTATCACAATTTGTACATGGTTGAGAAAACATTTGAGTCTTATAATCAACCATTTCATGAATCATACATGGAATTATTTTTTTCTATAAAAGCTTCCAGACTATTTTATCTCTAACCTTTCCTACTCTAGTTTCTCTTCAGTATCAGAGTGGAACAAAGAGCTTGCTTCCACTTTCTCACTTCTCTTCTACACGTTGACCAACACAGCTGATTCTGTGTCCATTATGCAACAGACACAGTGAAATTGCTCTTAGAAGTCATCATGACCTTCAGTCACATGTCGAAATTTCTTTTATAAAGACCATTTATATAATTTTTGATTATCAAATCATAACTGTATATATTTGTGGGGTACAATGTGATGATTCAATGTATGTATACATCATAAAACTATTAAATCAAGCTAATTGACATATTCATCACCTCACTTACCTATCATGTTTTTTATGGTGAGAAATTTAAACTTTATTCTGTAAATTACTTTGAGATATGCAATATGTTATTATAGATTCTTAGCACCCTGAGAGACACAAATCTGAAAACTTATTCCTCCTGTCTATCTTAAACTTTGTAATCTTTGAGTCATGGCTCCCTATTCAACCCTCCTTCCTATTCCTTAGTCTCTGGTAACCATCCTTTTACCCTCTCTGCTTCTATGAGATCAACTTATGTTTCACTTATTTCACATATAAATGAAATCATAAGCTATTTGTCTTTCTGTGTCTGGGTTATTTCATTTAGCATGAAGTGCTCCAGATCGTTTATGTTGTTGCTCATGAAAAAATTTCTCCACTTTTAAGGTTGGATAATATTCCAATGTGTATTTCTGCCACACTTTCTTGATTCACTTGTATGTTGATGGACACAATATCTCATTGTGGCTTTGCTTTGCATTTTCCTAATGACTAGTGGTGCTGAACTCACATACTCAACATCTCGCTTGTTATCTCCACTGGGTGTCTGGGAGGCATCTGCCCAAGGTGGCAGTCATAATCAGCCCCCTCTAGAACCTGCTCTTTGCAGTTCTTCTCCATTTGATTTAATTGTTAAGCCCCAAGCCCTAGAAGTTACCCTTTCACAAGTTTCTCACTCCCCTACAATAAATCTGTCAGCAAGTCTTGTCATCTTTATGTCAACACACTTTCCAGCTTCAGTCCCTTTTCCTGTCTTTCCTGTTATCCCTCCTGGATAAGCCATCCTTCAATTTTAGCTCAGTGAAAGCCTCGTCTCTTTACCAGGGTTCCTGCTTTCATTCCTACTCTCACACAGTCCACTCTCCTCAGAATACAGACCCTCCATGTCACACTGGAAATAAAATTCAAACTGCTAACAGTCTTGTGGTCTAGCCATTGAAATCTTTCAGATCTGACTTCCTACCATTCTCTCCTCCCATCTCTCACTGAACCCCAAACCCAAAAGCCTTATCATTCTCTGAACATGCCACTGTGTTTCCCACCACAGGGCTATGTACTAACATGTAGTAGATTTTTTAAATTAATATTCCCTGGACAAATTATTGCAATCTGGGTTGTTCCCTTTCCCTGTTATTATCATATTTTTTGTTGATTTGTATTACTTCCTGTACCCACTTTGGGGTCATTTAGCATTGCATCCAGAGAAGAACACTACTAGTATTATTTTAACACTCATCAATGAAATATTCAGAGTACTCCTTTTTCAAGTAAAATAACTAAAGAAAGGGTTGTCTTGATTTAAGGTACCTGGGAGGATCTCTCAAAAAGAAGGTTCCATTATCTCTACACAAGCTTGCTGAGATACAGTAATCTAAACCTCAAGTTTCTGGTGGGTACCTACATGGCTGCTTCTGCAGCTGAATTAACTGATCAGAGCCAGGGACTGATAGTTTGCATTTGAACCAACATAATAATCCATTGTTCTATCAGGAAGATTCCTATTCTGATCAGCTTTCCTCACTCTCCTTCACCTCTACCCCCAATATATATTCCTTAAATACTTGACACTTCACATACTCATCTCACAAAAATGTTAAGTGAATTCTTACTTGATCCCAGACATAACGTTGTCTCTGGCAATATAAAATACATAGCAATAGTCTGACCTGAGTCTATATTAACACAATTCCCATAAGTTCCTTGAAAGAAAATTGCTATATAAATCTAAATACTTTACAACCTTTAAGATATTCTAAGTGTTCCCTAAGGTTCCATCTGAACTTCCTCCACTATTCTCTATTTTCCTATCTTTTAACTACCTCTTACATTTTTATTGCACCCTGTAAGAGCTTAGTAAACGATATTGACTGCTGTCTCTCTTTATGTTCCTTTGCCTACATTCTTCAATTTTGCATCTGCCAAACTTCTTTTCACATCAAATGCAAAAGTCAACCTAAATTCTGATTGATCTAGGAAAGCAAAGTAGCAGACTCAAATATTAAAAGACTTCAGGAAAAAAAAAAAAAGTCCTATGTGCCCTGCTGTGAGCACTGTGTGTACAGTATTAAGGAAGATGAAAAGGGAACCAACCCAGTTGGACACTGTCCTCAGAACCTTACAATCTCTTGGGCGGTCTTATATAAATGCACTATGAGTTTAATAACTACAACCTAAGTAAAATGACAAATATAGAAACTCTATTCATTTGAGAGATCTGAAAGCACTTCTTGGAGGTGGCACGTGGAATAGGTTGAAAAAGCGTGCAGTGTTTCCATAGGCACAAATAATTGAACATCCCAGACAGATGGGTAAGAGCAAAATAGCATGAAAGGAAGGATCATAAATGATGACAAGTGACAGGAATAGCTGGGCTTTCTGAAATCTCATTTGGCTTGCAGACAAGGTTACCTTGCACATTGTATTTGGTATTTGGTGATCATAATGGCAGCCTCCCATAGGATTGTCTTTTCTGGACTGACATATAAATGATTGTGAATTTCCAGATTCGGCATCCATCACTTGCTATGATTTGGATACAATTTGAGTGTTTTCTCCAAAGGTTTGTATTCTTGGAAGCTTGGTCCCCAGTGTAGTGGTATCAAGGTGGTGGAACATAAGGGGTGGGGCTTAGGAGGTTAGGTCATTGGAGACACTGCCCTTGGAAGGGGTTAATGTAGTTCTTGCAGGATCCCTGTTACCTCAAAAGAAAGCTGCTATAACAAGGGCAAATTTGGCCTCTGAATTGTTTATCCTTTCTGTCTCATCATGTGACTGCTCTCACCCTTTCATGCGTGCTTCTGTTATGATACCACTCACCAGGTTGAGATGGTGCCAGAAAGCCCTCAGGGGCCACCTGAGCTTAGACTTTCAGTCTTCAAAATAATGTGAGCTAAATAAACATCTTTTTTCTTCTTTATTTTGGAGGAGAAGCTGGAGCTAGGAAAAAACTTTGGAGAATGAACCCAGGGCTTCACACATACTAAGCACATTTTCTACCACTGAGCTACATCCCCAGCTCAAACTTATTTTCTTCCTAAAGAACCTGCCCTCAGGGATTTTGTTATGACAACAGAAAACATACTGATACATTAAATGATAGTGAAAACTCATATAACGAAAGGAGAAGTCATTCTTCAAGGATAACATAGAGCCACAACATAGGCAATTGTTACCCATGGCTAAAAAAATGACAACAGGAGACAGACTGAGTTTTCCAGAGTTTTAAGCATAGTAACAGAAAGAAGCCTTATTTGAGCAGGAGGAAAAAGTCAACTCTAAGCCAGCAATATCATTATAATCAGTAACAGAAAAGAATGTAGTCAGGTGGTGGTTATGTTTCTCTTCGTAGTGCCTTTCAGCCAAGTAAATATAAAATGCACTACAGGATACTCAAAATATATATAAACACTCCCAGTGCTAAACCTGGTGTGAAAGAAACAAAATGAATTTTGGGCTTCCTTCCACCTCCTCTACAAGAGACTTTCTACGCTCTCAGGAATCTCTTCCTCAGAATCTGTACTTCCCTGTGTACACAGACTCTCCACACTCAAATTTTTTTAGACTTTCAAATATAAACACGTAATAGTGGCTTTTAGTTCAAGGTCTTTTTCCTAAATCACACCAAAACAGGAATGCATTTTAACCCTACTGATTTCTAAACTTGCCTTGCAAATTACACCAAGCAATTATTAGAGAAAGATTTTTATTTTTAAAAAGAAAATAAAAGATAAAAGAGAAGCAGCTCTGTGCTGTATCTGAAGACCATTTTCAACAGCTTTCCTAACTGTGACCAAAAGACTTAATAAGAACAATATAGAGGAGGAAAAGTTTACTTGGAACTCATGATTTCAGAGGTCTCAGTCCATAGATAGCTGACACCATTGCTCTGGGACCAAGCTGATGAAGAGCACCATGGCAGAAGGATGTGGAGGAGGAAAGCAGCTCAGTACATAACAGTCAGGAAGCACAGAGAGAGCTCTGCTCACCAGGGACAAACTGTATACCCCAAAGGCAGCCTCCAGTGACCTACCTCCTCCAGCCACACCCTACCTGCCTACAGTTACCACCCAATTAATCCATATCAGTAGATTAATTCACTGATTAGGCTATGCCTCTCTTAATATTCTAATCATTTTGCCTCTGAATATTCTGGCTCATTTTTTCATGTGAGCTTTTGGGGGACACCTCATATCCAAACCGTAACAAGCACTATGGTAGGGTTCATACTATTTCTAAGGCAGTTGAGACACTGGTCCATAGGGCCAACTGCATATAGCCATGATCTTTCCTGTTAGTATGATATGTTGTCCCACACTGTGTGGTGGCTCTTTCAGTGAAAATCGCTTGGTTCAGGGCCATGTGTTTAGCAATATTCCCTAAAAAAAAGTGGTTGGGGAGGTTGCCTTGACTCTAAGGCAAAGGTTCTCAACCTGACTTGGAATGGCATGGCTTCTATGGACTGCAGAACATTCATAAATGCCCTGAAATTCTGTAACGGTGATTGCATTTTTCTGGGTAGGAGGATTTCCATTTTTTAAAATTATTATAATCATTTGCTTTGTTCTTTCAAGGGAATACATTATCTCCAAAGTTATCAAGATCTCTGTTCCAGGGAAAGTGCATTCATTTTTTGAAGATGTCATAACAAAAATACCACAAATTAGGTAGCTTAAACAACCATTTTGTTTTAATGTATAATTCTGATGGCCAGCATCTGAAATTAAGATGTTGACAGAATTACTTTCTACTTAGGGCACTGAAGGAAGGTTTGTTTCGTGGGCTCATAGATGGCCATCTTTATGTTCTCTAGGCATTATTCCTCCGTGGGCTTCTCAGTCTGCATCTCCTCTTTTATAAGGACTCCAGCCATACTGACATAGGAGTCCACTATAGTCCAATGTGACTCTTTCCCCACTAATTATATCCATAACAACCTATTTCAAAATTAGCTCACATTCTGATGTCCTGTTGGTTAGAATTTCAACATATGAATTCTGGGCATACACCATTCAACCCACAACAGAAAGCTTGAGAGTGGAGTATACGATGTGTGTTCTTTCACCCCACGCACACGTCCCTGTCCTCTGGAAAGGCAGAGAATGTCAATAGATCTAGGAGAATGATGTAACTTCTTGTTAGGGTGGCCTTAGGCCTGAGCCTAAGCAACTCCATTTTAAAAACTCCAGTTTGAAACCTGCTGTCTCACCAGGCATATCCAACATAGCCCTCCAATGTGACCTCAAACAAGTTACTTCCCCTCACCCTGATAAACAGAGTGAAGCCCCTGGCAGGCTGTCCTCACCTGATAAGAAAGAGAGGTGAAAAGATCAGGGTGGAAACTACCAGACCAGATATTTCTGACCCAAGGGTAAATGATGTCACTGAGAAATTGGAGGTAGCTGATAAAGAATGAAATAGGAGTCAAAAAGCCCCAAAATTTAGTATAAATAATAGAGCAAATGAAATAAGGATACACTCGAGCTGGAGAGCCTGATGAGGACCTGACAGACCATCACTTGTCATCGTCCCTGAATCTCTGCGTGATCCTCACCACTCTCAAACTCTACCGCCTCCACTGGACCTTGGTGAGAAAGCTGCAACTTCTCTCTGCGACCCTCTTCTCAAAGGGTTGTCCATTCCACACCAGGAAAAGCCTGCCTTGGTTTTGGACCTGGTCACCTCGGTCTGAGTGAGTGTGCATCTGCTGGACATAAAGCCTAAGGCTTAAGATTTTTGAACTTAGCATGCAGAGGAGATGTCTGTCATTAGCCTATCATGATTAAGTGTGTTTTGTAGTGCTTAGAATTAATCTAGAATTGTTTGCTGTAAATTAATTAATCCAGAATTGTGTGCTGTGAATTGATTATATCTATGGCAGTGCCTAGGATTAAGGATTGATGTTTCCTTGATTAAGAACCTATAGAGTGAAATTGTGTTGAGTGATTTGAGTGAATAAAGCATTGAAAGGGGCAGAAGCACGTGGATATTCTTTGTTTCTCTCCTCAACTGCATATGTCGCAATTTTGCCCCCTCTCGACACTTCTGTATTCTAACATGAATGTTATGACATCAGTCATAATATATTAAATGATTTCATACATAGGTTAAATTATTTAGTATATGGGTTTAAGGGATTTAACACTGTAAATCTAACAGTGCAATGCCTGGCACATAGCATGTGTTAAACTTTCCATCATTATTTGTATATATTCACTGATGGTCCCCTATCTCCCCATCGTCCCCTTTCACTCATAAATGACCCAGATATCCTAAATTTCTGGACCTAAATTTTCTGTGCTTTAATCTTTCTCATGATCACAAGTGGTAGCCTTCTCAGGAGCTGGAAACATCTAGAATCCCATATATTTCATATTTCCCAAAATTTAGTATGCACCTTTAACACCAAGGATAAGCCCTTTGTGGTCACTCTGTGGGTAGTGCCATGAGGGTAATGATATGAACCTGAGCTGATGAAGGAGAGGTCAGTAAAAGGCCTTGAATCCCTTTTCCTACAGCTCTCCCTATCCTGAGAAATGCCAAGTGTATATTTTGATGTCTGAGAAAGAAAATGTTACTTTTTTTTTCTTTTTTGCTTCCTTTTCCTGACTCAGAGGTAAAATTGATTCCATTTGACCAAAATTCTTCCTATCTATTTCTTCAGAGGAATCTTGGCCTCCAAGCACAGTTCATAGTTGTTTTTTTCTTTTATTTTTCCAATTGTACTTGGTTCCTGTAACTTTTTGTGGTGATTATTATACAGTGAACATTTGTACTCTTTCCTTGAAATTGTATTCACCAACTTCAATCTCTTGCTGTAGTTCAAAGATGAACCGTTGATAAAATAGCTTTTTTGCTTTATAAACTATGTTTCCAGGTAAACTTTAATTCTTTTTCTTTACATTTCTCTAAATGTAGAACAGTACCTCAGAAACCTCCTATCAATCCCATTATAAAATAATAAACATTATTTTTTAACTTATTTGACAATTGTTGAATTTCCACTATGTCCTGAAAAGTGTATCTGTCACCAAAGATACAAAGAAAAACAAAGCAAGAACTTTTATTTCAGGAACTAATAGCTACTAGTTGCAATTGTATCACTCATTGTGTGAAGATTTGTACCAGAAATACAAATCACACATCTAGCCAAGTAGCGAATCTCACTGCGTAGCTGAAGCCCTATTTGTTTTACTACCTGGCCTTATTCATTCTTAAATATTATTAAGCATCTACAATTAATGTCCAGACAGAGTGGCCTGGCTTCATGAATAAAATGGTAATTGGGACACAGTCATAATAACTACCAATATAAAGCTCTGAGAAAGCAAATGTTACTTGTTCTTTGATTCCTTTTCCTGATTCCAGAGATAAAATTAATTCCATTTGACCAAAATTCTCTTACCTATTTCTTCAGAAGAATCTTAGCCTCCATTATTATTATTACACAACCATAATAACTATCAATATAAAACTTAAATACAAGTTACTTTAATCAAATAATCAGTCAATTTAATTTAAAATTTTAACTTCATAACACATGTCAGGAGGAAGAAAAATACATGCTTCTGTGAGAGCCCCTCATAGTCAATTTCCTTGGGTCTAAAGGAAATCAGAAAGGGGCTCCCAATAGAAGAGATATTGAAATAAGATCTAAAGAACAAAGGAGATTTTTTAAAGTCAAGTGTCATTACTGCTTCTGGTAATACAAATAGATATTTTCCCCTATTATTCATGTTAAGTACAAGGGGAATTCATGGATATTATGCATTAAACACATATCAGAAGACTCTGAAAGGTAGACAGGAGAGGACAGTCCTTCTAGAGACAGCAGGACTCAAGGCCCAGAGACCCAAGACCAGGTCCTTAGCCTTTGTTTTTTCATATCTCCTACACCTGAAGAGCAGAAGAAACTCATGACCAAGAAACACAATAGTTACAAATAAAAATTCTCAACAAAAAAATGATCTTTCTAGTCAAAGGATGAAAAAAAAGGAGCAAATAGCAAGACAGGAAATATAAATGATTATCAAGGGCTGTAACCAAACATCACAGTAAGACTGTGTCTGTGTCCCTACCCATGGGAAGACTAGACCTCCACAGTGCCCCAAAACATGTTCCAGGGTGGTGTCAGGGCAGCCAATCCAAATGGGAGGTAGAATTCATCCCCACTAGACAGTGAATCACCCCTTCCCCTAGGGTATCAACCTAGATCTCAGAGATGGCTCAGACTTTCATGGCACCCTGGAGGGGAGACATCCTTGTAACTCCCTGAACACATCTAACATGTCTCTTTAGAACTTTGGTATCTTTCATCAGTGTGGGTAGTTTAAACATACATTTTTTTAACATGCTGTTCAGATTTATGCCTATTTCTTGTTTGGAACAGGGGCACTATATTAACTTTGTATCCATATATTCAACTGATAGAATATAGAAATAGAATCACCCTTCTATGTTCTTTCACAATCACCCAGAGAAAATGAGGCACACCCACTGTGGTGTCAGCCCTGCCCAGTAGCAACAGGAACCTTCCTTCACATGTCAGTGCACGCTGTGTGGGGACTGGAGTTCTATTTCCACTTGGAAGAATGAGGCTGCTTCATCCCTCTCTTCCCCCCACTTCTGGAGTAAGGTCAGAAGGGAAAAAAAAAAGAAGAAGAAAGTTTTAAATAAGATTAAGAGTCTCCAGACATAAAGGGAAAAATGTCTAAGATTTATTGGAAAATCTGTAGTTATGCCAAGAACCAGGAAGATCTTAAACTGAATGAAAAAGGCAATTGATAGATGTCAACAACAATAAGAGATGTTAAAACTATCTGGCACAGATTTTCAAGCATCTGTGATAAAAATGCTTTAACAAGCAAATACTAGCATGATTGTAAAAAAAAAGGAAAACAAAAGAAAATTTCATCAAGAAATAGAAGAGTTCAATAAAGAAATATTAAGAAGTACCAAATAGAAACTTTAGAACTGAAAAAAAAAAACCCAAAATAGTAATTGATCTAAAAATTTCAGTGAATGGGATCACCAGCAGAATAGAAGAGATAAAAGAAAGAATCAGAGAACTGGAGTTAGAAATGTTGAAATTACACAATCTGAAAAACAAGGAAAAACACAGATAAAGAGCAAACCGAAACTTAAACACACATGGAACTATACAAAAACTCTAATATTTATATCTTCAGAGGGGAAGGGAATGAGGACAGGACAAAAAAATGCTAGAAGAAATAATAAATGAAAAATTTGTAAATTTGACAAGAGACTAAAGTCTTCAGATTCTACAGGCTGAGTGAGACCCACACAGGACTAACCTAAAAAAAAATCATGTCAAGAAATATCATATATATGCTTCTGAAAACATTTGAAAAGAGAAAGAAAAAAGTCTTGAACACAGCCAGAGAAAAATGACATCTTACCTCTATAGGAAAAACAATTCAAACAACAGCAGATTTCTCACTAGATATCAAAAAGCCCACGGAAGTGGCACAATATTTCCCAGGTGCTGGGGAGTGGAGGGGAGATGTGTCAACTCATAATTCTATAGCCAGAGAAATAACCTGCAAGAACAAAGAAAAGCTAACACTTTCTAGATGAAGGAAAACTGAGAATTTGGAATATGAAGCAGGTCAATTATTGTATGCTAGCAGTTGAATATGTGGACACAGAATTAACACAGTACCATTTAAAATTGTTTCAAAACATGAAATACACAGGTATAAATCTAACAAAATGTATAAAATTCTTGCATACTTAAACTATCCACATCTATGAAAGAAATCAAAGAGGTAAGCCAATGAAGAGACATATTATATTCTTATTAGAAGACTCAGCTTAGTAAAGATGGCAATTCTATCCAAATTTATAACAAGTTCAATGCAATTTCCATAAGAATAAAAAAGCAATATTTTTTGTAGATATAGACAAGACTATTTCTTAGTTTATATGAAAAAGCAAAGAAATTAGAATAGCTTAAGTTTTTTTGAAAAAGAATAATAAAATGGGAGGAGTCCATTTACCCATTTCAAAACTTATTATATGGCTACAGCAATCAAGGCTATTTGGCACTGACACACAAATAGACACATTAATTAATAGAACAGAACAGAGAACACAGACAATGTCCAACTGGTTATCAAACCAAATTTATAAAGAAATTCAATGAAAGATAGATGGTCTTTTCAACAAGTAGTACCAGAGCAATAAGACATCCATAGGCAATAAAGCAAATATTTACATCAATCTCACACCTAACAGAAAAGTAAGTAAAACAAAACAATAATCTTCAGAAAAATAATAGAAGAAACTCTTCAGGTTCTAGGGCAGTCTGAAAAGTTCTTAAACTTGACATCAAAAGCATGATCCAACAAAGGAAAAATTGACAAACTGGACTTCATCAAAGTTCTGAGTTTTACTCTGAACAAAGACCTTTTAAGAAGATGAGAACAACCTGTACACTTGGAAAAATGAGAAATTATACCCCATTTGATTCAAATATGTGATATGTCAAGATCATTGTATTGTCATGAGCAACTAATAAAAAAAAGAAAATAAAGTCATTCACAAGAGAAAAAAAATAAACTTATATCTATAATATTACTACATAAGTCTGTTCATAAGAATGTTTTCATGTGTATTAAAAATTTATTCAAATGATAAAAAAGTAAAGATGAGAACAAAAGCCACAGAGTAGCAAATTAAACCATATATCCAGGAAAGTATTTAGAACATATGAAGAGTTCTTAAAACTCTCACCAGTGCAAAATTAAACACTCAAGAGAACATGGCAAGAGATATGAAGAAACATTTCACAGGTTAGTGGATGGCAAATAAGTACATGAAATGATATTCAACAATATTAGCCATTAGGAAAAGGAAAATTAAAACCACCATGAGATGTTATCATAAGTTTATCAAAAAAACTGAAGTAAATATTAATGATAAGATCTAATGCTTGTGAGGTTGCAGGGAAACTGGGTCACTCACATGTTGCTGGTGGTATAGCCTCTCTAGAAAACAGTTAAATCAACAACAACAAAAAAAAAAAAAAAAAAAAACATTGCAACTACCATGCTCCCTAACTTTTGTATATCTGAGCATTTATCCCAGGGAAATGAAGAATTCTGTTCATGAAAATAAAATGTACACAAACGTTTATAGTGACCTATTCATAATAGCCCCAAACTAAAAACATCCAGATGCCCTCCATTGAGTGAATGGCTAAACCAACCATGGTATATCTACAATAAAAAGTATCAAAATAATGATCCACATGTCAGTCTGTATATCTCTAAATTATTATGTTGAGTGTGGGAAAAAATGTCAAATTCTATGGGTTACATGCTCGATGATTCCATTTATATATCACTCCTGAAATGACAAGTTTAAAAAATAGAGAAGAGATCAGTAGTTATCCAAGGTTAGTGGGGGTAGGTATGCTAGAGGGAAGAGGGTGTGTTTATTGAAGGACAACCAACATTAGGATCCTTGTGATGAGTAAAATGTTTTGTTTCCACTGGGGAGTTGGATAAAGAATACATAGGATCTGTCTGTTTTACTTCTTACAACTATGTGCAAAATTAAAGATGTTATTGGTAGATACAGATTATTCCAAACATAAAAAATGTTTGTGAAAAGATCTTGACAGATGAAAATATGTACCTGATGTACCCAAGAAGAGTCATTTGGCTGAAATGCCGAGTAAGGAGCATATATCTAGGTCATGGGGCCGGGAGAGAAATAAATACGTAAGGAACAAGGTGCATAATGAATACGGACAAGTAGGTGTACTGTGCAGAGCTATGTGGACCATCTTAAAGAGTAGTCTTAACCCCAAAGCACAGGGAGTCATTACATTGTGGTAAGCTGAAAATGACTGAATTAGAATTGCATTTGAAAAAAAAAACCCACAAACTACAGTGTGGAAAATGAATGAAAGTGGAAATCTCCCCACTATACTGCTCACAGTTCTATTACCTGACTCTAGCTAAAGAGGTTCATTCCCTAACAGAAGAGCTGCCTAGAGAATGATTGATTAATCAGTCGCCTTGAGCTAAATTCTTCTCTGATGCATCTGAGAAAATTCCCAAAGAGCTAAAGAGGAGAAAACATTTGAAAATTGGTTTGATGTGTTGACTTTTTTAATTCATCAAGCAAGTAAGCATGATCAAAAACAGCCAGAGCAATCTTCATGACCTCTACCAAAAGAAAGGAAAGTCTTGCTTCAGCTTCCAAAATTAATCATTTCACAGAGACATTATAAATATTGATGGTAATAGGTTTCTCTGTGGTGTTTGCTGGAGATTTAATGCATTTAGATACAGTAAAAGAGTTGTTCATGAAAACTAATAGAATGTGAAAAATGATGCTATGTACAATGTATTGTGCCCTGATAGGTCACCTTCTTTCCTGGAACCACAATGAGTACCATTAAATCTTAGTCCCAGGATTCACCACCTAACTAGTGTATTGTGTTTTACCTAAGGATTCAATCCATGCCAATGATTCTAAATTATGATTTGTCTATAATAAGAAACCAATTGTTTTTTTCACATATTATTTAAAAATCTATCAGAGTTTCTTTCCCCACTGCTTTAAATTAGTATTCTCTTATGTAGCATCATAAAGATAATGCCTAAATGGACAACTGCTAATTCCTCAAATGATCCTTTACTGAACACCATTTGTTTTCATGTATATCATTTCATTTCATTATTACAATGATGCAATGAAGTCTTCTGAGCAGCCTATTAGTTTATTGCAGATTTTGAAAGCTATCAAACCAGATATTATAGCCAGGATGGACCTGCACCTCTGGCTCCAAATATTGAACCACGAACCATAATGGACTGTGGAAATCCTGAAATGTGCATCTCTAAATTGAAATATATTGTAAATGTAGACTTCATCATGCATTTTAAATATTGATTTCAGGTTGAATAAAAATATATTTAGAATATATTGAGTTAAACTAATTGCTATAAAGTTAATTTTACTGTTTTTCTTCCCCTTTAAATTTTAAAACACACATATAGCTCAAATTGTATTGCTCTTGGGCACCAGTGCCCCAAATCTTGACAACTGTTATCTCCTATATGTTTGTGAAATTCATGCTTTTTTTCCATCCCCACTCCCCACTCCCCAATCCAGGGCTCTTATCTTTCTCTTAGAAAACAAGCCTCCTCTTCTCATATCAGCTTTATCATTATGGCCCACCCACATGCTGCCTTTTATTGCAGCCAGAATGATGTTTTTTAAACTATAATCTGATGATAGTACTTTCTAAATTTAATCTGTCCCATTGGGAATTCTCATTGCCTTTAGAGTTAAGAGTAGCTTTCTTACAATGATCCACATAAACTTTATGTTTCAGTTTTACTTTTATACAGCCTCTTCTCTGTCACTCCCAACCTGCTGAAAGTTTCATAATATACCATGTTTCAATCATCAGCACTAAATGCCTTCAGCCCCTTAGTCAATTTGTGTTTGCTAGATTGATATGCAGGGTTTTTTCTCCAGAAGTTCTACATGACTGTGAATGTGTAGTTTAACATGTCAGTCACTAAGTCTTGAAAGGTTCCACATAATTCCACTGTACTTTATATATTCCTTACAATATGTGAGTGGCAAAATGGAGAATATATAAATTGGTATACTTTTCACTCATTTTTTAGTGTTTATATATGTGTATATATACATATACATATATACAAACACACACACACACACACATATATAGGCATGTATATGTATATACATATATATGTATGTATGAAGAGATAGATAGATCTCCTTAGTGTTCTCTATTCTGTATTCATAAGAGAGGATGTTTTTATTGGTTTCAAAACATAGTAGATGCTTATTAAATATTTATTAATTTTAGTGAAAAGAAATAGCTAAAGCAATTAATAATTAATTCTGAAGAAGAGATTCTGATGAGTTATTCAATAGTTCTAAATAAGTGAAAGAATTTTAAGTAGATGCCAATGAATAGCTGTTCTCCAGTTTTGCTAAGGACCAAACAAGAAGTAATTGAATGCAGCCAGAGGAATTAAAATGTCAAAACACATTGAAAACTTTGTTATCCAAACTTTGCCAACTAGAATACTCTAGAAGCCAACATTTCTGTTATCTCACAATATAATAGCTTAAATGAAGACAAATTAGGATAGAATTATGTAAATAATATGGAAGGAGCACACTACGGTTGACATACCTTGTTTACTGATACGATTTGGAGTAACAAATTCATTTGATCACTTGGTCAGAATATTTTCCCTTTGTGAATAAGATGTGAAAATTGTGCCTTTTAGTTTTTCTTCTTATAAAAAAAATAATTAGAAAGCTAAGGAAACCTAAGATCACCTGAGCACATCAAAATTGTTTATTAATTCATAAGCCTGTAAATATTCCAGAAACTAAGTCTTACTGCTTAAAAATATCTAGTTAAACTTTGAAAGCAGAAAAAAATTAGGTATGCAGTAAGGGGTTAATACACATTAACATAAGATCTTTAATAAAAGGTCTTTGACTTTAATTGTTGTCATTTCCTTAATGAGCCTTTGTTGTGCATGATCTATGTACCCAGTGCCAGCTGCTGGAGGGAGACACTGTCCCTTGCCTCATAACTTACACTCCAGTTTAATGACACCTCTCAACATATAGAACAAAATATTATTGGAAGGACACTGCCAATTATTAAAAATACACAATGTCAAGTGTTACTATATTGATGCTTCCCAAAGAGCTTTCTGTAGAAAAATATTTCTTTGGAATATAAGGATATTGTTTGGGGACTGGGGAAATGTTTCACTGAAATAACAACACTAGGAAGCCTAAGATAAAGTTGAACAGATTATACAATATCATGTTTTTTCAGGGCCTTTGTTTTTATTGCATTTTATAAGTCTTTATACATTTAATGTGCAATACTTACTATTCAAAAGGCTTAACATTGCTAATTTATTTAGTCTTGAAAGTAATCTCAAGAGACAGACATTTTTTTTTCTCCTTCTGATTTACAGATGAGAAGACTAAGACTCAGAGAAGCCTAATAATTTGCCCAGTTTCAAACAGATTCAGCATCTGCCCTCTTAATGATTCTTCTATACTACCTCCATAACCCCTCATGTATTTTATGAATCTCTAGATGGAATCCTATACGCAAGATCATCAAGACTTATTTGATTGTGAAATACATTACCTACACACACACACACACACACACACACACACACACATACACACACACCCATTTTTATTTGGCAAGCTATTCTACAATAATAGTGGCATTAAACATACCCTAGAAAATGTTCTACATCTGTTAGATCATTGCTCCAGCTTCATCTCAAATTGTTCTTGGTTTCTTCTGTATTATTTTATAGATAAAATTTCTTGTAATGAAGGTATCAAGATCAAAGGTGAGTCATGTGACCAGAGACCTAACAATAGAATTTTAGTGTGATCATTATTTTTAAGAAGTGTCCTTAGGGACTTACATCTGAACCACACAAGAAAAAGGACGGCAAACAAGAACTAAACATGAACAGTGAGGAAAATAATACTCTCTATTTAAGGAAAGCAGTTTGAGCTCAGTATGGTTTGTCCCATTGTTATTTTAAGACACCATAAACAAGAAGAAACATTAGAAGCAGGAGTTAAGATGGGTAAGTCCTAATGGAGAAACTTCCATTCTCATTGTGGGAAATAGCCTTGTGGTAGGCAGAACAATGGTTCCTGAAGATGTCCACATTCTAATCCCTGGAAACTGTGGTTGCATTGCCTTACGGGGCAGAAGGGATGGTACAGATGAGACTAAGAACACTGGCATGGGGAAGCCATCCTAGATGAGCAGAGTGGTAGAAAGAAAGAGAGAAAGAGAGAGAGAGAGAAGAAAAGGAAGGAAGGAAGGAAGGAAGGAAGGAAGGAAGGAAGGAAGGAAGGAAGGGAGGGAGGGAGGGAGGGAGGGAGGGAGGGAAAGAGGGAGAAGAAGGAAGAGGGGAGAAGGAGGAGGGGGAAGGGAGGGGAAAAAATGGAGGAAAGAAAGTTTTTAACTGTATAGGAGAGAAGCCCAGTCAGACCTCTTATCTACAGAACTAAGAGCATTAGTTTATGTAATTAAATACATTACTTAAGTTTTCACTACTGTGACAAATACCTGAGAAAAACAACTTAGAGGAGAAAAAGATTTACTTTGGTTCATGGTTTCCATCCATGATCAGCCTTCTCTATTGCTTTGGACCTGATTGAGGCAGAATATCATGTAGAGGACATAACAAAAGAAGGCCACTGAGCTCATGGCATCAAGGAAGTTGAGAGAGGGACTGACGGGAGGGCATGGACAAGATACAGTCCCCAAGGGCATGCTCCCACAGAACCACTCCTTCAACTAGGTCACAACCCCTACAGCTTCCAATAATGCCTTCAAATTATTAACCCAGTGATGGGGTCAGAATCCTTATGATCCTCTAACTTTCCAAAAGCCCCACCTTTGAACATTGCTGCCTTGGGGACACAAGAGGCCTTTGGGAGGCTTTCCAGACCCAAATCATAACAACTTTATAAGACAAAATTTATGTTGTTGTAAAACATTAAATTGGTGGTAATTTATTACAGCAGCAATAGAAAATTAATAAAACACTTTTAAGAAACTTAGACCATAGGTGAAAAACAATACTTGATTTTATTTGGTGACATTTTGACTAACAGCAAAATCGTACAATAGGAAGATTAATCAGCAGCAGATCTACTTAATATCAAGTTGGGTGAAACATAATAAAATGGTTACATTGTTCCTATAAGAAAGCTGTACCAAAGGTTCATTTGGTGGCCAAATCAGTTTTAACAAATTTGACTGCAAAAATGTAATGAAACCAAGGACTTTGAGATAATAATAAATCCATTTAAAGTAGAAAATAAAAATTTGAGAACCACCAGAAAACCTTTCTACAATCGCCCCCGTTACAAGATTTGACAAATACCATTTCTTCATACAGTGTTTGAAGCTAATTAGAAATAACCAACATTATAGCATTCTCTTCCCCAATAACAATTCCATATTATTTCTAAAATACTTTCAGAATTCCTTAAAACTTCTTCATGGGATGTCTAATTTAACTCAAAAATATGCTTTCAAAAATGTATGATGTGTTTTTACAAAGTAGCTTCATTCTGCAGTGGTTTCATATTAAGAGTGTCTCTCAAACATCCACCCAAGTACTATTTGCTGATTGTGAAACATTGCCCAGTGCTAAGCTCCTGACCCAGATGCATCTTTCTTTTTCGTCTCCTTAGGAAGCAAACAGTTCTAAAAATTGATTAGGAAACTGATGTACTCTTTCCAGATCAGTCACTGATAGCGTTACCATGGTAACACCTTGGAGTCCTTAAGATCTTTATTTCCATTTTAGTATAATTGTTTTTACTTGTTAATAAGACTTCAAACAAAGGTTTTTACACCTTCACCAGCTGAACTATGATGAAATAGGGAACATCATGCTTTTAAGGCAGTTTCTTCAATTATTGCTTCTTAAGAAACTAATTCCTCAGTTGCATATTAAAAGTTTCAAACACACTTTATGGAAAAGAAATCCAAGTTAGATTTTGAAGTGGGTAGTAAGCTTCATTTATTCTGCAAATATGTATGCACCTGGTGCCAATAATCCATGTTCTTATATATTTAAGCAAAGATGAAATTAAAGACTGAGTCTCTTTAGCCATTAAAATGTATTAACCACAATAATAAACACTGAGATATTAGTGCATTAAATTACAAATTGGGGGAGTATTGAGAGGAAGCAAGATTAACAAGAGGTGGGTTGGCCATTATTTCCTTGGGTAAAAGATATGTAAAAAAGGGGCTGGGTTTGTAGCTTAGTGGTAGAGCGCTTTCCTTTCCTGTGTGAGGCCCTGGCAATCCTCAGCATTACATAAAAATAATTAATTAATTAATTAATTAACTAATATATTTTGTCCATCTGCAACTAAAAAAAATAAATATATATATATGTAAAAATTTCATCATTTTTGGTGCCAAACGTGACATTTCTATCCTAACAACATTGTAATTATTGTTTCCAAGTAGGCTCCTAATTTCATCTTGAAGCAGAAAACAAAGTTTGTTTTTATCTTTTATCTCAAGGAAACCTGCATTTTATTTTCTGTGATGCATGTCTGTTTTTTATCATAAGATCCCTCTATAATATAATCTAGTTTTCTACCATTAGATTCCTCTAAAACATATAGTATACCCGATGTTTCTCAAGAGAGTAAAAAAAAAAAATGCATTAAAAAAATTAGAAAATGTTTGGATAGTTTTAAGTCACTGAGACATTCTGATAATCTGAGAAGCAGAAGCCTTTGTTAGAAAATAAAGGCTGAAGAAAGCTGATTTACCTAATTTTATCTTTCTCCAATGCTAATGCACATTGACCGTCTAACCATTTGTAATCCCTGCACCCCTCTGTCATATACCATCAGGACTTGTTGAAACTGTTGAGCTTTAAGCTTCCACTCTACTCTAAGCTCCATGAGTTCAACCCATGCCTTGTTGGTGTTTACTTCACCATTCCCTGGATTGCTACTTTGCACCTGGATGGTGCTCAGTGCTGAGATACAGAGGTGATGGGAATGCTTGTGAGGCTTCAGCCTATAAGATGTCCAATGCAAAAATAAGGACAGAGTATGACGGCCATATTGGTTGTCTACGCAATATCCACTTTCCACTTTATTCTAATATGTAGAATCTCCTATTTGTCATTTTAACTTTGTATCCAGATAAAATATTTAATTTCCTATTCTCACTTTCAGCTAGGAGAGCCGCATAATCCTGGTCAATGGAATAGGAGCAGAGCTCTTCTTAGGGTTTCTAAAAGTGTTTGTTTTCATTATAAAGGAATCCTTATTTCTTACAATTTCTTTTCTTCTCAATGGAAACAGTGTCAGAAGACAAAGAGTAGAGCACGATTTCTACCATAAGTCCAACTTTGATTCTGAAAGTCATATAATAAGGATCCCCAACAGAGACACAGGAGACAGAGACATCAGTGACAAGGATGTTGCTGACTCTGCTTTGCATCACCTCCCTACTTACCATTGCATTAGAGAGCCAATCACTACTTGGTCCAACCACACAATACAGGTTATTCATTACAGAGAAGATCAGTCTTTGATGTTACATGATTTGCCACAAACTTTGGGATCAAGTTTCAGGATAGATTGTGCTGTGGAAGCAGACAACATTTACTTACAGAAAGTGGAAGCTTTTGTACTTTGATTTGGCCAGACTCAATGAACTTAGACCAATGTTTAATTAAATTTTCAATTCCACAGTATCCTTCTCCTCCCTCTTTTCAATGCAATAAAGTTAAAGTGTCCACTCAAGTACTATTTTTGATGGTAGTGCTGACATCATGCCTCCAGTGCTGACATCATGTCATATTTCCTTGGCATAGTGATATGAAACACCAAAGATCCATATATCGTTCCATCCTGGGCCAAAACTGCAGCAGCCAGTTTCATGATGTAGTCTGGGCCACAGTTCAGATGTTTAGTTTGTTGGTAAATCTCAATTTTGAATCTCCATCAATATCTACCACACAAGTAAACATACCACATATCAAAAACAGAAAAAAATTTGAAAAGCTGACAATATACCAGTGTGATGGTTTGAATCTCTGATGCTGATGTACTAGCTGTGTGAACATGAGTAAATAAATCTCTGTACTCAGTATTTTTTCCACAGTGCTATTATGACAATTAAATTATATGCAGAATGGTCATCAAAGTTCAGATTTGAAAATTTAAGATAACACAGAATTGTTACCATAATAGCATGTTAATCTTTTATTTGGGTTGAAGTTATTTGTGGTTCGGTTTAAAAAACTAAAGATTGATCATTGTTAGTTAGGTTTTCATCACTGTGATAAAAATACTTGACCAGAATAACACAGAAGAGGAAAAGTTTACTTTGGACTCATGGTTTCAGAGATTTTAGTGTATGGTCAGCTGACTTTATTGCCTGATTTATATAGTAAACCTGGCTCAAAATTGCCAGCAACACCCATGCTGCTGTCTAAACACTGTGCTATTTTTAAATTTTCTCTACCACATTAATTATTCCCTCAGTTTTAAATAAAGCCTATCAGACAAGGGCAAAATGTAGGCAACTTTTTTGTTCAATTTACATATTACCCTCTAATCCAATTTCCAAGAGTCATAGTTCCCTTCGGAAATGTCATGAACATAGTCTTTACTGTCCACATTTCTCTCAGCATTCTAGTCTTCTAAGCTTTCACCAGAATTGCCCATTAAGCTCTGCTTATGATATTCTAAGGTTCATATCATAAGAATATTCTTATGATATTCTAAGCCTGCATCTCCAAAATTTCCAAATTCCTCCACAACTTCCAAAGGCTTCTGATTCACACTGTCAGGTAAGTCACAGAAATACCCCACTTCTTGTTATCAACATCTATGCTAGATTTTCATCAATGTGACTGAAATACTTGAACAGAACAATATAAAAAAGGAAAAGTTTATTTTGACTAATGGTTTCAGAGGTTATTGATTTTCTATCACTCTGGGCCCAAGGTAAAGCAGACATTATGGTAGCAGGGCATAGCAGAGGAAATTTACTCAGGTCATGGAAGACAAGAAGAAGAGAAAGAGAAAAGACAAGTCCAGGGACAAAATATATAACCCCAAGGCACAATCCCAGTGACCCACTTTCTCCAGCCATGCCCTACTTGCCTAAAGTTACCATCCAATAGGCCATTCAAATTATTAATCCATCAAATAGACTAATCCACTGATTAAGCTACAACTTTCATGATATAATCATTTAATCTGTATTAATACAGTAGCTTTTGGTGTCACATGATATTCAAACTATAATAATTATGATTAGGAAACAACAAGCAAGAAGATAAATATAAAGCTTGGCATACTGATATGCCATATCACTTTTCATTGTGACATTAGTTGTCATTTTTGTTAAGTTTATGTTTTTATTCACTTGCTGCCTCTGTTCATTCAAAAGTGATCTATTGAGTGATTATATTGTTACAGAAATGGTGAAAAGTTATCCTCATAATATATTTGGTTATTCTGCTTGGAGATATAGAGAAGAGTGACATTTTGAAACTGGTCAATGTTTTGAAATTTAGTTTGTATTAAATATATTCAGGAACTTTTGGAAATTCTTCAAATAATTGCAAATCATTAAGACAAAAACCATTAAAAAAATCATGCAACATCACTTGGTTAATCTTATTCATTCCTTCTTATGGCCAAAAAATTCAGACATTGAATTATCTTTGAATCATACACAACACAATTAACTGCTTGGTTGATATCAGTTATGACTGTTAAATGTTCCATATGGAAAGTGGTTGAAAAAAATGGTTCCCTTTGTCAATCATTGAAAAAATACCTTGAACTGACTGTCATCCTTTATCTAATTATTTGGATTCATTTAAATTAAATCAGATTAATTAATGAGATGTGGAAAAGTCTAGAAGCAAACAGGTAAAATGACACTGATATTATAATCTATTATAGGAAAAAAATGAAAGTTTTATTCAATTGATAATATTAACTTGTGTTTCTTATTACTTCATAGAATAAATTTGCTTGGATTATGTGGTTTGCTTTTTTTAATTCCTTGCAGAACCTAAACATATTTCAGACTGGCAGTTACACTAATATCCTCACAAAATGATATCAAAACACTTCTATATTGAGACTCATCATCATAAGAGAAATTAGAAAGTAGTTGATTTTACTAAGAATTCTGGACATCATATGTGTTTCATGCAATAAGATTTTTTTATTTCTTTCATGCAAACACAAATATTTTAAAGGTAGCATTTATCACTTAAAAATATTTTTAGGCGATAATGGGAAAACAAGGAGTCATTTTTGTTAGATTTTAACTTATTTAATAGAACTCTAGAGCTCTGAGTGTTACAATTAAGAGTTGTTAAACTTAAGAGACTTTTTATTCCAATGTATCTTAAATTCTTATTTTAAAAAATTTCAAATCCTTCTCTTCAAACTAAACATAACTCAAAATTTCTGTATATAAAATAGAAACATGCAACTGTTATTAGAGGAATTTGCAAAATTTATTTTAAGAATACCACACAATAATTCATGCTTTCTCAACCCCAAGTGTCATTGAAGCACCACGTGGAAAATGACTAAAAGTCTGAATATTTCTATATAGATTCTTATGGTTCCTGGAAGTTAGGCTTTGTAACTTCACCATACACAAAGAATTAGCAAATCCTGACCATAGCTGGGGAAACACAAGGTAGAGCTCCTGTGAGCCTCTAGGTATAACATTTTCATCAACCTATCTAATAACCTTGGTTTCCTGTGTCTCTGTTTAAACACATCTTAACACATACTTATCACAAGTAATTAATTCTACGCCATATTTTTATAAAGCATTAGCTTAGAAAAGTTGAACATTTTTCTGACCCTACATAATACAACTGTAAATTTCTTGTTGTCTGTTATACTTTTTTTTAAAAAAATGGTTGTTAATCTCATGAATCTACAAATTTAATTATTTTTTCATTTTTTTCTATAGATTCATCAAACACTACAGACATTACTTTAGGACCTCTGGGGTGGCCTTACATAAAGATCACCAACTGTTATCCTCTTTTTCCTGGATGATTTATTTGTTAATTATTTGTATTGTTGATTTATTTATTTAGCTCATGGCCAACTGCATCATAACTCATGCCTGCAAAAAAACAACAACAAAAAAGTTTATCTAAAAAGAATATCTTCTCCATGAGGCACTGGATAGCCTTTTTATACTATAAATATATAGACTTCTTTATCACTACCCTTGGGGTAAAACAGCAAAATCTACAAGAAAAAGCACAAAATGTGAAAAACTGGGACTTAATAAGCTGCACCAAGGACCCTTGTTCACAGTAGGAGATCTGAAACAAGAAGACAGGCCATTGCCTGGTTGACCTCGGCTGGGAATATGTGCTTAGATGACTCAAAATTTTCACTGTTCTGTGCACATGTGAGAATGACTACAAATGTACCTTGAAGGTTGATTTGGGAGTTACAAGCAAATTTTTAAAAATTAGAAAGTTACAAGTATGGAATCCACAAATAATGAAGATATAGTGTATTTTGGTAGAAAACAAAGCTTAGAAATTTTTAGTGTCAGGCTGAGATGTAGCTCAGTGGCAAAGCATGTGCCTCATATCCTCAAAGCCCTGGTTTTAATCTCCAATTCCATAAAGGATAAAAAAAAAAAAAAAGTTAAGAAGAAATGTTTAGTGCCTTTTCCTGAGTTGCAAATCAATGAAAAACAATGCCTAGAGTGTGGGTGAGCCAATTCTGCCTCTTACCATCACATCATAACTACCTCTAGGTGTTCTTCAGGAAAGTGGCAAGTAACACCAGCAACCTACACATAGGGGCAGCCAGTGCCGGGGAGGATTTAGAAGGAAGCTAAACTTAAGCTTTAGAGGCCCTTATTTACATGGGTCCCTGAGAGTGCCAGAATTACTGGGAACTGTATTGTTGCAAAAAAGAAGCATTTGTCTAAGAATCCTTGAAAAATTACCAAAAGAGATCTGAGAAATGAAGAATCCCAATTTCCAACCCTTGAGTAATAGCTAGTGATTTTTGCGTCTAAATCTAAACAATAGTTAACCTTTGTACTAGTATTCAATTTGACAGTTTGTGCTCTTTTAATCAAAAGGATTTTTATTCTTTTTTATTACACAATTCAAAATTATGTAAGGTCAATGACCTTCAAGCCCAAGATCCACTCCTGAAAACCACTAGTTTATTGTATGTGAAACTGGTCCCCTTGCACAAAAAGAAAAAAAGAAAAAGAAAAAGATCAAAGCGCACCATTCTTGCTCCTCAGCTCTTTTGACAAAGTAGTGAATTTAGACAGATCCTTCTTAAAGTGAAACTATGCAACCTGAAGAGTAACCCTTCAGAGTGATCCACTTATCAGGCATCTAACAAAAGTAAGACCCTACAAAAGTGAACCTAGGCACTTAGGTAGATGGGGAAAAATGGGAAAGGTGTTGGTACAGAAATGTGACTGGGGCCTTCAGTAAGCTGTACCCAGGCAGAGGACTTAATGAAACCCATAGATACACTATAGAAGGTAGCTAAGAAATGGAAGAAGCAGTGATGTACTGAGAAACATGCCACAACTAATCCTAAGAGAAACCCCAGCTGTAGTGTTTGCCAGTTTTCCTGGCGTAATTCTCCCACCATGACTGATCTCTAGCTACAGCATGTGACTGAACACAGTTTTGCGAAGAAACATATACAACTGACTCTCATGATCCAGGACAAGCCACCTCCAGCACACCAGTGGGAAGACATGAGGTAAAGGGTAATCAAACATCCTGTGTGTCTGGTTCTGAGAGATTTTTCTAAGGGGCAGAATATTCAGTGCTAAATGCAGGTCAGCCTCTCCCAAATGGGAACTGTTAACTATTCTAACTGAGAAGTTTTCTGAAAGTGAAATTGGATTATCACAATAATTTGCCTAGAGTTACCCTCATTATCTTTATTTTTGGTTTCATTAATTTATTAATTCAATCATCAATTGTTATTTGTGGAAGGACTTTTTTTGTGCCAGATAACAGCAAAAACAGAAACAAGCTAGAGTGCCACCTCTGGATGGATTTAAGATCCACATGAGGCACATCTGTAATCCCAGCTACTCCAGCTTCAAAGCCAGGAGGATGACAAGTTCAAGGCCAGCCTCGGCAATTGAGCAAACCCTATCTCAAAATAAACAACAAAATGGGTTGTAGGTGGAGCTCAGTGGTACAGCAACCCTGGCTTTCACACCAAATAGCACAAAATAACATGAAGAATAATAATAATAAAAGCCAACTGAGCTAGAGATAGGTAACAGGCAAAATTATACCACAAAGTGATATGTTAAAATAAATTAAGGTGCAATGAAAAAAAATAAAAACTAAAACTAAATAAGGGGCTGGAGTTGTAGCTCATGGTGGATCACTTACCTGGCATGTATGAGACACAGGGTTCGATCCTCAGCACCACATAAATAAATAAATAAATAAATAGAGGTATTATGTCTATCTAGAACTAAAAATATTTTAAAACAAAAGTAAATTAGGGTGTGGAAGATATTACCATACCCATCTTAAAGAATAGGTGAAGTTTTTCCCATTGCTTCTGATTTCACTGACCATCATTTAAACTGAAGCTCAGCTCCTTTAGGCTTTACAACCTCCTCCCCAGGATGCTTTAAGTCTCTATTCCATGGACAAGACACTTAGTCCTGGCACTGAGAGTTCTCTCTGACACAGTAACAAAGAGTTGTGAGGGTCAATAATCCTTAAGACACTTTGTAGGCTGAAAATTTTATGAAGGCACAAGACCAGCAAACATTACCATTATTATATGCTGTGGCTATGCCCTTAGACTTGCCATACCATATTTTATGCTGAAAAAATTCAAAATTAGTTTAGAAAGTATTGTTTCTTAATTAAGAAAAATTTCAAGTTGTTAGATAACAGACTTTTTGGATAATGTTTTAAGGACTTCATTTTTTTTTGAGAAGGCAAATAAATAGAAAAAAAATTCTTAGATTTATTCAGGAATCATCTCTATCTAAATTCCTATCAAATATTCAAATTAGATTTAGATATGATAACACTTTTCTACATAGCATGAGAATGAAGCAGTAAAAGTGACTTTCAAGAACTTGGAAAGAAGAAGAAACAGGTTGCCCTCTGAAAGTTAAACTCACACAATTCAAAAATTTAATGAGATTTTTTTTCTGAGAACTGAGATAACTACCTTTAAATGTGTGATTTAAAAGTTCAGAAACAACTAAAACACCAATCAGTTTGATCTAGATGTAATTACAGGAAGACTAGAAGATGTTTGCAAATAGTAAGCAAAAGAAAGAAACTGCATTTCACCCTGGATGGAGAAAGATGGAATAGAAGGAGGACAGGTAGCCCAGAGCATCAAAAAGGGAAGCTGCAACAGGCAGAGGTCCAGAGCTTGGCAATGCTTATTCAACACTTTCCAGGGGAAAGAGCCACCCAACAGCAGCCCACTGTTGAAGTGGAGAGGATGCACTGTGCTTTATTTTGACGTAAATAAAATATCTCTCACAAGAACCAGCTCACTGTGCTATAGTATATTTTTATATTTGTAGCATAACAAAGAAACTCACTTCCTCTTTACAAAGATCCCTTGTCTATGTCCTTTCTCACTCCAGAAAGGTGAAGCACTGTTATAGAACATGAGCATTTTAGTCATCAAACTTTAGGACATTTCTTAATAGTTTATAGATCAGCAGGTTATGAAGTCAGTTTGAGTCAATTTACCTCAGTTGGTCTGTGACCATGCAAAGACTGAAAATCAAATTTCATGGTGAATTCATACATGTATCTCCCTCTGAAATCTCTAGAAAATTAACCACCTGTATTTTCCTGGGTAAATCTATACTTACCACTGTACCTTTTGCCAAATTTCCTATCACCATGCAATTATGAAACATTTTATAATTTAAAGAACATTTTCACCTAGATCATCTGTGACATTCAAAATCCTTACAGCAAAACAGGTATGATCCACATTTTACAGATCTATAAACTGAGACGTAGAGACACTGAGTAGGCTCACTTAGTTGCATGACATTTCAAATACAGGTCATTAAGGTAAGCATTTATTCATTTATGATAATGTTTTTCATTATATACCATAATTTATGTTTAAGAAGATTAATCAGAAGAAGTTAAGATCTTACATAAAAAAGCCATGTGGTACCCACTATCATTATAGTAATAAAGCATAGAACATATTTTAGATTTTTCTTGAGATGAAAAGAAATTATGAACTGTTAGAAAATGTTCATAGATATGGTTCTAGCATCCTGCCTTTAACAAACTTTTGCTGGTCTAGGGATGCATGTTTTTCGTTTCCTACATCTTGGCACCCACATTGTTTGGAGCAGCATGAATGGAAAGGAGTGCAGAGGCCTGGGGGTGACCATTCCTCCTCCTGACCATGGGCTCAGTTGTAGGAAGTAATTGATTCTCCACCTGCACGGTCTACAAATTATAGGCACGAAAAGGCTGACCTATATGATTCCATGTGTTTTTGTTTATTTTCCATATTCTCCAGCCAAATCAGCACCTTCTTTTTCACTCTGATTCTAATCTTCTTTGTATTCTGGGATTTTTATAACAACAACAAAAATTATTCAATTACACAGTAATCGTGTAGGCTGTGCTAATAGTCTAGATACATCAAAAGATAATTATTATTTTTAAAAACAGAAGGAAAATGGAGAAAGAGAATTGTGGAAATAGAAAAGACAATTTGGCCTGCAATTTTGGAAGCTTTCAAATAATATCACTTCAAAGACTCAAGTTTTTTTTTTTATAAAAGTGCATTTGGTTCATGACTATTTATTGAAATTAATAAATTATTTAAAATAACTGGAAGAAAAGAAATTTCCAGGCAATTGTCTCCACATCCAACTTACTTTATACTTTAAATTAGGTGGCCCCTAAGAGATGCCTCTAATGGAAATTTTATAGTTTCCTCATGAAATGTTGAAACTAATACATTAATTATTCTGCCAGGAAACTTTGAGAGAATGTGGGAGCAAAGCAAGAGGAAAAACAATATTAAGGAATCCAAAATCTTTTTATAATTCTGTGGTATCATAATATTAGCTCTGGAAACACCCACTTGGGTGTATTATCTGCAGTCGACATTTTTATATGATAGCATTTTTTTTTTTTTTTTGCAATGGAAGAATATTAAACCTGTTTCTCAAGTTAGGAAGCACCCTCCCGCTTTAAAACCACAGATATTCCCAAAATACATGCAAACATGTTGCTGTACTTTAAAAAAAAAATAGATCCACTCTTCATACCTTTCCTGAGGCCTTACCCCAGAGAAAATGGAAGTGAGGTAGAGAATGGCTGCGGACCTTTTCATGGTCTTCATTGTATTCTTCGTCTTTCAGCCAGTTCGAGTTATGTGTCAAAACACTTTTTTAAACATTAATTTTATATGTTCTTATTTGCTCCTGACAATCACCCTAAGCTCTGAGCTCACTTCATAATCAGTACCCAGGAGAGGGGACGGGGAAGTGACAGTGCTGTGGTCCTGAAGAGGTGAAGGGAAGATAGGGAGTCGACTGCCCTAGGAGAGGTGCCCGTAACAAGAGGAAGACAAGAGGCTAGGTGTCCCTGTGGTGAGTTCCAGTGTTTAATTACAGGACATAAAGAGCTCCTCCCTGAATGCTTCAATTCATGTTTGAAGTAAGAGGCAATTCCATCTGCTCAGAGTAAGAGGGAAAACAGGAGGGTTAAGACTGAAGAGTTGGTCAGGTGAATGGAGCAGGGGTGCTGTAGCATTGGAGGCACTGCTGAGGTAACACTTGTATTTGGTGATGCTGTTACATGACACTGTCAAGCAGGACTCAGTTGTTTGGGGAGTGGAATAAAATTGATTCAATATCAGGTTATCAAGGACTTTGCCATTTGTTAATTACAAAATCTTGAGCAAATTATTTTTCCTCTATGAATTGTTGTCTCCACATTAATAAAATAGGGGAAATAAAGGTTGCCTTATGACTATTTTGAGCATAAAATGAGATTCTGTTAAAAAAGAAAGAACATCCCTGGTGTGTGCTAAGGGTCAATAAAAATAATAGCTTTTATTATCTCTAGGATACCTAGATTTGAGCTTTATAATATCTGATTTAAAGTAGATATCTAAAAATACTATGTTATTGAAAGCCACTTGGAATAAATGATGAACAAGCCACACTTTATAATTATAGAAATATCTAGGGCGAATCATCAGAAAAACCATAGCAGCAAATACTGAAAATGGAGTTTTAAAAAGGAAGCCCACTCCTTTCCATGTCAGTCTCAACAAGCCAAAAAACACATGCACTCAAACCCTGATGAAAATAGATCTCAATTCTGTATTTTTTTTCTCTTTGATTTCCAAAATAGCTATTGTGATGGCTTTGTCAAGTATTAGAACACACATCTCTTCAAAGAGGTAGCTTCAAAGAAGAGTCTGACAGTATTTCATGTTGGCGTATTTGATTTCATATATTTATAATTAATTAATGTTATCATTTGCTTTCTGTTGTTGGACATTGGGGATGACTTTGGCATATACAAACATGAAAGCCGTTCCCCCTGGCACCTGCGTCTTAAGCTGACCCCATATGATCCTGAGTACCTCCCCTCTGCGCAGACTCCTATCTGTGTTCCTCTGTTTCTTTGTCCTAGTGGCTATCTTGTGGCTCTTTCCCCCAGAGCCAAAGCTATCTCCTTTTCCCTCTACAAGACAGAATACTGAATTTCAGTCAGATAGCCTTTATCATTCAATTAATTGTTCCGTGTCCCAACTAGTTCTTACTGTGTAAAACATTTCAGAGTTACGCCATTAATAGCCATCTGGAAAGAGAGCCACCATTACATTATCCTCAGCATAAATGTTACATAAATATCATAAGTGTTTACTTGAGCAGCAAATTACAACTTGAAGAGCAGTAAAAACATAAAACCATGTTTTCATTTTACTGCATGTTTTCATTTTGTGGTCATGCTTAGCCAGGTTGAAAATAGATGACCACATAATATTATAAAACATTGCTTTTTTGGTACTAGGGATTGATCCTAGGGGTGCTTTACCACTGAGCTTCATCCCAAGACCTTTTATTCTTTGAGACAGAATCTCATTAAGTTACTGAGACTGGCTTATAACTTGCCAGCCTCCAGCCTCAGCCTCCCTAGTCTCTGGGATTACAGGCTTGTACACCACACCTGGCTATGATTTTTAAAAATTAGCATTCATTCATTATAATTGAAGTGTGTCTCATATTCCTCTTGCCTTTGACCAAATTACAAGAACCACACCACACCAAAAATGGCACCAATGTGTTAGAGTCTGTAAACAAGTCTGGATGGCACCTGGCAAAATGCCAGAGGGAATGGTTTGTAAAGTAACAAAAGCGAGCCATTAAGTGTGGAGATTCCCGATTGGTTGACTGCTATATTTATTTTATGCTAATTAGATAAGCTGTGTAAAATGTATAAATATTGCTCAGATCCTACAATAAACGGCTTCCATTCCTGCTGCATCAACGTACACAAGTTATTCGTCACCCCCCGGTTATTCTGCTGCAGCCGGACTGCGGCACCAATGTTCTTCACTTAGAATCTTTCCTATTCTTTCCTTCCTGCTACAACACAGACTACAAACGGAAGAAAATACCGAGTCTTCAAGTACATACTATCATTTGTTGTTGACGTTTGGCTTACTCTGAGTTTTAGCAAAGAATGTTTAAAATACACCCAACAGCTCCAACACCAAGGAAAAATTTCCCAAGAGATGTTCAAGACAGTCTTAAGGGCTGAGAAAATAAGCAATCCACTCCAGTGGTAGGATCCCATCACAGACTAAGGATTTTGCATTTGTATGTCTGGTTTCCTGCTCCCCTCCTTCCACCCTCTCTTTTCCTGCATTCCTGATAGGTCTTCTATGACTCTTCCTATAAAGCTTAGACTCATTCAGTGACCTGAAGCAACCCTGTCTGAGGTAAGAGAAATTCATCAAATTGCCCTCTCTACCCTTTCCCTAGAATCATATATGTCACAGAATATAATTAAGCAAAACAGTAATTGTCCCTTTATCAGGTCCCATCATGATTATAATTAACATAATCACAATCAATTAAACCAGTTCTTCTTGTCGACTGCCCTCTAGACTTTCTCTTTAGAGGTTTCTGTCTTGAATCCCAAACCCCTCGGCTAGACTTCTGTCCCAATCCCAGGGTGGTAGTTGGAGGCTTTAGTGACCTGATTTCTTTTTGAAACTCCTACCACCAATCTAGAGGCAGATTTTAAGAATGGTGATATGCTTCTTACTCTTGAGCTTTGGCCATTTTTTGCTCCTTCAGACCAGAAGCTGAACAGGTCTGGGAGCCTGATGTTTAGCCAGCCTCCAAGGCACAGCCATTCACCAAGGCTGGTTTTCCTGTTTTACTCCAAGATTCCCATATTGCCTACTTTTTCTGCATCAATTATGGAAAGTGCTGCATGGAGCCTGGAAGGAAACCATCATTCCTTCTCCTCTGTGATTATCAGTGTTCTCTTGTAACGGAACCAACAATGAGATGATGACATATGTTTACAAATTATATGACTTTGAGGCTTGGAAAATCTTTTCTTAGTCCAGATTTTTTAATCCTTGGAGGTTTTCAGGAGAAAAATCTCTAGCCATGATTCATGACTAACTTCTATGATCAAATTGATAGGATTTATTTTATTTTTTTTTTTAAGATTTTTTTTGAGAGAGAGAGAATTATTTTAATATTTATTTTCTAGTTTTCATCGGACACAACATCTTTGTTTGTATGTGGTGCTGAGGATCAAACCCGGGCCGCACGCATGCCAGGCGAGCGCACTACTGCTTGAGCCACATCCCCAGCCCCGATAGGATTTATTTTTGTCATTATTATTTTTGCCAACAACATTGTGCAGATGACCTAAAATTAGAAGGAGGTATTTCTCCCATGCTTCCCCAAAGACGGATGAATATCAGAAAATAAGAGTACAATGAATTATGAAAATTGAAAAGTTTCATCTTCAATTTCTAGGAATTTTGAGTGAGTGCCCTGTTTCCTGAATCATATTCTGATGTGCAAATTATAGTTTTAGCAATATGATGAATATGATGCTTTCTTATCTTTTTAAACTGAAAGGTCATACTTATTAGTGGCTCCCTGGAGAAACAAGATTACAACTCTTGTTTGGTTTTTGGAATAATTATATAGAGATATTGCAATTCATTTCTCTACAATTTTCAAACTGAGAATTTAGAAGCTTGCTCAAAATAGTGTTTCCCCCACATTCATTTTCTCAGTGTTTAGTGACTTCTTCCTTAGTGCCCTTTTATTAATTTTTGCCCTAACAAAAGCCTTGTGAACATCTTCCTAACAGTCAAAAGGCAAGAAGGATTAATTATCCACTCTGACACCTTCCTGGATCAATTTGCATCCAATAAGGAATCTGCCAACAAGATGTCAGAAATATTTACAGGAAAACCCTGACATATCTGACAGCTGCTAAAGGAAGATAATTTGGACTAATATCATCTTGTTGGAGTCTGGTATCATTTGGATACATACATTTGATGAAGCATTGCAGGAGCTGAGGGTGCTTTCCCACAGCCCTATTTATTTGTTTTGTTTTGGGCAGTTTTATGGGGTTTTTTTTATTGTTTTTCTTGTTGTTTGCTACCAGTGATTAAATTCAGGAATGTTTAACCACTGAGCCACATCCCAGCTCTTTTATGTATTTTATTTAGAGACAGGGTCTCCTAGAGTTGGTTAGGACCTCGCTAAATTGTTGAGGCTTGCTTTGAATTCACAGTCTTCTTGTCTCAGCCTCCTGAGCCACTAGGATTACAAGCATGCACCCACAGTCTTGATTAGAATGAGTCTTTTTCTGTCTGTGTAAAATGTGTTGTTCACTCCAGTTTAAGCTTAATGGACATATATCAAGATTTCAAGAGCCATGATTTAGTTTGCAGTTAGACCGTAGCCTGCAGGGACTAAGTCAACAGGAAACATTAAAGAGTATGGGTCTGATATCTTTCCTAAACCCAGGGCAAGGTTTTCTAGGGGTAAGGAATTCCAAACAATCATTTTAAACTTAAGAGAAATTACTTAAAATAATCAATATGTAGAAAATTAAAATAAGATGCTATGATCTAAATGCTTCTGAGCTCCTCAAATTAGTATGTTGAAAGCCTAACCCCCAATGTAATGGTACTAGAAGTGGGGCTTTTGCAGAGATAATAAAGTCATGATAGATGGGATTAGTGCCCTAATGAAAGACAGCCCAGAGAGCTTCCTTGGCCATTCTACCACATGAGGACATAGTGAAAAATAGGCCATATCTATGAACCCAGAGACTCAGGAGACCCCAAATCCACCAGCACCTTGATCTTGGACTTTCAAGATTCCAAAACTATGAGGAATAAATTTTTCTTGTTCATAAACTACCTGGTCTGTGGTATTTTGTTATAGCAGCTTGAATAGACTAAGCCATGAAGTAACATATCTAAAACCTAGCATAGCATCTAGTAGAAATGGGCACTGCGTAAATGATGATTATCTTTCCCGGTTCTAAATTCTTTTTAGTAATGAATCTACTCCCCATACTGTTTCCCTTTTACACATTTCAAACTATGATCAGCTAATTGAATTGCATTAATTATCCCCAACTGGGATTAAAAACAGAGTACCATATCATTAGCAGATTTGATAAATGGACCCAAGTATTTCCAACATTCTTAAAGAGGGCTAACACATCTCTGTGAAGAATAGGAAAAAATCCTAGATATGTTTATATCAATAAACAAGTCCTAAAACAAGAAGTCGGATGAAATTACAGTCAATAAGAGGAACATTTTCCCATGATTCAACAAATGTAAATTGTTACCAGGTAAATGGATTGTAGTTTTGACAGCTCCCCTAAGGGACAAATGATGTGAGACTTTAGAAGTAAGAAATCATGAGCAATAATGAGTGACCTCAGTGGATAAAAGCAAAATTTTTCTCCAGTTGTTCATTGTGACTACAACCATTTTGGGAGATGACAGAAAAACTTCCTACAGTGCTAAATAGAAGAAATTAAAGTCAGACAAGATCAAGTATCCATAATGCCTTTGATACTTCATCGCCCATTAGGAAACTCAAGACCTTTACAGCTAAAGGATAAATCCTAGGAAGAATTATTTAACTTATTAAAGTTTTCCCCCTAGTGTTTTTAAAAGAAGATTTACACATTGAATTGAATTAACCAGAAGATATGTTCGCTTCAATTAATTCTATTCTGTCAATTATAAAAGCTAATGGCTTTCTCTCCATCAACTATATAAAAGTACCCAAGAGTTTTATTCATAGGGCTCTTTAGTTCAGCTAAGAATTTTGGAATTCAAGGTAAAAAAAAATGCATCTATTGTTACACAGGGGCAAAATTTTTCAGTGGTCCCAATTAAACTTTATGTGGTTAGCTTTCTAACCTGCCACACTGACAGCTAAAATTACAAGTTAATTGTGAACAGATCTAGCTAATTGCTCAGTGTAGTAAAATGACAAGTGATCATTTGGTATCTTCAATTTCACAACTAAGAAAATTGCTTGCATCATAAGGCAGACCATGGTAGTTGGCTTATAAATTATCTTACCACCCAAAGAGAAGGGGTACAAATGAAAAAACTGAGGTCAAGTTAGAATTGAATTGATGTCTTCATGCCTTGGGGGTAGTAATATCATATCTAGGAATTATTGAAACATTACCATGTTTCCAACACTGTGCTGTGCCATTCTGATATTGTTTTATCCTCACAACTGATTATGTTCAAATATTAAATTAAAGGAAAATAAAGCACTTTTCATTCATTCATTTATGAATCTTTGCACACATGTAGGTCTTTATATTGCATTATGATTTACATATGGTGACAATCAAATATTATTCACACAGTTCAAGGAGTATTGAAACTGCATACACCTGGGCAACCACCTCCCTGCTCAGACGAGAAATATTTCTATCACCCTAGAAAGTTCCTTCATAACTACTTCTAACCAATTCTTCCACACTATTCTACCCCAGAGGCAATTTTTCTTCTAATTTCTAACACCATCAGTGACTCTTGCAGATTTGTAATTTTTATCCAAATGGAATGTTATAACACATGCTTTTTGGGTTCTGCTTTCCGTTACTCAACATGAGGTCTGTGACATCCCGTCTATGTTGTAGTGAGTAGCCTTTGATTGCATGTTTATACCTCAATTTGCTTGTCTATTTCCTTGATGATGAACATTTGGGTTGTTTTCAGTTTTTATATTGTTTTGAATAGTGCTGCTATAAGCATTCTTGTGCAATTGTTTTTGTGGACATATTTCTTTATAGGTTAAGCAAATTCCCAGGAGTTGCTTAAGATTGTGGGTTTAACTTTACAAGAATCTTCCATGCTGGTTTCCAGAGTGGCAATGTATTCCCACCAGTAGGGCATTCAAGTGCCTGTTTATATCCTCACACATATTCTATGTGGCAGAGACTGCACTCTTACAAACCGCACTCTTACAAACTGTGCTGAACAAGAGATGAGGACATGAGATGAGATTATACATGAGCATATAAAAGTCAAGTCGAGGAATAATTAGCTGGCAGAAACAGCTATGACCATCTAAAGCTTTGCTAGGTAACATGATTCCAAAACTTTGTTTGACATTTATTCCTTAGTCACCCACAATTTAATTTTTTATCACAATCTATCTTGAAAAGTCCTAGATGAAGAACATGAAGAGAAGAAAATTGGGGACAACATTATGGAAGGCTATTTAGAGATTATTTCAAATAATTTAAGATTTAAGATTATACTTAAAACTGAACAAAGTTGGCATTTCTGCCTCATTGTTGTTTCATAATGACAAAATCAAGCTCAAATCAACTGAGGCTTAGGGAACTCATTCTATTAAGTTCCAGGGTAGATATTCTACCAGTAAAGGTAGAGGGGATAAAATACACATTTGAAAACTCTTACCTTGAAGCAAACACAATATCAACACTAGTAACTCTGTATTAGCATTTTGACTAACAATACATTTGACATAAGAAAAAAGCTGTGTGGTTGTTCAGATTCCCATGAGACTTTTCATCATAGATAATAAATACAATTGTCTTAGATTCATTTATCTTTTCAATAAGGCTTAATAAATTTGTCTAAAACATATACTTGTGCAATTATTTTAAAAAGGAAATGACTAATAAATGAAACGTTTTTCCTAAAGTCAATGAATTCTACACTAGAGAAATGATACACAGATTGATATAAATGATTTTCTAATTATGTCATAAAACCTTTAGAGAACCATTCTTTGCAAGGCTCAAAAGAACATAATTCAATCTGGCAGCTAAAATTTTGAAGTCATTTTGCAAAAGACATTTAACTACCAGTTAATAATCAGTGACAGTCTCAGAATTTTCTTAGTATCAGTAATAATTTTTTTCTCTTAATTGGCCACATTATAATCTCTTCAATTTTATAGAAAATAGTAACATTTTACTGATCCTGTTAGAAAAAATAATGTTTTATATTCACACAGCCTCAGAAACTTCCATAAGAAATTATCAAGTTTTAATGCATTATATAAACACTCTTCCTGTGGTTTGGTACAACGTCTTAAGATAACTAAGAGAACAAAATCAAAAGTTTTTTCATAACTTTTGGTTTTCTAGAATAGGTCTGTTTACATACTTATGCAAGTAAGTTTCAGTATTTATTAATGGTATTAATGGTACCACCTAGAGAGTTTAATCAGTAAAATAGTGTTCCTGACTAACAAGAGAAATAATAAACCTATTTGAGATATCTAAGTTGTCTTTTAAATTAAAAAACTTAATATATTTTCAATATTTTGGGGCACTTCCTGCCATCAACCTTGCTCTGTGGATCTTGCTAATTAGCCCCCAAAGGTCACAGTGCTTGCTCAGATGGAACTCCCATTCATCATCTTTCTCATTTTCTTTCAACTATTCATATTCTACTGCAGCCTTATTGAACTTTGCTGTTTCTATGCAGCCCATGCTTAGCATATGAATATGGAAACTTTTCTTTTAAGAATAATTACCATCTTTCTATCCTATAGGGTATATTTATGTGAATGCATTATTATGAAAAGATGATGGCACAGATATTAACCTAGCTTTGCATTATGTTTCAGTGAGATCAGCCATCCTTGCAGGGTGTAGCTGCTAAATAGCTGTGCTATATTTTCATTTAATTGCTGAACAGCCCTTAAGGATACCCTACTTCCAGCATTTATGAAGAGCTAAAAATAAACAAATAAGTTCTACACAATTTTCACTTATGTTTCCAATACTAAAAATTCTTTTTTTTTTTTTTTTTTTTGTAACAGACTAAAGCAGATGGGGATTTTAGTTGGTTTGCTTGCTTGCTTGCTTGGTTTCTTAGAGACAGTAAGATTGATGGGTAGGGAATTGCCTTAACAGTCTTTGACAACAGATTGTCATGAGCTTAAGTGTCCTGTCTATACCAGGATATAACCAGTTGTTTATTGTTCAAATTAATCACCTGGAGGTCTTGTGTAAAGATAAAAATTCAACGACTAACCCCAGTGATTTTGATTCTAAATGATTGAGGTGAGACACAGGAGTCAGCATTTTTAACATTCCCAGTGATTCTTATCTGAGTGGTGAGAAACCATGTTAGAACATGCTGATTTTATCTGTGGTCCTGGTCTCTTTAACAAGGTGGAGTAATTACATGAACTAACTTTTCAGAGTCCATATAAGAGGCAGGCTTGATGAGGATGTTCTTTGGAATTCTTCCTGTCTTCCTTATTCCTTATTGCTGATTCACCTTCCCTTTACCACACCTAAAATCCAGCCTCGTCTTCTATCTTACATAGGGAGAAGAAACATCAGATGTCTCAGACAGGTGCTAAGTGAGGTCAGGAGACAGGCAGAAGGAAGCCTCATGTTTGACAAGGAGGTGGCTATGACTACTAGTGAACACACACATCTATGCAGGTTTTGAGGGGAGAGGCAAAAGGAGAGAGAGGAGGCAACCAACTCATCCCCTGGACAGGAGGAACAGGGAGGGTATCAGTTGGTTGGTGTTTGCACAAGTAAACAGAGATAGCTCATAAAAGAAACAAGTTGTGTTCCTACTTCTTATCACAGTTAGCATTTGATTTCTCCCAGATCTCACCTAAATTTCAGTCCCTAAAACTACAAAAATACGTACCTATCTAACCTCTAAAAAAAAAAATGGAGTGGTAAATCCCTAAAACGAAACTCTAGCCTGCTAGCTGAGTCTATAATCAGTGTCCCCTCTGTTTTCTTAAGCCCAAGTTAATGCATCTGCTGTCCAATTAACACCTCATTTGACTATACACCTGAGACCTCTGCTGCAGAACTCTATTTGGAAACAATTAGCCCTCTACTGAAAAGGATAGTGTGATCATAATTCGGGGGGAGACACAAAGAACAGTGCAAGTAAGCAAGTTAGCCTTTGTGCAAACCCCCTTAAATGAAGTGGAGGTCACAATGAAGAGAAACAGATGTAGGGGGACAAGGCATGCTCCTTCTAGGCTGTGGGACAAAGTGGTAAATGGTGAAACTGACATTACTCATATTACCTGTATTTGTGCACAGCAGAATGAGTCTCTCTTCATACCACCTTCTCACAAGCATAAATGTTCTTTGATGCTTTCTTTCACATTACTAGCACATATATTGTTCAAATAAAAGCCTATAAATAATTCTACCTCTGAACTTCAATTTTCCCTAGAGACAAGACATTTGAGATTATTTATAATGAAAACACTGTAATTTTTATAAATGCGATTTTTACAGACGAATCTGGATCTAATTTTACCTGTAAGTTTAAGAAATTTACCAATAAAAGACATTTATTCATACTCCCAAATTTGTATAGATTTTTTTCTTATTTTTAGTCATTTTGCAAATTAATCCTTTCTGGAGCAGTTTTTCAACCTTTAATGTGCATTAAAATTGCCTGGAGAAGTTTTTTTAAATGTAGAATTTGATTTAATATGTCAAGGGTGAAGCCTTTAATCCATATTTCAAAAAAGATGTCCATGTTGCTGGTTCAAAGACCACACTTTGTGTTTCAAGGCTCTGCCTGGAACATCCCTTAGGTAACCAAGATAAGTTCTTGCTGAGGAAAAATATGTTTTTCCAGATCAACTCTGTGTGTGTGCGTGCGTGTGTGTATGAGAGAGAGAGAGAGAGAGAGAGAGAGAGAGAGAGAGAGAGAGAGAGATAGTTACTGGGATTGGATCCAGGGTCTTGCACATGCTAGGTAAGTGCTCTACCACTGAACTATATCCCCAGCCCTTTTTATGGTTATTATTTTGAGACAGGGTTTTGATTAAGGTGCTGAGGCTGTTCTTCAATGTGTGATCTACTTGTCTCAGCCTCCCAAGTAGCTAGGATTACACTGTGCACCACCATACCTAGTTTAAATCAAAATTTATCATCAGAACAAAATTAAGACTAGGTTAACCAAGCAGAAACAAATAAACCATAGTTCTTTGAAAGCTCCTAACAGTACAATACGCAGTATCTCCAACTGACTTTAGTATTTTTCTGATTATTTATATGAAAAACTTATTACTCTTGATAGTTCAGATGAGCTATTAATTAGCATTCATTAAGGAAATATAAATATCTTGGCAACTCATCCATTATTCCAAATCTGTAGTCATTTCAACAGCAAAAAATGCATAATGATCATTGAGGTGCAGAAATAGTGAGGAAAGCCCCTTTTTATGCCCTTGAAATTGTTAATCAGCACACAACTCTATCTTCTCTAGAGAAAGAACAGCTCGAATGTACTAATTCATACAGGGAAGACACTTGACTTTGATTATTGGCTGACACAGCTGGGTAAGAAATCGACCCACTTACAGTCATAAAATAGGACTTAAAAAAAAGAGGAAGAGCTAACAAGAGAAGCTGAAGTGAAAACCAGTGAAACAGAAAACACAGGGGTGTTTTGATAGATGTGCACATAGGAGATATAGAAATCTAAAAGTTTATTCCACTTCATCCACCCTGGAAGAATGAAGTACCATTTGGTTTTTTAGCATAGGCATTAGCTAGAAATGAGCAGGAATGAGAAAAGGGGAGATTTTAAAAAAAAAAAGTGAGGAAGAGTGGCCATAAGGAACCCCTGATTGGTGATTGGCTCAGAAGTACCAATCTTCTGCCATCTTCCAAGAGGCCCAGGATTGTCCCCCATGGATTTACAGGCACACATCATTTTCTCAAGATTATGCATGTACACACAAGTTGCTCAAAAAGATCAGTTGATGGTTATATCAGTCAATGGTGCTGGGTAAGAAAGGGCAAATGACCCGAGTATGCACATTCATTACTCAATTTTAACACCGCCCAGATATAAGACCACCTCCAAATGGGAACAGCAGCTCCACAAAGCATGAGCCCAAGTAGATGTGGCCAAGACTTTTGTTCACTGAAAGTTCCTGCCCCCATGCTAACAAAAGGTAAAAGCCTAATAATTTTGGTCCATTTGGGTCCCTAGGGCATCTGCCTGTCCCTTGCTTCCATGTGTATCTCACGCTTGCTTTTTCCTCATCTTGTAATAAACCTACCCTAAATGCTGTCTGTCTCTGCCTCATTGTTCACTTCTGTGTCTGTGCCAGGGTAATTGCCTAACACAATTATACCCAAAGATTGAGAAACAAATTATAATGGCTCTGAGGTCATCTCTCAATCTCCAGTAACAGTTTCTTTAGTGACAATAAGGGTTTAGGTGCAGAAGCTTAAATTTGATCATAAAATAAAAGAGAGGATCTGAAAAGACACATTTCAAAGAATTTATAGGGTAGAATGCAGGACTCCTGCCACTGGACAGAGGATTCCAAACCCTAAGATTGCTAAGTCAGATGCCTCTGTATGGGCCAGCCTTGAACTGTGTGGACCCTGTATCAGTGTGCCAATACATCATGAATGCCTGGAAAATCATACTGCTGACTGAGTGTGGGTCCCTTGTGCAGGGTCGAGGGGCATGGGACACTCAAAAACACCTACTCCAGTTCTTCCAGTATGTAGATTAGTGAACCAGTTCCCCAGAAGAATTAAGTGACTGGTCCAAGGTGATACTTATAACAGCTGATTCTGAAATCCAGTTCTCCAGACTCTCAGTTCCTGTTTTGGCCACAACATCAAAAAGCCCTGAGGAGTCACACCATGAATCGAAGAACTTTCTACTATCGTATATAATTGGTTAGAACCAATAAATAAATTTTTAAAAGAAAGAAAAATTAAATGTGTTGTATCAATTAAGGAACTATTTTTAAAAAATCCCCGAGGAATAAGATAGAGACGAAAGAGGGTTACGAAGAGAAAAACACATTTCAGGCCCCACCCCCCACTGTGGTTTAGGAGACAAATTGGTTTAATCTGATATGTCAGTTTAATGTGGCACTCAGCTCTTACAAGCAAACTGTAATTAAAGAACTACAGATACAACAATTAAGATAAACTTCTAACATCTTTTACTATTCTATATTTCACCAAGATCTCAATCAGGTTTTAAGTCATGGTACATATTTACAAGAGTTAGATGTAAATTTATACACATAAACCAACTTTGCAATTTTTAAGAATAAAACTATCCTATATGGACAAAAACATTTTTACCTGTTTGATCAACATTGCTGTAAAGATATACATGTTTTATTTCAAAAAGCATTCTTATTATCAGAAGACATTTTAATAAGCATGTAAATTATGAGACTCCTAATCAACAATTCAAAGAGCAAAGCCTTGTTCTGATGTGCTTTAAGATATTATACATTAACAGGAGGCATATTTATCTGTTGGTTCTAATATTTGCTTTCCAAAAGCAATAAAAATCAGTATTTATCTTGAACATAATTTCAATATAAAAGTTAAAATTACAAATGAAGAAAACTGGAGGCATTTTTCCTACAAGGCAAAACTATTACACCAATAGCTGTTAATTAAAGGCATATAAATCAGTTGTTAAACTTTAAAGTCCACTACAGACAGTATTTTCTAGTCAACTGATGAGACAATTTACTGGGTCTAACAGTTGAGTTGTAGAGTTGTAGTTGGGACAAATCTCCACATAAGTGCTATGTATGTGAAATTCTTATTTTGTATAATGACTTCATACATATATCCTTGCATTAAACTATCTAAACAGCCAAACCCTTTGAAACAAATTATTAATCACTAGGATCAGACAGTTAAATAGTCAAATATTTGAAAATGTAAAAGATAACAACATTAACAGCAAGAAGAATATTTATAAAAAATAGGAAAGGATTGGCCACACACCTTTTAAGATGCTATTATCAGATTAAAAATAGATAACAAGTGTTGGTGAAAATATAGAGGAATTGGAACTCTTGTACAATGTGGGTGGGAATATAAAATGGTACAGGAGCTATAGAAGACAGTACAAATTTCCTCAAAAAATTAAATTTACAACTACCATATGATATATGATTCAGAAATTCCACTTCTGGGTATACATGAAAAAGAATTGAAAAGGATCTCAAAGAGATAGTGCATTTCTATTTTTATTGCAGTATTATTCACAATAGCCAACATATTAAAACCACACAAATGTCCAGTGACGGATGCATAGATTATACATAAGGCTGTATGTCTAATAAAAATTAATATTCACCCTTTTAAAGAGAAAAAAATATTGGTATTTGCAACGAGTTACTTGAACCTGTGTGTCATTATGCTCAAAGAAATAAGACACTAACACCATGTGATTCCATTTATGCGAGTTATTTACAATATTGAAACTCATAGATGACAAGATGAGAATAGTATTTGCTGAAATTGCAGGGTGGGGGAAATGGGAATCTTTCAATGGATTTAGTTTCAATCATGCTAGATGAATAATTTCTAGATATTTTCTGAACACTAAAGTGTTTACATTTAACAACATGGTACTGTGCATGTCAAAATTTGTTAATGAGGTAAATCTCATTTTAAGTGTTTTTCCTACTGAAGCAAACAAATAAAAAGGAACACAAGAAAAGTTTGGGAGATATTGGGTGTGTCTATTACCTTAATTGTGGTGACTGTTATTGTGGGTGTTTGTATACAAACAAAGTTATTAAACTGTACATATGAGATATGTGCTGTTCTTTGTATAACATTTGTACATTCATTGAGCTGTAAAAAAAGCAAACTACAACTTTTAAAATAACCAAACATACTGAGCTTCACCCACAGATGTACAGGGGAATCATCTATCAAGTACATCAAGCATATTCTGATGAAGGGTTCCAAAAAGGCAGTGCCAATGGTAAAGAAATAAGTATACATTTGTAAAAGTTTAGTAACTGGGGCTGCGATTGTGACTCAATGGTAAAGTACTTGCCTAGCATATGTGAGGCACTGGTTCAATCCTCAGCACCACATAAAAATAAATAATAATAAAACAAGGTATTGTGTCCATCTACAACCAAAAATAAATAAATAGATAGATAGATAGATAAATGTTTAGTAACCATGAGAAGCAAGATAGCCTAGGGGTTAAAGATGAGTTCTCTGGAATCAGATATCTGAGTTTCAATTCCAGTGTTGTCCCAATCTATGTGACTTTAAAAAAGCAACTACACAGAAATCAACAGTGAATATTTATAGTATGCAGAATAATGATCTCCTACACAAGATGTCCAAGTACTAATCCTAGATACCTGAGAATACATTACTTTATATGATCAAAAGAACTTTGCAGACAGTTAAATTAAGGTTTGAGATGAAAGGATTATCCTGGATTATCCAGGTGAGTCTAATACAACCACAAGGGCCTTTGTAAGGTGGAGGCAGGATTATCAATCAGAGAAGCAGATATGGAGCCAAAGGAGAGGTCAGAGTGTCAGCAGGTCCAGGAGCCAAGGAGTGTGGGCAGCTTCTAGAAGCTGAAAAAAAAAAAAGGCAAAGAAATGAATTCTCTCTGGAGCCCCCAGAAGGATGAGAGCCCTAGATTACAACCTTGATTATAACCTAGTGAAACCGATTTCTGAACTCCAGAACTGGGATATAATAAACTGTGTTGTTTTAAGCCACTAACCTTATGACAATTTGTTAGTGATGCAAGAGGAAAGTGATAGACTACCTTGTGGGGTTACGGGTGCAGTAAATATTTGTAAAGCTCCTAAAACAGTGCCTGGAACGTGTAAGAGCTATGTGCCATTGGCTATTATTAACATAAATCAGATTATCTCACCTCTTGGCAGAAAAATCTTATATCTTCCCTTTGCCCTGTGAATGAAATTAACTTTCTGAATTATGTCTTATGAAGTTTCTGTATGCTCCAGCTCCTGCTGACCACTCTCAACCTTCCACTGCCTCTTTCCACCCCACTGGCTTCTGACCAGCCACACAAGCCTCTTCAAGTTCCCCAGGAAATCAAATGCTTTTCAGCCTCAGAATCTGTGTAACAGCTGTTCTCTCAGCATGGAGAGCTCATTCCCTCGTGTTTATTCCAGCTAAATCCTACCTACATTTCACATTTATTAAAGTCACTTGTCTTCAAAAAGCCCTTCCCTGGAAATAGAAATTCTCTCTCAAAATGTCCTATTTTTAATGACAAAAAAAAATCATGTGAAAAGTTGCCCAATATTATCAGTCATCAGGTAAACAAAACCAAAGATCCAATAAGATACCACTACATATCCACTAAGGGGGTGAAAATAAAGAAGAAAAACAATAACAAGTGTCATCAAGGTTGTGAAGAAATTGGAACCCTCACATATTGCATTTTATAAGGCTGCTACCACTTTGGAAAACCTTTTTCAGTTTTTTTGAAATAAAATATAGTGTTACCATGTGACCCAGAAATTCTGCCTTATGAATATACACAATAGAAATTGAAACAGGTACAAACAAAATATGTACTTGAATTTTAGCAAGAGTATCATTCATGATAGAGAATGATGACAACCCAAATATCCATCAACTGCCAAACGGATCAACAAGATGTGGTTTCTCTACACAATGTTGTATTTTCAGCAATAGAAAAAGAAGGAAGTACTGATGTGCTAAATCATGGATGAACCTTGAAAACATTATACTAAGTAAAAAGAATCAATCACAAATGTAGCATATGGTAATGTTACAATTATATTAACAGTCCAGAATAGGAAAATACAGAGAGGCACCAAATAGATTAGATATTGTCAGAAGCTAGGTGCAGTCAGGGTTGGGGAGTAACTGATAGTGAGTGAGCATGGGAGTTACTTTGGGGGATGGAAAAAGTGTTCTAAAATTCAGGGGATAGTTGCTCCACTCAGCATAACTCTTTGACTACTCTAAAACAACATCAAATTATCCACTTTAAAAAGGTGATTTTTATAATATGAAAATTCTATCTCCATAAAGTCATTTTTAAAATACCACATTCTGTTTCATGGTGTCAAGTATCATAATTTATAATCAGTGTAATGTCTAAAATTCCAGAACCAGCTCTGATTTTTCTCTTCTATATGACATTGCCAGCACCTCCTATCATGCCAAGTGTGTCTAAATGCTCAGTGTTTGCTAAGGAAATGAAAGATTATGAGCATTTTGTGTACATGGCAATGATGATGATGTTACTAAGATTGCAGACATTATGTTTGTGCCAAATTGATACTAAAGGTAACCTGTTTCTGCTTCTAACTGAAGGGGAATTTAATGAGGGTTGAAGCAAGGATGCCGCAGTCCGGCTGCAGCAAAATATCCGGGGGATGACGAATGACTTGTGTACGTTGATACAGCAGGAGTGAGAGCCTTTTATTGTAGGATCTGAGCGATATTTATACATTTTACACAGCTTATCTAATTAGCATAAAATAGATACAGCAGTCAACCAATCAGGAATCTCCACACTTAATGGCTCACTGGTGTTACTTCACAAATCACTCCCTCTGGCATTTTGCCAGGCGCCATCCAGACTTGTTTACAGACCTTAACACAAGGAGACAGATTGAAAGATTGTTGCAATGATAGAGATATGTCATGATGCAGGTGGGTCATGATACAGGTAGGATACATTCCAAGTGACTTTGGCCAGGGTGACAGCAATAGAAGTAAAATGAGATTTTTGGATATGTTGTGAAGATTGATCCAGGATAATTTACTTATTTAGTTGATGGGATGGTCATTGATATCCTTAACTAGAGGATTTTAGTAGCAAGGAAGGAGCAAATATTTGTTTACAGTAGGTGGGGAAGAAAGGAATCAGACACCAATTATAGACATCAGTCTGAAAAACTTTGCTTTAAAGGGATAGTAGTTGGAGACAATGTAAGGTTATGAGAAGATCATTTTTAGTTTAATAAGTATAAATAACAGCATTTTTATATGGATGAGCATGATATAGCAAGCAGAGAAAATTGATATGAGAGAGAGAGACAGCAATTAAGTAGGTGAGAAAGAATGGGCGATAGTGCACAACAGAAACAGTTGTCCAGTTAGGAACATGGCCATGAGGTCCTCCTAACAAAAGGGAGAGAGAGAGAGCAGAGGCCATGGTGCTTCAGGCAAGGAGAGAGTGTCATTTTTGAAATATGATTTATATCTGGAGTGTCCCCACAGCTCGTGTACATAAAGGCTTGGTTCCAATGCAGCAAAGTCCAGTGGTAAGGCTTTCAGGGAATGATTGGATCATGAGGGCTCTAACCTCACCAGCAGATTAATCCCTTTGGTGGATTAATAACTTTAATGGATTATTAGAAATAGGACCTTGTTGAAGAAAGTAGGTCACTGGGGTTGCGCCTGGGAAGTGTTCATCTTGTCCCTTTCTCTCTCCCTCTCTCTTCTCTCTCCTCTCGCCTCTGTCCTGTTTCTCCTTCTATCATAGCTGCACAGTTTTCCTCCTCGTGCCTTTCTGTCCTGATGTTCTGCCTCACCTCAAGTCCAATGGAGGCAGCAGGCCAAAGACTGAAACCTCTGAAACCATGAACCCAAATAAATCTTTTCTCCTTTAAGTTGTTTTGTCAGGTATTTTGGTCATAGTAACAGTCAAAAAGCACACTAATCCAGGAATGTTGTCTTCTTTTGGTTGTTTTCCCTCATGAAATAGAAAGCAAGATTTTCAGTGAAGAGGGAAGACAGGCAGTGACAGAGGCTGGGGTGTCCCTGTGAAGAAAGAGGCGAGTGCATGATATAGTTGTCCATCTAGAAGATGGAAAGCCAGAGCAAGACGAGGGAGGGACAGAACTTCACATCTAGGCATAAATGTAGGTGTCAGTGATGGAGGCTGTGTAAAGGATATTAGAGTTGGAGAGGAAGTCAAGAAAATGAGAGGCCAGAATATCACATATTGTCAAATTGAAATAACTAAAGAGAATCATAATAGGAAGACTACTGCAAGAGAAAAAAGCCAGTAAACTAAAATATTCCCATTTTACTGAACTATCTGGTTTGAGATTAAGCCTTTGTTTTCATGTTTACTGAACACATACAATTTCAAAATTTTATCTTTTTCCAGTTTTTGCTTTGACTTCATTTTCCTTCAAACAATTAAGAATAGGGACTTTGGGGCTGGGGCTGTAGCTCAGTGGTAGAGCACTTGCCTAGCATGCATGAGGCACTGGGTTCGATCTTCAGCACCACATAAAAATAAACAAATAAAATAAAGGCTTTCTGTTCATCTATAACTACAAAAAAAAATTTAAATAGGGACTTCAGATGATCCTATAACACAAGTGTTAAATGAAATTTTTAAATCACAAACATACCCCATAATTAATTCAATTTAAAGTAGTTATTAATAGGGACTTTGGATGATCCTTTAACAAGGGTATTAAATGAAGTTTTTAAATCACAAAGCATACCCCATAATTAATTCAATTTGAAGTAGTTACTTAATAATTTATATATAGAAAAAAATAATGTACATTGGGTAGAAAAAAATTACCAATTTTATTTTCAGAGAAAAGAGTATTTTCAAAAGATATGGCTGGTAAATGTGAGTACATGTAAAGTGTTTCATTTAGTGAATTCAGTGACCTACATTGGTGAATATCTAACCAAAGAAGAATGTTCAATGAAATAGTCAAGAAACAGTCACAGTGAAATTCATCACAAACCCATCATTTCATATCAGGGCATCAATCTTCAACAAGATGCCAACAGTGAATCACATGAATATGTGGATGTGAGAGGGCATCATCAATAATACCCAGTGTTAATAGAAAACCATCAGACCCATGCTCAATTACCCACTAGTGATGGTCATTGATCTGCTCTTATGGCAGGACAAAGACTTATGAATTCCAGACACCACTTTGAAGTGAGTCTCTACATGTTGTCCCTTCAAGCACCTGCAAGGTATTAATCAAACTCCAGATATTTTAGTTTCAGGTGGTTCAATCTTTTCCAAATTGGATACTGGGGAAGGGATATATAAGATTAATGTGGGACCTAAGTTGATAGTGAAGTGTTGAAAACTAAACAGTAGAAAGGAAATCTAATTGCTGTGAGACACATCTCAAGTGCTAGAATCTGATTCCTAAAGTAAGAAAGACAATTATTACCTAATTCAGTAATACCTATGACCCTAATGACGAATAGAATTCAAATATCTTCTTGTAAGGGATCTCAGTTAAAGGCATTGGGAAGTTGCACATACTATAAAATTTCCAGAATTGATCTCTAGTTTATACGTGGCAATGACTCTGATAAACATTTGTTGTTGATATTTAATTGAAGACCATTTTAAATGCACACACACACTAAGAGAAACAAAAATAAAATCATCAAATTGGAGAAAAAGAGATTTGTGAAAAAGAGAGTTTGATAAACAGTACAAATACATGTGAATGGGTGGGGACTGTCAGGGGCTTATTCACAAAGGTTAGAACACAGAGCCCACCATCAATCATCCCCATATGTACCACAGATGAAACACCAAAAAGGGACAAATCTGTTTTCTAACAAACTCTTATTAAGAGTGATGAATTAAATAAACATAATCACTATGAGTAACACTCTTTCCCAGCTACATGTGAGGAGACTGAATTTATCTCAGGACTACCGCATGATGTACAGTACCTCTTTTGTAATGAGGTAGCAATTGGCTCAAGAGAGGAACAGGGGAAAAGATATCTTAGAATCAAGCAGAAAATTAGAGTGAGATCTTTGAATTAGAACAAAGCTACTCCAGTAGGAATATTAATACTGAAGCCAAATATAAAGAATAAAAAGGAATTGAGTCAACTGAGAAGAAACTGCTAGAATGGCTTCTGGAGTGTGAGACTAGACTGAAGGAGAGGAAAAAAAAATGATTCAGAATGTTTATCCTGCCTAGCCCAGGGTGAGAAGTTTGTAGAATCAGAGAGAACTGTGTCATAGGAAAAGGGTTGTTACACTAAGAAGTGGGTTAGAAAAGGCTTTGGTTATCTACCAAACACTGGAAGCCGAAGGAAATAGCTTAGACTGAAAATAAATAAAATGTGTAATGACAAAGACTTCAGAAATCTAGCTGGTATTTGCAACAAAGCCTTCAACCTTCACACTTGCCTGCCTGTGCCTACTTCGAATACCAATATTTTACCCCTTAGACTCTCCTACTGATGCCAGTACATATATATGATCTTCTGAAGGAATTCCTTTGGAGCTTGTAGGAAGAGGATGAGGAAAAATATGGAAAACTATGATTCAGCTGGTCTATCTTCCAATTGTCCTTGGATATCCCTCAAATTTCTTTCCTCTCTTCATTCTGGATTATATGGGGTAATCACACTTTCTCACCTCCTTGAGGTTGGGAATGGTCATGCAACTTACTTTGTAATATAAGAATATAAGTAGAGGTGGGCAGAAGGATGGAACTATCATTGTAAAATATCTAGAACATTCTTCCCTTGCAGCCATAATCATGGAAGCATGCTGATATGGAAACCGCAAAGCTCAATCATCCTGTAGAGGGCTGCTGCCTATAAGGTCACAGTGCATTTTGTCTGAGTGAGACAAAACTTAAACTTCTGTCTTTGGACTTTTGATATTTGGGGGATGTTTATTACTGCACCATAAGCTAGCTCATCCCAACCAAATAAAATTCCCCAAGACTCAGAAAACAAAAGATATAGCTTAATTTTTTGGTAGTAAAAGTAGTGGACAATTGCAGAATTTTATGTTAGAAGACTCATAGGCAATTTTATACATGAATTTTTATAAGACCACCTTTTATTGGTTTTTTATTAAAACATAGCCTCCAGCGAAACTATTTACGTAAAACTATATACCCTACAAAATTAATTACAAACAATACTATTCTACTGACACCATCACTTCATATACCCACTCACCTCTACCATCCAGCTTTCTTTGAAATGTAAGCCCTAGAAGGAATGCTAATTTAGCTTAAGACCCTGAGAATATTTCTTCTACACCCTTTAATTTAGAAGTTAAATAGGATAGCATTTTCATCTGTTCTCTTGTATTCATTTTATAGCACTTCTTTTTGAGTGCCTTTTGTTTGTTTGTTTGTTTTGCTTTGCTTTGCTTTGCTTTGCTTTTGTTATGGAGCTAGGGTCAGGAAGATAAACGGACAAGATCATAAATCCTTTCAACTTCATATACAGTATAATCTGTGTTGCAACTTCTCAGCTCTGTCACTGTGGCCTGAAAGCTGCCTTAGACAATGTGCAAACAAACAGGGAAGTTATTTCACAAAAACAGGCAGAAGGCTAGTTTGGGCCCATGGATCATATTTTGCTAAATCTTGCCTCGGATGAGAATTCTAATGCAAGTTACTTACATGTAGTTCTGTGTTATCAGTTATCAGCTATTGCAAATGTTGAGACCAGAATCATTAGGTTACTATTCTATCCATCTAAGAATTATCTGATGTTCCCTACAAGCACAAAATAAAACACATATCCTATTTGTGCTGGGAATTCCAGCACATCCTTTGTTAAAAATAGTTTTTCACAATGCTAGTTCCATAGGGTTAGATGTTAAAAAAAAAAAAAAGAAAGAAAGAAAAAAGTGAAATAAGTGTTATATTCTTGTAGGATATTCAAAAACTCATTTTCCTTGATATTATATTTTAAATGGATATTTTTATGGAAACAAATTTAATTTTTGTTCCATACAATAACCAAGAGATAAAAATCTTAGTGAAATAGAGGAAATAAAGAGATGTTAGTATCCAAGGCAGAACAGAGATGGATCTTTAAAATTATTTTCAGAGAATGAAATTATGACTGACGTGACCTAACTTCTCTCCATCAGGAAAACATTAGTCTGTGACAAATTGGTTCTGTGCTTATTACTTCAAAATAAAATGTCTCTGACATAGCCATCCACATGGGAGGCAGTGAGAAAGAAGAGTAAAGGACAGGAAAGAAAAGAAATATATGCATGTATATCTAAATATCCTAGGAGGAACAAAAACAATTTGATTCTTTTGGGGTTCAATTGTAAATTAACCTTAATGCAATATATTTTTAATTGGTGGGGCAAAATAATGAACAAGGTATAGTCAGCTATGACAAATTAATTTAAGCACATAGTTATTTGGAGAATTGGATTATAATGGTTCAAGGCTATTTTTCTTTTTTTCCTACTTGAAATAGCATGTGTATATGAAATATATATATATCACAGTAATTCCATGTCTCAGGAAACATATATGGATACAAATTAAAATTAATTTTATTAGTTTATAGCAGATAAATATATGAACTTGGTCTTTTAAGTTACCTGATTACTTTTGTCCTTGTGTATACTACTGAATATCCTGGCCAGTTAGTTTCTAAATAAACCTGATAAGTTGGAGAACTTAGGATATAAATGGACAGGATCTTCCAAGAGAGGAAAATACGTGGATGCAGACTGTGATGGTTCGGCCATGAAGCAGATCCTAACGTTTCCTGTGTCTCACTGACGTGTGGAAGTAGTTCTACTTTAAAGCTGCTTTGACTGCAGTATAACTGCCACAGAGCAGGAGATGTCACTCAAATCCTAAGCACAACTGGCCAACAGATTGAACCCAGACTGACTTTGGACTGAATTTAGTACAACCACTACCACCTCCATGAGCTTGTGTAAATTATTTAATTATTCATAGTTTTGACTTTTTCAACTCTTAGGCCAAGCACTCTGAAAATGTGAATACTTAGCTGTTTTAACGTACAAGATAGGTTATTTCATATAGTCCAAATGTATGACACCTGTCTTACTTCAGGTTAGCTAATGCTTGTAAAGTTAAGTGGATTCTGGCTCAGATGTTCCAACAATGATCTCACTTGAGAATAAAACAGAGCTTCCACTATTAATTGAAATTATATCTGTGTCTTCCAGCCACATACATTCAGCTCAGGAAAAGCCCAGTGGTGCAGCTCTGAAATGCTCAAAGATACCTACTACTACTAGTACTACTACTACTACTACTACTACTACTACAATAATAATAATCAAGTCATATCTATTGACTTCTTTGCCTGAGAGCATATTTTTCATGTGAGCTGCTATGGTATTAGAAAAACCTGAGGATTTTGGTCAAATATCCATTTGCTGTTTTAAGATTGAGTAAAACTGTAGCCAGGTAGAGTAGCATTCACCTACATAATCCTAGCAATTTAGGAGGCTGATGTGGGAGGATAGCAAGTGCAAAGCAATTTAGTGAGAGCCTAAGCCATTTAGTGAGACCCTGATTCAAGATAGATAGATAGATAGATAGATAGATAGATAGATACATACATACATACATACATACATAGATCGGTCGGTAGGTCTGTGGATGCGGCTCAGTGATTAAGTGCCCCTGGGTTCAATCACCTCTACCCCACCCACCCACCCACCCAAAAGAAGATGGAGTAAATTCAAGGTGAGTGTTCAGTGTTTCTAGGGGAAAAAACAGAAACTTGACAGGAGAAAATGGTCAGTAAATCTCCAGGGTTATTAAGGAACCTCTAATGGGTAGTTTTAAAATGAGAAAACAAAGCCTAACCCATAATTAATGACGAGCTGTGACAATTTGCTGATAAGGTTTATAATTACTGTTAAATCCCTTAAGACAGTTGGTTCCCATTGTAATGTGAAAGTTTTATGCGGTGGCAATCTCCTAAGCCAAACTTCTCTAAAGGTTTTCTCAGTTACTAAATTTTAAAACACTTCAGAGAAATGTTCAAAGTTAGAAGTGCTCTCTCTATCCCTCTTTCTTCATGAAGTTTACAGAAGGTGACATCAAGCCATCAACCTCAATGGTTTCAATTATACATGGCAAACAAGAGGATATTGAATATTTTATTGCCCTTTCTTTCTCATCTATTCCACAGGTTTCCGATTGTTCACCTGGAAATAACTGGGAATGTAACTTGAGCCTTGATGAACTGTCTAAAGCTTCAAGATTCACTAAAAACTGTGTTGACAACAAATAACTTGACCACATTTTAAGAGAAGGCAAATGGTCATTGAGGTCATTTCCTTTCAGACACCTGCTGCTCGTCTCTTAGTTAGTTTCACTTATTTTTGAGCACAATATTCCAGCCATCCCACACATATTTCTCATTTCCCCAGCAGTTCTAGAAAGCAGCAAAGGGGAAATCTGTTGCTTTTAGCTGCCCAGATCGTTTCTGCCTTCTGGTATCCAACTTCCTTTGAGAGAATTACACCACCTCCCAAATCCCATCATGGCCATCTGTTAGTCATGGTGGTCACAGTGCTCTCCCATGAGCCACACTTTAGGCACATGACCCAATCAAGACTATACGAACTCTACTGAGAATCTGAATCTTGAGCAGGAGGGTGCAAACCCAGAAAAGGGTTTGGTCAGATTCATCTCCATGGTGTTGCCCAGAAGAGTCTTTTATTCATCCATTCTTAATCTGGATCCCAGAATTACTATGGCTCCTGTATTTTCAAATGCAAACTTCCCTCATCCCTTCAATAAATTTATTTTATGTCTTAAGTTACCCAGGAAAGTATTCATTGCTATGTAATCCATTGTGCTATTATAATCAATTTTAAAAATCAATTTCATTCTTCAGAAGATCAAATCCATACCATGGTAGGAAAAGCATACAATATGGTATCAGACACAATAGTCGTTGAATCCCAGGTTCACTTATTTTAACCCTATACAGGCTGTTTCGTTTCTCTAAAGCTCGATTTTGTTAGATATAGAACAGGTTTAATGATGCTGTAATGCTTATCTTTCAAGGTTGTTTTAAGAGATTATTTATATAGTCCACACATAATTAGAATTAAAAGTGTCTCCAATATTCATTGTATTGTTATAAACTTTCTAAATTATCATTACTTTTTTTTCAAGGAAATTTTATTACCTTAATGTGTCAGGAACAGTACTTTTAAAAATAGGGAACTGCTTCACACATTCAGCCTGATTATTCTTTTAGAACACTTTCTGCTGTAGGTAGGTAAGGTGCATGTGTGCTTGTATGTGTGAGGAAGCACACACACAAAAACATACATATGCATGCATACTTTTATAAGTGAAAATCAAATAAGGATTTTCTCATGGCTGATTTCAAACTTTGCTAAGCAATTTTGAATAATTTCTTCCTCTGAGAACATAAATGAGGATGTTCTGCCAAGTGCACACATCTTGCAAACCACACAGGCTTTATGGGTTTCTTTGCTTTACTTCTGTGTCCTATAAAAGCCTCCCCTTAGCATTCCTTAGGTAGAACTCCTGGACCACTTCTGGTTGGGAGCTACTCAATTCATGAGTTGTTTGCTCAAATAAACTCTATAAAATTTTATCTGCCTCAATCATTATTTTTATTATTTCAAAGATATTTTCAAATAGGCCAGACTCCAGAAAGCTTTGCAAAAGGACCTCTATCACTCAAATGTTATTTCAGACAAGCTGTCACAAAATAAGTATGGCTGGGTTTTGACTTATGGTGAGTAACATAATGTCTATTGAAAACTAATTCTTATTACTCATTTTGCATTGTATATTTCCCCTCGTTGGTGACAGAAAATCTTTCTTTTATTTTTCATTTCTAATTTTTTTGGTCTTGGGACATGGATGTTTTCTTTTTGTCATGGATATAGAATTGAGCCAGTGAGCATATGATCTGAAAAGGTGTATTGAGAATGGAGCAATGTTATAATTTCACAGAGAAATTCACAGACCTAATTAGCATGAGTCACATTCTAAACTTGATAAGAAGAACATTTAAAGGAGAAAATAATGCTTGTTCACATTCTGAACTCATGGAAATTTTCCTTACATTTCCATAGATCAGACAGGTATTGTGTACATTTAATACATTGTAGAAAATAAATTGCTAAAACATTGCATATGATAATTTTCTTTAAAATTCATATCTTCTTCACCTTGTGTCTCTAGAACTCAAAGCATATCAGAGAAATATAATGAACATTTATTGGTGTATGAATAAAGCTGAATACATGGATATTGGCATGCTTTTTCCAGTTAGCTTAGGTTATATATGTACCATCTGCAGTCTAGTGGTCTGTTACAAATCAGGAATGTTTAATTACTATTTTAAGTGGAATTAGGAAAGTGCAAAAAAAAAATTGCTGATCTTTTTTTTTTTTTTAAGAGAGAGTGGGAGAGAGAGAGAGTGGGGGAGGGAGAAAGAGAGAGAGAGAGAATTTTTTAATATTTATTTTTTAGTTCTTGGCGGACACAACATCTTTGTTTGTATGTGGTGCTGAGGATCGAAGCCCGGCTGGGCGCATGCTAGTCGAGCGCGCTACCGCTTGAGCCACATCCCTAGCCCAAAATTGCTGATCTTAATGATCAATAAATTGATAACAAAGCCATCTCTAAAAACATGTTGCTAGATATGAAGATTTCTGTGTTCTCTGTGTTTAAAAAGTTATTTCATCAGCTAGCTATGAATATCTTGCCAATTCACCTATTAAAGAAGTTAAGAAATTAGAACTATAGTGTATTCACAAGTGAGAATCCTAATACATCTCCAAAATTATGAGGAAAATGAGCCAAAATTAACAATATAAAATTAAATATAAACTTAAGAAAATATAAAGTTTTTCACTTGGAACCAAGAAGAAAATTAAACAGAAAAACAAAGATGAGAAATGGAAGAAGGAAGAAAGGGAGGGAGGGAAGGAAGGGGAGAGAAGAAATCATTTGAACTAGGATTTCAGAAAAAGAGAAATACCAGTTAGCAATATACTCAATTTATGATAATAGCGTGATATTATGAAAAAAAAATCTATTTACTTCTGGCTATATCAATTAAGGTACAATCCCTGAGTAAGGAGGCCCATAGTCTATTGTACTGTTTGCTAGAATCTCACCTGAATTTTTTGCAATATTGTTCTTAAAATGCAATATTCTGAATTGAACACATCGATAATTCATATCCATATAGATATCCATACATTTTAAAATAAAATGGAGATATTGAAATAAAGAAAATAATATTTTTCAAAGTGAGAATTTAAGTTTTTAAATATATTATTATGTATTTTGTAATTTGAGTATTTAAATGTATTATTATATGGTCAAAACATAGGGCTAATATAGTGATATAATGATTGATGCTGCCCTATTATGAGATGTGAAATATGGTATTTTCCAAAATACCCAAAGATTTCCAATTTCATATATTCTCCAAAACCTTGCCATTTCCCATCAGGAGGTGGAGCCAATTTCCCTGATCCTTGAAACTAGGCAAGCTTGTGACTGCTCTAACCAATGAGGGAATGTGTGTGATTACTGAGGTGTGGTTATAAAAAAGATGTAGTTCTGGTTCATGCCCCTCCCTCCTCTAATACTCCAAACACAACCCCCAAGTAAGCTTGGGTCACATGAAGCAGTCTCACAGGTGGGTGTCCTAGCCATAGTCCCAGTTGGCTTCTCAGCCCATACTGGATCAATCACTGCACATATGAGTGAGTGAGTCTTCAAATAATTTCCCCCTCCCCTGTGAGCCTTCTGAATGAAGGCCCAGATATTTGAAGAAGAGACGAGCCCTACTAGAAGGAAAACAGAGAAATGAATGTCAATATTTCAACTGATGCTAAGCCCTCAGAATTACCATCTTGCTTAGATGTATATCTCCATTCCTGGCTTTTGGGGTGCCCATTTCAAAAACAAACTTATCCTGACTTGCTCCAATACAGTAGCCAACATAAATACAGGAATGCTGGAATGTGAATGAAACATTGGAAACTTCCCATGGCAGCTCCTTGCCTCTCTGAGCTCTGCAGGATGCTCTGAAGGGATATAAACATTCCTGGCAACTGCTACTCAAAGAGCCAAGCAAAACATTAGGATTCCCAAAAAGAGAAGTGTCTTCATGGCTGCCTGACAAGAGTATTTCCAGAGAATTAAGATGAAATAGAAACCTTTCACATAATTTTTATTGGAGCTTAGACTTTTAAACTTACCCAAACTTAAAAGCTTACATAGAGGTTGCCCTGATGCATCTCTAGGTTTTTAAATCCACATATTGAATTCCAATTACAAAACACTTTAGAGACTGGAGTTGTGACTCAGTGGTAGAGCACTTGCCTACATGTATGAGGCACGGGTTTGATCTTCAGCATCACATAAAAATAAGTAAATAAAATGAAGGTATGTGCACATCTACAACTAAAAACAAAACTTTATTCTGCTTGTTACAATTGTTTTGACACCACAATTGATATTGAATATGGCATCAAAACACAAAACAACACAGACTTTGTCTCAGAAATTTAATTAAAAGCAGTCATATATTTCTTTGAGAATATAGAAAAGCATATCCTCTTGAAAAATAGTCTCAAAGACTAAATGCTTGCTTTTGAAACCATTATTTTGATAATATTCATTTTAAACTACATCTTTATATGACTTATTTTTGAGAGATAAGCCAAGACTTTAATCTTTTGAAGATTTTATTTGAATCAAATGGTAAGAGTTCTGCCAATAAAACTTCTGATACACACACACACACACACACACACATATTTGGGGGCAGGGTATAGAGACTAAACCCAGGGATGCCTTACTACTGAGCCACATCCCAAGTACTTTTTATTTATTATTTTGAGATGGGGTTTCTTTAAGTTGCTGAAGCTGGATTTGAACTTGTGATTCTCCTTCCTCAGACACCATGTTGCTAAGATTACCTCTACACACAGCTAAAATTTTTGATAATTTAAAAAATCTTCCTCAACCAGCTCAGGAAAAAAAACAATAAAATGGAATAAACACAAAAAAATAGTTTAAAATTAAGTGTAAATTTATGATCAATCATCATTGGAAGATCTTTGGTGAAGAAACAATTTGCATGAGGAAGCAAAGACTAGAGAAACTAATGAGTGTTTTGTATTTTATAGCAATAGTTTACTCATGTGCTTTCTGAGACAGTGAAAATTATTATGCATTTTATTATTGAAGACTTTCAAAATGCTGCATCTCTACTCTTTTAAATATATGATTTTACTTCTATTCTCTAACAGTTGAAAAAAGTGATCCCTGATGATTATAATAATTCTTTTTTACTCCTAAGTAACATTTTCCTCTCATTATATCCTTATACTGCCTTGTCAATTATCAGCTTTTTATGGTTTAATTTTTTTCCTTAGGGATAATAAAACAGAAGAATCTAGCTTGAAAATATAGTTCTTTATTTTCTTTTCTCCAACAAATTTGACCTACTTTCATGATACTCTTTGTAAATTGAAACAGAACCTAATTCCTTAGTAACCTGAAATTTTGGAAAGAAATAAATTGATACTGTTCACTTTGTTAAAATATATCCTTCATATGTTTTATCTATATACTCAATTTATCTTATAATTTTAACTGAAATTTATTAAGCATGGCCATTTAAGAAAAAATATAACATTCTTAGAAACCCATATATATCATACTCTTTTATTTGGTGTTCATTTTTCCTTCTTTGAATTCAGTGATATTCTCTCTGGGATTTCTCTTGTTTTCTCAGGCAAAGAGTGAAAAGAATCTCCTCTTACTTCTGCAGCTGAAGCTGTGTAACTCAATGAACACCACTGGCATTGTTTCATCAACACACTCATTCATCTGAGTCAACCCTGGCAGAATTTTGATTTTAAAAAGTTTGTTTTATCTTTCGTGACTTTTCCCTATATTTGGTTATAAATATCTAATATCTAAATCCAAAATTTAATGTATTTCTATCTTTTTTGTTTTCCATCCAATCCAAATCAAATGTGTCTAAGATTCATAATCTTACATCCATACATATTAACCTCTTCTAAAGTATCATGTAGAAAGATTTTAAATTCTCATAAATTGTTAAATTGCAGATAATGAAATAAGAGGATCTGTGCAGGATACAGGCATATTTATGTTTCCATTGGAACTCTTAGACCTAATCAAAATGCCAGTCTTTAAATAGCAATCATATCATAATTCACCATACATAAACTTTGTTATGCTACAGGAAATGATTTAAGTGCCCCTACTCAAAGTATAAAAAAAAAAAATAGACAAGAAGACTCTGAAATCTCTGAAATGTGTAAGCATGAACACTGAGTAGGACACAAGAGCAGCAATAAACTGACAACCACTATGGAACCTAAAAATTGCATTATTGCATTAGTTGGGTCTCTTAGATTCACAGGGAAGAAAATGCAGATTACCCGCAGAAATGGGAATTGACTACATTCCTGTTCTGAAGTTAGACAGGAATAATCTCTCTGAGTTAATTTTTTTTTTTAGTCCTGATATTTGCAGAACTCTTAAGAGTAATATGAACAGCAAGCTATGCAAGGATTTGAGCTCAGTGACCTGCCTTTCTTTCATTTGGCCAGCAAGTATGTTACCCAAAGGAAGAATATGATTGGGTCCAGGTTTCCACACTCCATCATGGGGTGGCCTTCCTGGGAATATCTCTGTTATGCTAACTCTATGGTGATAAGCTTATTTGGAGTTCTACCATACAGTTTAGGTTTGTCTTTGTGACAATTAATTTGTAGCTTGGTAGTTGAACAAATTTATCCTTTACGTGTTTCAAAAATCATTGCAGGTTGAAGAGACATCTGCTTTCCATGCTTATTACAGTGTTATTAACAATAGTCAAGTGTTTTAGTCAACTTTCTTTGATTCTGTGACTAATAGATCTGACCAGAACAATTTTAGGAGGAAAAGTTAATTTGAGGACTCACAGTTTCAGAGATCTCAATCCACAGCAGGCTCCATTTCTTGGGGCTTGAGGTGAGGCTGAACATCATGACGGAGTATGTGGCAGAGGAGAGCAGCTCATTTGGTGATCAGAAAACAGAGACTCCACTCTCCAGATACAAAATATATACCCCATAGCCCCACCCCCAATGAGCCTCTTCCTCCAGCCACATTCACCTGCCTCCAGTTACCACTCATTTAATCACATCAGGGATTAATTCACTAATTAAGCTAAGGTATAGCCCAATCATTTCTCCTCCACTCCTTCTTTCATTATCTCACACCTGAGATTTTGGGGAAGACCTCACATCGAAACCATAATACTAAGATACAGAATCAGTCTAGGCTCTACTGATGGATGAATACATCAAGAAAATGTGGTGTGTATGTATGTATGTGTGTGTGTGTGTGTGTGTGTGTGTGTGTGTTTCACTTTATGACAATAGCATTTCATTGAGTGTACACACACACAATGAAATGCTATTGTCATAAAATGAAATTCTGTCATTTTCAGCAACATGGATGGAACTGAAGAAAATTATACTAAGTGGAGCACAGAAAGACACATGCCCAATTTTCTCACATATATTTGGAAGCTAAAAAAAAAAAAGCTGATCTCTTAGAAGTACAGAATGAAATAATGGTCACAAAAGATTTGGGAAGGGTGCAAGGTAAGGAGGATGAGGAAAGGATAGTTAGCAGATACAGAAATGCAATTGGACAGGAAGAAAAATTTCTTCTGCCCTATAGCACAGTAAGGGAACTACAGTTGACAACAACTATTTATATATTTGAAAGGTCCCAGTACAGAGGAATTTGAATGTTCTCAACACAAAGAAATGAAAAACGTCTGAAGGGATGGATATGGCATTTATCCTGATATGATCATTACAGATTGTGTGTGTGTGTGTGTGTGTGTGTGTGTGTATGTCAAAATGCCTCTTGGTACCCCAAAAATAAATCGACACAATTGCTATGTGTCGATTTAAAAATCCATGGAATAACATATTGAAATGTACAACTTGCAGTACATATATGTTAAGATGAAAATAAAAATTAACACTACCTAAACACTAAGGTAAATCTTTTAGCTCATATTATAGAAAAGTCTAGAGATAAGGCATGCACTTAAAGATTTCCTAAATAATATATCCTCTTTTCATACCAGTTCTGCTGCTTTCTCATAGGTCTTTATACTCAGGTTGGCTTTTCTTAGGACAGCAGTATGACTGAAGCATGCCCAGGTCTCTCATTCACTAACAAAACTGTCTGGAATGAGGTAAATTTCTCTGCCATTCAATAAAAATCCAGGAGTGAATGGCAAAATAATGACTCCCAAATATGCCCTTATAATCCTTCCAGATTGCTCCACCAAAATTAGACCAGTTGGCCAATAACCCAAATTTATTCTTCACAGTTCTGAAGGCAGGGATGTCCAAGGTCAAGGTGCTTTCAGATTTACTATCTGCTAAAGGCCTGTCTCCTTATTCATAGATGACTGTCTTTTCATTGTGTCTTATGTGGCAAAAGAGACAGGGATCTCTTTTGTGTCCCTCTTAGATGATTATTAAGCCCATTCAGCAGGGGCTCTGCCTCATGACTTGATCACCTCCCTGAAACTCCACCCCCATATACCATCACCCCAGTACTTCTGTGGTTAGAATTTCAACATGAATTTTAGGAGGGCACAAGCATTCAGAACATGTTTTAGCTTTTAAAAGCTGCAATGTAACTTTTCAGATGCAATTAAGAATGCTATAATGGGGATTTCTCCTGGAGGTTAAAATGGGCCCAATGTAATCACATGGGTTCCTAAAAGCAGAACCTTTCCTAGCAGTGGACAGAGGGATATGTAACCACAGGAAAAAATAGTCCAAGAGATGCAATGTTTATGGCTTTGAAGAATAACAAAGGGAGTTGCCCTCCAAGACATGCCACTTGCTAGAAGGCAAGGAGACAGATTTCCCTCTAGATCCCCCAGAAAGGAAAGCAGCCCTGCTGACACCTTGATCTTAGCTCAGGTAGTGGGTCAGCAGATGTCTGACTTATAGAACTGTAAGGGAATATATTATATAGTTTAAGCCATTAAAATGTGGTAACTTTCCAGGAGTGATGCATGCCTCCACAACTCAGGAGGCTGAGGGAGGAGGATATCAAGTGTGAAGCCCACCTCAGCAACTAAGCAAGACCCTGTTTCAAAAAAAGAAAGAAAGAATAAATAGGGCTGAGGATGACACCCAGTGGTAGAGCAACCCTGGATCCAATTCCATGTTACCCAAATATGGTAATTCGTTTTGCTAGCTTTAGAATACTGACATACTAGGTTTCATATAGACGGGACCCTCCATTGAACATGGGACAGTGACAAAGGAAGTACCCTGAGCTGAATGGTTTAGGCATGAGTTAAACAGCCAAACAAATCATAATGGAAAGGAAGATGAAATAATAATAATCAGTGAATCTGCACTGGGAGCTGGGGAAACAAGCCACTCAAAGTCCAAGGCCAACCCACCATGCAGAACAGAACTTGGAGGGGCTGCCTGCAATATGCATTGCTGTGCCCTTACTTCAAAACGGATGTGATGCTGAGGCTCCAGAGCCTGCCCTGCTCAAAGTTTGCTCAAAAAGGTGGTTTCCTTTTTCTAAGAAAAGCATGGATTAATTTTTCTTCCATGTCTTACAACTTCTCTTGATCGATATATTTTTATGTCTGCAGAGGCCATAATTTGTCATAGGACCTGTCTGAAACAAGGTGAGCAATGTTCAGTGCTTGAAGACAGCTTGCTGAATGCCTAAAAGAGGAAAGAATGATTCAGTGGAGGAAAATAGGGGTGAGACACAGTATGGCCACATGTTTATGAGAGTACAATATTTTTATTCCCTAGAGAGAATAATATAGGATTATAAACTCATGAAAAATAGTGCATCAACCTATTTCAATTTATTCTATGATCTTCAACTCACTGAGTTCTTTCAAGAGTTCTTCAAATGTTTGTATATTAGCAGAGACTTCTTTTCCAAGTTTAATACTCATTTCCATTTTTGACAAGCAATAAATGCCATGTAAATATTGGTTGTCATTGGTGCTATTTTAACTACCTGATAAGTGACAGCAGTGTATGAGGAGACTGAGATTCCAGGGCAGCTCTGAGAAATTGTGAAGACAAATTCCATCTGAAGGTAAACTAATGTCAACCCAAACAGAAAGCAACACCCATAATTTCGTAGGCGTGAGAGAAGTAAGATTGACTAGAAACAGCATTCAATTTAATCAGTGAAATTAATATGGAGGTATATTGAAGTAATTTCTTGCTCCTTATCCACCAGGATCCAAAGGAGAAAGTCTCAGAATCTACGGGAAATGGGCATTTCAGTCATGAAAGTGGGATACTTGCCAGAGCTCCTCCACAGCCCAGAGGAATCAGTCTTCCGTACCCGCAACTGCCCAGCAGTCATCAGCCACCATGTGACTTTTACTGCAAATCCTTTAATTATTTGATATCAGGACTCCACACTTGGTATATAGGATGCGAATCTAGGCTTACATACTCAAAATATTCACATTGATTGAAATTCTTAATATGGCTCAGTAAGTCTGTCAACCCAAGTCACATTGTCACTGGATTATACTGAAAGACTCCAAGGTTAACAGATTTTAGATTTTGTCAGTGTCAACTCTGTTGAGCTTCTTTCCCTGGTGGCATTGGTGGCCTTTCTACTCAAACACATTTGACAGTTTATTAAATGAAACTTTGTAATATAGACTACCAGTTTCTACATAAATGTGTGCATGATGTTACAAATAACTACTTTAAAAAAACCAAACATTTTCGGAATGATACTTTAAAACCCCTGGTCTACATGTACCACGTAATTTTAGGGCTGAGTATTTTTTACGTATTCTAATTTTAGGACATGATAAACTATGAATAGGGGCTATGTGGGATGTAAAATTGACTAGAAACAGCATTCAATTTAACCAGTGAAATTAACATGGAGGTATATTGAAGTAATTTTTTGCACCTTATCTACCATGATCCAAAGGAGAAAGACTCAGAATCTGAGGAAAATGGGCATTTCAGTCATGACAGTAGGATACTTGCCAACGCTCCTCCATGATTTTCAATCCACGGATTTCACAAGCCATACTACCTACCATGGTTTGCAATCTGTTTGGTCTGGCACCACTCTGCAGTTTACCAGGGAAATCTGGAATGTGGGGAGTTGCAATGGAAAAGGAGGAGAACTGTATCAGCACAACAATGAAGAGATCTAGTTATTGGTAGGTCTTGGGGGTGAGGTACAATAAACGTGCTACAACATTGGGAAAGTCAAGTACAACAAAGAGCAACAAAGAACTCTCCTTTCTGAAATGTCAATCATATCTCTTTTGAGAAATATTGCTCTTAGTCCCTTATAATGTCAGTCTGGATTATAACTGAGAGAATGGTTTAATACAAAAAGACACTGGAGATCTAAGTGCATTTACTACTGTTATATCAAGAAAGGATAGAACCTATTTAACTTTCTAATTCCAAAGCTTTATATATAGCACTGTGTATGTGTGTGGAGCTAAATGACATTTATAGAGTTTCTTTACTTTTTGAAAGTCTATTTTTCCTCTCTCTTTCTCTCTCTACTTTTCCAGTGGGTGGAGCCTGGTGATATAGTTCTTGGAATCAAAGACCTTCCAAACTTTCTAGATAATCTAATCGATTAAAGCAGCAAAATCAGAGAGCTCACCTTGGCAATAGGGAATTGCAGCAGTGAAAAAAGTCACAGTTCTTGCATGGATTGGTCATTCTGCGTTCTTAATCACATAAAGTTTCTTTCCACTAGATTTAATCATCCAAAGGTGAAGTGTGGGGGAAACCTCTAAATATCCATGCATTTTCTCAACCAGATTATAAAGCCTGGCATTATATGTACACTCTACTGATGTAGAAATAGGTTGGGGTACAAATAGGGGCTGATGCAATATCAGAGTCAGGGTGACCATTTACACAAAGGCATTCAGTTCAGGGGCAGAGGCAGCTGGGCTCTCAGGCCTGCTTAGACAAAGACCCAGCTAAAACCCTGCAGGACTGAGGTTTAGACAATCACACAATCAATTGCATTACAGCATCCAGTCCTTTTAAACTCAGTGACCAAAGATCAGTCCCAACTAGGAAGCTTTCTAAGTGTTGCAAATGCTCTTATAAGTGCTTGGCTTGTCCTACCCAAAGCTTTTCAGGAGATAAAAGTTAATTCAGAAACAAAGTTTTATGGACGTCAATGAAGGCTTTTGAAGAAACATTATTGAGATTGTTTTAATCTCTTGCCAAAATGAAAGAAGAAAAAGTTAAATTTCTGTCCAACAATCTCAAAATCAGCAAGACAAAGAAAAATAATCCAACCCCCAAAGGCAACAAAAGACTCATTTACTGTCTGACACCCTGGTGGACTTTGAAGCCACACTTCTCTAACAATCACTATATTGTGCCCACAGAATAATGCCAACCTGTTAATGTGGGTTTTGTTCAATCTATTTGGAATTCAAATCAGAATACGTCAGGGTAGAATGCTGCTCCAACACCAACTTGCTGAGGCTAACTCAAACATAGAGGAAAACAACAAAGTCTTTTTTCCAAGAGAGTGAAAGCAAGATTAAAACTTAATAAAACTAAACTCTGCTGACACAAGCCTACAAACACAATACAAAAGTACTTTTGCAAAGTGAAGGACAACATCCTTGTGCAACCTCAGAAAGTTAAGTCTGATTCACAGTGTTCCTCCCCTGGACACCCCGGTAATCCATAAAAGGCCATGTTTGTCTTGAAAACTGTTCTTAAAATCATTAGATTTTCAAACTTGAACTGTCAATGAGATGAAAACAGCTACAAACAGGCTTTAAACAGAAACAGGGATAAATTTTTTAGAAAAACCAAAGCACATAATTGTATTCTCCAACATAAATTCCCCATTACCAACATGCTTCATGATTCCAGTCACTGTTCCGTTACCTTGAAAGCACTTGCGATCACAGCCCACTCTCCCTGGTAAACAGAATTGGGAACAATCAGGAATAAATGTCATTAGTGAAAGGAGAAGGTTTTAAAAAATATGATTTGTGGTTTTATAAATGGTTTTAAAGCTTCCTTTGCAACCATAACCATCTCTTTACTTATTCTGGATACCTTGAATGTACCCTCTGTGTGTACCTTTGTGTGTGTGTGTGTGTGTGTATGTGTGTGTGTGTGTGTGTGTGTGTATCATTACTCCCTTAAGCTTCTAAACTCTCTCTCAGACTAATTTTCAAATATTATCAAGTTCAAAATACTTTGTTTCATTAAGAAAAAAAGAAATCCTAGTTGACCCACGTTTATATTTTTCAATACAAATAAAAGTAAGAAGAATACAATTTTGAAAAGGCTTTTTCCTCAAACCTCAGAAAAATAATGATCAAATAGTAAACTTTCAGTTACCTATGCTTATTTTTAAATTTAGTATATATAAAAAAAGTGAAACAAACCAGAAATGTTTAGCTTTATTGTAAAGCATTTGACTCCAGTGATTCCTATGGATTTTACGGAATGAATTGCATGTGAATTAATTTTCTCTTAAGTAATCAAAAAAAGGTATTGAATGAAGTTTGTGGAATTGAAATAATAGGAAATGAAAATGCCATTTGACAGCCATGTGATTGATTAAAGTATTACTAGTAGAAGAGAATGATCACTTTGAGGTTGATTAAACTGTACATTAAAAAAAAATCAATCTTGGAATTCTGAGCATTTGCGCCACAAAGACTTCTAATCCTCTACAAATCCACAGAAAGCAATGGAAAATTGATTTAGAACAGAGTTCTAGGATTCAAAGGCCCTATAACTATGACGGCAAATAATAATTATCTTCTTCTTAAATGAATACAGTCTCTTCAATCAATTTATTTATCCTACTGCAGATTACAATGTTTGACGTAAAAGTTGGAAAACAGTTTAGAGAGAGAGAGTGAAAAAATCAGGACTATTGTGAGGTTATGACATTCAAATACATAGTAAATCTGTTTTCTAATAACGACGACAATGGTCTCCCTGGAGACCTAGCACATATTCCATGTAAATACTCTGTTCTCATATCCCTTCGTTGGGGGTCTTGTCTTGTCTTGTTCAGTATCCACCCAGGGCTTTGATACAACACTTCCCTCTTCCTGGGATCCTTCTTCCTCTCTAAGCCTTTTGCAGTACTTCCTCAAAAGGATTTTTTTTTTTTTTTTTTTTTTTTGGTACCAGGGATTGAACCGAATGGTACTTAACCACTGAGACACATCCTCATCTATTTTTTAAAAAATACATAAAAATTTTATTTAGAGACAGGGTCTAACTAAGTTGCTGAGGCTAAATTTGAACTTGTGATCTTCCTGCGTCAGCCTCCCTAGCCACTGAGATTATAGGCCTGTGCTACCACACCTGGCCCAAAAGAATCTTCTCTGACACAACAACTAGATAAGGTTCCCCTATTATATACTCCTAGAGCCCCTTTACTTTCTCAACATTAACCATATTTTCACTAAATATTTGATTACATCATTTGTACTTCCTATAGGTGCTATATAATGTAAATTCTATGAGGGGTTGCTATGGATCTAATGTATATGTTACGTTTTTCCAGGAACTTAGCACAATATCTGGCATATAAGAGTTTAACTGCATGAGTAGAGTAAATGAGGGAAGGAAGGGGGAAGAGACAATGTCAAAATGGCTTTAAGGATACTGGAACTTAAAACTCTGAGATAGAGACATTTGAAGATTGAATTATCACACACAGATACTATAGTTTGTCTAGAACATATACCATGTACATGGCCATAAATCTGTATGTCATTGGTTAATGCTGGACTGTTCGTATTATGGCTTGAACACTGTCTTAACAAAATTATGCATTCTTAATCTTTTTAATTTTTTTGTGGGGAATCACTCCATCTTCACTCGTAGTTCTGATTTTCCATCTATATTTTACCAACCTGTATTGTTTGTGTGTTCATTTAGTTTAAAGATTCATTTATTCTTTCATTAAGTAAATACTTATTGAATAGCTACTATGTGTGACCTGAATTTATTTTTTTAGATTTTCGGTGAGTGTGCTCGAGAGGTAGAGAAGAGTTATTATTTGTAATATCCAGAAGGAGATCTCTACTCATAATTCTTATGCTAAATCATCGTACAATTGAGGTTAAATTGGGTGACTTTAGATAAGTCAGTTAACTTCTTAAAGAATCAGTGTTGCATATTTTTTTTTAAAAAAAGGAAAGATCTTAAGATATCTTTTAGGTCCAAAGTAATGTGATTCCATTACATCATACAATCCCTATGTTGAGCAATTTTGAATTAATAAAACCTGATAATATAGGCAGCAAAACAAAACTGGGTTTTAGTAAATAATTTTCAATAGCATTCACTAAAAGACCAAACCAAATAAAAATATGTATCTTTCTACTTCCTAGAGGAAGGGAGAAAATATACATAAGGCATGATTGTGAAATTATCGAAACTTTCAATGTGCTTCTCCATCTTCTCCTTATGATAAGGGTTATCTATAGTCAGAGATATGGGGATATGCTGCCTAAAAGGAGAACATAGAAAACCAAACCAACAGAAATTTCTTGTAGCGTACACAAAAATGCAAGATGTAGTCAAATTATCAGGAAAAGACTTCAATGATCAGAAAAGTCCATCTAGTTCAAAATAAGCATCAAGGGTTAGAGAAGAAAATTTCTTTAATGGATCATGCTCTCTGCCAAATTGTTTTAGATCAGTACTAGGAATAAATGGAGAGAGAGGGGAGTTGTTATACTCGCTGTTAATTAATACCTAGCATGAGATGAGGGAAGATGGGCAGGGACAATCATGTGAAGACAAGACATTTAGAATGCCAGCAAGACATGAGGCTAAATAACTGCTTATACATTCATATTAGCAGCAGGAGTATGGACTGGTCTCTAGAAATGTAGGATGTGTTTTCAGTATCTGATACTAAAGGTATCTTCTGTGATATCAGGCCAACTCTTAATCCAGGGGATTCCCAATGTGGTGAATATTTTCACTGAACATGAGCAATCCATCCTGTGCTAAGTAACCCTGAAAGTGGAGAGAAATAAAGTGTGCTCATGATATCCTTAGGAATTGCAATATAAAATAACAGTAGTAAAATACAGTAATTATAACACACTTGATAAGTGTTTATTCTATAAAAGACTTTGCTCTTTGTATTAATACATATTAACTCAATATTAATTCATCCCTAATACTTTCAAATATGAGAGGATACCCATATAACTACAAAATATTCACTTGAACTTGGAAATTTAAGGAATTATAAAAGAGTGGAATAAATAAATTATAAAATACCAGAATAGAATATTTAGAACAATATTTCTCAAATTGATATCCCCCCCCAAAAAAAAACTATCTGGATGTTTGGCACACCATATACTTAATCAAAATCTGATTCAGTGCCTCAGAGTTAACTTTGAGATGAGATAGTGTTTCATAAAGATCAATCCAGGGACCTAAGACTTTTCAAAGAGCAAGGGAACTTTTTGAATGTTAAACAACTGAGTGTCATATAGAAATCATTGTATGAGGAAAAAATCTATAAGATTTAAGGAGGTGAATGATTAGAATTTAATAGACTCTGTGTCAGTCATCTATACTCTGAGATTAATAACATCATTAATATTATGCTCAAGTTCTAATCTCCTTAAAGAAAACTAAGACACAGATCATTGTAACATATTAGGGTAAATTATCTATTTTATAAGGTTCAGAAAGTAATAATAAAATCTAATATATAGAGTAGTAATCAAACAGAGATAGAAGCAGGAGAATAAGAATGTAAGACATGGGCCGTAGACTAATATTGAGCAATGCAGCATTACTATTAAAGTCTTACATAATTTTGGATGTAATTATAGAGACTGAGAAGTCTCACACTGCACCATCTGCAAGCTGGAAAATAAGGAAAGCCATTGGTATAATTCAATTTGAGTCTGAGGATGGAAGAACTAGAAATTCATCCACAAAATAATTCAATCTTCTATTTGGAATACCCTTAAAAGGTTGAATTGTATCCTCCAAAAAGTATTTTAAAAATCCTAATCCCTAGATCAGGATGTGATTTTACTTAAAATAAGTAATTGCAGATATAAGATAGATGAGGTCAGACTGGAACAGAGTGGGCTCTTAATCCAATATGACTTGCGTCCTCACAGGAGGAGAAGTTATAAACAGGGAGAAAGTGGGCTCATGGAGATGGGAGAAGCATTTGTAGTTAGGCACCACCAGCCAGGGCTGGGGCTACTGGAAGCTGGAAAATGAAAGGAAAGATATCCTAAAGGCTTAGCTGGTTTCCTTTCTTCCATGTTAATTTTCACTACCAAAGACACTATGTTTTCTCCTTATTTATTTATTTTGTATAGTGTCTTTCTCAACAAGCAGGGCAGGACTGTGGATTTGTTCCTAACCACATCACATGCACCTACATCTGTGCTTGACAGATAGTAGGGCTCACTAAGTACTTGTTGAATAAGTACTCCTGACTTAACCAATGCCCTATACTCAACTGTCCCTTACATACTTTTATGACACACTTGAGCCAGTTTTATCATGATTCTTGGAGAAATGGACCTTTTAGTCTAATTCTACTTTTATGAAAATTAAGCAAATGGTGAGAAAACAATTATTAGGTGTATGTTTTAAAATATTTTTAAAATAATAAATGCAAATTCAGCTGGATTTTGTAAATGACCTACATTTATAAAATGGAGCAACAAACATTTGCTCTTTTCCTCTGTGAAGCCATCCTGCCCACCTCTTTCCCTCCCAATCACTGATTCTTTCTCTTTCATAAATGTTCATTGAGTTGAAGCATGATACCATAAATCTGAAAGCTTTGTAATTGTGAATCATTGAAGAAATGTTAAATTGAGTACATTATATTATACAGTTATAGATATAGATTTTGAAAAAGTTTTTGTTAACTATCCTGAAACCATAAAATTGGCTAAGGAACACAAATACGATTTATACAGTTTTGGATAAATGTACGGGACTTAATTTAGTTGTGAGCTTCTTTTACATTTTACTTTTCTGTTTTTGGATTTTTTTATGAGTGAGGAAATATACTGGATAGGATCTGGACAGGAAAGAAGTTTAACAAAAATGGTTAAGAGTAAAAGCATGTATGCTTTAGTAACTGATTATTGTGGAAAACAAAACTAGGAGGAAATTTTCAAGTTCCCCTTTAATACGTATTTTGAGTTATCAATATTTCTGCTTTGCCAGAAGCAGAATTCAATAAGAAATTACATCCCAACTACTGAGTCAACAAGGAAGTGAAAAATAAAGAAATGTACTTCCTCCTTCGTGGTTTATGTGATCCTTCATGGTTTATGTGATATTATAGCTTTCTAACTGGTCTTTCATTAATGTATTTAAACTATTTCCAAATTGAACTTTCTATTACAGAGTAAAGATGTTGTGTAAGATTCAAAACCTTAAAAACTAAGCTCCAATTTCAGAAGAATTCAATTTAAACATGTTTCAAAACATGACTGCTTTATTATAAGGCCTCAGTACACATTTTCATTATGATTTTCCATAAGGCTTCTGTTGAAATCTATTTCCTATTCTTATAACAAAATGCCCAAGTTTGGGTAGTTTATGAAGTAAAAAAGTTCATTTACATTTATAATTTTGGAGGCTGAAAAATCCAAGATCAGGCTGCTCCACTTACTCGGCCTCCTGTGAGGGCCCCTTTACTGTGTCACAACATGGTTGAGAATTAGAAAGGCTGTGGGTAGAAGAAATAAACTACATTTTACTTTACGACAAGTTCTGCTCTTACATTACTAACCTGGTCCCACAAGATCTAGAAATCTGGTTAGAGAGCATTAATCCATTCACCAGAGGCTCCTAGGCCTCACCTCCTAAAGATTATGCCACCTCCCAACACCTTTGGGAAACACGTCTGAACCATATCCAAACCACAACCTCTTCTAGCTTCTTTCCACACATGCACAGGAGCCAAACTGGACTATTCATTCATTCCTCCATCGTACCCATGAGTTCCTCCTCTGTTCCTTCATTAAACTCTCCTCTCTCTCTCTCTCTCTCTCTCTCTCTCTCTCTCTCTCTCCTTCTCCCTGGAGCACCACTCCTCACACAGCCTTTCATCAAATCCTTCTCAAAGCCTACCCATAAGTTTTCTCATGAAGCCTTTCATGCTCTCCCCCAATGTGACCTGTTCTCTTTTCTGAACAGTCACAGAACTTCACACCTTCCTGAGGAGACTGAGATGTCCTTGTTTATGTCACAGTTGTTTCTTTGTCTCAATCCTTCTTGCCCATCCACCTCTTTCTGGTTTTGTAGGGTCCCAGACTAAACTCTGCTTACCCTCAGCGTAGAATTTCTCTATTGAATGTGTTGCATCAGTGCTTCTTCATTTATAAAGTTGCCCAGGTATCATGAAAGGAACTGTGAAATCACTATTGTTGATCTGCTCTGCAGCCAACCTAGGTGTCCTCAGCTGACCTCCTGAAAAGGTAAGAGGACAACGATGCCTTGTTGTTCTCATTCCTGAAACCTCTTAGAGAGCACACATTGGGCTGGGCACTGTGGGGCAGGCCTGTAATCCCAGTGGCGGGGAAGGTTAAAATGTGGATAGTGAGTTCAAAGCCAGCCTCAGCAACTTAGTGAGACACCGTCTCAAAATAAAATAAAAAATAAAAAATGCTGGGAATGTGGCTCAGTGTTTAAGTGTCCCTGGGTAAAAACAAATGAAAAAAAAAAAAAAAACAGAATACATGAGTACATATACACATACACACAGAGAGGGAGAAAAATCCCTTTGAAGAGTATCAGACTGGGGAAAGAAAAGTGTGAGTAGTCATTTAACTAATTAGGTTTCATCTGGAAGATAAATGGTCTGGATCACATCTATTTAATTTTCCTACCTCTGAAATTTAATTATTTTAAATAACATCATGTTAAAATCTGAAAGAAGAAAGGCACTGACTCAGTTATGTTACACAGTATATAAACTGACCACTAGAGAAACATATTCCTGGATAAAAAAAAATTGTGTTCTCATATCATGCAGCTTTTTTAAAGATGAAGGAATTCAACCACATTTCTTCTTTGGTGGCTTTTAAATATCACTGTGTCACCAGGTCACAGTCTTTGCCATCTCATTTAGACATATGCCCCACATGTCCAGTATCTTACCCAATTGCTGCAACTTAAACTCCTGAAGAGGAAAGAGAGGGGATTCAAATAATCCCAATGGAAAGCATTAGTTTTATGTTTGTTCGTTTGTTTAGTTCTAAGAGGGAATTTATTAGATTGACTCATAAAGTCAGAGGCTGAAGAGTTTCACAATGGCGATCTGAGGGCTGGAGAGACAAGGAAACCAGTAGTTGCTCAGCCCAAGAAGTTGGAGCCTCAGAGTGAGAGAAGAGAGCAAAAGAGAGAGAAAGACAAAGCAAGCCTGCACCTGACTGATGCAGCCAGAGGGTCAAGGCCTGAAAGCCCCTGCAGAGCTACTGATTCCAGTCATGTTCAAAGGCTGAAGAATGTAGAGTCTGATGTCCAAGGGCAACAGCCTCGGGGAAGCACATCTGCTCAGGAAGAGAGAGCAGGGCAGAGCCAGCTTTTCTCTTCTGCATTTTCATTCCAGGCTTCTACCCTATAGGACGGTGCCACCACATTTGGGCAGGTCTTCCCCACTCAGTTCCCTGACCCACACTCCAATCTTCTCTGGAAACATCCTCACAGACCCACTAGATTTTCCAATTCTTTACTACTGTTCTAAGCATCACTGAATCCAGTCAAGTTGGCTAACAAAATCAACCACCAAAGTGGGATTAAATATGAAAACAGATAGACCCCATTATTAAACTACCATCTCCTATTTGGGGTGGGACAGAAGGAACACAGGCAGGTACTTCTAGACTGAGAGATTCTGAGCTTCCCATCCTGAGAGTGGAGAGGTCAAATAGACCAGCAAGATCAAGGAGGAGATCAGCAGGGGTGGGCTGACTCATGGATGCAGATAACTGGCTGAGGTTTTGGGGTTGGGGTGGGGAATCTTCAGCTCAGACCACTCTAAACAGAACAGTTACATCAGGGTAGGGCTTCATTCTGTCTCCTGGTACAAGAGAAGCCTTAAACTTCAGTAGAAAGTTGTGTTGGTATCTCCAAGAGGAGACTGGAGAGATTTGGTTCTAGGACTGGACAGGTTATTCAAAATCCTACCCATATTTTTCCTCTCAGGGTTACATTAAGAGTCAGCTTGAGCCAGGTACAGTGGCACACATCTGTAATCCCAGCAACTCAGGAGGCTAAGGCAAGAGGATCACAAGTTCAAAGCCAGCCTCAGCAAATTAGGGAGGCCCTAAGCAACTCAGTGAGATCCTGCATCAAAATAAAAAAACAGGATGGGAATGTGGCTGAGTAGTTAAATGCTCTAAAGTACCAATCCTTAGTACCAAAAAAAGAAAAAAAGAGACATCCTAGAAAGAGGGTGGGCCTTTGGGCTGGTCAGAGCATTAGTTTTTTAATGGGAATTTATAAAGAATCTGTTCAAAGATAGCATTTGAATATTCAAGTGTTCTAATCAAGATGTAGGAATATTTTACTATTCTACTACTGTGCTTTCATTCCACTTAAAGAAATTAACTCATACAGATTTAATCAAGTCTATTTTTTAAAAGAAGGAAAATTAGAATTCAGAGTGCTTCATGCAGGATGCACAAAGCTTCAAAGGTCAGCATTGAGGGAAAACCAGATGACAAGTACATTGTTTTTTTATTCTTGATTCTGCCCATAATTCCTCATGGGAAAATCTGTAGCTCTACATGCTTGTTCAGAAGTGAATTTATTAGGAAAAAAAAAAAGATAATTTCTTCCTACTCTATTTATTTATATTTTGTAAATATTAGGAAGTAATTTTACATCTATATCTGAATATTAAAAATACAGTTTTGTTTTAATATACAATATACTTTTACGAGTCATGCACATAAAATAGTACTATTAGGAATGCTTCTTTATAACATAGTGATTACCTGCCCCAACGGAGCATATAATTATAAAGCAGTAAGGCCAATTCTAAGTTGTGCATAGAACCAGTAACTGTGTCATTAAGGCAATTAAAAGATTTATTGAATGTTGGTTAAAAGTAGATTGACAATGACATTAAAGAATAAAGTGTAATTTATTTGGTGCTACTTGGTGAATGAATGCCTCTAAATACAAATCATCTCACAATACCATATACAATATACTTTCAATTACAACTCAAACATAAGGTAACTTGCAAAACCACATGGCTGTACTCAATATACAACAATTGTATTTTTTTAAAGAAAGGAAGAAATCTAGCAATTAATTAAATTAAGGTGCAGTAACTTTTTCAAATAAAATATTAGCACCATACAGATAAAATAATCTAAACTATTGGCCTTCTCATTCTTCTTAAATAACCAAATATAAACATTTTTTTTTCAGAGCACAAATATTATTTTGCAAAATCAGTTCTATGGTAGTTAATATGTATTTATTTGCTTTTTTCCCCTCTTTTTGCATGTTTTCCCCTAAAGAAAAATATGAAGTAGAAACATTCACAGGATATGAAAACCAAACAAATAAGCAAATCTGACCAAACCAAGTACTGTCCTTCAGCAATGAGTTCCAACTGAAGCAAAAGTGGACATTTCCCGGCGTATGGTACTGAAAGGAGACAGTTCGAGCTCTGTGGTGTACTCGTTGTCATTGTCATCACTGGTCACTGTGGAAGACTTCTGGATGCATTCTTCGCAGCAACAGCAGCAGCACTCCATGAACGCACGACTGAAGGGTTTGCAGAGACAGAAGAGGAGGACGGGGGTAACGCAGGACTTAAAGAATAAAAGAAACTGACTGATGATATTAAGTAGGTCCATTGTCTGCTGTGAAACTCCGGTAGCCATGTAGGCAGTGACAATATTGCAGATATTTTCAGGAATAATGCAAAACCCATACAAAATGGTCAACGCCACTACTGTACAGTTCATCTGGCTTTCTAGTTGGATCTGCCGCTTATTCCCTCGGGTAGAGGCTTTCTCTGCTTTGCGGATTTTCCTTGCAGTCACTAAAGAGCAGGTGATGGTGAAAAGTGTGGGTAGACAAAAGTAACAGCCAAAATACCACCAGAGTCTCGCGCTGTCATAGGTGAGGGCTAAAACGTAGATGGTGTCCGGTAAATCGGGAGAGATCTTTATGACACATCGTTCCGCAGGAGCCCGGCCACTGAACCCCAGATCCTCCTTGCTCAGCTGGCGGAGAACGACCTCTGGAAGGGCCAGCAGCAGAGCGCCAACCCAAATCACAGCAAGTTTGGCAGTCGTTGAAGAACAGTTTTCGATCATCTCATAGTACATTTGTACATTGGTGGCAGCGCGGAAGCGATCTATACACAGCGCACACAAGGTGAAGGTAGTAACTCCTAGAGAAGCAACCTGCGGGATGGGGAGAACCAAAAAACATTTATTCTGGGCGCTCTCTGAAAAGATCAATGCACTAAGAAATAAACGCAGATTGGTGAGAGAGAACCGTTTGCAGAAGGAGTCATGGGTAACTGGAGTGGTGACTGCAGCTGAATCACTGTAAGATTAAAATAGAAAAATATTTTAATGGCTATACAGTGATGCAGTGATGTAATAAAAGAAAAAAAATTAGAACCGGAAACATCTATAAAGATCAGTTATTTCAATACCATTTTATTATAGATAAGAACTCAGAGATTCTAAGAATTTCGGACAACCTGAAAATGCCTGCCACCTAGAGATCCAGATAAGGAGTAAAGATAAGGGTTATGCCCCACTTTCATTACTGAAAAGACAGGTCACCGTTTTCCAGCATGGGGGTCAATAGTGTGCCTTACACACCGCAAGCAATCAAGAACACTGTTTCCAAAAAGCCAGATAATGAAAAGCATGTTTCCCACAGCAGTATCTGCCAGTCCGGATGAGGGTTTCAGGTTAGTTTTAGCTGGACAGATGAGGCCAGGTGCCCAGGTATGCAGAGGTGGGACACAAAGCCGGGTCTGATATAGGTAAGGATTATGGCAAAGACCCATTTTTAATTTGAAATTTCCTAAATACTGACATCTTTAGGAGTGTAAAAGGGGAAGAGAGAGAGAGAGAGAGAGAGAGAGAGAGAGAGAGAGAGACAGAGAGAGACAGAGACAGAGACAGAGAGAGAGACTAGCCTGCATAACCTGAGTTGGAAGTAAATTGGGGTTTCGATGTGCGTAAGGAAAATAAATCCTGACACACTCTAACTGAGTACCTGCACTTACATGGCATTAGGACCAGAATTCACATTATCTATTTTTGATTGTCAAAAGAATCAAAAATGTATTTACAATCACCCAGGTGCTTGGTATAGGCAAACACAAATCCTCTCTGGAAGAGTGCACCTTATAACCAGGCCTCAGAAAAATCTCATAGATAAAATTCAAGGGAACATGAATTTACAAAATCTAAACGAATAACAAAAGTAAAGAACCAATAATATGCTCCTATGTTTTTCACACAAAGGTTTTTCAAAGAATATAAAAATATATTCCTAATATAAACAGAATTAATTTGCCTATATTAAGTATTACACATACTTTAATCAGCACACAGATAAATATATACCCAACACAAATACATATTTATTGATATCAGCTCTATGCCAAGCTTAATATTAGGGGTGAAAGACATATAAGAAGGAGTCCTTTTCTCCCAAGAGGGAGAGGATGGTTCTCACAGTTACAAAATAAACATAGCACTTGCCTAGGAGCATCAAATTTACTCAGATATTTTTGGAGTAATTTATGTAGTTTAGTGCTTATTAATGTAGCCATTATTAATATGAAGGTAAGGTAAAATGCTAGTGAGGCTTCAGATAAAACAGGATACTAAAAGAAAAGTCCTAAGTGGATGGAATGCTTTAAACTATACCCCAGAAACCTGAGTATATGCATTCAGTCTCCTCTGTGGTCTGGTGGGAATGTTTAAGAAACATAGTTATAGGTCATGACTTGGTCAATGGATAAAAAAAAATATGTATAATGTTAATATCTGATTTTTTTAAAGTCAATGTGATCCTGTTGACAAAAGGAAAACCATTTGCCATACAATTTTAGTACTTGAAACATTTGTTGTTTATCTACTGCATTCAAGCTGTCACTGTCCCCAGAGCTATGGCAACTTGCCTTGTGAATTCTGAGAGTTCAATGTCAAATAATCTCTCCTCTTCTCACACACTGCACAGTGTCTACTAGTTAGAATATAGAAAATACCAACATTATTCCATGCCATGACGAGTCTCATGCTTATTAAGGGAAACATGCCAAAAATGAGTTATAACAGGTTTTTAATTACGTGATAAATCAAAAATAAGGAAAAATATGATTAACTGAGCTCTAAATCAGTACAGATAAAGAGCTCATTATAACAACTCTTGTTCTCCAAGAATTGATTGTTTCAGAAATCCCCCCTAAAGACTAGTATAAGAAACATCAGTCTAATATGACTGGGAAAAAATAAAAGCCATTCTATATTTACCTTGTAAAAATTAACTTTGAAACTAATGAGTTGTTAACCCTGATGGAAATTTGTTTTTAATCTATACTGGAGACCAAAAATAATTCTAACACTGGCTTCAACATTGTGTGATTATCTTCTGATTATGCTTTTTTTTTTAATATCAGTAATTGCCACACTTGAGGAAATCTGAGGATGGCCTGCCATTATCTAAAGGCTACATCAAACAATATTGTTCTACTTTACTTTATAGATTTTCTACACTTTGGATTTAAGGTTTTCAAATGCTTTGATTCATTTCTCTTAACAATATAAAACAAAATTTCAAGTTGTCAGATATATGCAAATACTCAGTAAGCCTCTCTGTGTAGTTTTCAGTAAGGCAAATCTTTGTGCATGGTTCTCTGTCATTATATATCCTGAATCAGTCCACAAATATGAAGTTAAGGCTGTATGCTTTGCATTCTTTTTAAATTATGAGTAACATTTCTAATAAAAGGAAAGCTCCATATTATAAAAATACTAGAGTCTCTGAGAAGAGGCAGTCTGTTAGAGGCTCAGCATATCATTACTTTCAAAAAGCAAACAACACACAAAGGATAGCATCTTCTCCTCTACTAATCTCTATAATTACCAGTGTAGAGATTTTCAAAAATCTGAACCAATTATCAGAACTGCTAGCATTTGCATCTCTACCTCCAACTTGGTTTCAGAGGAGTTCATGAGAGGTAACAGTGAATGCACGAATGTGGGTGGATGTGGATTAGGATGGGTGTGTTAGATTGCCAACTCTAGTTATCAGAAGCTGTGCTGCACATTCACTCTTAATTAAAAGAACATTTTCCAAAAATCAAGAGAACATTTTCTAAGTTCCACATATTCCATCTCACAAGACAATGAAAGCCAGGTGTGTCACTTATAGATGCTCCAACGTTTTGCTCAAGAATTATTTTGCAGTGCATTTTATTTACAGATGCTCATTTCTTCAGACATGATTCCCAAAAGCTTTAGCACCAATTAGAATCTCAAACATATTTGATCTGTAGTCTTCTTGACAAATCACAGATGGAGGGATCCTTTCCAGTTTTCATACACTAAACTCAAAAATCTCCTGTATACAGCTTCCCATTTTCCTAATTGTACTTCTCACTGATAACATCCTCTGTGGTTAGGATCCAGCTGAAACAGGGTGAGCAATCCAGAAAAGTCACAGGAGTAACAGAGAGAGTTGCTGAAGGAGCCAATAAGGAAAGCAGAGTTGCCCCAGGTGCAGACAGTACTTTCAGCGTAGAGGCCAGCAGCAACTGCAGCCCAAATGCCACTCCTAGACATCCTTGCTCTCCTGCTGCCACTGCCTGCAGTGTGACTTCATATATTTATGCACCACATTTTGCAATGTGGAAAAGCAAGAATGTGGGAAGGTCCTGCTCAGTCCTTCTCCAAATCATTATAGAAGGCAGTAACATATGTAAAGAATTAATTGCACACCTCTGAATGGATTGATAAAAATCATCTGAATGAGTGGTATTGGCCTAGTTTCTACTTAGGCATATATGAAATTTATCCATGTAATTAAAATTCCTAAGCGTTGTGATAACATGAAAAGATTTCCATCACAATTTTAAATGTACTTGTTTATGTACAGCTTATTAAAGATTCTACCAAGATGAATAGTGCAATTATATGCAATTATAAAACTGTATCACGAATGCTGGATCTTCTACATTTAATGACCATATCTGATTGCTAAAATTCAATATCACTATGAAATATGCTCCTGGGAGGAAAGCTGTTAAGCGTTGGCTTAGAAGGGTAGTACTTTGAAGCAGCATCCTGAGATGGAATGAGATGAAATCTCTTATGATTAAATTGCAATAGGAGGAATAATTAACAGCAGCAAAAGCAGAACTGTAAACACTTTTAAAAGAAAATACTATTAACTTTGAGAATTTCAAGATCAGAGGAAAGCTGGAAACAGAAAATTTTCACTATTTGGGGAACTAAGATATTGAGTTTTGTGAGGGAATTGGCATCAAAATTCAGAAATGGCAAGGGAATCAAAACAAACAACTCTGAGATCTTTTTTCTTTTTCAAACAACAATGTTCTGTTGTTCTTTGTATCCCAGCATGACAACAATAAAGCTCCTTCAGCTCCAGCCCTGTCAACATCCAGAGCAGTTGAGCTCTGAGCAGTTGTGGCCACCTACGGGCATTGCTACAAGGCACAGGAGAGACTCAGCAGAAGTTGAGGCCTGAGAATTTACACATGGAAGTGGCAGCCCCAGTGCTAAAGCAGGGGGTCAAGGGCCACTCTTCTTGATCACCCCTATGATGTACTGTTCCCATTTCAGTATTATCGTGGCTTTCTTGAACTCCATTTTTATTTGCAAGGAGAGCCACTACATTAATGCTATGTGTGGGGGTGCATGTGTATAAATATATATTCATTTTTTGAGACAGAGAAACTACCAAATATGTTATACTGTGCTTGCTGCTAGGAACAATGATGAATCTGTCCTTAAGGGAGTTGGAATCTAAAGAGGAATTTTTTGACTATCCCACACCTGCTGCTACACATTCAACAAATTAGTTTATACACAGAATGACTCGTTACAGTCTATTAGAGGGATTGACTCCATTATGCACAATTCCTGACATGTTTGCAGTGACTTCCCTTGCTCAGAACACATCCACATATGCTTGGAAACTGTACTTGAGAATCACTGGCTTAAAATAAAAATGGTAGACAAATATAATTCCAAAATATTTGGAAATTGCTACAGATGCCTAACTAGTTTCCCCAAGCTGACCAAATAATAAGATCTCCCTTATAAACATTTTCATTTCAGGGGATATGATCTAATTCCTTGTAAATATTATCACTGTCTTAGTTAGCCTATTAGATGAAGATAACCTTGGGATTTTGGTCATTTGACATATGGCTTTTTAACATCCATAAAAACCTAGGACAGTAGCATGCCAGTAGCATTTAAATGCCAGTACTTTAAACCATGCATTTAAGTCTGTGGGCCCAGAAGTAAAAAATAAATAAATAAATCTGTGAAATGCGAAGATAACACATGCACACAAAGGCAAGATAATGCTGAAGACCACCCAGAATTGAGATCTCAATATGTTCTTTGTTGTTTTTGACATTCACAGTAACCCTCATAAAGTTGTTAAAGGTTTGCTCCTGGGTAGGAAAAATAAGAAAGGAACAGGAAAGAACGCCATTGGCTTTATATGTTATTTTCATAATACATAGGATCTTTTGAGGTTTAAATCTTTTGAGGTTTACACACTAATACATTTTAGGAATCAAAGTTGTGCTTTTGAAATATTTGTTAATTTGAGATTTATAAAGTACTTCGTAATGAATACTACAGGCTTGAATTATTCATATTATATAATAGTTTCATTGTATTCAAAACTTTTAAGTGTTTTACTAACCTTAACTGGACTCCATTTTGAAATCATTTTAAAAGGATTATTTCTGATTACAGTCAATGTGCAAATGATTCTAGCTAATGGCCTAGATATTCCAGAGGAAATTCAGTACCATGACAGATAACTTATCTTTCCCTTGCCTCAGTTTCCTTAATAAAGGGAAGGGGAAATAGATATTCTTCCCATTATTATGGATACTGAAAAGAAAATAAACCACTGGAGTGAGAAAAAAATAAATCTATATAATATAGAGGATTTTTAAAATATAATGGAAAGTTTTAGGAATGGCTTCTAGAGTTACCTTTTAAATTTTGTTACAGAAACAAACTAACAAAAAGTAGGTGGTCCAATCAGGATAATGAAGAGCACAAATGTGGTCACCTGCATGGAAATGGTATATCTCTTCAGCTATTCCTTTATCACCACTGGCAAGACTGGATTTAGAGAAATCCATGCAGTATCTATGTGAAACCCTTCAAATGTTTCATCCCTCTCTTAAACTTGTGTTTTTGAAATCATGAATTCCAAATTTCAGTTTAGCTCTTGTATTAACCAATTTAAGACAGCCATTTTATATCAGTGAGAAATTAATGGTGAGAAATTAATCCATCCTACAGGATATGTGGCAACAGTGACTTCAGGGAAAGATTTAGAGTAGAACTGTCTTCTTCCATAGTAAGGAAAAAAAATGCACTGCTCTGTCCATCATGAATTAATTTGAAGATTAATGGTTGCCTAGGTTTCTGTTAAAAATAAAACAAGTGGAAAGAAACCTATAAGGCAAAACAGTTAGTAATTGAGGTAGAAAGCTTAATTTACAGATCATGACATTATTGGATTTCATTGTCTCTCCTGCTCCACTTTCTAATTCAATGAAAATATCAGGCCCTGAGGAAACCTGAATTACATTAAGTCCATGTTCATTCAAAATAGTATGAAGGAGTGTACAGATGCTCTATGAAAACAGTAATCCATGGGGAGTCTGTCTTTTCTATTACTCCATTTCTCAGAAGCTTACTACCAGCTAAAGGGATGAAGCAACTATGAAGAATAAGAGTAACCTGTGAAACAGACCTCAGAGAGCACTTCTCTTTTTTCAGTACAACTCTTATTAAATAAACACTACCTTTTGCTAAACTTTTAGTACTACAAATCAAGATTACCACTGATTGGGGTCGGGGGAATGATCAAAGACCTTCTAAACAAAAAAAAAAAAAAAAAAGAACTTCTAAGCAAAATGCCCTTTATGTGAAATTAACTCTACATATTTAAGTACAGTGAAATGTCTGGAATACATTAATTTTTATAAAATAGAGTAATTTCTAAAGAAGGTTATGATAACAGGCATTCTAATCTAACTTCTATTTCATATAAAAAATGTTTAATACATCTATTTATGAGTTGTCCTTTGTTTACAAGTGACCCTCAGAAACAAGGACTTTATTGTTAAGAAAACCCATTCATTTGAGCCATGAATGATAACCTATTATAACTCAGTGGTTGTGGGACCTACAACAGTCAGGAGAAAAGCAGGATGAGCACAGGATAGAGTTTCCTTTGAAACCCTAAATGTCCTGGGCTTGTGCCTGTGGCTTCCAGCATTTTCCATAACCTTCCTCCTTGCAGCACTTAGGGCAACTTCCCCATGAAAAGAGTACTGCTTTGAGCACCAACAGGGACAGCATGTTTATTGATGACCTTTTATAAAAGGTCTTCATTACAAAGCACACTATGGCAGTAGCACATGTCAGAGTTTTCAAACCAAAAGCAGCAAGGAGATTTGCCTCACCCTTCTCAAGTACACACACATCTCTGGAATGAAATAGAGCTTTTCACTACCAAGCTTTGGCAAAGAGAAGGCATCTTATTCTTATCTACATTACTGATGTTTTGTTTTTTTTTTTTTTGGTGCTGGGGATTGAACCCATGGCTTTGTGCATGCGAGGCAAGAACTATACCAACTGAGCTTATCCCCAGCCGCATCACTGATATTTGATCTAACTCACCCACATAGAATAAATATTCATCTTGACTGCTCATGTGATTCCTGAAGTCATGGCCTAAAAAAATATTTTGAAGGCAGCAACTATCAACTGTCATTAATGACCTCATTTACACTTTCTGTTCTCTTGCTTAAGCTTAATAACATGCTCACACTTATTTAAAAAACAATTAAGGTTATTTAAAACTGACATATCAGCCTAAAACATCTCTTGATTCCATAGATCTCTTCTTTTCCTTTATACTCCTAGCTTAAATTAAGATTTTCTTTCAAGTATTACTTTTGTAGCACAATGCATTCCTTGTATAGTTTTAAAAATCCATTTAACAACAGTTTGTCCTATGTTATTATTTAACTATAAATTTTTGTGTTCATTAATATAGTAATGCAAATTAAGCAAAATTAGCATCATTTGTCCTAAGATAAAAGCTAAATATTGGAATCAACATTAAAAAATTTTATTTTCCATGCTTATTCTCAGTAATTATGAATTCATTTCAAAAGTATAATTTCCCCCAAGATCACATTCTAGTTTTCAATCCTTGGTATTATTATAAGATTCCTAATAAAAATTAAGTGGACTTAATTTATTAATTATTAAATTAATTTTGGTTTGTGCACCTGTGGGTCCTGATGAATATCCAAAGAACAGGAACAAATTTTACCTATTTCTCTTTGTGACTAATGACAATCATTTGCATGCTGGTGCTCCCAAATTAAAAATTAAATTATTTGTAACTGGATCATTATGATTTGAGTGATACTGAAAAAACACATTTTAAGATAAAATTTCTAAGCTTTTAACAAGAATTCTACCATTGATATTCTGTAACGTAAGTATTCTTTCTTCATTCAATCCTCTATAAAAAGCCAATGTTTCTAAATCTCACATCTTAGTGTGAATTATTTTATCAGTTACTTTTCCTATATGAGGGATTTGAATCAAGAAGACAGTAAATTTAGGAGGAAAGACCCTGAAGGTGAGGAGTATGGAAAAGGGACTGTTTTGGGGGAAAAATGGCAACCTTGAATCAACCTTGAATTGAATCAGTAAGAATGACTTACTCCACCTAGGAATCAAATCAATGATCTTGGTTCATTAAGGCTATGAACCACTCAAGTGTGCAGATAGATAACATTGAAAACCATCATAAATTCACAAACTAAAATATTCTGTCTCTAGAATGATTTCAGAACTGAGATTATATCCCATGTTTTATGGAAGCTTTGTAGAAACTACCTGTACCTACCTTGCAAACATACAGACTTCATATTAAGGGTTACAATAATCTTATTGTCCACTCAACCCTGAAATTTTAGTTTGGATCATTTCTTCTAGCACAAAGAATACTGTTCTAATTAGGAGATTTAAGAATTAGTCTTATCAACAAGGTTAACTAATTATGGGACCTTGGCAGGTCAATTTGGGGAGAGGTGGAACATCTGGAGCACCCCTGCAGAATGGGAGCAGAGTGCCGTGTCAGACACAAACCTCCATGCCCAACAGTCTGTTCATCCTTCTTCTCCCACAGTCTACATCTCAGACACAGGTCCATATGTTTCCAGTGGGACACTGTTAAATCTAGTTGTGACACATAAAAATGTCATTAAACATGGAAGAATTCTATCAAGGTCCACGCAGCATTAGCATAACAGTTAAGAAGATAGACCCTCACCTCATGTACCCTCACTCTCACTACCTCAGACAGACGCATAAGTTCAGACCTCTCTAGCTTTTGCAGACATATATACTTCCTATTCTCTGTTGAAAGATGCTTTCCTGACATAACCATATACTTTGGGAGCCCTCAGCATCTCAGGGCAAATCCTCACTCTTGAGTGTACCCTTGAGATGTTAACCAGTTCTTGGGAAAGTCCATTTGTTATGCTTCCCACTGCCCCATTCTACAATAGCATCCAAAGTAGCTCCCTGGCCAGCCTCCTAGACTCTCTCCGGTCAAACTGAATACTACATATATTCTTGAGATTTTCAGGTTTAGAAAAAAAAAAAAGTAAACTCGATCTAATGTACTATAATTACACTGATAAATAAACTAAGTCAAAAATTTTAAATCTGATTTATTTAATGTCCTCATCACTGATAAGAACTCATAAATGCAAAGCAGAGATGGGGTTCCATATTTTTAAAATTCCATATTTTAAAACAACCTTCCAATCTGCTGAATTATCTTGCCAATTATGATGGGCTTCCTGTCTAAGAAAGCTTTAGAAAATAGGAAACCAAGATTAAAAATTTTCATAGTTGTAACTTTTCACCATGGATCTCAGATGTATAGGCATCTATAAAGATTAGTGATAAGAATATGATTGAAAAGAATGATGGAGAAAACAGTTTTTGCTCCATTTTTGTCACAACCGGGTCCATTCATAATGCTTTGTTAAAACCTCCACTATAGTATTTGTTATGTTGTAGAACATCATTCTACTTTTCTATAGCTTTAATAATAGTAGCATAACTATGATATTTGCCTTTGAAAAAATTGCCCTTCTTCTCCCATCTCTTCCTGCCCACTGCTAACATAGTGTCTCTCATTGAAGAAAAGCCCAATAAATGAGTAATGAATGGATGGATGGTGACTCAAAGAATACACAATAACACATTTGGAAAAAAGATTAGAGTAAATAATGAATTATTCATACTGTTCCTTAATCAGTTATTGGGTGTTTCATAATCCTTAAAAGCTAAATACCAGATAATAAATCTGGAAGGGAAGTAAAGTAAAATGCATGCTTCTGTTTACATTTTAGTGGCAAACTTTAGAAAATGGCACATTCTCTTTCCAATCAATGGTTAACTATTTGAAGTTTGAATTTGAATATCAGAACTTCTACTTCTTATGTTAAGATCCAAATTAGATAACTTCATCATGTACCATTCAGGAATGAAGTTATAAATAAAAGCACACTCTTACAAACTGGTTTTCTTTCCTGCTGGTGTCATCCACTAAAATTTTTCACTTGCACGGAAGTGTAGAAAATGATTACAAAGGGATTAATGGGAAATCATAAAATATTTGTTAAGCACCATTCCTACACACTGAGTCCATTTTCCCTGAGAATATTATTAGCAATTTCCAAATTGCTAATAAAACTGCATGTTTCCACTTAAAAGTCCATCAGAATACCGAATGACTAATATACAACTCAAGCAAATTTAGCATCTGCCATGCTTAATGGGCTCCAATTTGAATGTGGGTATTCAGAGAAATTGGTGTAACTTTGCAAACTAGTGTGGCCATGCCACCTTTAGCCTCAATACCCTTCTTTTCTTGCTTGTCAGTTCTAACTACAATTGAAGGCAAGAAAGAGCATTAGTTTCACTCACTTTAAACCAGTATTTCTAAAGCTATTGCAGAGGCTGGCTCTTCAGAGAACATTTTAGATTTGTTATATATTATCCCCTGACCAGAGGCCTGGTTTTACTTTTTACTCTCACACAGGAATATTGCATTCTAGTAAAATAAAAATACTGTTACATCTGAGATTATCTTACACCTTCTTGAAGACTTTTGCCCTACCACACATCATGAAGGCTATCAATTTTTTAAAGAGGAACCTTGATCACTCAAAACCCCCAATTAACATCCAAACAGAAGTAAATATTTGGTGATTGATCTAGATCATATGATACACTTACTCTGACTGGCTTCAATCCATCAAGTAATGAACAAAGAGCTGCTTGGTTTGCCATGCTCAAATCCTGAATGATTTGGCTTTAAACATTTGTTAAATTCTGAAGTAAGTGTTATGGTGGGGACTCCTCTGCCACTCTCCTTTTTAATCTATACCCAGACCTCCATCTCTAATCACATACATGATCCCCCCACTTTCCACATATGACTGTTGCTTTGATTATAGTTTTTTTTTGATTATAGTTTTTTACTGGTGACAATTTGATAGTGCTATATCTATGATGATGTCCCCCATTCATTCAAATGCTCGACTCTCCTACCCGCTTTTCCTACTATTTCATTTGTATTTGGTCTTTATGAGATGTATCAGGAGGCCACAAAGATATCTTATCCCTGGAATAGAAAGGGAAAAGTTTATCAACTACAACAGTTCCCAAAACATTTCTACTCACAGCTATGTGAAGATGCCATATTCACATAATCCTCTTTCTTTCAACTTACCGTGGAAAGTAGATGCTGTCCTTACATTCTGGGTCAACAAATTGAAATAAATAGAAGAGTAGAATGCCAATTGCAAAGACTCTGCAGCATCTGCTCAAAAACATTCTTATTTTTCTACCAAGCTCAATTCTTCCCAAAATTCCCTTCCACATCAGATAATACTAACATCCAGTCTGACAAAAGAAAAAAAAAATCATCAAACAAAAGAAAAACAAACAAACAAAAAAAAAAAGATGGAGAGAAAATCAAAAGAGTTGATAATAATCCATGTGGATAAAATTTAATATAAAGAAAAGTTTAAAAGATAAAAATCACTGGAAGAGGCTGATCACAATACTGGAAAAATGATAGATCCTACATTATCAATCAATAAAAGTGCATATGGTTTTAGTAAGGAAACTATCAAGAAAGTAAACACAAGTAAAAAGTGATGGAAAGGCAAAATATAGAAATATGAAAAAGACAAATGTCAAATAGTCTTTAGATGTATCAAGGTCAAAAGGAAAAATATCAGGAGGAATTTCGAAAAAGTGTAAGATATTCATAATATCTTACCAATCTACTTTGTGATTTTTAAGAACATGAGATATAACCTATAGACTCTTATCATCAAAATGTTTGGCACATTAAAAGTATACTTATCTTAAGTCATGAAAATTTTAAAACTTTAATCAGTTACCAATTGCTAGTTTATGAGAAACAAGATGAAACTTATGAATGTAAAAAAAAACATAAATATCATCATATAACAAATGATGCTAACAGGGCATATTGTTTTCCTTGTCTAATAAATACAGAAATGTTTAAAAGATGCTAAGGAGTATCAATTAAAAAAAGAAAAGAAAAGAAAAAAGCGATGTCACTGGATTTGTCTTTTGCCTTATAGATATTTGTCTAATTAGCAACATGGTGGAGAAGTACAGAGACCAAAGGTCTTATTGCTAGATACTAGGTATTTGCTTGGGATGCTGATTTTTCTTCTGAATCCTGTGTTTCATCACTAAAATGCAAGGGTTGGTTGAGAATGTGCTCTTTCTAATTTAACATGCTAATTCTAAAGTCAGTGTTGTGGATACTGTGGTTCTCCACCCACACTGGTCCCTCCCAACATCCTTCAGAAATGAAACATTGCTTCCCTTGGCTATTGGGTGATAGCTCTTGGTTACATTTGTCTCTCTAGGAATTCCCCTTTCCCAAAGAGATAGATCAGACTCCAGGTTATGTTCCACTTCTGGGAGCAACTTGTTTCCAATGATGGGTTCCGTTAGAAAGATAAGACTGGGCGCTCTGGCCTCAATTCAGGATTTCTCTACATGCTTCCACCCATCCCTCTCAGCACTAGAGGTCCTCCTATTGAGGGCTGAAGACTTTAAGGCAATTGTATCATAGTGAAACTTCTCCTTTTACCCAGTCCTGCTTCCTTCATCCCCTAATAGGTACTGAACCCAAAAGCATGCTTTAGTAAACTTCATGCCCCAATAAATCTCCATCTCAAGGTGTGATCCCAGCATAGGACAGGCACTAAATCTCTCTTACTTCTGTGAAAACAGCAGTGCCTCCTGGAGGCAGAAATGCTTTATTTTGACATTTGAACTTCATGTTCTCAGTAATTAGGAATTATGAAGCTACTACTATGGTCTGATAATCATTTTTATAAAACATGCTAAAACATTTCAAAATAATTTCAGATTCTCTTCTCTCCTATCCTGCTTTTCCTTCCATTCTATTTGCCCATGGTCATTCTAAGATTTATTACAAAGCCACAAAGATTACAAAACCCTGGAATAGAAAGGGAGAAGTAGGAATATAGAAATACTACATACTAAGATTGTGACTTACTATTCTACCAGTAAATATATATAGAATGTTTATGTTAAATATTTATATTTAAATGTATGATATAAATATTATGCAAATATTTAAATGTAAAATGTAAATTTTCAAGAAAAAATAAGGGAATATTTTTCAAGTCTTTCTTCTCTAGGAAGAATAAAGCCTAGTCTCAATAACTGGGAAAAATAGATAAGATCATAAAGATGGGGGGAAACTAAGCAAAAGACAGATTTTTACTGACCAGGAGAAAAATTATTTAAAAAAATATATATTTTTAAGGAGAAAATTAAATTGGACAGTGAAATAAAAATGGAAGGCAATATCAATACATTTAGAAAACAGAATTAGGGAGAAAAAAATTTAAAACAAATGCGTAATAAATACCATTGTTCAAAACTGTTTGGTCTGGCTAAACTAAGCTTTTATATACTTTCCTGAATTTGAGAAAATTCTTTTAATTTCAAGTTTCCCTTCAAGAACTTTGGGAATTTTCTTTTCTTTCTCTAGTTTCTTCTTTCAGTTGTGTTGTTTTCCAGTACAAAGGTTTCTCTATGTCCAGAACATTTCCAGTGAGACAAGTCAATACCCTTCTCTCTTATTAGGGTAGGTACCTCTCCTGTTCCCTTTATACTTTACTTTCTGTCTCCTTTCTTGCATAAATTAATTTCCTGTAATTCAAATAAGCAGAGAAATTCTAAACTGAAATTGACCTTGAAAGGACAGTTAGTAAATAGACAGATATTCTTAAACACAAATTCTACTACCTCCTTCCCAATTCGAAAATGAACTATCTCCCAAATAAGTGTAGTTGTTTCAGAGACACTTCAAGCTTGGCAACAGAGAAGTCCTGGAACCTACCAAAGTCACAGCAGCTGACTTAGTAGCCCTGAAATGATTCTGCATCTGATCCCTGTCAAGATAACAGAGGGTCTTATTTACAGTCTCTTACTTTGGTCCTTTTAAGTAGGTGCTGTTTTCTGTTTACTTATCCCCTAGCTTTAGGCCCTGAAACAATGTTGAACATAGTGTCACTGGCCCTGGTGCCAGACAGGATCAGGGGCTCTGGAATATTTACAGTCTCCCTTCTTCTGCTTCCATAAATGAAATGGACAGTCTGAATGGAGAAAATCAAGGGCCAGCTGGCTAAAAACACAACTGGCAGCAAAACACTTGGGCCCCTTCCAAGAGCTGGTGTTTAAAGAGAGGCCATTTAAAGAGCAAATTCCAACTACCACAATTCTGGTTTGGGACATTTATTGTAGGAGAAGCAGTAAAATCTTACTCAAAATGATAATCATTTTCAAAGTTTGGGACCTATATATGCCTCTGTCTTCCTAAAATTTTCTAGACTAAGAGTAAATGCCTTAAAATTGTCAATCCTTTACACCCATAAAGAATAGCAAATACGTACTTGGAGAATATTAAACAGATTTTGTGCCATTATAACCAGTCTTTTACTTAAGTTCATTATCAAAAATAATAAAATTGTTATGAAATTCAGAAGGAAAAAGAGAGATATAAGAAATGACCTGAGACTTTAGATGAAATACTCTGGAAGATAGTCAGACATGTAAACTATTTTGAGGAATTATTAATGTATCCTGAGGCCAATCAACCAAGAAAAATTTCCTTTTTTTTTTCCAAATAAAACGTTGCTTCCACTTATGCATCTTGAAAGACTGTAATAATCTTTCTAGAGGAGAAAATTACATTGAAGCATTAGAAATCTAGTAAATAAATGTTAATGCCTCTCTCCCTTCCTCCCTCTTCTTCTCTATTTTCCTGTTTCTTGCTATGCTCTGATAAGGACAACCATAGACTGGCCATTATTTTAACTCTGGAATCTCCGATGGGTGCCAAATGAGAAATCTACATAGTATCATATTCAAAGAGAGAGAGATTTATAATCCAAACAATTCTATGCAGTCTGAGACCATCATCTTTTTTTTTTTTTCCTCCAGCCCGGAAGCAGCTGAATTTGAAGGTGATCTAGCGAAGCTGCCTCTTTTTTTTACATATACATACACACATATATACTTAAATGATTGGAAAGATAGATGGAGGGACCCAAAGAAAAAGCGAAGAGGTTCAGCCAGGTAGGTGCGTCCAGCAGCAGTTCTTTGATGCTATACTCCCGGAAATGGATAAAGCCAGTAGCTTGAGAACCCCTAGAAGGCATTACCTCAATATAGGGCACAATCTTGCAGGAGAAGTCCTCCAACAGCCACTTCTTGGTCAGCTCGTGGAAAATGACGAGTGGAAGGCAGAAGAAGATGATGAGAAAGTCCCAGAAGGCCAGGTTGGCCAAGAGGGAGTTGGAGATGCTCCTCATGTAGTAGTTGTGACACACAATGCACATCACCGCCAGATTGCCAATGATGCCGGTTCCAAAGATCACCACTGATAAACACATGACTGCGTAGGCTCCATATGACTCCTGGGTCAGCGGGTAGAAGGGGTTCTTCAATCTCACCCGCCGGCTGGTGCTGTTCCCCCGACGGGGACCCCAGCGATCATGAACTCCCTCACCAGAGGACCCATTCTGGGGTAGCGCCCTCCCGGGAGGTGCAATTGTCCTCCCTTCGTGCCCCGCCGGTTCATTGATTGTTTTGGATGGGGGCTTGTGGTGGGTGCTCTGTAGTTTCCCTGCTCTTCTTGGCCAATAGAAAAGATCGCTGGCTCCGGGTTCAGTTCTCACGCTCTGCTCCTGGCTGCGCCGGGAAATACCAGAGCTTCTGGCACTCTTCTCGTCCTCCTCTGAGGTCTGAAGGAAGAGTTGGAGGGCCGTTGGGTCCCCTCTCCCCAAATTTCCAGGTGCCTCCTGACTGCGGGCATTTTCCCACCTCCAGGCTCCAAGTGGAGGTCCCGAGGGCCCGACCGCCGACGTCTCCGCCCCTCTAGCGGCACCAGGGTCACCGCCCCGGGCAGCCCGTAGGTCCCCGGAGGGCACATCTCGTGCCCCTTTCTCTGGTTCCTCCCTGGGTGCGCGTGCTCTCAGAACGTCTCTTGCAAAAATTCCTGGTCCCCAAACATCCCTGCTGCGGCGCTGGATCAATGTAGGTGAGCAGCTCTCCCCGAGACAAGTTTCCTTTCTGGCCGCGGGGACAAACCCGAGCGCAGAAGAGAAAGAAGAAACCTTGAGCAGTAGCAGAAGCAGTAGCCGCGATGTGCGACCGAGTGGCGCGCCCCGGGCCCGCATGGCTTGGCTAGGGCGCACCTTGCAGCCACCGCTCTTGCTTAGGACCAACACCTGCTGCCTAACTTGCTGCGGAGAGTTAGCCACATGTCACATACTCACCCCGCCTGGGCAGCGGGGAACCGAAGATTACCGGGAGAATGGGGGATGGGTCTTGGGGTCCCCCCTACAATCCTTCCTCTTTTGGTGTCCTGTGCATTTCAGCCAAATCCAGTCCAAGCTCTGTGTACCCCCAGGATTCCGAGAGGAAAGAGCTGCTCAGGGTGGCTGACCTTGAAAAGTTGCAACCAACACCCGATTGTTGATTAATGTTGCGACTGGGCGAAGCCCGGACGGAGGAAGCCCTGTGCGCCTCCCTGCCTTTGGGTGGTGGTTGCCTTCTTGGTAACAGTTGCTCTGCCTATTTACATCCTTTCCCTACTGCTTTATCCAGTTGCAAGCCGAGGTCTCGAAAGGGAAAGAAAAACAACTCCCCCTCCCCCAGATGACTGACAGTCACAATCCCCGCTCCCCGCTCGTTGGAAACAGGTTGCAAACAGACTCAGAGCTGATGCACCAGGAAACTCTTGCCCCACCTAACCCCAGCGACTTTCGAGGCTGATGTTGCCAAGAAGAAGCCGACTGGAAACCTGCGGCCACTGTCAAAGTTGCTTCTCCTCCGGCTCAAAGTTGACGAGGAGGCGGCGCCGGCTGCTGGGCGACGTACCCCTGCAGAGACAGGAATCGTGGGGGAAGGGGGAGAAGAGGGCGCTGCTGGTGGGTGGACAGTACCGTCGACCGCAGAAGCCTGTCACTGCCACAGCGGGCGCAGACCCGGCGGAGAGTGTGGTGCCTGGAACCGCCGCGGGCAAGGCAGTGCGTGGCCGGGAAGGGGGAGGTGGCCCAGCCTCTTCCCGCCGCTTCAGCCACTGCGCGAGCGGGCGAGACAAACGGTCTGCCCCGTGCCTCCTCCCTTACCCCTCCTCCTCCTAGAGAGAGATTCTGCATTGTTGGGAGACCGGATCCCCTGGTGGTTTACCACTCACTAAACCCACACACGTTTCATTCAAGCCATTTGTAGTGGTTTTCACTCTTAGGAGCTGGCAGCGGCGAGGGAATAAGGGCGGAGGCGGGGAGCCCGAGCTGCTAGAGGCTAGGGGATGAACCCGACAGGTTCATTCCCCAGATGTCAGAACCAGCCAGACCGGTTCTGAAGCCTGGGTGCAGAGTGATGGTGGAAAGAGGAGATGGAAAAGGTGGCATAATGGAAGCGGGATGGTCACTAGAGAGTGGAAGGAGTGAGACCCGCATCACTGCCTCCATTAGGCCACAGCAGGTGCGCATGCCCAGGCGTCAGACCCCTGGGAGTAGAGAGGTAAGGCGCACACCTCCTTAGGTATTCTTGAGAGCTGAGTCAGGAGAGAAAAGGCGCTGGGAGGTTTCATTCATAGAAAATGAGAATGGGATTCAGAATGAGAATGCTCTGTATGTGCCATTACCTTTAAGGCAGATTTAGGAAGATTTAGTTACTTCCAACTACCCAGAGCACAAGGGAAGTTTTGTTTGATGAAGTAGTGAGAAATGACAGAAGGGACAAATAATATGAACAGAACGCCCAAAAGGGCCCACCATGACTTTCTAATTTTTATACTATACCCAAACCCCGGTCACAGCTGTTGGGTTGCTGATAAAAAAGACAACTATCAGATGAATTGGTTAAGTGAAAGTGATAGAGGAAGAAATAAACACCATCTGAAACAAGAAAGAAAGGAAGGAGGGAGCAATAAAACTGAGAGATACAAGAGAAAATACAATGAAAAACATGAAGCTAATTTTGGTAGGTAGAATATTGGCCCTCAAAAAGAAGTCCATAACCTAGTACCAACACCTGTGAATATGCTACCTGACAGGTGAAATAGGAGTTTCATATGAAAGCAAAGGATCTTAAAGTGGAAAGAGTATCATGGATTATACACCCAGGAACACTGCAGTCTTTAGGTTCTTATAAGTGATAGTGCCGGTGGGGAAAATGGGAAGCCAAGATGTGACCCAACACAAAATGTGAGCTATACTCTTGGAGCTGAAACCAGGGAGGAAAAGGTCTGCCACTCATTTGAGACATTTGACCTAGAACTACCCATTTGGTTTGTTTAAGTCAATACATTGGGATCATTTGTTGCAGCAGCAAAAATAAGCAAATGCACAAATGCATCTGAAAAATGAAGGAAACAGGAAGAATTTTATAAGAAAATACCAAAACTAGCTCAAGAATAACAGTTGTAGAAACCCAAGGAAAACTGTAATGTTAAATAAATTAAATCATTTACCAACATCTATTCACAAGGAAGCACTAGACCTTGATATATCCTAAAGAATAAATATGCATTTATACAAAATGTCTGAAAGGTACTGGATTAATATCATGAAATCAGAATATCAAAATCAGACAAAGAAAGAGAAAAAAATCATGACTTAAAACCCCATATTTATTTATGAATTCATGTATTCATTATACACACTAATTCTCTCAAATTTGTTAAATCACTAAATAAATATTCTTACTTAGGACATAATAGTGAATAAAATAAAGTTTTACTCTCAGCGAATTTAAATTTTCTTGAGAGAGACAGGCAATAAAAAATAAGCAATATGTATTATGCTAGGTCATAAGTGCCAAGGAGGCAAAGGAATGAGAGTAAGAAAACAGAGAATGGGCAAAGCCTGTCATGAAAGGAAACTTATAGCTAGTGTCTTACCAGATATCAAGACTATCTTAGAGCAACCATGTTAAAAACCAGCATGATATTAGTACTGGATGGCTAAAGAAAACAATGGCATGGAACAGAAAACAGTGAAACTTCAAGCGAATTTTACAAAATAAGAGAACTGCCATTATAAATGGTAGAAATGGTTGAACCAGTCAATAAGTGGTACTAGAAAAAGATCACGCTGTGGGGGACAAACTAAAGTTATATTTCTTTCTTCATGCCATATGTAAACTCTATTTTTAAAATCTAAATATGAAAATTAAGTACTAAAAAATTTGAGAAGAAAATTAAGGATGATACCATGATGGCATCTGAGTAGGAGAGGGCTCATAAGTAAGATCAAGAAAAGCAAAAGGATAAAAGACAATAATGATAAATGTGACTATCTTAAAGTTTCACATTTCAGAACCAAAAATAATAATAATAAAAATAATTATCAACAAAGCTACAATTAAGCCACTGGGTGGAATCAGACTGTGATATGAAGGAGTAATGAAACCTGGTGAGAAAAGTCTGTCTTCAGTTGGTCATCTAAAGATGTCAAACAGTGGTATGGTGCAGGTTTACAATCCTCATAAGAAATATCATACAAAATAAGTATCCAGGGCACTTGCTTGCCACAGCCCGGCTGGCTGGGCAAAATAAAGGGGGTGGGGGAGCAACTTGTGTAGATTGATACTGCAGGAGAGGGAGCTGTTTACTGTAGGACCCGAGCAATATTTATATATTCCACACAGCTTATCTAATTAACATAAACTAGATACAGCAGTCAACCAATAAGAAATCTCCACACTTAATGGCTCGCTAGCGTTACTTCAAAAACCACTCCCTCTGGCAAAATGCCAGGTGCCATCCTGACTTGTTTATAGACTCTAACACTTGCTTAGAGCTGAATTGTTGTTATATGTTATAATAACAAAATGACATAATATTTGTTGATTTACATGCACATTGATAAAACTCCTGAGGTGGTCTTCCAGTATTCCTGTATCCAATAATACAGCATTTGGGACACAGTTATTTAAAGTTTTCTCTGGGACTGAAGGAATCAGATATCATGGGAACACCTAGGAATGCTGTGATCTTGAAGTTATTTACTACCATTTTATCTTTTTCTTTCAAAAATACCCCATTCTAGGGGCCGGGATGTGGCTCAAGCGGTAGCACGCTCGCCTGGCATGCATGCAGCCCGGGTTCGATCCTCAGCACCACATACAAACAAAGATGTTGTGTCTGCCGAAAACTAAAAAATAAATATTAAAAAAATACCCCATTCTATGAGGTCTTTGTGATTTTCTTTTTGTCCTGTGACACAGACAAAAAGACTAGCATACAATATTTGCAGAAACACAAAATAATAAGAAAAAAACACCAATTGAAAAAATGATGGTCAAAGAATGGGGCCAGGAATTTCACTAAAAAGAAAACCAAATGACCAATGAAAATATGGAAATGTGCTCAACTTAATAGAGAATTGCAAAGTAAAATACAAATGAAATTGCATCTCTATTAGGAAAAAAAAATGAAAGAGAATGGCAATACCCAACTGCTTGAGAGAGTAAGACGAAGTGAGAACTCTCATGTTCTGCTGTTGAAGGAGAAGGGACTTGTCAATCCCTTAAAATGCTAAAGGCTTATACCCTGTAAACCCAAAATACTATGCCTAAGTATAAACTTTAGTGGAGCTCTTGCATATGGCAGAAGGCAACTTCCACACTTATTTTTAAGAATAAAAAAGATGGGAACAATGGAAATGTCAATCAACATAGGAATGGAAAATTTAATTATAGTGAATTCAGAAAAAGAACAAACTTGACTTACATGAATCAACCAGAATGAATCCCAGAAACAAAAATATGAGGAAAAAAGCGCGATTAATGTCTTTACTATGCCACCCTTCACATAACTCTTAAAATGCACACAAAACAACATAAGTCATATGATATATATATATATATATATATATATATATATATATATATATATATATAATAAAATATACAGATGGAAAAAATAAACATTTACTTCAGAAGATCAGTCACCTCTATAAATTGGATGGAAGCAAATTTGTATTCTAACTCTTTTATTTTGTTTCTTTAAAAAAAATTCAAAAGTAGGACCTCTGCATTAACTATGGAACAGAAAAAAAAGTTTCCAAAATAAAACCAGTGGTTTCTCTTCCCCACCCATCTTATTAGCTTGGAGTTTCAGTTATACAGATGAGCCATTTTTCTAACCTTCTTACTTTAGACCACTTAAGTGTGTCACAAATCTCCACCCTTATGCAAAGAGAGATCAAAGCTAAACAGGAATAATAAATCTTTTACATCTTGCCTAAGAAGCTCCATTGCCAGGATGCATGCTTCACTTGAGCTGGGCATCATTCCAAAAGTGGTGGGCTACAGAACTCAGGTACCCAGCTTTGGAGCATGGCTTATGGAAATGCCACAGGAGGGGTTTCCTGTGCTTGTCTGAGATGACACCTCCTTACTTAGAAGCTTTGGCCTCCTTAACCTGAACAATGATGCTTTCCTGCTTGGATGGCTGTCATGTTCTGGCTCCTTAAGTAAAGACTTATTCTGACCATGAATAAAACCACAGGGAGCTCCAGCCACTCTGTTGGGGACTGGCACAATATAAACTCTTTATCTTTTTAGCAACAAAATTCTTCATCTGTAAAACAAGAATTTTAATACCTGCTCTCAGCTCTACCTACGCAAGTTGTTGTGTTGACTAAGTGAACATAAAAACATAAAGTGCAAATGTTTTTGTTATTGCTTTTAGTAATTCAAGTATTTGTAGTTTCTTTTTTTTAGCAAGAGTAAAGTTTGACACATAAGTTTTGAAGGAGATTATAATGTTTGATAAATAAAAATCTAAATTAAGATATTTATTTTTATAAGGAAATTTTGAATATATTCACTGAATATCTTCATAACTTATCCCAGCTGTAACTTTAATTTTTCAAATGGGAATAGTCACAACTCATCTATTTCTACAGTTTCTACTTTAGAAATATAGACCAAAAAAGAAGTTAGCTAATCATTGTTTGGTTCAGATCTAAGGTCATCTGTACAAAAAGAATTGATTTGAACATGGGTTTTTCCATATCAGCATTCCACAGGGTTGATAATACATATTATTGATTTTTTATACAGAAGAGAACATGTAAATTATTACCTGTCTTGGCATTTCTATAAAATCTATTACACTCCATTTAGTGTTTGGTGTGCTGAAATAAGACACACTACAAATTAAAAGAAATGACTATTTCAAGTTTTGAGATACATTATTGAACAAGAAAAGTTTTACCCAGCAGCCAATTCACTTCCCAGATAATTTTTCTTTCCATTTTGCTTCAAAGAATTCAAAAGAACCATATTTCTAAAAGAAATCACAATATGCAACCAACATATTATTATTTGCCGAGATTCAAAATATGCCTTTTTGTGGGTGTGGAGGTACATGCCTATAATCACAGCACGTCTGGATGTTGAGGTAGCAGGATCACAAGGCCAAGACCACCCTGAGAAACTTTGTGGGACCCTATCCCAAAATAACAAGGACAGGAATATAGCTCAGCCCCCTGGGTTCAATAATCCCCAATACCACCACCACAAAAAAAAAAAAAAAGTCTTTTACCAAGTGACAAACTTTGTCCCTGATTGTGTCTCTAGACTAATTGTTATTTTGGAAACCTCCACTGATCTCTTTGCCTTATATGAAATCCTAATTAGAATTAATGGACGAAAAATGGTACTGTTAAGAATATACATGATTAATTATATCTATCTTAAAAACATATCAAAATTAAGATATTTTAATTTATCTAAATTTATAAGTTAAAATCAAGAAAGAATAATTAAAATATTTCTTTATTTATTCCAGAAAAAAAATAGTTCCTAGGCTACATAAAATATTTGAACACTACATTATACTTTATACCCAAGTCTAATTTTTAATAGAAGATTGGAAAGAAACTCAAATACATAAAGGAATAAAATTGAGGATGAATTAGCACATATGCAACCAAACTTCTCAAACTTTCACATCTTTCTATGGATGTAAATGCTTGCAAAATGCAGTACCACTCTCTGATGAAATCCATTGAGAAACATAGACAATTTGATATTTACTTAACATTCAGCAAATCATGATGTATCAAGAGGCCTGAGCATCTCAGACTTCAGTCTGTCATGACTTCTCAAATAATGCATTTTCTCTAGAAATTATGTCACTTTATTTTTAGGTCTTATCAACAATCACAGTTAGCAGAACTTTTCAAGAACTATTCAGAGAAAATGAAATATTATGCAGATATGTATTTTACTTCCTTCTCTTAACATATGGGTCCAAGTTGTATGTTGTATCAGAGTCTCCTGAGACTCTCAAATTCCATTATTTTCTTCTGCTGCTTTATTTCTGATCAAGGATTATACTTTCTATCACTTTTCTGTGTTGTGTTGATATTGGATAATACAGAAGTATAAAAACAAGTCAAGCCAAATTGCACAAGTATCAATCATTGCTTAAAATAACGTGAATAAATTTGAATTTTTAGCAACTTATTGACTAGAATATAATTTTTTTTTTACACAGAGGTAGTAAGGTAGATCATATATTCTCCATGAAAAGTGAAAGACAAGTTATGATAGTTAGAAGGGATTTTTTTTTTTTTTAAGAATACACCATTGATTTGGCTCTCTTGGCAACCTATTAAATTTTAGCTCCAGCAAAGAAATCAATTCAATGGTCACATTGTAGTCTTGAATCTTGGCACTTTTAGCAATGGTTTTCTTGATTTGTAGTTGAAATACCTAACATGGTTTGCTTTGTGAGGGTCATAAAACTCTATCCTAAAGACTGGTCAACAAAAGGAAAATGTTTCCAGTATAATCTTTCTGATTTGCTTACATTCATTTTTTAAGATATTATAAAGAACATTGAGGTCCAGAAAGAAAAATAAAATTGCTGCTTGGGTGGAAACAAGGTCGACTTTATATTTATTTTGTAACTCACTCAAAAGATGGAAAGATTGTGACCAGATATTGACATTACAACAAATTGACCTTTTAATATAAAATTTTTGAGTGGTCAAATTCATAAGATTGGTCCAAGGTATGAAATTTGGATACTTGAGATGACTAGTTTCTAGTGCTTAACAACACTTCTAGGTACCCATATGCTTCACTTCTAGCTGGCCCATGGAGTGCTTTTACAGGACTAGTGTGATGCCCCACCCCACCCCCATGACCTCAATATCCTTCTCTGAGCATCCACCTTTAGGAGTTAGGAAAGGTTTTGTTTAGATCTTCAGACAACAAATAAGTGATATCTCCTCTCATATTAGCAAGACTGTACATATGTGATGACATGACTGAGGACCTCTATAGTGGTGTTCCACAAAGTGCCCTGTGGTGATTGCAAAGTGTCCACAGGGTGGTCCCTTTAGGGAAGGATAGGGTGGGCAGCTTCCCTTCCATGATTACTAAATACATTTTACGTCATTGGGAAAAAGGAGACACATTGGATCCCTGAAAAGACTTTTTAATATAAACATTGGACTTCATAAGGGATTTTATTTATAAAATATGAGAAATAAGAAAACCAAGACCAAAGTAGATAAGGTTATTTGCTCTGCAGTAGAAATGGAACATCCATGAAAAACCAAGATTTTTGAGAGTGAAGGGAAGGGGCAACTAGTCAGAGGTTCAGAGAGGCTGCATAAATGGGTGGATGGAGCTAGACTGAAGGTGGAGGAAGAAGAATCCCATGTTGCAAGCAGAGGGATTAGTTCCAGCAAAGACTGGGAGAAGAGAAAATGAATGGCATGTCTGGAAATACCTGCAGTTCTGTGTTGCTGGGAATAACATAATAGGATTTTGCTCTTACAAAATACTTAGTGTCTATTTTATTTTTTTCAAGAGTCACTTAATGAGGACAATAGTTAGGTCATTATTTGACTTAGAGATCCAGTTATTCTGAATCTATTGATCTTCAGATATAAATTAATCTCTCTATGCATATTCAATAATGCCTATTGCCTACCTCCTTCGTGCCAGGTGCTGTGCCATATGGGCTAGATGTACAGCGACGAACAAAGTAGTTATGGCCATATCCTCTAGGAGCACTCACTGCAAGAGGGAATTCAATCAAAGAAATAGCCATTTCATTAGAATATACCATGACAAAATTAGCTCTAAAATAGAATAGAAGTCAGGTGTGCTGCAAAGACATAAGCAGACTGGGGACAGGGTCAAAATGGATGTCTTTGAAGAAGAAAGTTTTAAACTGAGACCTGCATTGATGGCAGGAAGAAAGGGAGAAGTGGGACACCCAAAGGAAACTAGGAGAATGCTGAAATTCAATAGGGTAGACTTACAAAGGTAGCAGTAATATGGTGGGACTGGAAATAGAGTTTAAAGTAGAAGTGGGGAGAAGATGGGTCAGAGAGTCCAGAGAGCATGAATGGACTTAAGAGCCAGTGATTTTCAACCAGAGCACCAACCCAACAAGAAGGTCTTCTAAGAATGCCCTTCATAAGGGATGGGGTGAAGGGTACAGGAAATTAATTTGAACCATCCTTTGTCTCTACTTCCCTCTGCCACTGGGCTTTTTCCTTTTCCTACATTCCAAGTTCCAATGCCACCTCAAACGTGTAATAAAATAGACCTGACAACACCTTCCTTCCTTATACATTGACAAGTCAATCTGTGTAAGTACAAAGAGGATGACTTTTTTTTTTATTTTTATTTTTTACTTCCAACATCCCAGGAAAGGACTCAACATGGTAAAATGACCAGACCTGGACCTGTCACATGTGGTTTGAGGGAATGACTAAATTGAAAATACACATAGCTTTTGCAGACACGTCACAGTTATATCATGTAGAGAAGTGAGTTCCTAGAACATCGTGGAGTGCTTCCTGGTAGCTTTCTGGCATGAGAAGGGGTTCTGAATAGGGAAAGCTCTGTGTTCACTTTGTTGACTCAAAAGGTGGTTGTAATGATTGAAAAGGTAATAGATATAAAATCACAGTTGGTGCTCAGTGACTGTTGTTAAACTGATTTGTTTTAGTAGCTTGAATATGGATGAAAAGATTAAAGTTACTTACAAGGACCCGTTGTTCTGTTCTAGCACTGCCAAAAAGATGATGCTCCAGTCTGCCCCCAGCCACTTACACTTTCCTGGGAAGTACACCCACACCAAGAGTTTTCTGTCCTAGTCTCAGTCAAATTGACCAAAAATTGGCCAATTAGTCGAATCCCTGGAACATTTTCAATTGGAAAAGAAGCAGAAAGAATGTGGAGAGTAGTTCTACTTTTGACAGAACACAGAAAGTGCTGGTGGGTGTGTTTCCAATAAGAATAAAAACATATAGAAAATCAATTTATAGCCAGGAAAACAGATGAAGGAGTCTCAGATCGAGAAGCCTGCCATAACTCCAGAACATGATCTTGCACTAAGCTGCCCCTTAGTCCTAGGAAGCGTGAGGTACACAGTGCTTTTTAACTAATTAAGATCAAACAGTGGCTCAATTATGTGTAACCAAATTTGTCATTGCTAATAACTAATCTGTCATGGGACATTCAAAGCAATGACACCTTATTACATTTTTATCTACTCAAATGTACCAACTATTAATAAAAAAGTCTGAAGTATCATCACAGGAAAAATTAATAATCAACATTTTAAACCAATAGAATGACTATACTATTAGATCTTTAAACAATTGCAGGGTTTGTACAAAATTATTAATTTTTTAGATCTTGAATGTTTAAATCTGTATAAAGTTTTTTTCCTTACTTCTAGTAAATAAATAGGAATGTGTATCCATAACCCATGTAAGTTTGTAAACATAAATAGATTTTCTATGCAGACTCTGTAAGGGAGGGGAATTGAGAAGGGAAAGCAAGCCATTTCTCTGGCACACCTTCCCTTGCTAAATTATCATAGATCATTTTGAAGCATGACCCTTCCAAGTAGCTATTATGGGAAGCTGAGTCTATTTGCTCCTTCCTTCCCTGGGTGCCCTTAAGGTACACACAGAATGGGAAGATCTGTAACCCAGACTTTTTAGTTTGGAGAAGTTTTACCAGACTCCAGCACATAATGCAGAGGTGGGTAGGCATTTCTTCACTATGGACTTGAGGTAAAGAAAAATTAAACTTGTGCAATATTTAAGAAAGAGTTGGAGATCACACTAAAAAAAGAAAAAAGGATCAGAGGCAATCAGCAAATACCCACTATATGCCATCCTTATGAGGTACTGTGCTAGGTGCCTAACAAGGCAGACTGAGCTAAGGCATTTCTTCTTTCTTTTTCTTTTTCTATATTTTCTTTTTCTTCTTTTTTCCCACTATTCCTTTTATATTTTAATTTTTTAAAAAATTAACCAATACATATTATGGGCTGTACATACATGATGTTCCAATGAGTGTATATATTGTAGAGAGTTCACATCATCAGGGTAAACCTATCTCCTCAAATGTTTATCATTTATAAATGGCTAAAATATTCAAAATCCTTTCTTTAGAGTTTGAAATAACATTCAGTACATCATCACTATCTATAGTCATCATATTGTACAACAGCACAACAGAACTTCTTTCTCCTATCTACCTAAAACTTAGTTCTCCTTAACCAACCTCCTTGTCTCTCCCTCCTCTTATTCTCCCACACTCTGGTCACCATCATTCTACTCTCAACTTCTATGAGATCAACTTTTATAAATTCTACACAGGAGTGTGATCATGCGGCACTTGGTTTTCTGTGCTAAGATAGTTCTTCATTTTGAGTTGTCTAAAGTCTAAAATTTGGCTTCAAAATTATATACAAGACTTTGAGGAAAGATAGATACAAAACATTTTGTTTCTAGAAAGTTTTGTAATTTTTAAATCCAGGGGCCATTTTGAAAAAAAAAAAAAGAATAGAGGGTTCTATTTGTTGAGGATGTTTCATTGCTGTTATAATTTATTTATAAAGGAATTGCTGCAATTTAAAGCTATTCCTGGGAATTACACTTAGAGGATGTTAGAAATCTGCAATTTTAATAGAGGAAAACATACTTAAGAAGAAAAATATACCCTCAGACTATTATTTAGATCAAAATGACTGCACTTCAATCCCATACTATGAATATTAAAACATTGAGAAGAGACGTGGGTTAAAATTTTGAATTTTCCATTAACTCCAGAGCAGGGTAATCTTGGGGTGTCTCTAATCTTTCTCTATCCTCATTTGGAAATGGTGAAGACAGTGCTAAGTAATAGGATATTTTTAAAAATAATAAATATTTTACACATTTTTATTCTTTATATTGTATTTTAAAATATCTCTTATACATAACGTTTTGGCAAGAGGAATTCTACAAACTTAAGCTATAGGTCTAGCATTAGAACTGATATTCTTGACTTATAATTTTCACTATAAATGAATATTATTATACTTTTATATCAAACATACAGCATTAGCTAAAAACATGGACTATGTTTAAAACTGCTGTTATAAGTGCTTCATGTTTAAAAGAACATTATGGATTTAGAATGATTAGAGATATGATTGAAAAGATTTATCCTGACTTTTCATGTGGTACATTACGTGTATGTGTAGGGTATTTTCAAATTCTTATAATAAGCCTATTACCCTTAAAATAATAAATGTAAACTTTTAAAAGGAAATTGTTCAGTTGGAATTAACTAAATTGTTGAATTCATCAACCTCCTTCATTGTATTCATAAAGTGTGGACTTCCCGTGGGTTGCCCAGTCAATATGCAATAGCACAGGAAGGCACTTTGATCCAGTCCACCCCCTGAACAGTGCTGCTTAACCAAAGTCAAAATCAATTATGTTTGTTTCCTTACCTGTGAAAGATGGTTGTACTCATCATTATAACTGTATAAATTAATACTATGTAAAAAGCAATGAGATGTAGTTATGAAAATAGAGTTGTTTCTTTGCTTCATAAAAAGTAGATTTTTTAGGGCTGGGGATGTGGCTCAAGTAGTAGCGCGCTTGCCTGGCATGCGTGCGGCCCGGGTTCGATCCTCAGCACCACATACAAACAAAGATGTTGTGTCCACTAAAAAAATAAATATTAAAAAAATTCTCTCTCTTTCTCTCTCTCTCTCTCTAAAAAAATAGATTTTTAAATGTTATTAAATTAGATGTGAGATGACCATAAAATATTATGATAAATGGTGACACACACCTATAATCCCAGTGGCTTGGGAGGCTGAGGCACTAAGCAACTCAGACCCTGTTTCTAAATAAAATTAAAAGAAGGGTTTGGGGATGTAGTTTAATGTTCTAGTGCCGCTGAGTCCAATCCCCAGTACCTAAACAACAACAAAATTGTAATAAAAACTTAAAAATACTTAATACCTTTACATTCCTTTTTAAATGTTAGGTTCTTACTCTAATGAGGCTGAAATGGGAATGGAAATGATATATTTGCATGGATGTGTTTTATGTAAAGAAAAATTAGAATCTTTAGTCAACACCACTCATTAGTGGCCACATCTCAAAAGATCGGTGAGCAAATGAATATTTATATATTTTAGAATAAAATAAGACATTTAAGGTATATGGTAATCACTTTTTAATGATATCTCATTTTCACTGTTTTCCAATTATGTAACCAACTGCAAGTTCTAATCAAGTTAGAGAAAAGAATTTCTATTTCAACTGTTCATTTAGATGCCAACATGTTAATCATTCTATGGGTTTTTCCTACTACATTTTATACTTGAACCACAATCCCTTTATTTTCTCCCAAATTTTTCTTTAAATTTCAGTAAGACATAGATACCCCCTAAACTATATGACCTAAAAGAAAGTAACTTGAAAACAATTACCTTTGACATACCCATTAACAAATTTGCCTTTAGTCCTATTATTCTAATTACTGCTGCTTCTATAGAGAAGTCATTTCTTGGTTAAATTTCCCTATTCATCTAACTTTGGTTCCCCTGCCAAGTGTAGAATTATTATCTAGCCTATCATTTAAAAAAAATTTTAAATACTATGTTTTGATCATATAAATTGAAGTGTTAGTTCATATCTCATATATATTTAATTAATTCAAGGCTTATTAATTCAAGGCTTATTAATTCAACAGTCACTATTTTTTATTCACAATACAGTTCATGTATGTATACAAAAAGAGAAATAAGAAAATTTACATAAGGAATCTTGAAATACCTATTGGCCTAACTGTGCAGGGAAGGTTTCCTTTGATGATTTTAAATCAAGATATCTGAATAGATTATGTAAAAAAAGGGAAGTGACATCCAACAGTATAACTAAAAACCTCTAAGTTGACAGCATTTTTTCTTCAAAGATCATAGGGAAAATGAGTTAATTTTAAAGAGATGGGGGTCAAGAAAAATATGAAAACCAAAATGTCAAGGGAAATCCTCAGGATTTAGTGAAAGACAATTGTTTTAATCTATAGTCAATATCCCCAGAAATTCTTGGTGGTTTTCCACTAAAATCTGTACATTGAAACAAAGCCTGGCATATTTTCTCTCTGCGTGTCTGCAACAATGCTTGGCTGCTAATGACAGCATCCGCTTATGAGCCTTCCCTGCAGGAGAGATGAAGCCTTCAGGGTGGAGAATTTTCTCTAACAGCAGAACTGCCACAGCTGATCTGTCAGAGTGAGTCAGACAGGCATTCTGCTCCCCGAGCATGACAAGAAAACAAATAAAAGTCAAAGAAAATGCAAACATTTTCACTGAAAGCATTTGGCAAATTAGTAGGGGCCCTAAGGAATCAATAGCAATGGAAGAAACGTCCATTGGAATCTTTTGATTTCGATATTCCGAACAGATAAATTAAGACATCTTTATGGCATCAGATAGTTCAATTATTCAAATGTATGAACTCACAACTTGGCCAATATGACATGATTTCACACATTACTCATGCTTGTTTTCCATTTTTTTCTACAAATGCTTATCACGTTTCTGCTATTCTAAGGCACCATGCTAGGCACTGGGGACTATAATGGAGGTTATATATTGATGAGGACTCTTCCTTACAGAGGCTGCAGAACAATGGAGATGGCAGGCAGCATAGTAATTAAGTCAACAACAAGCAAATGTGAAATTGCAGTGGAAACAAATGTGCTGAAGGAGAGCCATGTGGTTGGAGTATTTCTTCTAATCCAGAAGGTTGAACAACACAGCATCCATAGAGAAGTTCAAAGGGATTCTTAGATTTAACTACTCAGCAAGGAGAGGGAGGATATTCCAGGCAGAGGAAACACCCCTGTGCAAAGGCCCTGTAGGGAGGAGAGGGTATGACCACTTGAGAGACTGAAAGGAGGCCCTTGCAGATATAGATAAAGCAGGAGTACTAAGGTGCTTTGGCATAAGATGGGGCTGAAGAGAAAAAGTGGGAGCCAGATCTTGAAGTAGATCACAGCATGCAAAGTTTGCCTCTATCCTGAGGAATGTGTAAAGTCAATATAATATTTAAGGATTATGTGTACGCGTGCCTTTACGTGTGTGTATGTGTGTGTGTGTGTGTGTGTGTGTGTGTGTGTGTGTGTGTCTGCTGGTGGTGGGGATGTCATGTCTTGCTGCTTGAGTGGCATGACATGATCATGTCTGCTTTTATACTTCATTTAATTGTCTCATAATTTTACCAACAGATAGCACAGATTAGGTATAAGGAAGAGTGATAGTGTTTGAATATAAAATGTTCTTACATCTTGGCACAAATATGCCATCATTTCTAAGAAAATATTAAAGGAGTAAACATAAAGACACAATCACAAGTTTTTAATGTTTTCATATGTAACTTAGTACAACCGGATGATGTTCTTAAATGTAGGATTTGTGTTCAAACACTTGCTATTTTTAACATGAAGAGAATCAGGGAAAGTTTATCTGACTAAAACCAATCAAATATTTAAATAATCACTTTAAACATATAACAGTGTTACTCCTAAGCAATATAATAAGTAAAATATTATGTAACCACCAACATTTGTTGCATGAAAAGGTAAATAGTGTTTCTTTTGGGGGAGCCTAAGTGTTTTAATGCACAAGAGGTTGGGAATATGAAAAATCTGACTATGTACTAAGTAAAATACACTGAACAAGGCATTTCATAATAATAATATAAAATGAAATTTTTAAAAAAAATCTGTTATGAGTAACTTCAGCAAAAAAGAGAACCCAACTCATAGAATATTATCTTTGATGTTAATCTAGTAATATACCCATGGGAAACATTATACATACAGGCTTTGGAAATTCAGTTTATAACTGACTGAGAATCTAGGTGCTAGGTGTTTTCAACATTTCCATATTGAATCTTTGTGAGCTAGCTGTTTGCAGGAGCGGTACTCACAGATATTAAAGCCCAGGCCTGCTGCAGCCTGATGTTGGGTAATAGAACCTCACTTCATCCCACCCCCATGGAAACACTCAGGAAGGTGCTAATTTTGTTTTGCACTAGTTATTTGCACCTAGTGAGGAGGCAGGCATATAGCCAGCGTCTCCAGAAGAGCCTGGCTGATACCAGTAGGGTGTGTGTGTATGTGTACATCCCTTGAAAATAGCAAAGAAAGTTTCTCCCACCTGGTGGTGCCCTCGCTCCATTTAAGCTGCATTATTCCTTTGGAATCCTGGGGTACAAACAAAGCCAACCCAATTGTTAAACCTCACTAGATATTTCCTATCTTCTGTCCCTCTTCTCTCTTTTTTCTTTTATTTTTCTGTCTCTAAATTTCCTAACTTTGGCAACCACATTACCATCCCATGTAGCAATGCAAAAATTACTGCATTTGTTTTAGAAATAAAGAAACAGAGACTCTGAGCACTATAATCACTCTTTTAAATTAAGGAGCAATGCTGTTGAGGTTCTGCTAAACAGAACTGTGTCCTTGGAGGAGGTAACCATTAGAAGATGACAGGGAGGCTGATGGCAGAGTTATACGGTGAAGAGAAAAAAGTCAGATCCACAAATGTGCAACTGTGACACTGAGTGAAGAAATCTAGGTTGTTTTTTTTCATGTTACACACAAAAAATCATAGTATGACATTGTATTTATTGCATGAATATTAATAAGCTCTATGACTAAGAGAAGTCTGTTTATTTCTTTCACCTATGTGAGACCAATATCAAGAAAATAAACACATTCTTAAATTTTCAAAATGCCTTTGTAGTTGAATTATTCCATTCTTTAATTAAGGTGAACAGAAAAAATGCAATTTGGTTATTATGGGAATATAATTACAAGGAATGCTTCAATGAGGAGTTTTTGGATGAGATTTGCGTTTAAACTTGTGGACTTTCCAGTAAAATAGATTTCCTTCCATAATGTGGGTGGGAGAGAGATGAAAGTCTGACTCTAGCAAAAGATGGACCTCCCCTGAAACCAGCAGATTTCCTGTGTTGGTTTTCATTCCTGTGTCCAAAATATCTTATAAGAACAACTTAGAGGGAGAAAAGTGTATTATGGCTCATGGTTCCAGAGGTTTCATCTATGGTGGGCTGACTCCATTTCTCTGGGCCCAAAGTGAGGTGGAACTGGGATGAAGTCTATTAACTTAGGGTAGAAAAGGAATGAAGTAGGAAACTCATAGGATTTTTATCCCGGATTTTTTAATTCACTCATTCATCATTCATGCATTCATGAAATACTTCCTGAGCATTTATGATAATCCTAGCTACTGTTCTAGGAGCTGAAGGTACAGTGGGGAATAGAGTTTGCAAGCTCATCCCTCATACCTCTTTCCATTCTAGTAGAATAGACAACATATAAGCAAAAAAGTAAGCAAAAAATGAATAAGCTACTTTCAGAAAGTAGCAGCTACTAGAAAGTAAAAACAGATAGTATACAAGTCTATTTAGACTGGATGAACAGAGAAGGCTTCTCTAGAGGAGGTGATTTGTGTGGAAATCTGATCAGAAATGAGGAACCTGCTGTACCAAGACCTGGAGGCTGAGCATCTCAGACAGAGGAAACAGTGAGGGCAAAGGCCCTGAGATGGGACAGCATTTGCCCAGGGGAGGTTAAACAAATTCCTTGGCCCCTCTTGAGCCATATTCTTCTTATCTGTAAAATAAGGGAGATGACATATCCTTAAAGGATTGCTGTCAGAATTAGAGACAATGTTCACAAGTTCAGAAATACAATTGTGGTACATCATAGACACTGAAGAAATGGTAGTTACTAAGGGAATACAAAGAAGGAAGAATCATTTAGACTCAGGGTATATTGAGAAATGATTTACAAAAACATTTTTGAGCTTTGAAGGATGAACGAGGAGAACCAGGTAAATATCCAAGTGTTCAGATGTAAGAAAAGAAAGAAAGAAAGAAAAAAAAACCCATAAGTGCATGGAAGAAATGACAGAACAATCAATACCAATAAATCAAGAATAAAATATTGCTCGCCCTCTCCAGGAAAAATGTTTCTTTCTATTAGCTAAGAAATCATTGTAATTCATCAAATTTCCTTTTTTAATGTGAACATCCGGAAACTTTGAAGCAAATGCTCATAAGTTTCTCATGTAAATATTTCATCCTTGCACCTTTTCTGAGGCCTCTCTTCATCTGCTCTTCCCTTTAATCTCACCTATATTTTAATATTATAAGTGTCTGATTTGAGGAAAATAGGAAGCAGTAGCAAATGAGGTGATTTTAATCCTTCTCCATCCCAAGCAGGGCTTTTCAATCTTGCTTCCATATCAGGGTCACCAGGGGAGACTGGAGACTTGCAAATGATTGAGTCACACACTGGGTGATTCTCAAGGATGGTTTGATCTGTGGTCTGGACATCAAGATTGCTTTTAAAGATCTAAGTTTAAGGAAACCTCTTTATTGCCTAAGCATATGTGTTTTTTAGAAGCTTAACTTTGGGAGTGCTTTTAAACTTGAAATGTAGTCTTCAGTAATGTTCAGTACATTCAATATGTTGGGCAGCCCATCTCCAGATGCTATTTCATCTCACAAAACTGAAACTCTATAACCATTAAAAACAACTTTCCATTCCTCCTTTACCTAGGCCCTTGGAAGCCATCATTCTACTCTCTTTTTCTATGACTACATGAAATTCCTCATATAAATTGAGTCATACAGCAATTATCTTTTTGTGACTGTTTTAATTCACCTCATACAATGTCCTTAACAGTCATCCATTTTGTCATTTGTGTGGTAGCTTGTTTTCCTTTTAAAGAGACTGAATAATATTCCATTGGTTGTATATATCACATTTTATTTATCCAATTCATCCATCCACGGACACTTGGGTTGTTTCTACCTCTTGACTACTAGAAATAATGCTTCCATGCATTTCAATATACAAATATCTCCTTGTGACTCTGTTTTCAATTATTTTGCTTATGTACCCAGAAGCAGAATTACTAGATTATATGGTAATCCTATATCAAATCTTTTAAGAACAGTCATACTACTTTCTCTAGTAGCTATACTGGTTTACATTTTCACCAAAAATGTAAAATAATTTCTCCATATCCTCATTGATACTTTTTCTTTTCTAAAATACTGACCATTCTTATGAGTCTGGTGTTATACATGAAAGCTCCAAGTAAGAACATTTTAATGCCACAACATAGATCACTAATGTAAACTTCTCTAAGTTAAAAAAATTATGTAGCTCTTATTCTCTGATGATGGCAACTCATTAGGTATTTATGCATAGAAATGATATGAAGCTCCTGCAAAAAAATTATAAGCATGTTAGATCATAACATGGAGTAAAGTGATCAGGTCAAACAAATACTCCCACTAAGAAGGCCCATCTGAGGACATTTTAGTCTTTCTTAGAAGGTCTTTAGAGAAATGGAGATCTCTACCTCCATGTAAGTGCATTTAGCAAGGTGAATAAAATTCATGGGCAACCAATTTCTACATTCCTATCTGAAAATACCTGCACCTGTTACTCCCACATGTTCTTCAACAAAATATCTACTAAGAGAAATACTAAAGAGAAAAAGAAACTGCTTATAATGCTTAAAGTGACATTTATGTTAAGTTTGAGCAAGATTATAAAAAGTCAGTCAATTTTGGCCACCCACAAAGGCAGAGAAACATTTCCATTCTAAATTTTCATCTCTGACGTTCAAGTCTGTAACTATTTTCTTGATAGCTCTACATACCCTCCAAAGTCTAGTTCCAGGCGTGGCACTTAGTGGGCACTGAAGGAGTATTTGTTAAATGAATTCATAAATACATCAATGTTTCTGGTCTACAGAATTTCCAGCAGAAAACATAGGATACTAAATGAGGCTGGTGTGAGGAGGATTTATTTATCAAGGATCTAATTAGATGGTATACGCAGGGTGCAGGAGGAATAAATGTGCCAGTGTAGGTACCCAAGCTACAGAGATAAAAGGAATAGAGGTAACCAGGACTCAGAAAGCAGGAGTGGATTAACCTGTACACAGCAGAGATCTTCTTCCAGCACCCTCCCAGTACTCACCACTTGCAAACTTTTAACCTACAGGCATGGAATGTTTTGTTTTGGGGGGGGGGGTTATTTGTTTTGTTTCTTTTTCAACATCCTTAATGAGGTGGAATCTACATTAAAAAAAAAACACCAGCAACAACAAGAATTTCATTTAGATAATGTATGCAATTTGATGGGTTTGAACAATTTGGTTTGGACACATGCATCTACCCATGAAACCATCATCACAAGCAAAGTCATAAAAATACCCACTACCTCCCTATTGATGGAGTTAAGGAGATTAGCATTTAAGGGTAGTGAACAGTGGAGAAAAGGGGAGGAAAAGTGAATCTGGAAAGGCAACACAAGACAGTTGACACTGTTGTCACACCTGGACTACTGCACAGATCCCAGTAGCTGAGTGATAACACAGGTGTAGCACACACAGGCACCTGCACATGGGTGTGCACATCTATGCAGCACACATATCCTGACTTTATTTTGGGTTGATCATTGTTTCTAAATAACACAGATAAAATTATCCAACTTTGAGATAATAGACATGCAAAATTGTATTAGTTTATATAGCAAATCTTACACAAACAGGTCCATTTTATATTGCTCTCAAAAAAAGAGAAAGAAAAAAGATAAAGTGTTTGGGGGGAATGAAATATAATATAGGCAGAGAGACAAAATGAGAATCACAGAAAGAAAGATGATAGAAGATGGTTCAAGAGACATCCAGGCAGGGAAAAACAGTGAGGGCCCTCAGAATGATGGGAAGAGGGGAGGAAAGGTGAAGCAGAAAAGGAGGAAGAGGAGGCAGCAGAAGCAAAAGACATGTCCTTGGACTCAGGAAATAAATGGGCCAGTTGTTGGGAGCTGTTCAGGCTGAAGGCAAAGCTGCAGCATGTTAAATTTGAAAAGATATTGGAAAAAATTCTAAGTATAATGTATGCATTAGTTTCTGATCAAAAGTATTACTCTCAAGTTTCTGAATTAATGTTCTTATATTTGAAAATGGAAAAACAATGTTTCCATGGGACAGATATATTTCGTACATAAATTTCATTTTAACTCAAGAAACTTGGAAGCAACTTTACTATGAGATAAGTGAAAGAGAATTGGTCCATTCTCCACAAACTGTTTTTCCTTACTTCTTTATCTTTTATTTCCTATTTTACTATACTGCCTTATATAGAAATGGGCATGCATGTATTCAACTATGTCTGTATCTCTATCTATTATACAGATATTGATTTTCTTTTACCTACATGTATTTACGTAGGTAGGATATGTGTACGATGTTTTCTTTTATCTAATATTTTAAAAATACAAATAATATTAACTCCTCCAATGACTTCTGCATCTGCTCTGCCTCTTCCTGAATATTTTACAACTCTGTGGCCTGAGACTCACAGTAGGAAGTAAACACTGCATTGATAACGCCAATTAGCAATGAACCCAGGACCCAGGTGTATTTACTCTCCTGTTCTTTCCTCTAGGGCCCAAACTGTCTTCCCAGCTGTCTCCCTTTACCAAATAGACATCATTTAGTTTCCATTTTTCTCGAAAGCATACAAAGCCCTTCAATTATTTTGTGAATGTTAGAAATCTATTGAAAGGTATTATTTCAAATGATGTTTTTATTTCCAAGAACAAATTTAACATGAACTATGTATAAATCCCTCTACAAAAATTCAGTACAATTCAGTATCAACCTTGTTTTTTTAAAAAATCAGTTGCTTAAACTAAGAAATGTCCATTGGTTTGCTAAAAGGAATGACATATTCTTATGCTTTTGGCATTATTGACTGAGTGGGATAAGATGAGCATCTTGGGGCTGGGGATGTGGCTCAAGTGGTAGCGTGCTCGCCTGGCATGCGTGGGGCATTGGGTTCGATCCTCAGCACCACATAAAAATAAAATAAAGATGTTGTGTTCACAGAAAACTAAAATAAATAAATAAATAAATATTAAAAATTCTCTCTCTTTCTCTTTAAAAAAAAAAAAAGATGAGCATCTCAAAGTCTGTATACTGTATAAAACACAATACTCAGTAGGGCAGGATTTAAAAAGACAATTCTTTAAAAATATAGCCCAAGTGTGAACCAACATGTGATGCTCATTCTCATTGTTAATTAAGATAAACAAATGTTTTCATATACTCTATTTTTAGTAAAGAGGAGAGGCTCATGGCCATCATAATGGGAAGTTAAAGCAGAATAAAAGGAATGCAAGGAGATTCTGATAGTTGAGTTCCCCAAATACTCAAGCAAAAAATTCTTTAAAGAGGACAGAGGCAGTTCAAAGCTTCAAATTTCCAAAGATTATGAACTTTTATTTTGTATTCCAGAACTCTAAACAGATATGTGATGGAAGGGATCCAGAATCCAGAGTCGAAGTCCACTGTATATTGAGAGTTGGGGCATCTCCCACTGCTCAGAACCTTCCCCAGGAACAAAGGCTGCCCTAACATAGTAGCCTTAATTACCCCTGGGAATATGGGCAGAGGTCCCCTGCCTGGTTAGAGTAGTTTGGCCCTACTCTTGAGATTGTAAGCTGGGAGTGCACTTGGTTGGGTTTACTGAGTTGAACTTCCTTCTATTTTAGTTTTGAACACTGCAAATCTATCATTTCTTCAAAATTATCTGTAGTCTCTGAAAACCTCCACTGGAGAGGACTTCCCCACTTCCAGCTGTGATAGATCTAATTATGTTTCTCATGATCTTCACACATTTGCCAGGATGCTGCTTCAACTTGTGGGGTGTTTCCTCTGCTGGGGCTAGCTTCTCCTACCTGATTTACTTCTGAAGATTAGTCCAGATTATTGTGGGGAAGAGCTCCCTCACCTGCTTGGCTATGGTAATGCCGCTGTATGAGATTGCCAGCAAGGGTTCATTAACTGCCTCCGCCAACCAAACTGTTTAATTTTATCACATGAAGTTTGCACTTGAATTTGGCTAGATCTTTTATATATTTACAGTCCTTGATCTGTTAATCTGAGTTTTATGTATAAACAAATGCATAATTAAACATCCATTATAGATTGCATGTATAAACACAATGTATAATTTGTACATTGACTACAGATTTTCTTAGGAAAACAGCAATTATTTCATATGAGCTTTTGGAACAAATAGAAATCTGTTCAGTTTTGATTTATGTGCACTTCCAGTTCTGAGATTGTTACAGAGAAAACTGTAGCAGCTAATCAACATGAAAATGATATGTTTATGTATAAATTAAAATAAATTTTGACAGATGTATGAGTGCCAAATATTAAAATTTAAAGCTTTGAGCTTATAATGAAAATGACATAAGTCACAGAAAGATGTCTTGCCCCTAGAAATACTGAAGTAAAGAATTTTAATAATATGTGCCAGATTAATACGTTTTATTGTTGATAACAGGTACACCATGACATACAAATACTCAAAATCCTGGAAAAACATACCTGTACTGGAAACCTCACCTCTTATGTCCTCTATAACATGTTGTTATACTATTCATTCCAGTAAACGGAGTCATTAGACACATCTTCAGAATAAAAATGAGTGTATTCAAGTGACCATTCTGAGAATTTCCTCTGTTCATAAATATTTGAAAATGTAGTATGATTTCTGAATCTCAAAAGGAAAGTTCTTAGCACCCTTGAAAGGAACTTTATCAGGGTCTAGATAAAAGAAAGGAATTGTTATGGACAAAAACATGAAAAGATAAGCGCAAAGGTTAATAACGTAACGTTCAGAAATGTCACTCTCTTTTGCTTTATTTAGTTCTTATCATTCATTAGGAAGATTCCCAAATTAATATGAAGTAACATTTACTGAGTGTTCAACAAATGTTAGCGACTACTATGTACTAGGCATTGTTCTGGCTGACATTCATTATTCCCTTCAAACATTAGAATTTCAGGAAATTTGGGCAAACTGAGGCCAAGAAATTAAATAACTTGGCCAAGCCCCCACTGCCAGGAAGTAATCCAGCTGTGTTTTCAACCCAAGTGTGGTTCCAAGACCCCATATACATTTAAGATTAAATCATTTACTTCTTTCTCCCACAATTCTTTGCCATTTTCCTGGTACACTACTGGCCAATGCATTTGGTGTGGTGAGCTAACAGATCTAGGATAGCACATACAATGCCAAAATGATAGTAATAATGGGTCTGAAAAGGAGAAATACTATCATTTAATGTGAGAGATAACAGAAAGTCAAAAGATATGGCTAGAACAAACATAAGTGGATTTAGTAAGATCTGTGCAGAGATTAATTTAACACGATAGGGCTTTGGTGAGATAGCACAGAATAAAGCAGAGAATGGAATGGGTGTAAGGAAATGCAGAATGTGTGTTAAAGAAATGTAGTTCTGAAGTGGAGAAGAAAAAATGAAGATGCATTGGAGAGGAGAGAGAAAAGACAAAAGGGAGAGGGTGAGATGAAGGAACAGAAACTAAAATGCATTTAGCTTTCCTATGGGATAGGCATTTTTATATAAGTCCCTCCATTTAATTTTCATATTAACTGCTCCAAACACACAATGTCATAGAATGGTTTTTCCTCACTTTTATACATTAAGGTACTAAACATTTTGAAAAATACTTAGAATTTGAAGAGCCCAAGACTCGAAATTGCTTCCTTTGATTTCCATGCTGCCATGATTAAACTTAAGAAAGAAGAAATCCAATAAAGAGAGAGGTTTAGATTGTTTGGAATACATGTCATTTGGTTCATAAACTGTAAATATTCTGCATATTTTCTAATTATAATTATTACATATACTTATTAAGAAAACTGAGAAAAAGCTTTTTACTCTTTGCTGCATTCATTTCAAGAAAATATTTGTGCTTTTCTTGTTGTGAATTGGAGTATATTTTTGTAAGACTGATAATGACCTTTTTGTTTATTTATGCTCTCCTATAAATATTTACCCTTGAAATGGGTCTACCCAACAATGATAGTTATTATCTGAATCTTTTGGGTCCAAAAGGAGAGGAAAAGGATAAATTTAGGATGTACATTTCATTTGACCAGCTGATAGATCCAACAGAGTGAATGAAGTGAAGAAGTAGGCACTTTTCCTTTGAAGATATTATTTTGTTTTGATTGGCATCCAGAAATCAACTAGAATAAGGCCCTGAGTATGTGTGGTGTGTGTGTGTGTGTGTGTGTGTGTGTGTGTGTGTTATGTATACCGGAAAATGCTAAGTCTGGTGTATGCGTCATACTGATTGTAGTTTTGGCATTAGATAAATTCTTGGACTTTTCCAAACACTGGGCACCCAGGGTGTAATTGAAATACCTGTTAGTCGAGGTCTCATTACTATCTCAAAATATCTAAGATAATCAACTTAAAAAGAGAATAAGTTGTATAGGCAGGCTTGCTCATGGTTTTGAAGGTTTTAGTTCATTGTCTATTGGCCTGCTTGCTTTGGCCCTGTAAGTAAGGCAGTGCATCATTGTGGGTGCATACCATAGAGAAAAATCACTTACATCAGGGTCCAGGGAGCAAAAGAGAGAGAGGAGGGGGGTCAGGGTCCCACAATATGCTTCAAAGGCATTACTCCAATGACCTAAAGGCCTCCCACTAGGTCCCATTCTTCAAGGTTCCAACACCTTCCAACAGTACCATCTTGGGACCAAGCTTTTTAACACATGAACATTTGGATGAAACTTAAGATCCAAACTATGGAAAGATTTTCAGTGCTTATTTTCTGATAATGCTTGCTATCAGGTGGTAAGTTAGGAGTGTCCTTCCTTCATTCCTCTTCCACTTGCTTGATGTGGAGTAGAAATCTCAATGTTTCTGGAAGATGGCTATCACTAGTTTTCTTTCTTTTATTTTGTTTTTCTTTTCTTCCCCCTTCCTTCCTCCCTCCCTCTCTTTCCTTCTTTCTCTTCTTTTCTTTCCTGTCTTTCCCATTTGCCTTGCTTTTCCTCCCTTCCTTCTTCCCTCCTTCCCTCCCTCCTTTCTCCCCTCCTTCCCTCCCTTCTTCCCTCCGTTCCTCTCTCCTCCCTTCCTTCCTTCCACCCTTCCTTCCTTCCTTTTTTGGTTGTCAAATAATCCATTGGTCATTTTAATGGAGGAAGTTAGATATATACTAATGTTGCCAAGTTCCATATGAGAGAAACATCATCACATATTTTTAATGACCTGAAATGTAATTCTTTCAAAAGAAACAAATGAATGTGGGCAATAACCTAAGTAATTTTTTTGCATATTTTCAAACTTAGGGTATATCTCAAAGTACTCTTAAGGATATAGCATTGTATCATTGCAAGAATCAGATTGTTAAAAAAAAAAAAAGGAGCCTTATTTGCCATCAGATAAGGAGCTCAAATGTTTCTGTCTGGCTTGTAATTATATCACAAACTGAGTTGAAATCACCTGGGGCCTGCCTATACAAGGATCTAATAAATGTGGATCCTTTACCTATGTGCTGAGTCTGATAAAGAGTGGGAAAGCATGTTTGAGATATTTATACAAATTTCAAGTCTTCCAGGGGATTCATTTTATAAATACTTCTAAGGATTTTTAAGAAGGAAGTTAAATCCCATAATAATTAAAAATTAAAAGTGAATATTATTTAACAAGGTTCATTTCACTGCCCATGGGAAGGTTACTTTTCCTCTCCTGTTTTGTTCTACCCTAGTAAGAAGCACATAGGTTCCTGTGTGTGCATAATCGGTATGTGCCCTTAAAGACTGGGCTACAGTTTGGATCACAAATGTCCCCCAGAAGCCCATGTGGTAAAGGCTTGGTCCCCAGCCCTTGGCACTATTAGGAGGTAGTGAAACCTTTAAAAGCTGGGGTCTAGTGGGAGTACATTAGGTCATTGGGGGTGTTCCCTGAAAGCAGATATTGGGATATCAGCCTCTCTTTTTCCTCTTTGTTTCTTGGCCATCGGCCATCGTGAGGTGAGCAGTCTTTTCCACCATGTGTTCCCTGCTAAATGCTGCTTCAACACATACAGGTCTCAAGGCAGGAGTCCACCTGATCATAGGCTGAAACCCCCAAAACTGCCACCTAGAATAGCCCCTTCTTCTTTATGAGTTGGTTACCTCAGTTGTTGGTCACCATAATGGAAAACTTACTCAGCTGGAAACCATGTTCTTTGGAAATGTGCTCCCTCAGCCTCATGGCTAAACCCACATGCACCCTTGCTCATTCACTCCCTTTCCTTTCTCAGGATTTCCACCTCTCATATCTCCTTTGATCTCGTTTCTTTCTCAATTTTCTATGCCCCATCTCTATATATTTGTTTGGTCTATTTAGTGTTGTTGTCGTTTTTTTTTTTCTTCCCCAGGGGATTGCTCAATGTTTTAGCATCCTTTTGTTTGTTTTGTTTTGTTTCTTTGGTTTTTGTTTTGTTTTGTTTTGTTTTTTTAAGAAAGAGAGAGAGAGAGAGATTTTAATATTTATTTTTCAGTTTTCAGTGGACACAACATCTTTTATTTTATTTTATGTGGTGCTGAGGATCAAACCCAGAGCCCTGCTCATGCCAGGTGAGCTCCTTACCACTTGAGCCACATCCCCAGCCTACATCCTTTGTTTTGAGTTTTTCTTCTGATGTCTCTTCCTTTGTACATTATCTGACATTTGTCCTTTTTGCTCATAATACTCTCTATCATTCCTTTTTTCCTTTTTTATTTTTAATTGCAATTGTACAAATTTACAGGTTATCAGTGGGTACTGGGGATTGAAATCAGAGGTGCTCTAGCACTGAGCCCCAACCCTATTCTGTGTTTTATTTAGAGACAGGGTCTTAGTGAGTTACTAAGCACTTCTCTTTTGCTTTAAACTCACGATCCTCCTGCCTCAGTCTCCCAAGCTGCTGGAATTATAGGTGTGTGTCACTGTGACTGGTGGGGGTATTGTGTTTTAAATCAATAGATCTATACAATGTGTAATGATCAAGTCAAAATAATTAGCATTTCTATCTCCTTGCCATGTCTTTGTTCTAGTTTTTCATATAATAATTTGTTTTAAACTATAGTCACCCTAATATACTCTAGAACACTAGAACATATTATCCCTAAGTATATTTTGAAACCATTATCCAACTTCTGCATAACCACCACCATGCTATCTTTCCTAGCCTCTAGTAATCACGATTCTACTTCCATTTTACTTGTAGTCACCATTTTTAGCTTCCACATATGAATAAGATCATGCAGTATTTATCTTTCTGTGCCTGGATTACTTCACTTAACATAATGTTCTCTAGTTTCATTCATTTTGACATAAATGATACTCATTCCTTCTTTTGTGGTTGAATATTATGTGTGTATGTACTATGTTTTCTTCATTCATTCATCTACTGATGGACAACTTGGTTGATTCTGCATTTTGCTATTGTGAATGCTGAGATAATAAACAAGAGTTCAAGGTATAGTTCCCGTTATGATTGGAATAGGAAATATTCTCCAAATCTCCTGTGTTAACAGGACTGATATGATTAGATTAGGAAAGTCATAACCTAACCAGTGGGTTTGATGGATTTGGTACCTATAGGCATGTGGGAAGAAGTAGCTTCTTGAGGGCATGACTTGGGAATTAAGTGTTTTGTCCCTAGACCATCACTCTCTCTGCTTGTTAGCTGCCAGGACCTGATCAACTCGGCAATGGATTCAACAGACCATGGACTAAGATCTCTATAAACATGAACCCCAAATAAAATTTTCCTCCTCTCTGTTGTTCTTACAGGTATTTTAACTAACACAGTGCCCATTCTTTTCTTTTTACACTTTATTCTTTTCCTTTTTTCTGTACAGTGTTGTCATTTCTCTCGGCAGCTCAAGAAAAACTGAATTTCCACTTTAGTTTCTATTATTTTGATAAAAACTTTCCTTCCTTTCCAAGGAAAAGAAAGATACATTGAGTTCATAGACAACACTCAATTTTTAACATTTACTTTCATAATTATGATTATCATATTTTTCTAGTTATTCATAAAAGGTATATTATTTAGTTTTTGGTTACTATAACAAAATGCCTGAAATAATTGACTTATATAGGGAAAAAAGATGATTTTGGTTTACAGTCCTAGGGGTTCCAGTCCAAGATCAGTGGCTCCATTGCTTTGGGCCTCTGGTAGGGTGACACATCATGGTAGGAGTGAATGGTGAAGCAAAACAGCTTACATCATGAACCAGGAAGCAAGAACAAAGGGAAAGAATGAGACTGGGGGTCCCACAATCTCCTTCAATGGCATACCTCCAAAGACTTAGGAACCTCCCGTAAGTGCCCTCCTTCAAACAGTCCACAGCACCTCCCAACAGTTTCACCCTGGTGGCCAAAGACACATGTACTTTTGGAGGACCTTCAATATCCCAACTATAGCAAAAACATGATTTATTTAAATTGAAATTGTGATCCTCAGCCTCAGCCTCCCAAGTCTCTGGGATTACAGGCATGTGCCATTGCACCCAGCTCAATTTTTTAAAGTTCTGGTTTTTAATCTAAAACTGAAAATATTTTAACCAAAACTTCTCACTCAGACTTTTTTCAGACAACAAGAATTGTAATAACTGGAACCAGGGACTCCTATGAAAACTTGCTGATGGTTATGAATTCTAAGAGGGCATGGATTTCTAGATGGACCTGTTACTTCATGACTCACTAATAGAGAGATCGATGCCCGCGTACTTAAGATTTCATTTGAAGTATTTGAGAGAATCCAGAACTTCAAACACACCAGAAGATCCAAAACAGTGCAGAGACTCAGTGATCCCTCTAACTGCTCTCTTTGTGATCCTCTAACTTCAAAAGCTCTCAATTCTCAGTCCTTGTCTGTCCATTGTATAATCACATGCTCCTGATTTTGTATACTTAGTTAACTGCTCAGCACATGACTCATTTTTTTTCTTTTTTTTTTTTTTTGTGGGGGCAGGGCATTGAATGATGATCAAAAACTGCTATGAGAAAAAACTGCCTAGGCAGGATAACTTCCATTGTGCACACTTATAGAAACACACACACACATAAGCACATACTCAGGTAAACACACAGGCCCATGTGGTTACTCACATTTCCAAGGAGCTGTTAATTGTCAGGACAGGAGAATCCATCGGAGTCAGACACCAGAAGAACTGGAATTCAAAGGGATGTTATACTGGTGAACCAACAGAAGTCTGGTGATGTAGGGAGATCAAAGATGTCACCAGAAAGTAAGAGCAACTATGTTGTTTTAGTCAGCTTTTTTGCTGCTTTGACTAAAAGACCTGACCGGCACAACTATAGAGGAGTAAGTGTTTATTTGGGGGCTCATGGTTTCAGAGGTCTAAATCCATGAACAGTTGACTCCATTCCTTGGGGCTCAAGGTGAGGCAGGACATCATGGTGGAAGAGTGTGGCAGAGGGAAACAGCTCACATAATGATCCGGAAGCAGAGAGAGAGATTCCAGTCACCATATAAAAATATATATACCCAAAGCCACGCCCCAATTCCCACCTCCATCAGCCACACCTTTCCACTTCAGTTACCACTAAGTTAATTCCTACTAGGGGATTAATTCAATGGTTGGGTCAAGACTTCGCAACCCAATCATTTCTCCTCTGAACCTTCTTGCATTGCCTCACACGTGAGCTTTTGGGGGACACCTCACATCCAAACCATAACATTTGCAGACACTTTCCATATGAAAGATTTAGCAAGTTATCAGAAAATGTCACTGAAAGAAAGTTTCCTCTCCCTATTTTTTCACTCAGTAGGATCCCATTCAGTCTTTCCTAGCCTCCTTTTCTCCTTACCTATCATCAATGGATTTGGTAATTCCCTCTCTTTCACTGAAAGGCTCTAGCATCTGACCCATGGTTTTCATCTCTGCCTCTATTTTCATCTAAAAAAAAAAAAAGCATGAAAATCTGACCAGTGCTATACCTGCTCCTGGGTTTTCTGTCACCAGTACCCTTTACCTCCACTCAGCTTCATTCAGGGTTCTCCAAGCTATATCCCGGGTTTACCATCACCTGACACTTCTCCTAGGAAGGCTTACCTGGAAAGTCCTATTCTTTGTGAATGGACCCCTACTCTTTCAGCTCCCTGTTACTTCCTTCAAACATGACTTTTTTTTTTACTTCAGAGTGATCTCAGTTCTCTTAAATCCACTTCTATGAACTCTTTTTGAATTTGCATTCCTCGTAACTCCGTCTGGATCTCAGTGATCCTTCTCTTATATTTTAAGTCTTGCAATTCTACCTCTTAAGTATTTCAGAATCTACACTTTCCTCTCTATCCCCTGCTCAAGCCACTGTTGACCTCTTACACAGATTGCCTCAACAATATCCACACTGGCCTTTCTGTCTCCACGCTTCCAAACTCATGCTCCAACACATTCTCTGCATTGCAACCAGAAGGATCATTCTATAACGTAAATATGACCTACCATTCCTCCTTTTAAAACACTCTAATAACTTCTAATTGCCTCTCGAATATACTACATATTTCTAAGAGTCACATATTTTCCATGATAGAGTCTGCTCTCCTCACAGGCCTCTCTTAACCTACTCACCCTCTCTCCCTCCGTATTTCAAGTAGACTGAATTTATTCCATTTTATTAAATTTGCCATGTCCTCTCTTGCCTCTAGTCTTTGCCCAAACTGATTCCTCTTCCTGAAATGTTCTTCTGGACTCCATTCTCTTCTTGCACTTCTCAACTAAATCTAATAATTCTTTGAGATCACATCTTTAAAAAAGTTTTTTCTAACTTCCCAAGTCTGAATTATTTCCATTATGCTTGTACCTCCCTAGCACTGTACTTAATATCCTATAACTGTCTAACTGTGCATTTTTCATTATACTGTAAGGACAGGGATAGCAGCCTCACAGTCCAGAACAAAGCCTGAATCATAGTAAGCACTCAATAAATATTGAATGAAAATGAAATCAGAACTCAGTCACATGTAGAGAAATTAAATAAACATTACCTCAAATCATGACACTAATTAAGGAATTAAATATTTTTATTCCATTATAATCCTGGAGAATATGAAGGCTTACCCACCTTCCTGGATGGTTATTGGATAAATGTTCCTGGGGAGAAAATCAGCATTTATGAATTAATATAGTCTTCTTTATATTACATTAAGCAAGCATTTGAGATCTAAAGATTCTGTACATTTTTATCCATACTGAGATTTGCATATCTAATGTCAACAACCAGTACCAAAAATTATTTTCCTGGTTTCAAATCAGCATATATTTTTGAAGAGTTTCCTTCTACTTTTTGCCTCAACAAAAGATGGTGGTGACGTCTAGAGACTCAGGAAGCAGGTTTATATCAAATCTCCCATGACTTGCCTGGTGATGCACTGCAGGTCCCACTGGTTTCTCTAGCATTTCTGACAGATTCTCCATCTTCCGCATAGCCTTGGCTTTATATACATACAGTATCTGCCAGAGATCTGTGTCTCCTTATATCCTCAATGCCAAGTTTGCTCAGGCCATAACTGTGTGAGTTGACCAAGAGCATTAATATTCTCCTGCAAGTCTCCTTTTCCCATAAAAATAGATGTGTCAGATTATGGTAATTTTGTCTCCATCAAATGCCTATAAAAGGCAGGTAAATTGAGGGAAGATAAAAGTTAGCAAGAGGTATATAGGAATAAAAACCCAGCAAGCTGTTAAACTCTCCAAGGCTTTGATAACTGCTGTCATTTTGATAACCTAGTTCTTGCAGTTCTTGTAAGTCTCCTGGGGTTAAGTCTGAGGTTGGAATTATGTAAGAGTCAAAGCTTAGGTCTTCATAGTCTGTATACTCATAGCTTCAATATCATTGATGGCCTATTGTTTTTACTGTTAGGGATGGGTCATTGATTTCGTCTATTATATATAAAATGCGTAGGGAGGGAAGAGCAATTAGAATAAGAATAATAGCTGGGAGAATGGTTCAAATGGTTTCTACTTCTTGAGCGTCTATAGTACTTGTATGAGTCAATTTTGTAGTTAATATTAATGAAATAATATAAAGGACTAAAGAGCTAATTAAGAAAACAATTATAAGAGTATGGTCGTGAAAATGTAAGAGTTCTTCTATAATAGGGGATGTGGCGTCTTGAAATCCTAATTCTAGTGGGTATGCCATAGAGATATATAGGAGTCTAGCCTATGAATTAACTTTGACAAAGTTATGTAATTACTTTACTAATATCTCATGAAGAAAGTCATAATGGTTATGGGGCTAGCTTGAAACTAGTTTTAGGAAGTTCGATTCTTTCCTTTCTTGATTTAAGCTTTAATATAAGTAGGCTCTTCAAATGTGTGATAGGGCGGAGGACATCCATGTAGTCATTCTAAGTTGGTTGGTGTAAGTTCTACGGTGAAGACTTCACGTTTTGATGCAAATGCTTCCCAGATTATAAAAATTATAATTATAACAGCTGTTAGAGAGATAAATGAGCCTATTGAAGATACAGTGTTTCATGCTGTATAGGCATCTGGATAGTCAGAGTATCGACGTGGTATGCCTGATAGTCCTAAGAAATGTTGAGGAAAGAAAGTTAAATTTACTCCAACAAATATTACAGTAAAATGAATTTTAGCTCATATATCATTTAGTGTATAACCAGAAAAAAGGGGGAATCAGTGAACAAATCCTCCTATGATGGCAAATACAGCTCCTATTGATAATACGTAGTGGAAATGGGCTACGACATAATATGTGTCGTGTAAAACAATATCTAATGAAGAATTAGCTAAGACAATTCCTGTTAGGCCCCCTACAGTGAACAGGAAAATGAAGCCAAGTGCTCATAGTATTGCTGGTGATCATTTGATATTTCCCCCATGCAGGGTTGCTAGTCAGCTGAAAACTTTTACTCCTGTAGGAATAGCAATGATTATGGTTGCAGATGTAAAATAAGCTCGGGTGTCTACGTCTATCCCGACAGTGAATATATGATGGGCTCACACGATAAACCCAAGAAAACCAATGGATATTATAGCTCACACTATTCCTATATAACCGAATGGCTCCTTTTTACCTGAGTAATATGTTACGATGTGGGAAATTATACCAAATCCTGGGAGGATAAGAATGTAAACTTCGGGATGTCCAAAGAATCAGAATAGATGTTGGTAAAGGATAGGATCTCCACCTCCAGCGGGGTCAAAAAACGTAGTATTAAGGTTACGATCTGTGAGAAGTATAGTAATTCCTGCTGCAAGAACTGGAAGAGACAAGAGTAGAAGTACCGCTGTAATTAGCACAGATCATACGAATAGAGGGGTTTGATATTGAGATATAGCGGGCGGTTTTATATTGATAATTGTTGTAATAAAATTAATTGCTCCTAAGATTGATGATACCCCTGCTAAGTGAAGGGAGAAGATGGTTAGGTCTACTGAGGCTCCTGCGTGGGCAAGATTTCCAGCTAGTGGGGGATATACAGTTCAACCAGTTCCTGCACCTGCTTCGACTATAGAAGAAGCAAGTAAGAGGAGAAATGAAGGGGGAAGAAGTCAGAAGCTTATATTGTTTATACGTGGAAATGCTATATCAGGAGCTCCAATTATTAGGGGTACTAATCAGTTTCCGAATCCGCCAATTATAATTGGTATTACTATGAAAAAAATTATAACAAATGCATGAGCAGTAACGATAACATTGTAGATTTGATCATCGCCTAATAGAGCTCCGGGTTGACCCAGCTCAGCTCGGATTAGCAGACTAAGTGCAGTTCCTACTATACCAGCTCAGGCGCCAAATAGAAGGTAAAGTGTACCAATATCTTTATGATTAGTTGAGAAGAATCAACGGTTGATGAACATAGGTAGGTGGTAAAATGGCTGAGTAAGCATTAGACTGTAAATCTAAAGACAGAGGTTGAATCCTTTTTTTACCAAGTCCTGAGGTGAATAAGTCATATTGAATTGCAAATTCAAAGGAGCAGCTTCAACTCTGCCGGGGCTTCTCCCGCCTTTTTTTTTTAAAAAAAAAAGCTTCCTCTTCCAGCTTCCTCCAGCTGACAAGTCTCAGTTCCTGCTGCTCCTACAGTTGAGTGATATGTCAGTATGGAGAGAATAGCCTTGTGAGAGGTCTTGTACTTTTATTTCCCAGGGATGTTTGTACGGCCACATACTTGAGTAGTTTCAAACATGGGTGATCATCACAATGAGGTAGTATATGTTTTAAAATACAAATCCTCGAATTTCACTCCCCAAATTCGGATCCGCTAGTTTGGTTTTTGTTCATTTGCTTTGCACTTTTTTTTTCTGTTTTATTAAAGTAAAATTTTACACATAGTGAAATACAAAGATCTCTTTTCTTGCCCTTTGAGCTAACTATTTTATTAGCATTTCATTTTGAGACTTTTATTTAGCTACACTTCTTAGTGGATTTTTTTTTTTTAGTATTTTTTATGGAATTAATACATCTTTAAGTTTTCAGTCCACTAAATGTTTATTTTCACTTGACCTAAAATACTAGGACCTAACAGCATGATTCTATTTACTGTGCTATGGTCACATATTTCAAGTTTATATACATTGTAAAGTCCACAATCCAAAAACTTCATAATGTTTTCACTAACTGGAAGTTTCCTTTTTAAAAAATTAAGAGAAAATAAAGAGATATTTTATCACATTCACTCACATGTTTATCTTTTCTGCTCCTCTTGAATCCTTACTGCAGATCTAACTTCCCCTGTCTTTAGCATTCTCAGCATAAAGAAGATCCTTCAACATGTCTTATAGTGCAAGTCTGCTGATGGAAAATCATCAGCTTTTATTTATTTGAAAAGTTTTTGCTTTATATTCTTTTGAAAAGATATTCTTACTAGAGATAGAAGGCATTTTAAAGGTTTTATTTCATTGACTCTGGTCCACTATATTTAATGAGAAGTTAGTCATCTTTGATTATCACACTCTACCTAATATACCACTATACCAGTTCTAGCACGTGTGCATGCGTGCGCGCACACACACACACACACACACACACATCTTCTGGCTTTCAAGATTTTAAAAATTCTTGGTTATCAACAGCTTAATTATGATGCATATAATTTTGTTCCTCTACATATTAGACTTCAACTAAAGATTATCTGAAAATTTTGAATTGAAGTTTATGTTGTTCACCAAATTTGAGAACTCCCAGCCTTTACATCTTTAGTATATATTGCTTTCCATTTTCTCTTTGCCCATTAGTTGAGATTCCATGTATATCTACATTAGACAGCTTGATATTAACCCACATATCTATGAATTTCTGTTCTTTATCTTGAATCTTTTTTCCTCTTTGTTATTCAAACTGGACTGTATCCATTAATCTGTCTTCACATTCAACTATTGCTTTTGCCATCTCCAATGTACTGATAAGACTACCATCTGACATTTTTCATTTCACATATTTTAATTTTTTAGCTCTAGAATTCCATAAGTTCTGTTTTATAATTTGCATTTCTATGCTGGGATTTTCAACATGTTTATTACATATGACCATCCTTTTCTTTTGGCCCTTGAATACAGTTATAACAGTGGTTTAAAAGTGGCATCTACTAATTCCAGGATCTAATTCATCTCTGGATCTGTTGATCTGCTTCTACTGAAGTGCTTTTCCTCTTGATACAGTGTCATAGTTTTATTTTTTGGTTGTTTTTAGTGATTGTCTAGTATTCTAGACATGATGGATTATACTAGAGGGAGATGCTGGATTCTGTTATTGTATTCTGAGTACTATTGATTTTTACCCCTAGCAGGTTGCTAAATTACTGACTGCTCACCTTCCACTTGTGAAGTCTTGCTTTTATATATTGTTAAAGCAAGTCTATTTTTAGATTGTTCATATCTTAGAGTGAATCCCATAGGGCAAATCCTGTGGTATAGTTTTTAATCTAAAAAGCATGGGGTTTCCATGGAAAATTCATCAAGCCCTCTAAGTTGCAATGACTCACACTCCAAATGTAGAGTGTAGTGAAGTAGAAATCAGCTAAAAACTCTAAGTCTTTAAAAATTTCCAAGCTACTGTTTTCCACCCAACTCCTTGGACTCTCCCTTACATTTATACAGTCACCAAGGCTTTGAGGAAAGTTGGTATTTATACTTTGCAGCTCCATTCTCTGTCATGCTTCCCTTACTGAGGAGAAATCCTCTGCTATTAAAGCAGCCCCAAATTCTGTTTCTTGCAACTCAAATCAAAAACACTGAAGCTCTCCGCTTGTGTTCTTATTCTACTATACTCTACAAACTGGGAAACAAAAGCAGGAAAAAGGCAGTTCTTATGTATCAAGGGTTAAACTCTGATTTTGATTATTCTCCAGTGCCTTCATGTATCAACTCTTATAGATTTGAGAATTGTTATCTGGGAGGTGAGGGAGGAATGTTAGTGGAATAAAACCTGCCCAACCATCTATCTGATCCAGAACTCCTGTTTGGCTGGCTGATTTTTAAATAAAACTCCTTTTTTTTTTTCATTCACTAAACAAATGTTTATTTGTTGAGCAACTTCTATGTGCTGGGCACACTCTTAGACTCTTGCCAGTTCAATAGTGAAGAAGATATCAAATCCCTGTCCTTGAGAAATTGAAATTCAAGTGAAATATGGATATAGTAAAAATATATATACAGAAGACAATGCCTATAACAAGAGGTACTACGAAAAAATATAAAACAGAATAAAGGACCAGAGACAGGTATAATATTGGACATTAGAGAAAGCCTCTCTAAAGACTTTGCCAGGCGAGTAAGACCTACGGTGAAGAAGCCATCCTGGGGATAGTTGACAAAAGTGCATTCTAGGCCCAAGGCAGTAAACTCAAAAACCTCACCATGGAGATACCTTCTAGAAATAAGAAGATAAGCGTGTGTGGAGAGGAATCAAGCCTGATAGTTTAGAGAAGCCACTCCAGCAGGATCATATGGCGCCTTGTGAGAATAGATTTTAATGAGTCAGATGAAAAAGCAGTTCTGAGTGAGGAAACCAGAGAACCTGGTTTGCATTGAGAACAAATCACCATGGTTTTGATTTGAAGAATATTGTGAGGGTGACATAATGATTTTCCCCTGGTGATTCTAGTCATCAATCGGTTTGGGAATGTTTCTGCATGGCGCAGACACTGGAAACTGCTACCTTTTTATCTTGATATTTCAAGGTCCAATCCACCACCAGCAGCATCCACTGAAGATAGATGGCCCCAATATAGAACTACCAAATCAGAATTCACCTTATTCCCTGTTGGGATTTCTGTTTGTACATAATAAAATCTTACCATTCAATAATGACCTTATCCATCATATATATATATATATAAAAGTCCCATCTAGAAGTGAGTTAGTTTTGCTCTATAAAATCATTTTTCCCTCCCAATTCCTGTATCATTCCAAGTTTTATTTTTCTAAGAAGTCAAGAAAGGTGAGAATTAAAAGAGGGAACATGGAACTCATGTTCAGCTGCTCCTTGAATTCATGATTGTTTTTCTGAGAATGGTCACACGTTTTGGATATACTTATGCACTGTGATCAGATCTACCTCATTCTTAGTAGATGGTTTCCTATCCTTCTCTCCACCACCCATGCTACCTTTCTGTACCACCCATGCTACCTATCTCCATGTGCAAATAAGTAGCAAATGATTGTAGTTTTTATTTTGCAACAAGATATTTTGACATTGATCCTTCATAGTCATGGAGAAAATGCTCTTGCCAGACAAAAGAAGTAATAACTATGAGTTTCTGATTTTAAAATTTGTTTAAAAGTGACAATAGCAATGATATATTTCAAGAAGTATTCTCCCACTGTTAAAATTACCTTAATGTGCTGGGTTTCTTGCTAAGGATTAATGATCCATAGCTAATAAATAATTGTAATACTTGAAAACAAAATTTAGCAATCTTAATGACCTTAGTTGGAAAAATATTTTGGTAATACATTTCTTTAAAATCTTGGCAATGAGTGACATATTCACAAACATAGTTGTCTATTTCTCTTCTCCATTCAAATGATTAAAAGCATTACAAAAACAATAAATCATTACAATAAAAGCAAAAACACATATAATGAAAAAAGCACATGCTATCATATAAATCAAAATGATTAAGAGCCAGCCTGTAATCTAGCATTATACCATAACTTACAAACATCTTATTGTAAGAGTTATTAAACTATAAAAAGTATGAACTCTAACCAATTATTTTATACAATAAAGTTAATATTATAAAATAATCTTGTTACTGTATAATTGTATTTGTAAAGAGACAATTTAAAGGTCCCTAGTTTAATTCACTTCTTAACTAGCAATCTCAGGTACTCATTTCTGATAATGCAAGTAGCCACTCCATTACTCTAGTAGCTTATTTCTTCCATTCTCTCTGGGGTTAAAACTGAAAATGCCTCTCTGCCTTGCCCTATCCACAGTGGTCTCCCTTGTGGCTCCATTTCAGTAGACAAATATGTATCATGTTTCCATTACACACTACCACTATGAGAAAAGTCAGGAATTAAAATATAGAAAGAGGCCATAATACAGGCTCTGCTCTTGAAAGAGTCTAGTGGAAGATACAGTTACAAATTATCATAACAGAGCATACTAAATAGCATGAACCAAGGGCTATAGGAGACAGCCATTGAATTTTCATGGAGATTTGGTCACAGAAAATGATGGAAAGGAGGTGACATCTGAAATAATTCCTGAAAGGTGAGTGATCATTTGCCAAGAGATGAATGGAGTGGACCTGACAGGAAGAGGGCATAACATGCTAAGGGGCTGGGGAGGTGTGACATTGTATGTTGCAATTTGGAGAAAATGAGAATTCTAGTGCAGTCGAGTTAACATGAAGTGGCAAGACAAACTAGCAAAAATGCAGAAAATACCTGTGATTGAGATGTGAAGTTCCTTGTACATTGTCTTAATGTCTTTCTGAGCTGAGCTCAGAAAAACCCTTGAAAGTCTATAAGCCTAAGTGGTACTATCTGATATGTTTGTCTAACAAAATTTCTACAGTATTTTATTTTTTGAATGACCTATTTGTCACATATCATATACTATAATTAACCAGGCCTTGTTCACCCCATAAACTGCTAACTTCTTCTCAAGTAAACATTTAGACTCTCATAGCCACTTAGAGTTTACAGTGCTTATCACAAGGGTTCTCTGTGATGATTCTCTGTGAATAATTCTTGATTATTAGCTCATACATTCTACTACATACTTATGCATCATGTCATTCTGTAGTGAATTTTTTTCTTTTGCCCTTTCTAAAATATGTGAACATTGATGGGAAGCTTAAAGGATCATCTCTATATTAAAGAATATCCTTCACAGTCACACTTCATTCACAGTCTATGTTGCTGTGGATTGATATGGGGTATATGTGGGAGAAATGGAAGGAAATGAGGCAGAAAATATTTCAGGCCAAGTCATGAAGCACCTTGATGTACCTGATGTCTATTCTGAATCCTTTCCTGAAGCATAGGATCCATTCAGCAGGACTGTCCTATGCTATTGTTAATACAGTTATTATACATGCCATAAAGATTTTGATTTCTTTGAGACTTACATAACAACATTGCAGCACACTGACCTTTTTCTTTGATTTATATCCCACTTTCAAGCTCCTAACTCTTAGCATCATTTAACTATTCTTTGTATCTTCACTTTAATTAGAACAATAGCTCTATTCATCACACATAAGTAAAACTATGAGTAAAAGACCGACTCTGAAGCAACAAAATAAATAAATGTCTTAATTAGGGAAATCTGTTGTACTGCCATATGGTCCAAAAGAATTCCCCATGGCTATCACTAAACTGTGTAGTGAAGTGACATTTATTTATTTATTTTTACCAAAAATCAACTATGAAAAATAAAGCATGTTCTATGCAGCTTGGTGTGTTCAACAGAATGTAATATTGGCTCAGTGAGACAACTGTCATTGATTTAAATGCCATGGAAGTTGTGACGTTATTGCTGCATGTCTTCTTGCTTTCACAGGAAGAGGACAGTGAGACTAGGGGACTGATGAGATAAATGGGATGGAAACCCATTCAGAACAAACTCATTCTGATTTCTGGAAAAAACTCAAATTGCATGCCCTGCTTGCCTGTTCTGGTCATGTTTGCCCTTGTCCTTTTCAGTTGTGTGATGCATCCAGGGAGCCTGACCTTGCAGTCTGCATTTTCCAGGCTCCAAATTGACTAGAGGGCATGTGCAAGGGAGAAGCCAAGTTCATCATCCTCTGCCTTTGGCAGTAGCTACCATCTTTTGTAAGGTTTGTCCAGGGAGAGTTCAGTGGGCTTCATGTTGTATTCAGGAGCCTAAGATCTATCCTCTTACCTCCTGCTGTGTAATTTTTCCATCTACTTGTGTTGGGAGCTTTGGGTTTTGACAATGTATGAATAGCCTCACTGTCCTCAAGTTAGCCCCTCACTTTCTTCTATTATCTACAAAATCTATTTCTTACATTAAATTCCTTGTTTTAAATCCTGGGAATGTGTTTTTTTCTTGGATCCTAAACAATTTTGAATCTTGTTAAATGGAGAGTCATAACACTGTTGCTTAAGGTCAATGTTCTTTGTCATATTAAATTCTATAACTGCTTTGTCATACTGAATTCTACAACTAGATATATACAAGATGTGTATAAGAAAGAAAATTCTAAGGTCACAACACTATTGTATTAGTAGATAAAATAAATCTGAAGCAAAAACAAGATGACCTACAGGTTCAAGCAGCTCAAACAAAAATTTTAGATTTATGATCAAATGCATTATTCATGAAAAGAGATTAAAATTACAACAAAGCCAGGCAGCTTTGTTAAGATATTTGCATGATCCTAAAATTTGAATATAACTCTCGAATGTTAAACAGATGGTTGGTTTACAGGTAATTAAATACAAAGAATCCCCAGAGACAGACCATAGCCTTTTCAGTGAATCAAGGATGGAATAGGGAAACTTGAAATAATTGCATAAATCCCCAGTTTAAAGGAGACTAGAGTCACTATTATGTAATATGGTCATCTCTCCTTTTCCTAAAATGCTATGTTCTGTTAGCCTAAAAGGATTATGAGATTATGTATCATTAATATTTTCATTTCTTTCTAAAATCATCCGCACAATGCATTTTAAACAAAGATGTTAAAGTATGTGTGTATCAATGTACGATTCAATAAATGAATGTGGCCTGTTAGATACACGGTTTGTAAATGTTCACGCAAGATTATTAATAGAGACACTGCGATAGTCCAGACTTGCAGTAACCCTTTGCAAGTGCTTATAATGGCTCTCAAGTTCATCAAAATACCAAACTTGAAGTTTATAAAGTTAAAGTTGGGGAACTCAAGTAGTTTTATGGAACTACTCACATTTACTGATGAGAAAGAAGAAAACTTCATTCTTCCTTATCTATATTTTAACAAACGTGTTCTTAAGCAAAGTATTAAATATGAGAAGCATTAGTTTTTCTTTTTAAAATTATAACTGTAAAAGTAAAGAAAGTGTAGTATTATAGATTGTCTAACATATTTTCAAAATCTATCCCCATTTTAGATTCTCTTTCTCTCTCTCTTTCATCCTCCAGGACTTGAATGTTTAACTAGTCACATCAAGAACTGTTTTAAATAGCAGCATTCATTATACAGAAATATCACACAGATTTATATCCTAATTTTATAGGTCTTTCTTAGATCTTCACAAGCATGAAAGTATGATCTAAAAGGAGGTAAAGAACTCTGAGCCTCCCTGGTCACCTCGGTCTCATGGTGGCGCCAGGAATGTATGGCCTACTCCATTTTACCCTTGGGAAGCTGCATGACGTGTTTATTTTTAAGATTTTTTACCCTAACTTCTAATGTAAAACACATAAAAAGGCTAAGAAGCCAGAATACAATTTCATATGATTAACCTCCCGTATCTTAATTACATGTATCTTCAATGCATTTCACTCTACAAATAACCCTATTCACCCCTTTGACTTTTCCCACAAGCTTTCCAAGCTCCTCTAAGTATTGTCTCAAAGTCTGAACAAAAGAAGCCAGACTTATTTCAGGCCATTCCTTCCCTTTGCTCAGCTTATACTTTCCTGTGAAACTGAAATATATAATTGGAACTTACTTAAATTATGAAAGAGACATACATTATAATCTCAAAGCATTATCCAGTCTCAAGCATATTTAAGAAAACTCAGGATTTTTATTAAATTTTGTCTAGACAATTTAGTGAGTTGCTTTGATTAGATCTAATAGTTTCTTAGTTAACACTTGGATTTTCTTGTATAGATTTTTTAAATTAATTGATTTATTTGTTCTAATTTGTTATTTCAATTCATAGTACACAAATGAAGCACAATTTTTCATTTCTTTGGTTGTACACAAAGTAGAGTCACACCATTTGTGTCTTCATACATGTACCTAGAGTAATGAATGGATAAAGAAACTGTGGTATACATACACAATGGAATATTATTCAGCATTAAAAGAGAATAAAATAATGGCATTTGCAGGTAAATGGATGGACTTGGAGAACATCATGCTAAGTGAAGTAAGCCAATCCCCCAAAACCAAAGGCTTTCTCTGATAAGTGAATGCTGATCCATAATGGGGGTGAGGGTGGGGGAGCATGGGAGAAATGTAGAATTTTTAACGAATATTTAAATGTTGTGTTTTCTTTCCCCATAACATTCTTTCAGAATTTTACTGAATTTGCTTCATAAATCCATGCATTGTCCATATCCTCAAGAATTTTAAATAGTGATAGACTCATCATGCAGTTTATATTTGTCCTAAATATATCAGAAAAGCTTCCTATAATCTGTATCAGTTGTGGTGCTGATTATGGTTATGAAAGACATATTCTTTATTATGAGGATCAATAGAAAGGAACAGAAAGTTGCACACAAAAATGCACAGGGTTTTTGTTTTTATACATGACCATGGTAGCATTCTAATGAGATGGGATACAGTCTTACCTCATGTCCTACCTTAAAATAAATTCTAGGTAGGTCAAATATTTAAGGAAAGACTATGAGGCATTCAAATAAAATGATGGGAAAAATCTATTTTTTAGAAGCCTAAGAATAACATAAGTATGATACAATAATCAGAAATTATAAAATGATTAACAAATTTAATTTTATACTTATAATATTTTATAACAAAAAATAAAGCATCTAAACAAAGTAAAAATAACAAATGAAAAGAGAATGAAATTCAGTTCCACTTATTATCACAGAAATGTCAAACATAATTGGAAAGTGAACAAAATGCATGATAAAGACACAAACATTAGAAAAGAATTTCAGCCTTCCAATAAATCAAAGATAAGAAAAATAAGCTTCATGTAATTCATGAAATTGTCATCATTAATTTTTAAAATATGACTGGCAGTATTTGAATCCTAGCATTGCTACTAACTAGTTATGTGAAATTGCTTAACATTTCTGTTCATAAGTTTCTTCATTTATAAATACATCCAGCCAGGCATGGTCACGCAGGTCTATAATCCCAGTGGCTTGGGAGGCTGAGACAGGAGGATCTTGAGTTCAAAGCCAGCCTCAGCAACAACAAGGCACTAAGCAGTTCAGTGAGACCCTGTCTCTAAATAAAATACAAAATAGGGCTGGGGATGTGGCTCAGAGGCCCAGTGCCCCTGACTTCTATCCTGGATACTCCCATCTCCCCCCAAAATTTCATCTAGTTACACAGTGATCTAAGCTCCAAGCTCCATCCACTGTGGATATCAGTATGCAATCTGAAATAAAATATTACTTACCTCATGGCTGTCATGTAAATTAATACATGTAAAATATTTTACACAGTGTCTGGCACATCATAAGTACTCAGGGGCAGATAACAGAAAAGCTTAAAATTCTAAATTGACTAGGAATGAATTCAGTTGCATATAACAGAAAGGGAGTTCATGTTTCATAATGAACAAAAAGCCCAGTGCAGGGAAGGGAAGTTAGTTTGGCTTCTAAAAGACATTAACAGGAACTCAGCTCCTTTGAAACATTATTGTCCACTTTCTTCAGGGTGAAGCTTTCTGTGTTCATACTTAAGCTCCCCTGATTGTAAAGTGATGCTTTCTCTCTAATTATCAACATCTGCATTCCAGGCAGAAAAAAGGAGGAAGGAACAAAAAGCAGGAGGGCTAGAGGTGAGTGTCAGCTCCACCTCTTCTTTTTAATCAGGAGAGAGCACACCTCTCTCACAGCATCTTCTATTTTGGACCCTGACAGTTATTATGTGTGTGTTATTACTAGCTAGGGAGAAGGGCCTGAGGATGGGTATTGGGTTGTGGACCAATAGTGTTTGTCACAAATAGTAACAATGAAAAAAAAAAGAGAGAGAGAGACTTTGGAGAGGCTCTAACCTTTACATTCTTACTGAAACTCTTCATTGCTTTTTAACAGGAAAAAGAAATACCTCTGATACACTTCTCTCCACTCCTGAACATTCTCCTACCCCAGCCCATACATCTTACAGGGAGAATGAGGACAATATATTCCTACCATTCTGACATTTCACAATCATTGACATCCCAAGAACCTCACAAGTTTCAATCCCATGATTGCCCCTGGTGTGTTAGTGATATCTTTGGTATTTGTGAGGTAAGATACATGTATACATCTTTCTCTTCTTTATAGAAAAACTGGGGGGAAATGTAAGAATAAATTGCGGGTTCTCAACTGATTTCTTTAGTAAAATTTCTCTGTTATGAATACCTACTTCAAGGACAAAGACCTGAGGTGTTTCACACCAAAACATTGAATAGGAATTGGAAAAGATTGCAAGACAGTTTCTCACACTGAATTTTAAACTGATTCATTTTAATCAGATAATCTCTCTTGTCTAGAAAAGGTCATGAATGTGGAGAAGGAAACTGGAGACAACCAGAGCTTCACAGTAAACACAGTAGGGGGTAAGAGATGTCTCAGCAGTCACCTGTTGAGAAAGAATGATTGAAAAGACACCAAATAGCTGTCAGACTAAAATAGGGTATCTCTGCTTTTGCTTACTTAAAATGAAATCTCTATTAAACAAACCCTCTTAACTAAAGTCATTTTCTTTATCTAATGGCAAACATCTTTAAAATATTTATTTTGTTGCTCTGTGCTACAATAGAAGGAAAGCAAAGTTTGGTATTTAGGACAAAATTACAGATAATGATGGTCATTTTGATTTAAATTGTGAAGGAAACTTAAAGGCCAAACTCATTTGCATTTAAAACAGGAAAATAAATATTTCTAGAATCCTGAGGAGTTTTCTGCTGATCTTTATGAAAATGCTTGACACTATTTACTTTTAATTCTTCTTTTTTTTTTTTTTTAGTTGTAGATGGACACAACTTTTACTTATTTACCATTATGTACTGAAGATCGAACCCAGTGCCTCACACATGCTAGGCAAGTGCTCTACCACTGAGCTATAACCCTAGTCCACACTTATTTTTTAAAAAGAAAACATACAGATCATTTTCTAGATCTAACTTTCCAAAAGTATCTTCTTTAATTCTTTAATTTTGTAAGTTCTTTACAAAAGACAAGTGATTAACAATACTTAAAAAGTTGTGGAATGTTATTATACTTGAGGTTGAAAAAAAATGCCACCCAACAACTGAGACTGGCCTCGAATTTGTAATCCTCTTACCTCAGCCTCCTGAGTCACTGGGATTATAGGTATGTGCCATTTTGCAGGGCTCTGTCTGGCTTTTCTGTTATAGGAACAATATAGCCTAATGAATATTTTCATTCTTATTGAGAATCCCACACATACAGACTGTTCAATATGTTTTTCATAATCACAGTGAATTATGAATTATTGTACCACATCAGATATTCATGCATATGTTGAATGAGTGAACAGAAAACCTTTCTAAGTGAATCATGCAAATGATTTAATAAAATTAATTGCTTAACAAAATTTGCATGAATAGACAAACTTTGGAATGAAATTGTCCTAAACTCATCTTAATTCATTTCTGGTTTTCAACTTTTAGAGAAATATTGGCTTTCCAATATATACAATTGCTTCATGTTACTTGTCCTCTCAGAATAAAAAGAGAACAAAAAGGAGGACAATTTGGTTTGAGTTTAATGCAAGTTAACCTAATAGAACTTTCCTTTTGATACCTTTACTGAGTTTTACATGAGATTAAAATTTTGTTGCTCTTTAAATAGATGTGGATAGTGGCTATATGTACATACTTGTTTGGTGATATTCTCCCTTCGACCCAAGACATGCATCTGATACAAAGTCTGTATTTCAAGTTGTTAAGCCTAAAGCACATCTCTGTAATAAATACAGCATGTTTTTTTGGCATTCACCAGCTAATCTCCCTTTTCTTTTGAAGTTTATCCCCCTTTTGAAAAATAATTTCAAATGAATTTCTGAGAATAAACAAATCCAAATACACAAATCACATTTGCCCAAGTAAATGAAGTAGAAAAAAATTGAGTTTGACAGAGAATATATATGGATTATTTTCTATCAAATCCAAATATCATTAAAGTGAAGCCAGTGACACATCAAATAATTTCATGAGTCTGAAATGGCCTACTGCCAGTAGAAATTTGAATTTCCCTTTAAAGTGTCATTTTCTCTGTACCATGATTTAGATGTTTATTAAGTATGTAGCTAAATTTGAACATTAAGATCACAGCCTAATTCATAGCTAAAAATTGTTAGAATTTATTAAAAATTCTTATAATTATATAATTATACAATTAACCTTTTCAGGATCAAAGACATGAAAACTAATGAATTCTGCACAATTGAAGCTTATGAAAAATGCAGAAGACTTATGATTTAATATACCTAGAAATTTAGTGGAATAATTATAAACTGATATTTAGCTGTTAAGTGACATGTTTTAATGACATTTTTGCATAATTAAAAATGATAAAGCATACATAGTTTTCCCCTTTATTGAATAGGTGTTAAATGGAATGATTTTGTACAAATTCTGGATAACAGAAGCCTTGATAAAAGGTAGGTATAGTAAAATTCTTCTGTTTTTGCTTTAAATTCTCCCTGGGGACATTTAAATTTTTAAATAATGATTCTCAATTATTTAAGATGGAAATACCAGAAAATAGTATGCTCTCTTTATCAGTTTCCCTGCTAATTCTGGAAGCATTCGGTAGAGATGATCACAAATTCTATGATGTAATGAGACAGATTTCCACCAGGTTACTTAAGAAAACCACTTTCATCTTAGTAGGGATTTTCCTCATGCATGAAATAAAATGGGTGACATAGTTATAAAATTGCATTTGTGCTTCACCTGAATCTGAATATATGCATACTCCTTTTAGGATTCTGCAAACTCTCAATGGGTTAAAAAATGTAAATAGAAAGTTAATTATTTACCTCATGTTTTTGGCTTACTGATATACACAAATTTTTAAATTTAAAGAGCATGGTAAATATAAAAGAAATTTAATGAAACATTTTTTCCCCCAATGATTACTAGGCAAATATAAAAAAATTGGTTAGGACAAAGTATATTTTAAAATTATTCATTATTTCACTAAATATAGTACTAATGAAATTCCTTTTATGCAGTTTAAATATAAGAAGTTGAAAATGCATTTTAAATGATGTCAAAAAATGAGACTGCACTATATTAAGAGTCTATACAAATGGTATATATACAACCCAAATCACTATAGTTTAGATCACTTTTAAGTCAAACTTTACTTTGGATAATCTCATCAGCATGTTAGAAATGTAGTACTTTATAGAAGTTATAAATACAGTATATGTAATTTAAGAATTATTTCCAATAGTGTTATTTATAAATCAAGAGATGGAATCTTTCATACATTTCTTTCCAAAAATCAAGTGTTCATATTTATGGGGAAATTCCCCCAAGATGATGATGTCTGAGATATAATTCTTGGGTAACTTTGTTGATTACCATGTTATGAAAATTCCCATTTAACTTGGAATAAATGTGGAACAACTAAATAAGGTCTACTAAATTCTACTCAACTGGTCTGGCTTTGAAAATTAATGATGCCATTAAAAATAATGTAGCATTTAGATGTTGAAGTTTAAAATTATCTCAAGCTTGCAAGTCATGTGGTGTTTGACAGACATTGCTGTGGTTTCTCAAGTCATTGAGATTATCCTGATCATCCTGTGGATTTACTGTGGTGTCCTGAGATGTTTAAACCATGACTTCAGGTGAACAAAAGAATAAGGCGTAAAATGGAAATACTTCAAAAGCTTAAGCTGATCAATGCTGGGCATATATTAATGTATTTAAGATGTAAATAAATGCATAAATAATGGGTTGTTTAAAAATGTTAGAATTTTTGGGGACTTAGGTATCTTGAAAAAATACCAATGCTGGACTTTTGGTGCCAATACCAGGGGCAAAAAAGTAGAATTTAACAGGGTCATATATTAGTTTAACACAGTAGATTTTAATAATTTTATAGTCAGTCACAGTTCATTTCATAAAATGAAAGATATAAATCTTAATAGTCAAACTGGATCACAGATCAAAGACTTCACTTCAAAGTGACTATTTAAAAGAGAAAAACCAAGCTGACAGATTACACTTTTTTCTAGCCCTACTCTATGCTGATTTATTTACCATCACTACCAATTCTTTTTTTAGAATCAAGTTTATGTACTATTTTTTGTGGCTTCATTAATTCAAATGTTGCTATCCTAAGGGAATTCACATTTCAAAAACATTGAAGACTTTTTTGTTGATGGGAATAGATTTCAAAAATTGTGGTATCCAGATCTTAATCATTTTATGAAAGAAATACTGTTATTAATATAGTTCCTCCTTATGAAGAAAGACATGTTATGAGAATCAAATTATTTATTAAAATTATAAAATGAAAAATTCAAATGGAAGTTTTAGTGAGATATAGTTCTAGGCTTTTCTGGATAAGTCAAGGATCCATCTTTAAACTTATCCAAGTAGGAAGGGATGTGTTAGTTCATCTGACATGATACTTGTTAGAACTTCTGCAATTGACTGAATGTCTATGTCCCTCCAAAGTTTGTATGCTGAAATGCTACCTCACAAGATGGGAGGTGACTAGATCATGAAGGCCATCTGAGGTTAGAGTGAAAAGACAACCACCTATGAACCAGGAAGTCAGCCCTCATAGGACACCAAACTGCCAACACCTTGATTTTAGACTTAGCTTCTGGCACTGTAAGAAATACATTTGTTTTTAAGCTTTACAGTTTATGGCATGGATTTTATAGCAACCCAAATGGAATGACAACCTTCAAGGGGGCAAAGGTCTTCAAATACAATTTTTCTCAGGTTACTAGGAAGACAGTGGAATCTCCCTTAAATTTAAGTGGTTGTTGAAAAGACCAAGTTATAAACCACACAAAAAAGTAACATTACACATACAAGGCGGTGTTAATTTTTATTTTAAACATTTTTTTTGGTGTTTATGGTAATTCCCTTAATTGACACATTTTGTCATTAACAGTTAAACTGCCTTTAGTGAACTGTAAGTATTGCAATTTAAGTATCTCATATTAACAGTAACTTTTCCTCTATGAACTGTTGGATTTTTCTTCTAGTAGAGCAAGAATGTGAATAAAAGAACACAAGAGTTTTCATCTATTGTATTTTAAGTGTCTCTTTTAAGGTTTTCTCATGATTCTCCTCCCTGAAGTGAGGTGACTCTAAACAGTGTGATATCACATCCATCCACTTTGGTTTGAAAAAAACACAAGTTTTTCACTTGCTATGGATTGAAATGAATGAGGGAGGGACAACCAGCCAACAAACAAAAACCACACCCACACACACCCACACACTCAATTTAGATTCAGATAATGGAGCTAAGCAATTAACTCTCCTCTTTAAAAAAAAATGATTTGAATATAAACAATTCAAAGTCCTCCAAGATGAAATTAAAAAACATTTTTTTTCAGATGCCAAGAATTCTTCCAACAGAAGAGGAAAGAAACCAAACAGAAAGAGAATTGTGAATAATGGTCCACAATGATTCTGAATTGAAGATTTTTTTTCTTTTCCCTCTAGCTGCTTAAGGGTTGGTTTGTTCTTAAATGATGATCAAAAAACAGTCTATGAAGCAGTTCTCTACCATTTCCTTTATTCTTTCCACTAAGAATGCTTGTTACGTTAAACCTTTTAGTTACATGGTGGGAGACAATTTTTTACTGGATAGGGTGAAGACTTATTTTTGGTCAGTCGATAACAGCTGGATACAACAGAAACGTTACTGTACAAAACAGAACAAAGAATGAATCATCAAATCAGAAAAAAGGTCAGAACTGGGAGATCTTAAAGATCAGGTGGTTCACTGGTTTGCAATCTTAATTCCTGAACTATCAGTGACTTTCAAGGTACAAAGGGCAGAAAGTGAGATTCTTTTCAACATTACAAAAAGCTTAAAAAGTTGTACAGTGAGAAATCTGCACAGATTCTTGCTTTTGTTTAGGATTAAATAAAATTGATTATATAAAACATTCTACAGTATTTAATAGGACCATATGTTCTTATTTAAGTTGCTTTTAAAAAATGAAAATGAGAAATTTTTATTTAACAAGAGAAAGTTCAGAGGTGAAGTCTTGCAAATTAATCAATGGTGAGTATTTGATTTTTCTTCTAATGCAAGAATGTGAACAAAGGAAAACAATCATTTTCATCTATTGTCTTTGAAGTTTTCTCGTGATTACCCTCATCTAGAGTGAAGTGACTCTATAAATAAAGTGTTATACCATATTGATTCTTTTATTTATTAAACTCATCCCTTATATAGTCAGCCCTCTGTATGGATGGGTCCCACATCTATCTTTTCAATTAAGCATGAATTGAAAATAAAGTATTGAAAATGTACTATAGGGTCCAGAGAAGTTACTTTCTCAGGATTAAGTACATTAGTGTGAAGGCTGGGACAGGTGAAACAGGATCTCAAGTTTGCTGATTGGCAGTAGTAAAGGTCAAGGTAAGTAACCTTTCTACCTTGGTCTCCAATACAATAACATAGAGGCTGGCTGGTGTCATTCACACTATAGCCTGTGAGATGTAATCCCTGGAACTGTGTGATGTAGCCTCACACACCTGTGCTTTGTATAAGTCCTCTATTTTCAATAAAATGTCACTGATTTTATACCTATTTAAATATTTTGCCTATTATGTAGGTTTAAAAATTTTATACTATTTAAGTATTGATACTAACATGAAGTTGTGTTTTCCCAGGCTGATTTCTATTTTGTGAAGACTTCAGACTTAAAGCAAAGAACTGAAGCTCTTCCAAGAGACAGTCAACCTCACGCCAGGTATTCTTTTGGCACAGAGAGATTTCTGGAGGAAGGCTGATGACTAAGGCAAGAATGATATAGCTTTCCTTAACTTTGCAAAAAAAAAATATATATATATATATATATATATATATATATATATATATATATATATATATATATATATATCTCCATTTAGATTGGACCTGGAGCAATCAAATCATGAATGTCTGCAAGTTGGCTTCCCTTAAAAGGAAGTAACACTTTGTCCCTTGTAGATTAACCTCCTTTGCCATGATCCTACAGGTGAGGTATTGTTCTGAAAGATTTGCTTTATCATGTCATAGGATAACCAAGTATTTTGTAAAAAAGATTGAGGAATACACTGAAGCCAGGTTTCAGTTACTTTTAAGTACCTAATGTGTGTTAAAAACCAAATTTTATTTTTTAAGGCAGATAAATTATGATCTATGTCAGACCCCTTTTGTGATCTTACAGTAAGGAAGTAATTTGCAGATTCAATATTGGAAATTCAGTGTTTTCAGAGAGATGTCAGTTATGGTCTGTGGAACCATAAAATAAGCACTAAAATATCTCACCAAATAACCCAGCATAAAAATTGCATTTTGATTTGCATTTTGATTTAACTAAAACCAGAGGGACTAAACACCAGTAGCATGTATTATGTCATTACTCTCTGTTTAAATCTCTACTATTATAAGAATAGACAGGTACATTGTGTTGCTCCATTCCAAATTAGATCATACAAAATATTAAGAAAAAAATCCTGTTGACTCTCTTGAAAACCTTGCATATAAACACTTTTGAGTGATGAAACACATTAGGAAATCCATAGTTTGTTACCAATATTTTAGTTTTAAGTGACTCAAATGAAGAAACTGAAAAGGCTTACACACCAGTCATATTGCAAACATTTCCCCATAAAGTCAAAACCTTTTGAATTTTATTTTTTAATCATAAATAATTTCTTTTTTTTTCTTATTGCTTGTATACTATTTTTAGATCCCCTTTTGACTAAGTTACCTTAGTCAAGCTATATCCTAGTTTAAAAAGCAGCTCTACTGGAACATGATGATTTCTGTTTATCTGAGTTTCTTTCTTGGTTTTATTTGTTCATGAAAGGAATGAGATATTGAGAATACAGGGTCTGAAATCTTAAAACTATCCAACATAACCATCTGAAGAGGAGATTCTTTGGTCAATTGACTCAATGACACTACTCCATTTCATTCCCATTTCTGTAATGGGCTCTAGATTGGGCCTGAAATAACCTTTCATATGCTGTTTTGTCTCTTTGTCACCAACACTGCAGGGCTGCTAGAATGCTAAGACATCACAAAATAGAAGGATGAAATAAACTTTAAATCTTTTTCTGAAGAGAGCAGAAAGAAAAATGACTAGTTTTTGTCATTAAAGTTTACTGACATTTCATCCTTTAGAGGATTTCCCATGTGCAGGTTCTAAACATTTTAATGTTATTTCATTTAGTCCTCCCTACTTCCTAGGACAATCTAGGTGAGTACTACTAGCATTTGGTTTTCAAGAAAGGCTAACAAACTTAAGATCAAACAGGTGGTTAGCTGTGCAGCCAGGGGTTGAATCTGTACAACCCTGAACCAGAATCCAGGGTGCCAACCTAGTATCTGACACTCTTAATCTTCCTCCTCCAGGTGATTATGTTAGGAAGTCAGAGTTTAGAATGGTTGACCACTCTAGATTCTAGCTCAAGTTGCTTCAACTAAAATGTTTAGGGCCAGGCAGAGCAAATAAAGTTCTGAATTAGACACACAGATACCACACTTGAAAAAATTCCTACAAATGGGTCAGAATCTTTTACCACAGGAGATATCTACCTAGGACTTTGCTTAAAATGCAAATTTCTGAACATCAGCTCCATAGAATCTTTGTCCAATGTCCATCAAAACTATCTAGGTTTTACTTTTAAAAGCAGAATTCTGGGTCCCAGGCAACCATACCTCTATAATCATTGTAGATGCTAATTTTAATATTCTCACATTTTAGAAGATGGCTCTCAAATATGAAAAGATCTCTTCATTCCTTCCAGCAATATTTACTAAGCACCTATTATGTGGCAAGAATTTCTAGACACTGGGTGAAAAGCAATGAAAAATCAAACTCCCTGTCTTAGGAGCTCATGTTCTGTTAGGAAAGAAAAATACAGATTGTAAACAAATAAATATGTCAAATTATATAAGTGCAAGGGAGAAAAATAAGACAGGGGTGGTCGGGGGAATGGATTGCAATAGGATAAGGTGTCCTTCTTTATAAAGTCACATTGATACCCAGGATGATGGGAGTGAACCAAGGAAACTGGGACAGCTCAATAGTGTCCAGAATAAAGTAATGACATTAAGTTCAAAAACCTTGAGAGAGCTTGCCTAGTCCAAAGAACAAGACCAGTGTTCAGAGGGGACTGAGAAAGGAGAAAAGTGATGGGATCAGAGGTTTTAAGGAATTATATCACATTCGGCGGTGGGAGGCCCTGGTGATCAGTCTGTGTGAGACATGGAAAATAACAATACCTACCATGTATTAGAACACATAAGCCTCTCCACTGAGAATATAATGCTGGCAAATTGTGGAGGTGAGAAAATCAGCTGGAGGGCTATGGCTGTAGTCCAGGTAAGAGATGCTGACAGAATGGTCAGTGAGGTAGTATAGAAGGGGTCAGGTGTAGCCCATTTCTGGATAGGTGATGGAGCAAGCCATGGTTATTTTTTATAATGAATTGAATGTAGGGTGCAAACAAAGAGGAGAGAGAAGAGGGGACAGAGAGGAGAGAGTAAAGAGGGGGAAAGAAGAAAGAGAGGGGAGGGAGGGGAGAGAACAGGGTATGAGGGGAGAGAGTGGGGTACAGAGGGAGAGAGGGAGAAGGAGAGGGGGAGAGGGAGTGAGAGAAATTAATTAGGATGACCAGATCTGATGCTTGGGCATTTAGAGCACAGTAAATTTGATGTAAATAAAATACTCTCCCAGCAAATTTCCAGTTGGACACTGGTGTGAAGCCTACTTGTCTTACAACTGAAGCAACATGTTTCATGGAGCACTGAAGATGAAGAACTGGAACACATACCTTTACAGAACTGTGATTCATCAAAACCCATTCTTCCTGACATAAAACATGGAATACAAGACACCTATTTTTTTTAATTGCAACCAGAAAAACAAAAGGTAAGAGAAAACTTATTGATTTTCTCAATGTATCAGAGGGAAACAGATTTTTTTTAATGACAGAAAAATATTTATGATTTGGTCATAATTTATTAGTATTTCTAATAATTTTAAATGGGCAGATGTTTAAGAATCTTTAACAAATCATTAAAACAAACCAAAAATTGTCTCACCTTTAAGTCAAAAAGGTGGATGCTTAATTGAAAATTCCCCTATTCTATTTCTTCCATCTTCAGAACTTACATTGTACTATCTAGATTGTTTCTGCATTTTAAAATAAGTACTATTGATTACATAGGTGCGTTTAAAATAAGAGTCCGCCTTGCTACTATTGAGATAAATAAAAATGTCTGTAGCACCTAGTAACATGATTAATAACTTGTTATTTAGTAAAAGCAATATAACCTGATGCATCTTCATGTGTAATAAGTTTTGCTCAAAACCTGTAGCATCCTTTAGGTTAGGATTTTGAATTGTAATACTCCTCTCATGTGGCTCTAGTCTTCTTGCCCTAATTCTGAAGGCATGCCCCATGTTTGTCTTTTAATGTAAGTCACGTCAAATTTTTTTTTGGATACAGACACTGTATGAGTAATAAGTGAACAGAAATGCACAAGATGACCTTTAAATACCAATTTTGTGGTTTGGATTCTTTATTTGAATCTCCATTTAAGCTTTGATCATCGTGCAGAAATATTTTATTAATGATTTCAAAATTTAAGGACAAGTTTGTCTTTTAGAACTTTATTAATGAGGAATAAGCACATAAGTTTTCCCACCTAAAACCAAACCCACAACCATGCATATCTACTCCAAGCAGTTTTCATTTGACTCCACAGGTCAATAATTTTGATGTTTTACACTACCAGTGTCACCAAAGACCCACTGCACTATTTATGTATGTATTAATGTATTAACTGTAATGCAAGCTTGAGACAGAAAGTCACTTATGAAATAGCCAAACTTGGCAAGCTACTTTAAATTCTAGAAGACATTGCCTTCTAATGTAGGATAGAAATCTTCTAAGCAATTGTCTATGTAAATACCAAATGGCCTTTAGGAATTCATATTTCAAGAGGGAGAAATCCTCCTGAAGGTATAAGAAAAAAATTTCAAGGTTGCATATAAAAAGATACTTACTTAGAAACTAACAATATTTGGTAAAATATGTTTTTAATAGATGAGAAGGTTAAGGTTTTCAACAGACATGTTTAACCTTCCAAATACTGTGAACAAATAGACAAAATAAAAGAATCTTTTGTACAAGTTGAAGACTGGTTTCTTTGACAACTATGGATGAAGTTGTCAGGTATCTTCAAATATAGTACCCTGAAAGGAGAACTCAAAGCAGAGAATAAAAGCAAGTATACAAACATAGATGGCATGCCTGCACCCATGTCAACACACACAGACACATTCATAGTATCAATCTGACTTTGTGGCCTACATTTCAAGCTTAAAAAAAAAAAACACACAAAAAACACCAACATGTTGCTATAGTCTAAAGAAATGTGAAGAAGTTTCTGAACTGCGCCATAATTGATACAAGGAGAACTCCCACTACAGATATATCATCCTTATTGTTGTAAAGGAAGTATAACAAGTCTTGATCCATCAAATGCAGTCCTGAATGCAGGGACATTTATCTCCACATATGATCATCATTGAAACTCCAACTGATATCAAATTTTCTAATAGCTTAAATCACAATACTGCAGGGAAAAATAACACAGTATTACGATTAACATCTCAACTTCCAAAAGAAACTATAATCCATACCTGAGTGCACTGGTAAGTTTTCATATGATTTCCAGGTGCCATAGGGAAAGAGAGACTATTTTGCCCAGATTTAACTAGGTAGGTCCCTGTTTTCTGGGTTGGGTGATGTTCTGGGTTTTTCACTGCTGTAACCAAGAAAATTTTTAGAGGAGGAAAAGTATACTAGGGATTCAGTTTCAGAGGTCTTAGTCCATAGATGGCTGACTCCATTCCTCTGAGCTCTAGATAAGACAGAACATGATGGCAGAAGAGTGTGGTGGAGGAGAGTGGCTTAGGACATTGCCACCAAAAAGCAGAGACTGTCCTCACCACTGACAAAATATGTACTCTATATACCCTAGGCATGCCCCCAATGACCCACCTTCTCCAGCCACACCCCACCTGTCTACAGTTACCACTCAGTTAATTACTATCAATGGATTAACACACTGATATAGGTTAAGGATCTCATAACTTAATCATTTCACTTCTAAACTTTCTTGCATTGTCTTACATATGAACTTTTGAGTACACATCATATCTAAATAAGAGGTGACTAAGATTTGAAACTACCCAGAGAATATAAGGGAACAATAAGAGAAAAAAAAATTTTGTTTCGCCTAAACTGATGTGCTAGAACTTCAGTATGACTCATCATAGCCTTCACATAACTTGAAATGCCTAATGAAAAGCATCAGAGTAAGTGTTCTCATTATTCTTTTCTCCATGATTTTGTCAAAGCAGGAAAGAATATTTCAAGATAATGTGTCATGGTAGAATCCTAATCTATATTAGGCATCCGATATAGTTCTCCAAAATTCTGTTCAGCTAATAAAAATCTCTAAAGGGTATGGTGACTCCAGACCCCAGGATGTCAGATTTAAGGGGAAATAACATCAGACAAAATACAGACTAAATAATGTAAACAGAACAATATTATGATTAACTATAAGGTAATAAAATAAAAACAAGGATACATTCTTGTAAAAATATAAAATTCCAAAACTGATGTAAGAAATATTTAAACAAACAACAAAAAACACAACAGAAATAGTGAGATAATCAGAGAATTACCCATGGAAGTAACTTCTGCTGAGTAATTATAAGCAATGAGCTTCTTCCTCTATGTGTACTAACATGAAAAAAAGTCCATTATAAAAACTGACAGGAGAAAAATTGCAGGACTGCCTATAACATGATGCAATAAAAATATGTAAATATACACATACTCACATGTTCTTAGGAAAAACAATCTGGAAAGTTGTACTCCGAGCTGTTAAAAAGTGCTTTCTTTGGGCTGGGGCCGTGGCTCAGGGGTACAGCGCCGACCTGGTGCACGTGAGGCACTAGTTCGATCCTCAGCACCACGTAAAAATAAAGGTATTTTGTCCATCTACAACTAAATATTAAAAAAAAGAAAGAAAAAGAAAATGCTTTCTTGTGGGCTACCAGCAAGTGCAGGAATTAATTCAACTTTACATATGCTATGTTGTTTAGTTCTTCATAGTATATATTAGCGTGTATGTGTTGGGTATTGAACTGGAGGCCTCCTGCATGATAGGCAAGTACTAACCTAAATCCTCAGCCCTATTACTTTCATTAATAAGAAATGTCTGGATAAAAATTATCTTGAAAAATGCAAAGTCAAAAATAACACTAAAAATTATAAGTAGGGGTTGACACTGTTTTTTATAGATACCAAGAAAAACTTCCAGAAAGCACAGAAGACAATTGGTTGGATTGTCCTAGTTTGTGACAAATTCATGGTTTGACTTCTGAAACAACTTCATAGTCAGTTGGGCAGTGGAGATTCTGGCCCATTCCTGTGGCCTCTAAGAAGCTAAGGTACAGATTCTATGTCAGCTAAAGACCTGGGTACCCAATGTCCTAATTTGTGAAGATGGTTTTCTAGGGTAGACGGAGGTCTATTTTTATTTAGAAACAACTTCCAATGTACAGGAAGAACAGGGGTTAAAAACAACAACAACAAACCCTGAGATGAACTGTGCCTTGGAATGTATAGTTTCCTCAAAAAAAAAAAAAAAAAAAAAAAATCAGTGGAACTGAAGCTGGCTGCACAGTGAATGTGTAAGCAATGTATTTTTCATTTCTGCATCTAGATCAAGAATAACTGTCTTCAATAGAACAACTGTCACCAATTTTTAACACCCAAATTTTCTTCTTCATATAGAACAATGCAAGGATTATAAAGAGACAATCTAATAGTATTGTTATGGTTTAGATGGTGTCCCCCAAAAGCTCACATGAGACAATGCAAAGTTTGAAGGAGAAATGATTGAGTTAGATCTTTAACCCAATCAGTGAATTTTCCCTGATGGGATTAACTTAGTGGTGGCTAGAAGTAGGTGGGGTATGGCTGGAGGAAGTAGTTCATTGGGGGCATGGCTATGTGGTATATATTTTGTATTTGGAGAGTGGAGTCTCTCTATTTCTCTGTTTTTTGATCGTCATGTGAGCTGCTTCCCACCACAAAACTCTCCCTCCATAATGTTCTGTCTCACCTGGAGCCCTGAGGGCTAAAGCCAGCCTTCTATGGACTAAGATCTCGCAAACCAGGAGCCCTCAAATAAATCCTTCCTCCTTTACATTTGTTCTGGTTGGGTCTTTCAGTCACAGCAGTGAAAAAGCTGACTAAAACAAGTATCTAAAAATAGATACTGAAGAAATCAAAAGTTGTACACAAATGATCTTCCTAAATTTATGTCCCACTTTAAACCTAACAGGAAGATTCTATCAGTAGTTATATCAACGGGACAGGGATTTTAAGAACAATCTGGGATTATTAAAGAACAATCTGGCAGTATATATCAAATCTTGGTAAAACAAACTACCATTCTGTTGCTCTAGAAATGAAATTCTTCTAATACTCTGGGTTCCTTGCCGCAGTCTCTGGCTAGGCACAAATCACGAGTCTCCACACAGCTTGTAGATTCAAACAGCAATTCTTTATTCCCGAACTCACACCGGCCGTCTACAAACACGCTCTGGGGGAATCCACGTTCTCTGCCTAAATCCACTCTCTCCCAAATCCACCCCGCATGGGCTTCTGTCTCCCAAAATATACTGTCTGACCCTAAGAACTCAAGAGGAACTCAGCAGCAGGATACGCCCTATTCTAAAGGGGGAACACCCTAATCTCCTATTATGCTAAACTGCCCTATTCTAAAGGGGGAACACCCTAATCTCCTATTATGCTAAACCGCCCTATTCTAAAGGGGGAACACCCTAAACATGGATCCTGCCCTGGTCCTTGAGCAAGGTCACCTTACAGAAGTCCTTCCACTAGACAGCATGGGAGTAAGCTGGCAAGGAATTTGTCATACCTACTTGGCTGATGGCTCCCAGCATCTCCCCCCTTCTGATTAATTAAACAACAAGTAATGTGGCTTAAGGACCGTGCCTGGTAGGTTGTCCAGTTCAACATATGGCTCTTACCCGTCATTGGAAAACTGACCTTTAGGCGTCAGCCTCCTGTCTTAGGTTGATACCACTGCAACTGGATCATACCCGTCACTGACTACCGGTCCAGCATACAGCCATACTTGTGGATAGGTCTATGCACCAGTGGGGGGGTGAGGTTCTTTGCCTCACCTCTGTTGGCCCCCAAATTTGGCCTTGGTTCCAGTGGGGGAGTGAGGTTAATGTGGCTTAAGGACCGTGCCTGGTAGGTTGTCCAATTCAACATATGGTTCTTACCCGTCATCGGAAAACTGACCTTTAGGCAACTGACCTTTAGGCGTCAGCCTCCTGTCTTAGGTTGATACCACTGCAATTGGATCATACCCGTCACTGACTACCGGTCCAGCATATAGCCATTGGCCCCCAAATTTTAGACCATCACTAGCAGAAGGGAGGAGGATACAGAAATGCCACGACACCAAGCCAATTGACAGTTCCTTTGGAAAAATTGCATCATTGGTGACACCATCAGCAAAGATATGCCAGCATTACCACAATTAACATGTGGTGCGGTGGCAAGGAAATAAAAATTGCATCACTGGTGACACCATCAGCAAATATATGACAGCATTACCACAATTTGCTGCACTAAACGTAGTTACATAGTCCAGGCAAGTTCTGCAAGCGGTTCAAAGTGGAGGAATCTATCAATATGTCCGTCTCCTCCCAAAGTCCGTTGCCTCCCAAAGTAAGTTGACTCCTTGATTGAGCATACTTGTTGAGTTATATTCATTGGGATGAAGATAGGAATTCTGGCAATGATGCTAAAAAGACATTATCCTGAAAAGAATTATTAAATATAATGAAAAGGAAAGGTGAAAGTAAACAAACAGATCTGTTAACCTCCTTAAAAAATAATCCTTAACAGCTGTTTACCTGATTTAAATTAGTAAACAAGCAGATCTGTTAACCACCTTTAAAAACAATCCTTAACAGCTGTTTACCTAATTTAAATTAAGCCATTTAAATCACGTGAATAAAAAAAAAAATAATTCGGATCCATTTTCTCATGAGCGCTCCTCATATATGAAATACGCACACACAGACATACAACACAAAACACAAATGTGCAAACAAACGTACAACACATAAGATAATAATAAAGGCCTTGTAGCTTTACCTAGGTGAAATCTCCATTGCAATGTTTAAAAACTCTATAGTCAAAAAAATAAAACTGATCAGAAAAACATTAACCTAGGTTTGTATGAGCTCAAAAAATAAAAAATAGAGCCTTATGATGTGGAAAAATGCAATAATAAAATAGATATTGAAAAAAGCATCCTGGTTAATCACTGTCACAGATGTAAGAATGGCCAAGCTGGAGTTCTGGATATCAGCTGTTATGGATTTGAGTCAAATCATCTTCTTTTCGATCTGTAGAAATCGTTTTAGTTAGTCTTTCTGGAATCCAAATCGGCTGCTGTTCTCCCTGTGGAAACACGCAAACAGAGCCCCGACTCCAGACAATCACTGGGTCTGGACCTTTCCATTGTCCTGTTAGAATATCTTTCCAAAGAACTTTAGGCTTATGCACATTTTTTGGATACATATGCCTTTCCGCAGCACTAAGTCCTGATGAATCCAAATTTAAAAAGTTTAGAGTAAAAAGCATTATTTTAAGTTTGTCTTTGGGGGATATATACCCCTTTCCAATTCCCTCTTTTTGCTTTAATAAGTACGTTTTAATAGTTTGATGAGCTCTTTCAACTATGCCTTGTCCCTGTGGATTGTATGGAATTCCTGTTATATGAGTAATACCAAATGATGAGCAAAATTGTTTAAAAGAGGTAGAGGTATAGCCAGGACCGTTATCAGTTTTTAACTGTTTAGGAACGCCCACAGTGGCAAAATTTTGTAAGCAATGAGCTATAACATCTTTAGTTTTTTCTCCGGCATGAAGGGAGCCCATCAAAAATCCGGAAGAAGTATCAACTGTAACATGTAAATATTTTAATTTTCCAAATTCTGGCAAGTGTGTGACGTCCATCTGCCAAATATGGTTAGGTATCAGTCCTCTAGGATTGACTCCAAGATTAACTTGTGGTAAAAAGGTCACACAGTTTTGACATTGTTTTAATATATATCTGGCTTGTTCCTTAGTTATTTTAAAACGCTTTTGTAAAGTATTGGCATTAACATGGAATTTTTTATGAAAATTTGTAGCTTCTTCTAGTGTAGAGAAAATATGTATGTCATGTGTAGTTTTATCTGCTAAATCATTGCCCAAACTAAGGGCTCCAGGCAATCCTGTATGTGCTCTAATATGTCCTATAAAGAATGGATCTTTTCTGTCCCAGATTAGACTTTATATAGTGGAAAACAAAGAGAAAACAGTAGAAGAAGGGGAAATCCTACCAGCATCTTCAAGAGATACTATAGCATTAACTACATACTGACTATCAGAAAATAAATTAAATACAGAATCTTTAAACATTAAAAAGGCTTGTAATACTGCATTAAGCTCTACCTTTTGAGCTGATTGTTTGGGTACTAAAAATGTAAAAGTTTGATCAGGGGTAACTACTGCTGCTGTACCATTATTTGACCCATCAGTGAATATATTTGGAGCACTCATGATAGGGGTTTTTCTTGTCATTTTTGGAAAAACTACAGGATGCTTAGACCAAAAAGACAACAAAGGATTAGATGGTAAGTGATTATCAAATGAAACATTAGATTTACACATGATTATTGCCCAAGTATTTAACTCATTAGCTAACTCATCAATTTGATCCATAGTATATGGAGTAATAATTTTATTGGGAGAAATTCCAAACACTCCCTTTGCTGCTTTTATTCCTTTGAGTATTAATTGTCCTACAGCCTCAGGATACCTAGTAAGAATAGTGTTAGGAGAATAAGATAAATGTATCCACAATAATGGACCTTCTTGCCAAAATACTCCTGTAGGAATATTTTTTGTTGGTAGTACAATAAATAATAAAGGCAAACTTATATCAATTCTATCCAAATGTATATTTTCCTATATATGTTTCAATAATTTTTAATGCCTTTCTTGCTTCAGGAGTTAACATGCGAGGTGAGTTTGGATCTGATGGACCTTTTAGGATATCAAATAAAGGTCCCAACTCTCCTGTTGGTATGCCTAGATAAGGCCTTATCCAATTTATGTCTCCTAATAACTTTTAAAAGTCGTTAAGTGACTTGAGTTGATCTACTCGTATTTGAATTTTTGGTGGATGGACCATGGTTGAGGATAATAGAACTCCTAAATAATTAATTGGAAAATTTAATTGTACTTTATCTATTGCTATCTCTAGATTATAATTTTTTAATAAGTTTGTAAGTGTGGCATAACATTCCAGCAATATGTTTTTATCTTTATGTGCCAATAATACATCATCCATATAGTGAAATATTTGTAGTTCAGGATTTTGATTTCTAAGTGGCTGGATTGCTTTATTAACATATATTTGACACATAGTTGGACTGTTAGCCATCCCTTGAGGGAGTACTTTCCATTCATATCTCTGATCAGGACCTTCATGATTTAATGCAGGGATAGTAAATGCAAAACGTGGACTATCCTCGGGATGAATTGGAATTGAAAAAAAACAATCTTTAATATCTATGGCTAAAACATGCCAGGTTTTGGCAAAGCAGACAATTGAGGAATCCCTGATTGAGCAGGTCCCATAATAACCATCTCATTATTAATGGCTCTTAAATCTTGCAATAATCTCCATTTACCAGATTTCTTTTTAATGACAAAAATGGGAGTATTATGGGGAGATATAGAAGGTTGTATATGTCCTTCCGCTAATTGTTGTTTGACCAGATCATGGGCTACTTGTATCTTTTCTTTAGTCAGGGGCCACTGAGGAACCCACACTGGTCTTTCTGATTTCCAAGTAATTTTTATTGTCTCAGTGGCCCTTTCTGAAAATCCAACCCATGTCTGTCTGTTCCTTGATCTATTTGAATTGGTGCTGCTATACCTTGTCCTTGTTTTCCTAATCTTTTTTCTTTCCTAAAACCTTGTCTAGCCCTAGTAGTGGGCGCATTAGGATTGATGTTATTTGTTAACGTCAAACCTAATTGATCTAGGACATCTCGTCCCCATAAATTTATAGGAAGATGATCCAATACATATGGCTGTATAGTTCCCTCACAACCTTCAGGATCCTTCCAATCTAATATCATTGCACTTCTATGGGGATTAGTCGCCACTCCTAGGCCTCGAAGCGTTTGAGTGGCTTGTTGTAATGGCCAATGTTTTGGCCATTCCTTACTAGATATGATGCTAAGGTCTGCACCTGTGTCCAGTAGCCCATTAAAGTCGTGTCCTTGAATATTTAGTTTTAACATTGGGCGAGAATCTAAATTTAAAGACAGCATAGCCCAATCTACACCTGTGGAGCCTAATCCCCTGGAACCTCTTTTTACACTATGACTAGGAAATTTATTATGTAGGCTGGGTATTATTAACAACTGTGCTATTCTATCTCCAGGTGAAATTACTGATATACCTCTTGGAGAACTAGCTATAATTTTTATTTCACCTACATAATCGGGATCAATTACCCCAGGACTTATCATAAGTCCTTTTAATGTAGATGAACTACGTCCCAATAATAAGCCTACTGTCCCTTGGGGAAGAGGTCCTTTTATTCCTGTGGGAATGATTTGAACTCCCATCTCTGGAGTTAGTACTGCTCTGGCAGAGGCACAGATGTCCAACCCTGCGCTCCCTCGGGTTTGTCTGATGAGGGATTTAATGGACAATGTGTCCTGGGCACTACTCTGATGGTGTTGCTGGGTTCCTCCACTGCCTCGTATATTTGTGGTTGTGGGCCCCGGAGCATTGGGCCCGGCTGTCTGTTTTTTGGCAATGGAGCCACGATATCGTGGGTAAATACTTGGTCCTTGTCCGTTTTTTGATAAGGGAGTACCCTCTATGGTAGTTTGAGAACGGCATTCATTAGCCCAATGTCTCCCTCTACGGCATCGTGGGCAAATACCCGGTATTCTATTTCTTTGATACCTAGTTTTGTTAAATCCTCCTCCTATGGGGCAACTCCTTTTAAAATGTCCTGTTTGTTCACAATCATAGCATGTTTTTTGCCTGGCATCTAAAGCCTGTTGTACTGCAGCTGCCAAGACTTGCCCTTGTTCATTAATATCTCTACATAATTTAATATATGTGTTTAAATCTTCATGTCTCCATGGTCTAATAACCTCTCTGTAGCAACGATTTGCTTGGTCATAAGCCAGTTGTTTTATCAATGGCATTGCTTGTTCCGTATCCCCAAATATTTTGGCAGCCGTTTGAATTAGCCTATCTACAAAGTCAGCGTAAGGTTCATTAGCTCTCTGTATTACCTTAGATAGCTGACCTTGTAAATCTCCATGTCCTTGTAAAGTCTTCCATGCCCTAACTGCGTCTGCAGCAATTTGTGCATATATAGCAGGATCATATTCAATTTGTTGCCGCTGACCCTCATAAGGTCCTTTCCCTAGCAACATCTCTAGATTTCTTTGAGGGTAACCGGCTGCTGCATTTCGCCTAGCTGTCTCTGCGCAAAATTCCTCATTGGCAACCTTCCATAACAAATATTGTCCTCCATTTAGCACAGATTTACACATGCTAGCCCAATCTGCTGGCGTCATGTCCAAGTTAGTAATGGACTCGACCATGCTTACCGTGAAGGGAGCTTGGGGACCATAGGTTGTTACAGCCTCCTTTAACTGCTTCACTGTTTTAAAATCTAAAGCACGGTGAATTCGCTGCCCTCCTACCTGTTCAAGTACAGGGCATGCTAATCTTTGAGGTCCTGTCTCAGGATTCCATTTATCAACTACGGGGTTTGAGGGCCACTCAGCTGTCTCTATCGGTGGGGCTGTTGGTTGAATTAAACCCTCTTGTGATAAAACGGAGTTAGTAACAGCCTCCTGTTGTGGCCTTTTTCCTAACAACCCCTTTTCCTTTAAATTTTCTTCCTCTGTCTGACTAGCTCGAGAGACCTTCTCTTTTGCTTGATCTAAAATGTCTTTCTCCATGTTCTGAACCTCTAACAATTTACTTAACATCTTTTCAGTTTGTTTTAATCTACTATAAAGATAACACAACCCAATAAGATAACACAAAACAAAACTGAAATTGAATGAAGCAAAAACGGAATAAAAAATCATTGTATCAATTTTCTCTTCCTCAGGGCCGACAAACTTCAAGCCTTTAGTCAACCATTTTTTCCAGTTTGCCTGAGAAATTTCTAGGGATAGGCAGCTTGAAAGAAAAACAAAATAAATCAAAAGAAGAACACATTGTTTTTTGAAATGGTCACCCATTCTCTCGCTTTCCCTCAGGGGCGAGCAATTTCACTTACCTCCAAGTTTCAGACGTTCCCTGTACGGGCCACCAGATGCCGCAGTCTCTGGCTGGGCACAAATCACGAGTCTCCACACAGCTTGTAGATTCAAACAGCAATTCTTTATTCCCGAACTCACACCGGCCGTCTACAAACACGCTCTGGGGGAATCCACGTTCTCTGCCCAAATCCACTCTCTCCCAAATCCACCCCGCATGGGCTTCTTTCTCCCAAAATATACTGTCTGCCCCTAAGAACTCAAGAGGGACTCAGCAGCAGGATACACCCTATTCTAAAGGGGGAACACCCTAATCTCCTATTATGCTAAACTGCCCTATTCTAAAGGGGGAACACCCTAATCTCCTATTATGCTAAACCGCCCTATTCTAAAGGGGGAACACCCTAAACATGGATCCTGCCCTGGTCCTTGAGCAAGGTCACCTTACAGAAGTCCTTCCACTAGACAGCATGGGAGTAAGCTGGCAAGGAATTTGTCATACCTACTTGGCTGATGGCTCCCAGCAGTTCCTGATTAGGGTAATGTACACATCACTGCTGGATAAATACTAGGTATCAATGAAACTCTTCTTTTTCAAACAGAAAAGGTAAAACAAAACTCCACAACAAACTATAAGAAGTCATGTTAATGTAATGGTTTACATAAAACAAAAAAAGAATGAGAGAAATGACCTTTAATCATAAATATTCATGGGGAGAATTTTCCTTTGTAAAATGGGAGAACACATAGGTTCACCGTGTAAACACATGACAACATTTGGACCCTACTCTTTTAGACTGGGTGTTTCCTGAAGGAAGAGAAAATGTCTACCCCACCTTTATATCCCTAGCATATCAGCAGTACTGAAATACATCCGTTCAATTGTAGGGTTTTAAAGTATTTTCCCTGAGGATGTTTTGAACCAAGAGTTTGTATCTCTAAAACAGCAACACTGGTCAGGAGTCTCTCACTGTTTAAAACATGGAATTTGTAACTAGGTATAGAAATGTGTTAATGTATCCAATGCCTTTTGCCAACAAGGTATCAAAAGCCTCTTGAGAGTTCAGGAAAGTACACTGACTTCTTTTATAATCTACTTCTATTTTAGGTATTTAAAAGCAGGATTTAATGCAGAATAGCCCATGGTATCTTTTGTTTCAGAATACTGGAGTGGTTAGCAGTAAAGGCTCTAAATAGATAATAAAACACAAATACTGACTCCAATCTATCAGGATTCAAGTTTTCTTATTAAAAAAAAATGCACTGTTCAGGGGTTCAAAGACATGTTAAATGCTAAATAGTGCCTGGTATATAGTGCCTAGTATCTACTATGTTGCTTCGATTCTTTGCCTCATCATTATCATGCTACCATTCAATGTACAGCAAATAAATAAAACCAATGAAATGTGTGCATTTATTTATTCTTCACTAATACTGAACTAGGCAGACAGGTATTTGTCAGTCATTAGCAAATAGACAAATCTATCCATACGTACAAATACATGGGAATATTTGTATGAAATTAAATATTCATGATTTTACACTTGACAAATAGTGTCAGGTAAAAAGCAGACTATTATACTGAGTTAACATCACATTCAATTAGTTAAAACCTCTAATATGTGTATATTTTACATAATACTATTGAAAATGTATATAATATAAATAAGTCATTAACATTAATCTGATCACTTTATTATGTTGGTGTGGAATAGAAAATGTTTTAGTATCATGGAGAGAAACAAGCAATCAAGACACATAATTCAGGTCTAAAGAAATGGATTTACTCAAAAATGATCAATATCACAACTGAAATAAAGCATTTTGTTAAATGCAGTTAAAGTAAATCACACTTTTACTGAATTGTGGTTCACGCTGACAAACACTTCTTTAAGCAGAACTTGGTTAAGCGGATCTCTCTGTACAAAAACAAATCAAAATAAAACCAATAGCTTGCATTTAGTGAAAGCTGAGACTGAAGGTAAGGATATTTCCTAATCTCACACCCATATTAACATAATCAAGGCTGCTGATACAAAAATCAGGTAGGATAAGAAGCTCATTAAGGAATGGTATACAGCACAGAAATCAGTGGTTGATACATGAAAAATGCCATAGAAAAACTGATTTTTAGTTTAGGGTAATAAAACAGGCTTCTCTGCAAGGACTGCAAAAATCAAATGAAAGACTAGTCTTTATTTATTCAATTTTCCTTTTATGTCCCTGGCAGTCATCATGTGGATATTTTGAGCAACAAGCACATTTTAACATACTCAAAAGAAGGTGTTAAGATCACAAAATGTCTATTTAAAAAAATCTAAAATAGTAGTAAGAATGAAAATGTGACTGTTATTTGAGTAACAGCCAAATGTCTTCCTTGTTTTGCAAGAACTTCATAAAAAGCAGTAACTTTTGCTTTTTAATTTACGATATTTTACTTAGGCTAAGTTGAATGGCAATATTAGATAAGATCTTCTGCAACTGTGGTGTCAAAAATTTGATAGCAAATTTGCTGCTCCATTCCATTTGTGACACTGTAAGATCTGATGAAACATTCCAACCATGGATATGCATCTACAAACAAACACACAACAACAATAAAACACTATTTAACCATTAAGACTATACATAACCAAATTAACCATTAACATTAAACAAATAATTGGTAATTGTGTCTATTTTTTTCCCAACAGCAGAAGAAACTGATTAAATCTGTGTCATTTCAAAATGCTTGATATCAAAAGTAGTAAACCAATTTTTTTTCTGTTTTCCTCTGCTGACTACTTAGTGATAACCCACATACTGTTTAATTTTTTTCCTTAAATGATTAAAAGAAATAGAGCCTGAACTTCAAATTACTTCCAGCCCTTACATTTGCCAAGCTGGACTCACATCAGGTAGCAGATATGGAGCTCAAGCAATACTGGCAGCCACAGATGCCATTTCTAAGCTTTGTTTATTATCATGATAAGTTTATTTGTAACTTCTAGAAAAATTGCATATGTTTCTTCAAGTTCAAGAGTGAAAGATATTTAATAAAGTACTTAATTTTGGCAAGGGTAAAGTGAAACTGACACTGTCCTACACTGCTGATAGAACTGTGAATAGATAAAATATTTTTAAAGAACAATCTTGCAGTATGTATCAAAAGCTACAAGGTCCATGTTTTATTTTTTGACACGGGAGTTTTGCTTCCAGAAATCTATCCAAATAACTCAAATAACCAACACAAATAAAAACAGACAACAAATAAAACTGAAGAAGATAAACTTTGTTTGAGATGAACAAAACTATCTCTTTGGAACTGTCACAGATGCAGATTAACCAGAGAAAAGTATAGTGATTAAAAGTAATCCATAAAAATTAAACCAACAACAGTTAGATCTACAGCAGGTAAAATTCCTTAGTGATAAAAATATTTGGAATAATCAAATTGTCTTAAAATGATTTAGATCTGCAAGTTTCAATATAAATAGAAATAAAAGCCTCAGAAGGAAAACCCTGGCAGTAGGTATAATCCATACAATTTAATCTTAAGAAAACCTAGTTGATCAATCAAATGCTTATATGAAAAATAACTAAAGTTCATAAAAAAAATAAAAAAAGAAAACTTGTATAATCTGAAGCTAATTATCAATAAATAGAAAAATCTACCAATGAATTAAATGCCTAAGTAGAGTTTATTATAGAAAATGTTTAACATCAAAATTTGGTATAATTTCAACCTAAATGTGTATATGCACAAACTTTGTATCAAATGTGCTTATCAGCCGGGCGTGGTGGCACACACTTATAATCCCAGAGCTCAGGAGGTTGAGGCAGGAAGATTGTGAGTTCAAAGCCAGCCTCAGCAAAAGTGAGGTGCTAAGCAACTCAGTGAGACCCTGTCTCTAAATAAAATACAAGACAGGGCTAGGGATGTGGCTCAATGGTTGAGTGCCACTGAGTTCAAACCCCACTACCCATTACCTGCAAAAAAGTGGTTATGATCAAAACAGCCTCCCTTTTACTACATTTCAAATTACTTATAAAATATTATATAAATATTTCATTTATACCTTCTCTATCTCTGTCTCATCAAGAGGTGGATAATATAGTAATTACTATTTAACAATTCATTTGAATTCAAAGCTTTCATATTTCTAACTGTCTGCAGATTAGATATATGCTAGATGCTCTTTCAAGAATAAGAAAGAAAGGAGGGTTAGGGATTTGGCTCAGGGAGAGACCGCTTGCTTAGCATGTGCAAGGCCCTGAGTCTCAGCCCTGAAAAAAAAGAATAAGAATAAGAAAGAAAGGGATTGTCAAAATATTGTTACCTACCAATTTTTATCCCTGAAGGGCAAAACATATCCATGATCATATCCATATTTTTTTGAAGGTCATCATCAATTAAGATTTCTGATGCTGGAATCTGGAAGAATTTTTCCTTTAAAAAATTATGACAGCCACTTGAATCAAAGTGTGAAATATGATATATCAAGAACTATGTAATGTTTTGAACAACCAACAATAAAAAAAAAGAAAAAAAATTATGACAGAATGAAAAATAAAATATTAATCTTTTTAATCATAATTAATATGAAAGTATTTTAACATTACCTAATATACTGAAATAATCTAGGATCATTTTCACTTTATCAAGATTATAGAATTCATAAATTAGAGTGCTGATCTTTAAAATCTGCTTACACTTCTTTAATGTTAAAAGAACTTTGTGATATATATATATATATATATTTATATATATATATATATTTATATATATATATATATAAAATCAAGTTAGGTTACTCTGACTTAATGATGATGATAAAAAATAAACGGATGATTCTCTGTACACGAGAATACAAAATCTAGTGTTAAGTTTAAAAGAACATAACATAGTATGCATTTATTTTTTCTCCTCTCTACTAGGTTGTAAGTTTGCTTATTTTGGTCACTGCTGTATCCTTATCACACTGAAAAGGACTCGGTGCACAAGTTATTATTAAGTATTTATTTAATAAATGGCTAATGAGTTGTGAAAGTAGGATTAAAATGTCTTCTCTCAAACTAACCTCATGTTCAAGATGTTTAGTAAGAAGTTTAACCTTACCTTAATTAAGCCCTTAGCCTGTGGGGTAATGTCTAAACTTAGTGGCACACCTGATAGGAGGAAGACTTTGTTTGCCCGGGGTGGGGGTTGGGTCATTCTGAATAGTCTAACAATGTGATTCACATGGAAAGTTTAGGGTATGCATTATCAGCTTGATGATGACTCAAATCAGTCACATGGGCAGTCAACCATGCCAAGGTGATGGAGTCACAATAAACATTTTTGACATCAAGACTCATTCAGATTCCCTGGTTAGCAATACTCCACTATATAGTTACACTGTTGCAGGAAAAGTAACACAGTTCACAATTTCATGGGGACAGGATGACTCTAAGTTCCATGTTTGGAACTTTCAGAAACTATGTAATCTCCATTTTTGGTTGATTTCAATCTACATCCTCTGCTACGTAGTTCTATATTTGGACTACAATAGTTTTCAGTGAGTTCCAAGGGTTTCTTGTGAATTATGAAAACTAAAGATGGCCGTGGAGACTTCTGAACTTTAGAAATATCAGAAGTGAGGATGGGCATATGAATGCTCTACAGCTTTACACAGTGTCTACCTCCTTATCAAAGTAGCTATATTTCTTCTAATATGAAATGTGGAGGCTTACAAAGTATGGTGAAACACTTACTATAAATAATGCTTATATAGTGTGGCCATACTTCTGATTTTTGGACTTGCAGTTCAACTTAAGCATGATATAGACAATGACTCTTCAAATTTCTATTCCCATTTTTTCATTTTTCAAATATCAAGATTTATAATATCAAATCAAAAGAGAGATACATACACAACTTAAAGATGTACAAGCTTATATTTTATTTAAACTTTCACGTTGCCTTAAAAATTTTAGGAATAAAATAGGTATGTATAAGTGTATTACAATTAAAAAAATTTTTCTTTTAGATGGAAATGTCATTATCAGCTTTGTTACTTACTGAATCCTTGAGATAAGCTTCTAATACTCCAGTTCCATCATCAAAAGTAAATGTCATAACAAATACATACTCAAGGGGTACAATACCCAGTACTAGTGAAGGAAAAAAATGAACAAAAACAACCCATGAGTTTGCTATTCCTTATTATCAAGGAAAAGTCAAACTTGTTTTATTATGTATTAACCTATAAATATTGTTTACTAAAATACTTCAAGAGATAAAGAAACTTTCAGATTCAACTTTTGCTCTCTAAAAGCAAAATATTAAGTTTATTTAGCAGGTTTAATCTGGAACATTCCACAGTACTTACACAGGGATAATGTCTTATGATATTACAGCAATGGAATCTTTCCTTAATCATTTTTATAATGTATCTTTAAAATGAGATATCATAAAGTATAAATCATAAAGCATTTCATAAATTGTAACACACTGCATTTAGTCTTCTGAAAATTAAACTAAAATAGCAGGATTAAAAAAATAGAATGAAGTTCTTTTTTTTAACATGCTACTCCTGTTTGTATTGTAAGTATAAGGGATCGCTTATTATTTTTTAAGGAATGTTATCTGATTGAATTAACAAAAATCTCAGAATCTGGGATTTCATCATGATGAAAAGATGAGAATAAGAAAGATATTAAAGCCACAAAATGATGTTTGTATATGGAAATGAAAGATACTCAATATGCTTACATACCTTAGCTTCCATCTACCGAACCCATATTTAAACTGTAGGACTAACTGTACTAATCAAGTAGGCAAATAATAAATTAGGGCACACAGACATGAATTTAAGCATGTAATAGATATTATTATTACAGAGGAATTGATTTTCAGGTTTCAAAAGGTCTCAAATAAGTTAGAATAGTGAACTAAAACCAAGAAGGAACAACTTAAAACTTATGCAGAAGATCTACAAAAACAAGCAAAAAATTGCATTAAAAATATGATAGAAGTCAGTACAGTGGCTCCTGCCAATAATTCAAACTACTCAGGAGGCTGAAGCAAAAGGATCAGAAGTTTGAGGTCATCCTGGACAACTGAGTGAGACCTTGTCTGAATGAATGAATGAAACAAAGAAACTAAAGGGTAGGGGAATGTAGCTCAGCATGTCCTTAAGGCCCTGTGTTCAATTTCCAGTACTGCCAAAACAAACAAACAAACAAAACAACAAAAAGAATGATGGGAAGACCAAGCATGACATCAAGAAGTTCAAAGGAAAACAATATGGAATTTCACTAGAACACAAACAAAATATGAGATAACAATATCATACATCTGTATTACAAAAGGAACAACATACAACTAGGTATAGAAATAAATATCTAATCACTAAAAATTTGGCTAGTAAAAGCTAAGTGTCCAGTTTTAGAGAAGCTAAAACTTTCATTATATTTGAAATTGGCCAGATGTCAGCAATCCTGCATCCAGCTTTGAATGCCAAACCCCAGTTAAGAACTTTGGCAAAGTAGAATGTTTACTGAGGAGGAAAAACAAAATAGTAAGACATGTGGAGAAGTACTAGAGAAAATGAGGGTGCCTGCTTGAAGAAATAAGATTCCAGAGGCCTGACAAATATCTTCATATGTACTAAGTCTGTTTATCTTACAGAATAGGAAATAGACATGCTCAATAATTCTAGTAGACTGAACGGTACATATTAAAAGTTCTAGGTAGGGAGATTTTGCTTCAATGTTAAAAGTGTCTAAACCGGGTGCAGTGGTGCTGCATGTAATCCCAATGGCTCAGGAGGATTCCAAGTTCAAAGTCAGCCTCAGCAAAAGTGAGGTGCTAAGCAACTCCGTGAGACCCTGTCTCTAAATTAAATACAAAACAGGCATGGGGATGTGGCTCAGTGGTCAAGTGCCCCTGAGTTCAATCCCCTGTATACTGCCCCCTTCCCTGCAAAAGTATCTAGTATAGGCTGCCTTGAAACGTAATGAGTACCCTGCCATTGAAAGACTTAAACAAAGGCTGGATGACCATAGTTAAGAATTCAATATGAAAAGATTCTTGTATTGGGAGAAAGTTGTAATTGCTCTAAAACCCTTTCCAATTCCAAAGCACTTAAGAGCTGAAGTGATTTTGCAGAACTTGTATTTATGATCAATGACTAAGGAGAAAACAAATTATTGATAATCAAAATTTGCTTTATGATGAAAAATATAGGACGACACTTGAAATGTACCTGCAAATGTATTAAACATGTAGACTATATTTTAATAAAATCACTGTAAATGATTTCACTTAAAAAAAGTTAACCTAGTTCTGCCTTTTATATCCACAAATGCTAAAATATACATCAGTGAGATGATCTTATACAGGAATAGTTAAAACTGTACGACATAGAAATTTAGCTAACCTTCTGCCACCGAAGAAGGAATCCATGATGTTTTATCGATAACAGAATTTAGATTTTGTATGGGTCTCAAACTAGAACACTGTTTACATCTGAAATTAATAAAAGAAAAAGTTGTAAATATTTAAAAGTAATTTAATTATTATTATAACATTTCTGCTGCTTAAGTACATATAAGTTTAGAAGGTAAATTATTAAACAGAAGAGTACTGTACTACCTATATTGTAATGTACTTATTTCAAAAGGGCATTAACAAAAAATAAGGCTTTTTTTTTTTAACATAAAAGCAATAAAAAAGATACATGGGGATCAAAATTAAGCAACTCTACTTTGAGAACTGAGGAATGAATTCCAGATGCCAAACATTAATTAATTTGACTCTTAATTTCATAATATTAAAAAATTGAAAGAGATAATTTCTAAGAATTCTTTTGATTTTATAGCAAGCAGTCAGGATTAGATACTAAAAAAAATAAAAAAATACTAATTAAATTTCAAATAATCACATATAGAGGTTTATAGTTTATGATGCCTAATACTACAGTTCTCTTTTAAAATGTAAAAATATCTAAACTTATGTTACTACTAAAGTTGTACACTATTTAGAATAGACATTTTGTTTTGCTTATATACCATATATTTTAAGTTTGAGTAATTCCTTTTTCAATCACACATCATCATATATTTATGACATATGATAAAAAAATATACTTGAATAAAAACAAAAATTCACAAATTCAAAAGATTCCTTTTATTTTCAGTTTGGGGCAAAGAGGGTAACTGTATTAAATTTTACCACCTAATCATCAAATACATAAATGATTCTTAACTAAAAAGACAGCTGAATGAAATAATAATATTGTCTAAAATAGGAGACTGAAATATTAATTAGATTGTGACACTGATAAAGCAAGTATACTAATTAAAGATTTAAGGAAATAAGTCAAAATAAGAGAACTCATTAATTCCAAATCAGTAAAAGGTGAAAAAGGACAAAATTTGGAACATTTAAGAAAATCAATTCAACAAAAAGACTTGAAACATTTTTAAAGAAAGTAAAAATATACTAAAAATATGCTAAGTAGAAAATAATAAAAATGAAAAGATATATACTACATACTAATAATTAAAATGTATTTAAATTCATCTGCTAATGATAACTAAACAATTTATAAGTGACATATTAAAATTGGATGACACAAACTTGAAAACAGAATTAGATACTAAAAAAAAGTTGAAAACAATAAAAAATATTAGCAAAAACAAACCTTAAGGAAAAAAAAATTATGGTTAGAAATGTTTTCCTTTTGTAAGGACCAATAATACTCAACTAAATGAACTCAGAAAAGAGCCTCAAAATATATATAGCAAATGGTGACAGAATATAGACACTCAAAATCACAGAGGATGTTTACACACATCTTATAAGAAAATGTTTAAATCAATAAAATTACAAAAGAAACAGAATTTTTTACTATGACTAATAAGCCTGATCCAATGGACATATTAAACTCTAACTCAACTATTAAGGAATGTACATTCTTTTACAACACAGAGTATGTACAAATCTAAGCATACACATTGTAGGATAAAGAAAGCTGAACAAATCCCAAAGAAACATTATGAAATGTTCCAAAATGTTTAGCTAAAAATCAATCTCACTAAAATATACATGATAATATAACAACTAAAATACAAATTTGAGAAATGTTATAAACACAGCTAAATAATTCCTTGGTCAAAAAAGACATCACAGGAATTATAAGACATTTAGAAGTATGTTACAAGAATAACACTACATATCAAAACTTGAGATAAATCTATGGCTATATTCTCAGGAGGAAATTTATAATTATAAATGTTAAAATATATTAAAATTAATTAGTTGAGGCAAGCATTAAATATAGAATGTTTGAAAAACTAAGGAGACCTAAAGAAGTAAAGGAAGACAAAGAGCAGTAGTACAATAATAAAGAGCATGATCATGAACAAAAGTCAGCTGTTTTGACAAAGAAAACTCAAGGAAAAAAAGAGACACATACAAACAATATTAAGTAGATGCAACAACAAAGCAGATATTTAAAAAGAACTTGAAAATATAATCAACACATTGTATGTCAATAAACTTAAAAATAAAATGAATACTTCTCTAGAAATATTTCATTAACAAAATATAAATACTTAGAAGATGTATAACCATTAAAGAGACACACTGAACCATTAGCTTAAATCTTTTTTAAAAAGGATCATGTCCAGACAACATAAAGAAAGCTTTTAAAAACTTTTATGGGCTTGGGAAAGCATTTTGGCAAATATGACTATATTAACATTTTAAAACTCCATAAAACAAAGGAAACCATGAAATTAGAAAGATATAGATAGCACTGTAAGTATGTAACTGACAAAATATTAGTATTTCTACGATAGAAGAATATTTACAAGCAGTTGCATGCACATGCACAAATTTAAACTAAAAAGAGAGTGGTAATCACATAGAAAAGCAGGCAAAAGATGTGAACTTGGAATTGATGAAACAGAATACTGAAACAGTCAATAAACATATGGGTTGTATAAACCCAATAATCATCTAGAAAATACAAGAAAATACATAGACACCATTTGAAGTCTAATAAAGTTATAAGTTAGATTTACACCAATGCATGGAGAGAACATAATAGAAATTGAAATTTTTATATACTATTGATGAGACCATTTATTGTTAAAAGCATTGAACAATTCAGCAAAAAATATGCTTATCTTATGAGCCAGTAATTCCAGTTCTAGGTAAACGACTTAGTAGTCACTTTCAAACTCTTTTGGCAAGGACCCATAGTAGTAAATTCATTTTAGATTATGTCCTGGTATGTATCCCAGTATATATCTAAAAAAAAAAAAAAGTCTAAAAAATACCTAAAATATATAAAAAAACTAAAAAACCAAAACTGCTGGTCCTGATCACTGAAATGATTTTATGACAAAGAAAATGTGTAACAGGAGATGATTTAGTATTGTCATCTTTAAATTAAATAGCATATACCAATTAATAGGAAATAGATGAATAATCATGATATGTTGATAGAGTACAGATAGTAAAATAACCTAAATCTATACAATCTACATGGATAAGTCTTGAAAAAAACATTGAATTTTAAAAATGCTGCACATGAGAAGGCATGGTATATAACTGTTTACACACATTTAAAAAAAACAAAAAATAATAAGATATACTGCTTAAGAAGTTCATATATTACAACAGAAGCATCAAAACATGCATGAGAAGGACTGACACAAGTTTGGAAAAATAGTTACTTGTGAGAAAAAAGGGTTAGAGAAGGGTCTGTTATAAGGACATATTTCTTCTCTGTAAAATACCAGTTCTTAAATGTAAAGTCTGAAAAATGCTAAAATGCTAATATATGCTAAATCTAAGTAGAGGGTACATAAGTGTTGTGACACTTTTTTGATATTTTTGTAAGTTAAAGTTATTTTATAATTAAAGATAAAAAGGAAATCAATTAAAAGACATGTTGGCTTTTGCTGCTGATATTCAAGTAATAGAAAATCTAAAAATATCTTTAAAATTTAACATGTAAACAAAATTTCTGTATTGGTTCATGCTGAAAGTGGTGAGAAAAGTTGACATCCTTAAAATAACTTTTATAAAATAGAATACTGGTAAATTAACAAATGACATTCTAGAGTTGATAACTAATATCTGCTTTCCAAGTTTAAGAGTAGTCAATTACACTATACAAGGAAGTCAAGTCAGAAGAAGGGCAAGAAAGAGAAGAGGTGTGTGTGAACACACAAACACAGACTCACACACCCATAAAACAAAACAAATGGAAAATCCCATGTTAGTGATTTCATTCAAGAAGAAACATACAGAACATAAAAGGTTTTGATTGTTGAATTAACTGGTGGATAAATCTTGAAGATGACTCTGAGGTCATGTATCTAATGAGAGATATAAAGATATTGGGCACATCAAGGTAAAAATCAGTATTAACCTAGGCATTTAATTCAATGGTGCAAATAATTAGTTCCACTTTATGACTGAAGCATTTTGATGTATCTTACAGGGGATAGAACCTGGGGGATGCCTACCAGTGACTCCAAGTTCTCAATCTGGGAAACATGATAACTGTAGTAAATAATTTTTCAATGGAAATCAAGATGTACCCACTTTTAACAATGACTAATAATTGCTACAAATTTAGGAGTAGGAGAAATACATAGTATAAGATGCATCCATCCTAAAATCCAAGGTCTCAAAGCAGGACATTTCCATGGTGATTGTTTTTTCAAGCAGTAGGTGGCATTTTTATCTCTATGCTTTCCTTCTAAACCTAGATATCTCTTTATATATCATAATGCATTCTTTTATCTTCTAATTTTTAGTGCAATCAAATTTCTAATCTAATGTCCTGGCAATTCTGGAATTCAATCACTTATTATAAGTTTGCAGCACTGAAATTTTCTCTGTAGCTATTATATAAATCCTTGTGAAAGAAAATAAGTATCTGCATCTGTCTGAGGAAAAAAAAATGTTGTAGGCTTATACTTTGAACACTGTGTGCTTAATATATAATGCTTAATAGAATAGAAAAATCTAGCACAGATAATCCTTGATCTACTTTGAAGTTACATCCTAATAAACCAATTTTAAGTTGAAAATACCTTAAACTGAAAATGCATTCAATATATCTAACCTAGAGAACATATAGCTTAGCAACACGTTCCGCTGCAGAGGGTTAGTTGTTTACCCTCTTGATCTTGTAGCTGACTGAGAACTCCAGCTTGCTACCAGTGCCCAGCCCTGTGAGGGGAGTACTGTACTCATATGACTAGCCCAGGGAAAAATCAAAATTTACTGAGTGTGTGTCACTCCAGCCATTGTAAGTTGGGAACCATCTGTATAGATAAGTTAGTACTAAGTATCTGCTAAACATAAACTAGTGCATGGGACAAAATACTAACAATATAGTTTTTCATTCCAAAAATTCCCTGGGTTAAAAACATACCCGTAGTAAAACACTTTTCCTTGTATAAGAAATGGTGCTGAAAGATCTAGGAGTTCCAGGTCTTCGGGGCCAGATCTCACAGGCATTACACTATGAAACTTGTTTGAGAGTTTAAATATTTCACCAAGCATACCTCCTATTAAAAAAGAATAAATTAGCCATCCAGGTTTATTAAATAAGCCATATAAGGTTTATATAATGAAAGCAAAATGGAATACTTATTAAGTAACACATGAGATAAAGTAAATACTAAAGAGATTAACAGAAAAAAAAATAAAGTCATAAATTTAGAGATTTAATCACTCATGGCAAAAAATATTAATCCTATATATTAACAACATTATATAAAAATCCTATATATATAAAACAACATTATACAAAATTGTTGGGACTTAGTCATTGCCATGGCACATGCCTATAATTTCAGTGGCTTAGGAGGCTGAGGCAGGAGGATTATGAGTTCAAAGTCAGCCTCAGCAACTTAGTGAGATTCTGTCCCAAAATAAAAATTAAAAATAAAAAGGGCTGGGGATGTGACTTAGTAGTTAAATGTCCTGGGTTCAATCATTAGTACCCCAAATTTAAAAATTAAAAAAATTAATGCTGAGACTTGATTAAAAATACAAAGTTTGTGAAATTTCAACCATCATCTTAAATTTAAATAAACTGCTCTTTATGCCAGGATCACCTTGGTTCAAATAACCAAGAGAACAAAGATGGGAATCAAAGTATTATAGGTTTCTCACTACTAAATTTCTTATTGCTATTAATGTCTAAACAAATACAGTTTTGAGTTTAAAATATCTTTATGACTATAGTTTAATAAAACTTTATTTACAAAAATAAGTGACTGACCAGATTTCACATACAATCTCTGTCCAGAGTAGTATGTCCGACAGAAATATATCACAAACTTCATTTAAAAGTTTCTAGTACTTGCATTAAGATAGAATGAAAATTTTAATATATTTCATCTAATATAGCATATCCAAAATATTTTCAACATATTGTCAGTAAAAAGACTAATAAATTATTTTACATTTTTTTCACATTAAATCTTCAAAAACTGCTGTACAATACTTAATACTTACAGCCCATCTCAATGTGTTTTAGTTTCAAATGCACAGTAGACAAATGTGGCTCAATGACTACTGAATGGATAGTGCAGGTCTATAATTCTAAAACTGATCAAATATATAATTACCTTCTATATCTTTTAGCTATTCTGTACTTTCATTTTGAAATCTTTTAAGCTTTCAGATCAATATTAAATTTAACTATACATATGTAGAGTAGTTTATGTCATATGACCTCAAATACAGTGTTTATTCATTTTTCCTGGAAATATTATCACACTTCCCCTAATTCTGTGACAGGATAAACATTAAAACCACCAAGTTGGCTAAGAAAACAGTATGCTCAATGGTTTTCCATTATTGGAAGACAGCATTATCTTTACAACTCAAATCCAATTATCTTTTTACTTAGATTGATAATTCCTTTTCTCTATAAGGAAAGAGAACATAATGTTTAAACATCAGCTTTGTGTATTTCATGAAAATTGGACAGAAATTGTAATGTTAAATTGCAAGTACCTCTGGACCTTCAAAAATACTTTTTTCCATAAAAGTAACAAGAACATCAGCAAAAACTACCAAAATTAACTTTTTCAGAACTCTGGAAGTTAAACATAAGACTGCAACAATCTGTTGAGTGTTTATTACTGATAAATGATTAACCCTTTTGGTAAGAACAGTGAGCTCGGCTGCATTTGATTTTGTACAGTCCCATCTTTGTTTCCACAATTCTGTGTCAGCTAGAAGTCATACTTTTGCTCTATTATACTGATCACAACTGCTTAAATTTCAAAATCTAAGAAGCTAGCTATTTAAAAGCTTCATATGTCAAAAGCTACTTATACGCAGCCCCACTTAACCCTGCCTACTTTGCTTAAAATTGCAATGAGCGACCGACCATTCACAAACTCTTTTTCCATGAATGTTCCCTGCAAAATAACATTGCAAAGAACACTGTGAGCATTCTGCCTGGCCATTTTCACTGGATTACCCAACACTGCTCTGACACGAGTTTGATAACCTTGGTTGAGCTACTTTGGTATATTAGTTTCCTTGAATTTTTTTTTTTTTTTTTTTGGTGTGCGGGGGTAGTACTGGGGATATTACCTGGGGATGCTTAACCACTGAGCCACATCCCCAACCTTTCTTTAAATATTTTATTTAGAGACAGGGTCTCACTGAGTTGTTAAGTGCCTTGCTAAGTTGCTGAGACTAGCTCTGAACTCTCAATCCTCCTGCCTCAGTCTCCTGGGATTATAGGCATGCACTACCTTGCCCAGCAGAGTTTAGTGTCCTCATTTTAAAAACAGAATTATAATACTGTTATACTGTAAAGTCATTATAAAGATTGAATGAGTTAATACTTATAAAGTACTTAGAGTCACATGTGACTACTTTTATTAATTATTACATAAAGTTCACAAAAGAAAACACTTTGTCTTATCTGCTACAATACCAGTGATGATGAGCACAGTTCCCAGCACAGAATAAACATACGCAGAATAAACGAAAGAGTACAAATAAAAGATGCTTAAAATTATATGTATGAATAGCAGTGTTAGAAAGGTTTATATCTATAGGCATTCTTACTGAAAGACACATATTTATAATGGGTACAAAGATTCATCTTGGACTATGAACACAGGTTTGAGGTTTTTTTCTCCCATTTACTAGCTCTTTAAATTAGGCTATTTATCATCTTCTCAGTCCCAGGTTTCCCATCTGTTTAAAAAGGGGACAAGATATAGCTTACAGACATTGTTATGAGCTAAAGATAAAATATTAAACTATGCAGTATAGTGCTTGGCATATAGTATGCTCAAGATATTAATAAATATTATGATAAAATGACTCAACATTAAAGTTGCAAATGAATTACGTTTCAGAATAAGTTTAAAATTATTCAGTTTTTAAACTACATATTAATAATAAAAGGAATACCTCTGAAAAGAAAAAATAGGAATATTATTACCAACTCTATACCCACAAGTTTGTTAACTTAGATGAACAATTTCCCAAAACTCACACAAGGAGAAACAGATAATCCGAATAAAACTTTATCTATGAAATACTGAACCAATAGCTAAACCTAAGGAGGGGGAAAAAAAGAATCAGGCCCAATTTCAATAGTGAACTCTACACAAACATTTAAAAAATGATATCTGTCTCATTCAGAAAAAGACATTACAAGAAAGGAAAACTACCAACTAATATCTCTCATGAAGGCAGATATAAAAACCCTCACAACAAGTATCAGGAAATAGAATCTAAAAAATGTATTCAAGTAACCATTCATTAATGACAAAAATTCTCAGCAAATTAGAAATAGAGGTAAATCATTAATGAGTATTAGGTTTTGTTAAATGCTGTTTTTACTGCATCTGTTGATGTTATATTTATTTTTCTACTTTAGCTTGTAGGAATATTCATATATATATATATATATATATATATATATATGCTTTATAAAATCATATAAAAGCAGTATTACTCCTATGAATAAAAAATGTCAGCAATAAAAATAATATAATCATTATTATTATAAAACAGAAGGAAGCATTTCTCCAATGCAAATTAGTTATCATGGAAAATTATATAGGAAGAAAAGCTTTAAGGAAAATAATGAAACTTTAAACTTGTCTTGAGAAAAGTTGTATTACATATATAAAATATTAGATAAAATGTGACATAAATGGAAAGAAAATGAAAAAGAAAACATAATAAAGATTTATTCTTTTACTTTATTAATTTTTTTTTTTTTTGGTGGTGCTGGAGATTGAATGCAGGGCCTCATGAAAGCTAGGCAGGCACTCTACCACTTAGGTATATACCCAGCCCCAAATTTTCCTTCTTTTAAAACCTGTCAAGTTATTCCTACTTGTTTAATGATCTCTTCCTTGATTTAGATATCAATACAAGACTTTCATCCTATTTTTATGAAACAACAGTGACATCCAGAGGCCAAGACAACAGCAGCTATACAATAGCAATCAGCTCACTATTATTACTCAGCTAAATAATCAGTTTGGAACTGACAAGATCACATGCAAGAATCCAACAAGATGGATGAATATAAATACTTAGGTTTAATGTCTAATTTCAAAATGTAATTCAGATGAATGTGTGTGTACATGTGTGTATATTTGAATCTAGTTAATATAACATTCAATTTTGTGAAACTTAAATTACTAGTATTTTTCATTTATATGTATTAGGTGGCCTGTAAAATACATTTAACAGTAAATAATCTGTAAAAGCAGTATTCTAAAAAAACAACAGCTTAAATATCTTACCTTCTATCAAAACCAGACATTCATTTGAAAGTGGAAGAATACCATTATTTTTCACAAAATGAACAACAACTTTTCGTCCTCCTTGGTCTTTGGTGGTCCAGATCTCTGAATCATATAACGATGTATTTTGTAGTTTGTTATCTGGGGATTGAGTTGCAGCATCTTGCAAAATTATATCCAAATTGCCCTCATGTGGAACTTCTTGCCTAAAATCAATGACATGAAGTATTTTAAAGTATTTTTGGTTTAATCTTAAAAATTCCACTTTAAGAAAGCATCCAATTAAAATTCCATTTTTATATACAGATCAATTAATCTATTTTTTTCTTAAATTAAGGAAATAATTCACTGTGCAAATCAAGTAATTTTATTCAATAGATATTTGGTATTTTGTGGCTAAGCAGATCTACACCATCATTTCATTAACCACTGCCTAATTTTGAATTATGATTATTTACAACTATTTTTTTTATACCAATCTATTCTCCTCTGTAAGGAATGTGAAAATTACCAGTGGGAGAAGAAAAATGCAGCAACTCCCTTTCCCTCTCTTTATCCAATTAATCTCACTTTCATAGACCATATACTTTCAACCAATCTTAAACTTCCTTTAATAATTAGTAATTAAGTCACATGATTAAAGTATCATAGTGTAGAAATGGCATGGTTTGGAATCAAAAGGTCTATGTGTCTGTCCTGGTTCTGTTGTCAATTAGCTGTATAACTTTATCTAATTTGTTTAAAAGGGGATTATAGATAGGGGCTTTGCTTTAAAGAGCTGTAGGATTAATACAGAAAGGTAGATTACCTGTAGGCAGATAGGAATAAGGGCCTTTGAGGAGGTGGGAGAGAAGAGACCTGGCCATCCTACAAGGAGACACTAGGCTTTGAGAACATTCTGTGGCTACTTCTGCCAGCCTCAACAGTAATTGCCCTTCCTTAGCTACCCTTATCAATGGCCAACCACAAAATCTACTCTTATCCCAAGCACTTTCTATTCAACTAAAGGACCAAATCCCAAGGTTGAGCCTGTCCTCTTAATTATGTAAATAAGCGATTAAACTTATACACTTTGGATTGGTTTATTCAACCAGAGCTTAAAGAGCTTGACTGCTCCATTCTTCATTTACATAGGTTCCACCTAATCACCTACCAGGGGCCATCACACATGCCTTTAAAAACCCCCAACAAATAGCCAGCAGTACTGTGGGGGCCTTTTCTGACTTAGATAAATCTTGCTACTCTATCCTCCACTTTTTTTGTGAATCTCATTCTTGGAATCTGAGAGACAAAGAACACACTTAACATCATGCTCCATGCAACATGATTATACACAGAATTTAATGATCCAAAATTTGATAATATTTCAAGAATTAAGTAAAATATTTATATATATTTTAATCCCAACTGTTGAAAGCCACAGCCGAAGGGGCCCCAGCAAACTTCCACCTGCCAGCAAACTTCCAGCGGCACCCAACTACCAATCAAGGTCTAATGGGTCCCACATGTAATTTAAAGATATTTGATGATCAAAAACCACTCCAAACAGTATTATTCTTAGATTTTAGAGGGAAAATATGTATATTAATATACACAGAAATTACGAAATAACATAGCAACACAAATATACATGGTCATGTATATAATGTGCATCATAGTACACTACAGAGAAAGCTTGATTTTTGGTATCCAAATGTACATATCCATCCATTAGCTACTTTTCATTAACATCATTTTATATATTTAGAAGACAGGTAAATTGCATTAAAAATATAAACAAAAATTTAAAAAATAACTTTCCAAATATCTCTTGAGCTGAGTACATATTAACAAGATTACAAAAAAGTCCTATACATACCTGCATTTGTTTACTTACTTATTTATGATTAATGTTTGTAGTAAAGACACCAAGGAACTGAGAACTTCTTAATTACTACACAAAATTTAAATTGTGCTTTTTATATTATAGTTCTTAACTAGACAGAAATATTTCTAACAAGAATTCTGTATCACTTAAGTAGAAATACCAATTACCTACATTTTTTTCAAGAATTCCAGTTAAAACAGATTTATATTTACATATACATTTTGTAACAAAGGAGAAATTCTCCCAAAATACATTTCTAATTTATTATTTTCATAGGCATTCATCAGAACTAAGGTGAATTTCAGATCTAAAAATAGCACAGATTTTTATTTATTATTACTAAGAACGAACTGAAAGGAAATATAAGGGAAAAAGAATGAATCAGAAGAATCTACTCTGAGATTGTACATTTCCCTTAAAAACATTATCATTCTTTCAAAATACTATACATGAAATCACAATTTGATCATTATCAGGACTTAAAACTATGTATGTATAATGCTTATACACAAATAACATGATAACTTTATTTTGGAATACTTACAGTGAATAACATTTAGGACAATGAAGTTTGACAGACTGAAAAAGTTTTTTGGGCTTATAGGATCTCAGTTTTGCTCGGATTCGATATTGTTGAGGAGCTTTTTGTTTCAAAATGGCACATAATGGTGTCTTCTCCAAATACTGATGATCTGTAAGTACTGTACAGAAATTTTATATTAAATCAGAATAGCTTACAAGAGCCTTAAGTATATTCATGACATCCTCCAGAACCAAATATACACTATAAAACCTAATTAACTTATGCTTTGTCAACTGTCAGTTCCAAGAAAGCAAAAGTCATATTATTCCTGGATGCATACCCATTAGAATTTAAGCAGCACTGTCATGCAGATAACGTTACTATTGAAAATTGGGGAGGAGTTGGGGGGGGAGAGTGAGACCAGAACCTTGGTGGCAAACGCCCTGCAGGAAGGCCAGGAAGGCACACAATAGGTATCCAACAAATATACTGAGTAAATGCCAAATACTTCATTCATGAAATAATTTGTCTAGTAAGTGTACACTAAGTATTTTTATATAAGACTAAAAGTGATTTCTTGGCTAACTTAAGAAAAACAGTAAAGTTTATTTTATCAAGAAAATGAGTATGTTACCTGTGAAACATTTTAAAATATTCACTATAATACTGATATCTGCAACAACTCTTATCAGGTAACAGCTTAAGTTGTGTTTGACATTATTCAACAAAATATAACAAAACACATTTGCTCAATATTATTTGCCAGACAAGTTCTTCTCCCTGATATTTAAGACAAGAGCCTCTTTCCAGAACTTTCATTTATAATAAACAATTCCAAGAGTGACAAGGGACATTAAGGAATATCAAATTGTCATGGTGGTGGTAAAGTACAAGAAGGAAAAGGAGTCAGGTGGGAAGGAAATGAATGAGGAAGGTGAAGAGAGGAAAAGGAGGGAAGAAGGAAGATGAGAAATAAAAGAATTAGATTGGAAAAAAAGTCAGACAAAAGCAATAGAGGCTTAGCCTGGTAAAATGGGTTTCCTCAGCTGATGGTGGAAAGGTCTGGGATAGCAGTGGTCAGTTTATACAGGGATGAGTACAAAATTGCTGGTGACCCTCAGAGTAAGAAAGCAACCCTTACTCTGCCTGCTAAATTAGTTAATACTTTTGTATTTTAGAAAATGGAATGGATGCACACACTTTGACACTCAAATGGCTAGGAGCATTACTTCCTATATCCAGCTTTAATCCAACTAAAGCCTCACTGAATAAATTTGCCTTCATGGAGGTAAGAGGCCAAGAGTTTACAGTGAAATAGTTTTGCTTTAAAAAGCAAAAGGCCAAAGTAGATACAATCAGTTTAGTTTAAAATTGGCACTTGCTTCAATTAACACTGTGAGACAAAGTTTTAACTTTTTATTTAAAACTTTCAGACTTAAAGAAAATTACAAGAGTAATACAAAAACCCTCTATATTCCCTTTCCCAAGCTTTTGTCACATTTAACCTTGTCAGTCTGCCTTTATCTCTCTGCATATGTATTTTTATTAATGAAATAATTGAGAATAATTTTTAGATATCATGCCTCCTTCCCCCAAATCCTTTAGTGTGTATTTCACAAGAACAAGATCTTTCAATGACATAGTTACAGTGCAATTTTCAACATCAAAACATTCAACATTAATTTAACAGATATTATTCAAATTTTTCTAACTATTTCTAAAAAGTTCTTTTCATCATTTTATTATTTGGTTCAGAGTCCAATCCTACTTTTATTTTTTGACATTTATTTGAGAAGTTCAGGCCACTTACTTTGTAGAATAAACATTAATTTGGGTGTGTCTTGTTTTACCCTCAGGTTCAAATACAAGTTACACACTTTTGGCAAAGACAGTATCTGTGATAATGTGTGCTGCTCAGTGCATCCATCAAAGGGCATATAATACCGTGTTTCCATTATTGGAGATATAACTTTTTTCATTTGGTTTAGGTGATTAGTCTGCTATAAATTTACTATTTTGCCCCCTCATAATTGGTAAAGAGGTACCTAAGAAAAAGCAAATATGCTATGCATCATCAAATATTTAGGACCTAACAGCTTAGGAGCCGCTGATTCACAATTAAATCAATAATTACTAATATCATTGCAAAATGATGGATTTTTTTCTAATTTAATTGTTTTTTTTAATATTTATTAGTAGTCATATGTAGTAGTCATTTCTCCATAAGAAAGAGATTTCCATTCAACCCCATTAATTTACTGTTGTTTGTTATCAACATGGGCTCATACAATGAGTTCTAATCCATCACTAATATATATTTTGATGCTCAAATTGTCCTAGATTTGACATGTCCAAACATTTAATTGAAATTTCCTTATTTTCTGGCACTCTAAGATATTTCAAATTTATCTTATTCCCTTGTCCTAGCCCCAGATCTACTATTTCTCTAAGGAGCCCTTGCATATTTTTAAACCAAAATCTGTAGACCGCTTATACCTATTGTTAGTGGAGTACCCTTGCCTCTGTGCCCTTTCATGGATACAGGTGGGCATATGTGCATATAGGTTGATACTGATATATACACATACATGTACTTTTATATGAATATGTATACACGTAAATATATGGACACACACACACACCCCTGTCACCATTTCTATAGCTACATATAAAATCATGCCATGATTACATGGCATCTTTGGTTCCAATACAACACCAAGTTTTATTAAGTGTTGTCTCATTCCATATTTTGTATCCCCTTTCTCTCATATGAGAAACTCATATCTTTATAATAGTATATAACATTTAATTAAACTGTGTTTAATAAGTTCTGTGGCATGTTTTAAGAAGTTCCTTATCTAACACAATGAGAGACACAGTATGATTAAAATTAATGCCATATAATATATTCTGCATCCTCAAACTAAAAATAAACCCTGATATACTGTTAAATTGTACAATGATATTTTTTATAAATAGTAAGAGATACATGATTTAAAATATATATCCAATCAGAGACAGGTTCTGCATGGGTTACATTTTAGCTTATAGGATGAGATAGAGGAATAAAAGTTAAATGCAGACCTATTTTTGTTTTATGATATCTACTTTTACTATTAGGCAAGAAGGAATTAGTTAAGTGTAAGAGCAAACTTTAATATGCTCATTACTATAGTATTGTTCCTTATCTGAAAAACGATAGTTGGTCTTACTTGTAGCAGACAGCTGTTGGCATCTTTCTACTTCATATAGTGATACTGATCCAGAGCCTACAGGAAGAAGAAAAAAAAAAAAAAGAAGAAGAATTACAAATTTACTGTGGCACTGAAAACTATAAAATATTATTGAGAGAAATTGAAGATTACCTAAATAAATGTTGACATAAGTTATCATCATGATTTGCTAGGCTTGACAATGTTAAGATATCAATTTCCCCCCAAATATTTTGCAGATTAAATACAATTCTAATCAAAATTGCATAGGCATTATTACAGAAATTGCTAATCAGATTCTACTACTTAAGTGGAAATGCAAAGGATCTAGAAAAGTGAACAAAATCTTGAAAAAAAAAACACTGCAGGATTTATAGTAAATGACTTTAAGACTTACTATAAAATTATAGTAATCAAGTCAACATAGAACTGGCATAAAGACTGACAAATTAAATTAATTAAATATATAATCTATAAATAAAGCCACATTTACAGTGGTGATTTTTGACAAAGACAGCATGATAATTCACAGGATAAGCAGAAATAGCTTTGGAACAATTGAAAATTCATATGGGAACAATGGATGCATCCTTCACACTATACTAACATGAAAAGAACAGAAAACAGAAATAAATCTATATTTACATCCATTTGACTTCTGACAAAGACACTGAAGTAATCTAAACAGGAAAAGGAAATAAACATTGCTATAAAAACTAGAAATTCCTACTTAAAAGTAAAATGTCTACCTTACACTATACCACAAAGTGTTAAGAAAAGAATAAATTACAGATATATGCAATAGTGCAGATAAATCTCAGAAACATACTTTGTGTAAGAGAATAGATAACTCATGATTCCACTTATTTGAAGCTCTAAAACAGAAAAGTATGCAGAATGTGAATTATTCATGTTTATGTATCAGGTAAAACTCATGTAGTAGTACATGAAATAATTGATTGTCATTTCAATGAATGTAAATTTATCTTAAAAATAATCTTAAACAATTATTGAATGTTAATGACACATATTCATACTTCAGTGTTTAGAAGGCTTGATATCTGAAACTTACTTTAAAATGAACCAAAAAATAGAGACTAATAAATGAAAGGAGGAATGGAGAGAGAGACCAATATGTAACACAACAAATAAAATAAAATATAAATCAGAGAATCTAGATACTGAGTATATAATATTCTCTCTACAATTGTTTTAACTTTGTTGTATGTTTTAAAAATTCTTAATATATCAAAAACTACACCATGAAAATGAAGAAGTGGATAAATTAGTAAGTTTATTAAATGTAATACAATGACAAATTAAATTAAACAGCATTAAACAGGATATTACTTTAATAAGCAAAAGTAGAAATCAAACCAATAATTTGTAAAATACTATCTAATTTATAAAATGAGGAATTTAAGACAAGTATATTTTACAATTGCTTTATTTTCCATTCTATTATATATAGCAGTATATTATTTATTTTATGGAGCATCATATACAACATGTGCATGACTAGCCTTTCTTCTTCAGCATCACTAATGACTAACACCAAAAAAACAAGAGAACTTGGACAGATATCTCAAGGTGACGTGGTACAATTTCAATGAATCTAATTTATTTATTAACATCTACCATTCCAATATGAAGTAAAAACAATGCAGAAACCATAAAAGCAGATGAATGAGAAAATATGGCAAAATATATATATGGTCTACCATCAATTGATAAAAAAGGTAAAAGAATCCAAAAGAAAATCACATAGAGTAAGGACAGAAAATTGAAAGAAAAAAAAATAAAAAGAGCTGTTAATTATATTGAGATTTCCAAATGCTCACGAAAATTAAGTAAGACATTTCCTTTTACCTACCAAATTGTCAAGAAATTATACACATTGTTTAACCTCCAGAACCATGAGGTCGTGGAGGAAAGGACATTATCCTATGCTGTTATTCAGGTACAAATTCTGATGACCTTTTCTGTAAGAAATTTTGTGGTATCTATTAACATAAAATATATGTCTACCCTTTAATATATCAACTCCACTTGTAGGAGTTGTTGTTTTTTTTTTTTTTAAGAGAAGTAAAAGCATAAAAGTAAATGTGTTTAATATTTATTCAAACATTACTTGCAATTATAAAGCACTTGTTGACAACTTAAATGTCTACTAAATGGAGAATGGCTTACTAAATATTGTTATGCCTGTATAATACAATATTATGTGATTACTAAAATAATGAGTTTAAGCTGTATGAATCAGTGCAGAAAGAGGTTTAAAATATACTGTTAAAAAAGCAACTATTATAGCATGATTCCATATTGGTAATAACTTAAGAAAGAGGGAAGTTTTATTTCTTTATGTTAGGTATGTCTTTAGAAATATGAAGGTATTGAAGGAATCACATTAAACTATTAACTTTATTTCAGGGAGAAAGGCATAGAGGGGGATATAGGCATACAGACAAGTATTCAATTTGATATTTTGAATATTAGTATGTAATTTAAAAACAATAAAACACTTTTAAAAGGAGAAAAGAGATTGCAAGAAAGTATAACTACAAATTACACTATATCTATGGTGTCAATTGTAATAATTGGTCTTTTAATGGTAGTGCGAATAGTTATATATCAGGCTAAAATGCCATTATTGAGGTGACAGAAATGGGAAGAGTTTTAAGACAGAATGAGAAATAAATTTAAAAACAGAAAGTCAAATATACCCTATATTTGAACTTGATTTGCTTTATTATCAGTCAATAAGTAAGTATCTGTGAACAAATTACATGATGCCTGTTACTCAAAGCCTCAGTTTCCTTTCTGTAAATGAGCGAAAATAATACATCTTACAGGCAGTTGTCAGGATTAAAAAAATAATGGACACAGGCATTTACTAAGTGTCTATTAAGAAATGCATGTTAATTTTAGACTACTAGTGGTATAGCCAGAGAGTAAACACCCATAAAACATTTTTTTTTTCTGGATTATAGGAGGATAGGATTTAAATTTTTAAAAAATATCAGACTAAAAACCTGATGTACATTCTACGGGTCAGAATGTACAACCAGATATAAGTCAAAGTGGAAAAGGAGAAGAAATGTTGCACGTGGAACAGTTTTAAAGTTCAGACTTGAACAGTCATCTATTCAGGTAGACAAAAATATAAACATACAAAAATATAATAATTTGATAGCATCTTATAATTAGATTATGGAAACTATGTATACATCTAAGATGTATATGAGCAAAAAATTATTGGGCTTTTTGATATAAAGCAGCACAATCATCCTTTGCTCATTTTAGAAACTGAGAAGTAAAAGTAGTTGCCTAGAAAATAATAATTTTTAATGAATACACACATTTTATATATATACACATCATAAATCAGGCAGTCACTATCACTCTAATTTGGAAATGTAATTATAAATTTAGGAAGAACCATACTTAACTTTGCATAGGATACAGATGAATGTTTAGGGTGTTCTTTTATATATATATATATATATATATATATATATATATATATATATACACACACACACACACACACATATATATTTTATATATATATATTTATACACACACATATAAATAAAACAAGAGAGATAGAAACAGTGAAATATTAAAGAAAATAATTATACTGATGTAGCAATTTTATTTATCAGGAACTAAACTGTCAAAGTTAAAAACTGTCCTTACTTGAAAGGGCTGGAAAGCTGTCCTCATGTTCTGATTGAGAGATAATATCTGAACGCTGAGTAGCTGTCAAATCTGCAGATTCTAAAGCTCTAAAATGAAAAGAATATAATTTCAAATTTGATAACACAAAGCCAAAACAGCAAGTTTAGCTCCAATCACAAAAATCCAGGATTCCACTGCAATTACTTATACAATTTTCTGTGTATTCTCAGTAAATAGTCTACAGCTTCCATTAGATTATCTGAGGGTTCCAAAGCCCTCATAATTAAAAACCCAAGGTTAGAAAGATAAAAGTGGAACAGAAAGGCAATGAAATACTATAAACAATTTAATAGACATTCGGAGTCGGAACAATCTCACTGTAGATTCAAGAAATGAAATAATGAAATGCTACATTGTTATATATTGCAATACAAATAAAAATGACATAAAATTAGTAAAATAGATTTTTTTGAATTTTAATGACAAATTCACTGAAATAAATTAAAATTTAAATATTACTTATCAAGTTACTGTTCAGTAAAATTAAGTGTTTTCTATCTCTGGAGATACATAAAAGTTATTTTTTTTGTTCTGTCTAAAATACTGCTAAAAATATTTTTATACACAGTAGCCACTAAGAATAGCTCAAGAAAAAGAATTGCATATACAGGAATTAAATTAATATACTATTTACTTTCTGAGCATATCCAAAAGTTAAAGACACTTTTGTTAAAAGTTTAAAAATTCATACACTAAAACACTTCTGTTAGCTATTTAATCTTAAACCCTTTAGAAAGTTTTTTTCTTTTCCTCTCCCCACAGCAGGATTAAATATTTTAGAAATTTTAGTTATATAATAAAGTTTCCAAACTTTGGCTAAAATCTACTTGCCACTGTTTATTGCTATACTTAGTATAACAAATGGTATAAGAAGAGCATGAGTGTAAAAAGCAGACTTGAACTACTAAAAGCTTAGACTATAGTGATGGCTCTGTTACTAACTGGCTATTTGAATTTATAATCACTTGAGGTTGTATCATTTGGCTCATCTATTTAAAAATGTGGAGAATATCAAAGAAGGCCATGAGGATCAAACCTGATGAGACCCACCAGGAACAATATTACCTTTGAAATTAGTTTAATGAATACCTTATGTACATTTTCTAAACAGGTGTATAAAATGCTTACTTTTTCAGTTGGTCCACATCCGAGTTACTTTCTGGCAAGACCCTGATTCCTCGACCATAACTAGTACCTCCATGGAGATGAAACTCTAGGCTTAACAATGATGCGTGGCTCGGCGAATTCACTGATTGAAGTTTGGTATGGAGGCTATAGATCCTAAGAAAGCTTCCAACCTAAAAATAGATTATTTATGATTTAGAAAGAGAGGAAAAAAATCAATTTCTTACATTTAAAAATGTTAGATCCAGTGTGAGGCAATGACCAGCCACAACAATAAGGACCACTGCCTAACCAGAAAATAAGAGTAGGTGTGCTATACCAGTGTGGTTGAACATCAGCTCCATGGATTCTATATCCAAACCACACATTCAATTGTAAGACAGTCCCATTTCAGACATACTGAATGTGAAAGAACATACTGTCTTAACATTAAGCTAGGAATGTGGGAAAACAGAGAAAGATATATTCAGTCTCAAGAGAAAAAGAAGTACCCGCGAACTGTTGGAATTCAAAACAAAACTACTCATGGGCAACCCAGCCTGCACCCTTGGGGCATGCCCTTGCCTGCAAAAAGTTATGTAATACCAGGGTAATATACAAGTAGTATAAAAACCGGCTTGAAATTGTGTAATTCTGCCCTGCTTCCACCTGTAGTCTAATTCATAGTTACTGTCCCTCAATAAATGTTAACACCCCAGACCAAGTGGTGCCTCTCTAGTTCTTGAGATTGCCCATATTCTCCCTTGAATGTATCTTTGTTTCCCTAATTAAAACACTATCTGTGAATCTAACTGACATGTCTTAAATTCATTTCTCTAACATTAGTCAACATTTGTGGTCCTCCTCTCTAGGAATTCCTCCAGTCTCTTCCAGTAATGCCATCAATAAAATATAGCAAAGAAATTTATTATCTAAATGAAATCCAAGACCTTTATTTGATAAACATTTATCAAAATAACTTCCTTTAACTAGTTAAAAAAATATGATCACTAAATACTCTCATGGTGACAAAGTAGAAAAAACAAAAAGTACAACTATACCAAAATAATAAATATTACACCATCCCTCAATTTTTATGAAAAGGAAATTTTTATAATAAAGCATTTGTATTTCCACAACAGTACTGCAAAATAAAATCATAGGATTGATCTATGAGTTCAAATATAGGATTAACGAGTTTTGAATCAACTAATGTATGGTTAATCTTAGATGTTTTGCTAAACTTAGTATCAAAGTATCTCAATTACAGAGAACCTGATTTTTTTTTCAATAAAGATCTCAATGAGAGAGATATAGAATGCCAATCAAAGATATCAAGATATCAAAAAAAGATATCAAGATATCAACATCTACTTAAAAGAAGAAGCAACATAACCTGAATCATAATTTACTTTCATGAAAATTTAGTTATAAGCTAGGAATTTAATTAATTTGTATAAAAGTAGCACTAGTGATTACTAGATGACTATAAGGCTATCTTCCTCTTTTTTTGTGTGTCTGTTTTTCTCATTTTTTTCCTACAAATTCAGCCTAAAAGTGGTGATGTAAAATAGAACAGAAAAGCCACATAAGGGAGAATACAAAAAATAAAGACAAAGAGCAAATCATCTTCCACTAGTGACTGTAATTTTTCTTTTCTTTTTAATATTTATTTTTTAGTTGTTGGTTGGATACAATACCTTTATTTTATTTATTTTCATGTGGTGCTGAGGATCAAACCCAGGGCCTTGCATGTGCCAGGTGAACACTCTACTGCTGAGCCACAACCCCAACCTAACTTTTCTTAATTACATTTCTCTTCCTCACTCTTTCCTGTGATGGAAGGGGATAGGGGAAAGAAAGTAAGGTAGTAAATCTACATTCCCAGACATACTCCTTCATTCCCAAGGGTCTCTTTTCCCATCCAGTAACTAGTTTGTAAGGAGGGAGTAAGGTATCTAGTCTTTTCTCCTCTGACTTCTTACACATCATCACTGGGGAATAGGATGATGAACATCAGGAAAACACACACACACACACACATACATACACACACACACAAAGATGATAAAACTCATTTCCCACATGGTCTCCAAAGTGCAATAGTGGAAGAAAATAAGTTTCTATTTATCTCATTCTATTTGAATATTCATTATTTTGTGATTATATATGTATATAAATATAACTACACATCAAATATACTAGGACAGTACATGTCTATAATCTATGAAGAACTTCAAAGAAGGTCTAAATATATGGAGAAAGATTCTATGTTCACAAACAATAAGCTCTGATATTCTAAACATGATTTCCTCCTTATTATTCTTTAAAGTCAATGTAATCTCAAGCAAAATCCTTAGCGTCTTTCATAGAATTTGAAAAGCTAATTAAAAATTTATGGGAAATAGAATAGTCAAGTAAATTTTTAAGATAAAGAAGGGGCTCTGTCCTATTAAAAGTGTACATATAGTAAAAATATAGTTTTTTAAAGGATCAAGCAGGATACAAAAAAAAGTCAATGTACAGAGTTTGATTCTAAAAGTATCTAAAGTAAACATGACAAAGCAATTAGAAATAAGTTTATCTGGTGAGCTCATGGGTGTTTATCTTTTCTAGTATTGTATTTCATTATTAAACAAGATTTAAAGGCCAGAATAGAATTCATATACCAACAGACTATAAAAATGACAAATGGTTATTATCAGAAATTCCTTCTGGAGGCAGCATTGTACCTTTTAAAACCTGACTAAATATATCATAAAATATGCCCAATGCTCTAGTATAAAAAAATGAATGTTGTTTGGTCTTATCATTAATGCAATAAGGTTCCAAAAACACAAGTGAAGAAATTAAAAAATTATAAAATATACTTTAAAAATTATTATAATTTTTAAATTATATACTATTTCAATAAAGAAACACTGGAAAAAGCAAAGCAAATATGACTACTAAGAAACCACTATCTATTAACATAATCACTTCAAGTTCTAACCATTTTCCTCCAAATGACATAATTTCACTTTTCTTTATGGTTAAAGAAAACTCCAGGAGATCCAACATGGCGCCGGCGAGGAAACAGCACTCTCAATATCTCCACATTAACGGGATCAGAAACACTCATTAAAACAGCTACATTCTACCTACTGAGGATCATCTAGCAAAATTCCGTTGAAAGAAGACCTGCCGAGAATTACTCTTTCAGCTATAGATCAGCGGGGAAAACTTAAGGGCCCCTCCCAGCTCTCCTGTGAGCGCAATAGACAGACCGAGGGCGGCACGGGGAAAACTTAAGGGCCCCTCCCAGCTCTCCTGTGAGCGCAATAGACAGACCGAGGGCGGCACGGGAGCTGGCGGCAGCCGCGGCTGCGGCGAGGGAGCCGGCGGCAGCCGGGGCAGCGGCACGGGAGCCGGCCGGAACCGGCGGGAGCCGCAGCAGCGGCGCGGGAGCCGGTGGGAGCCGCGGCGGCGCTGGCACAGGAGCCGGCAGGAACCACGCGGCGCGGGACTCCCAGCTACCGCTCCCACCAGTGCTGACAACTGAGGTCTCTTGCACCGACTCGCCTTGGCGTGGGACTCACAGCTACCGCTCCCACCAGTGCTGACAACTGAGGTCTCTTGCATCAGATACGGGGGCGTGGCTACCAGAAGGTAAGCAAATTTGCTGGGGGTTCTCAGCCCCAAGCTCTACAAACTTAGGGCCTGAGGGAGGCAAACAAGGAGAGTGTGCCCAGGCACTAATGAAACAGCTGCTCCACGCGTGTGCAAGGTAGGCGGAACTGTGACCACCGACAAAACAGGCCCAGTGGACTGCCAGACACATCGCTCAGATTGGGGGAGGGGCAGAGCCGCCGGGCGCCTGCAAGTTACGCAGACCTGCGAATCACCAGCAGATCGGGCCCAGCAACCGCGGAGCGGCAGAGCCACCCCCGGGCCTGCAAGGTAGGCGCACTTGCCACACACCAGCAGGTCAGACCCAACAAACTGCGGAGGGGCACAGCTGCCCCACGATCCTGCTAGGTAGGCAGTAGCCTGACCACCAACAGAACAGGCTCAGAGGACGGCCAGACACATCGCCCACCCCGGTTGGGGGAGGGGCAGAGCCGCCAGGCGCCTGCAAGGTAGGCAAACCTGCGTCTCACCAGCATATCAGGCCCAGCAACCCGCGGAGCAGCAGAGCCACCCCCGGGCCTGCAAGGTAGGCGCACTTGCCACCCACCGGCAGGTTAGGCCCAGCAACTCTCGGAGGGACACAGATGCTCCACGCACGTGCAAGGTAGGCGGAACCGTGACCACTGACAAAACAGGCCCAGTGGCCCGCCAGATACATCGCCCCGGTTGGGGGAGGGGCAGAGCTGCCACCAGCGCCTTTTAGGTAGACAGACCTGCAACCGACAGACAGAACAGGCCTAGTGGCCAGCGGAGGGACAAAGCCGCTGCTCACACCTGCAAGGCAGGCGGACCTGTGACCACCGAAAGAACAGGCCCATCGAAAGTACAGGCACAGCGGCCTCCCGGCGTGGTAGGCACATTGCCTCAATTGGAGGAGGGGCAGAACCACCGCCAAAGCCTGCGAGGGAGACTTTGCAGCTATACAAGAGCAATATAAATATATAGGGGGAAAAATCAATAACACAACAGTTTCACCAAGCAGAAAGAAACGCGATCAATATGAAAAGACAAGGAAAGAAAGGACCACAAGCAATGCAGGTCAACTCAACTTTAGAAGAGGTAATATCTGCAGCAGATGGAATGTCAGATAAAGAATTCAGGATATACATGCTTCAGATGATCTGGAGTCTCAAGGAAGACATTAGACAGCAAAATCAGACAATGAAAGATCACTTCGACCACTTTGACAATAAATTACATAAACAAATCCAAGAAGCAAAAGATCAATTATACAGGGAGATAGAGGTTATAAAAAACAAACAAACAGAAATCCTGGAAATGCAGGAAACAATAAACCAACTTAAAAACTCAATTGAGAATACTACCAGCAGAGTAGAACACTTAGAACATAGAACATCAGACAATGAAGACAAAGTATTTCAACTGGAGAAGAACATAGACAGCTCAGCAAAGCTGTTAAGAAACCATGAGCAGAACATTCAAGAAATATGGGATAACATAAAGAGACCAAACTTAAGAGTCATTGGGATACAGGAAGGTACTGAGGTCCAAACCAAAGGAATGAGCAATCTATTCAACGAAATAATACGAGAAAACTTCCCAGACTTGAAGAATGAGACAGAATCCCAAATCCTAGAAGCCTACAGGACGCCGAATGTGCAAAATCATAAGAGATTCACACCTAGACACATTATAATGAAGATGCCCAACATACAGAATAAGGAGAGAATTTTAAAAGCTACAAGAGAAAGGAAGCAGATTACATTTAGGGGTAAACCAATCAGGATAACAGCTGATCTTTCAACACAGACTCTCAAAGCTAGAAGATCCTGGAATAACATATTTCAAACACTGAAAGAAAATGGGTTCCAACCAAGAATCGTGTATCCCGCGAAATTAAGCTTCAGGATGGAAGATGAAATTAAAACCTTCCATGATAAACAAAAGTTAAAAGAATTTGCAGCTAGAAAACCATCTCTTCAAAACATCCTCGGCAAAATATTACAGGAAGAGGAAATGGAAAATATCAATGAAAACCAACAGCGGGAGGTAGTACAGTAAAGGGAGGGGGAATAATCAAAGAGGAAAACAAACCATGTTTAGTAACATAAATAAACAAATATGGCTGGAAGAACAACCCATATCTCAATAATAACCCTAAATGTTAATGGCTTAAACTCACCAATTAACAGACACAGGCTAGTAGAATGGATCACAAAACAAGACCCAACAATATGCTGCCTTCAGGAGATGCATTTGATAGGAAAAGACATACATAGACTGAAGGTGAAAGGTTGGGAAAAATCATATCACTCATATGGACTTCGGAAACAAGCAGGAGTGTCCATATTCATATCAAATAAAATAGATTTCAAGCCAAAGTTAATCAAAAGGGATGAAGAGGGACACTACATACTTCTCAAGGGAACCATACACCAACAAGACATAACAATTATAAATATATATGCCACAAACAATGGTGCAGCTACGTTCATCAAACAAACTCTTCTCAAGTTCAAGAGTCTAATAGACCACCATACAATAATCATGGGAGACTTCAACACACCTCTCTCACCACTGGACAGATCTTCCAAACAAAAGTTGAATAAGGAAACTATAGAGCTCAATAACACAATTAATAACCTAGACTTAATTGACATATATAGAATATACCACCCAACATCAAGCAGTTACACTTTTTTCTCAGCAGCACATGGATCCTTCTCAAAAATAGATCATATATTATGTCACAGGGCAACTCTTAGACAATACAAAGGAGTAGAGATAATACCATGCATCTTATCTGACCATAATGGAATGAAATTGAAAATTAACGATAAAAGAAGTAAGGAAAAATCATGCATCACTTGGAGAATGAACAATAGGTTACTGAATGATCAATGGGTTATAGAAGACATCAAGGAGGAAATTAAAAAATTCTTAGAGATAAATGAAAACACAGACACAACATATCGGAATCTATGGGACACAGTGAAAGCAGTTCTAAGAGGAAAATTTATTGCTTGGAGTTCATTCCTTAGAAAAAGAAAAAACCAACAAATAAATGATCTAATACTTCAACTCAAAATCCTAGAAAAAGAAGAGCAAAACAACAGCAAAAGAAGTAGAAGACAAGAAATAATTAAAATCAGAGCTGAAATTAATGAAATCGAAACAAAAGAAACAATTGAAAAAATTGACAAAACTAAAAGTTGGTTCTTTGAAAAAATAAATAAAATCGACAGACCCTTAGCCACGCTAACGAAGAGAAGAAGAGAGAGAACTCAAATTACCAGCATACGGGATGAAAAAGGCAATATCACAACAGACACTTCAGAAATACAGAAGATTATCAGAAACTATTTTGAATCCTTATACTCCAATAAAATAGAAGATAGTGAAGGCATCGATAAATTTCTTAAGTCATATGATTTGCCCAGATTGAGTCAGGAGGATATTGACAACCTAAACAGACCAATATCAATTGAGGAAATAGAAGATACCATCAAAAGACTACCAACTAAGAAAAGCCCAGGACCGGATGGGTATACAGCAGAGTTTTACAAAACCTTTAAACAGGAACTAATACCAATACTTTTCAAGCTATTTCAGGAAATAGAAAAAGAGGGAGAACTTCCAAATTCATTCTATGACGCCAACATCACCCTGATTCCTAAACCAGACAAAGACACTTCAAAGAAAGAAAACTACAGACCAATATCTCTAATGAACCTAGATGCAAAAATCCTCAATAAACTTCTGGCGAACCGGATACAAAAACATATCAAAAAAATTGTGCACCATGATCAGGTAGGATTTATCCCTGGGATGCAAGGCTGGTTCAATATACGGAAATCAAGAAATGTTATTCACCACATCAATAGGCTTAAAAATAAGAACCATATGATCATCTCGATAGATGCGGAAAAAGCATTCGACAAAGTACAGCATCCCTTTATGTTCAAAACTCTAGAAAAAATAGGGATAACAGGAACATACCTCAATATTGTAAAAGCAATCTATGCCAAGCCTCAGGCTAGCATCATTCTGAATGGAGAAAAACTGAAGGCATTCCCTCTAAAATCTGGAACAAGACAGGGATGCCCTCTCTCACCACTTCTGTTCAACATAGTTCTCGAATCACTGGCCAGAGCAATTAGACAGACGAAAGAAATTAAAGGCATAAAAATAGGAAAAGAAGAACTCAAATTATCACTATTTGCAGATGACATGATTCTATACCTAGCAGACCCAAAAGGGTCTACAAAGAAACTATTAGAGCTAATAAATGAATTCAGCAAAGTGGCAGGCTATAAAATCAACACGCATAAATCAAAGGCATTCCTGTATATCAGCGACAAATCCTCTGAAATGGAAATGAGGACAACCACCCCATTCACAATATCCTCAAAAAAAATAAAATACTTGGGAATCAACCTAACAAAAGAGGTGAAAGACTTATACAATGAAAACTACAGAACCCTAAAGAGAGAAATAGAAGAAGATCTTAGAAGATGGAAAAATATACCCTGTTCATGGATAGGTAGAAGTAACATCATCAAAATGGCGATATTACCAAAAGTTCTCTATAGGTTTAATGCAATACCAATCAAAATCCCAACGGCATTTCTTGTAGAAATAGAGAAAGCAATCATGAAATTCATATGGAAAAATAAAGACCCAGAATAGCAAAAACAATGCTAAGCAGGAAGTGTGAATCAGGCGGTATAGCTATACCAGACTTCAAACTATACTACAGAGCAATAGTAACAAAAACAGCATGGTACTGGTACCAAAACAGGCGGGTGGACCAATGGTACAGAATAGAGGACACAGAAACCAATCCACAAAACTACAACTATCTTATATTCGATAAAGGGGCTAAAAGCATGCAATGGAAGAAGGATAGCATCTTCAACAAATGGTGTTGGGAAAACTGGAAATCCATTTGCAACAAAATGAAACTGAATCCCTTTCTCTCGCCATGCACAAAAGTTAACTCAAAGTGGATCAAGGAACTTGATATCAAATCAGAGACATGGCGTCTGATAGAAGAAAAAGTTGGCTATGATCTACATACTGTGGGGTCGGGCTCCAAATTCCTCAATAGGACACCCATAGCACAACAGTTAATAACTAGAATCAACAAATGGGACTTACTCAAACTAAAAAGTTTTTTCTCAGCAAAAGAAACAATAAGAGAGGTAAATAGGGAGCCTACGTCCTGGGAACAAATCTTTACTCCTCACACTTCAGACAGAGCCCTAATATCCAGAATATACAAAGAACTAAAAAAATTAGACAATGAGATAATGAATAACCCAATCAACAAATGGGCCAAGGACCTGAACAGAAATTTCTCAAAGGAGGACATACAATCAATCAACAAGTATATGAAAAAATGCTCACCATCTCTAGCAGTCAGAGAAATGCAAATCAAAACCACCCTAAGATACCATCTCACTCCAGTAAGATTGGCAGCCATTAGGAAGTCAAACAGCAACAAGTGCTGGCGAGGATGTGGGGAAAAGGGTACTCTTGTACATTGCTGGTGGGACTGCAAATTGGTGCGGCCAATTTGGAAAGCAGTATGGAGATTTCTTGGAAAGCTCGGAATGGAACCACCATTTGATCCAGCTATTCCCCTACTCGGTCTATTCCCTAAAGACCTAAAAAGAGCACACTATAGGGACACTGCTACATCCATGTTCATAGCAGCACAATTCACAATAGCAAGACTGTGGAACCAACCTAGATGCCCTTCAATAGACGAATGGATAAAAAAAATGTGGCATTTATACACAATGGAGTATTACTCTGCATTAAGAAATGACAAAATCATAGAATTTGGAGGGAAATGGATGGCATTAGAGCAGATTATGCTAAGTGAAGCTAGCCAATCCCTTAAAAACAAATGCCAAATGTCTTCTTTGATATAAGGAGAGTAGCTAAGAACAGAGTAGGGACAAAGAGCATGAGAAGAAGATTAACATTAAACAGGGATGAGAGGTGGGAGGGAAAGGGAGAGAGAAGGGAAATTGCATGTTAATGGAAGGAGACCCTCAGGGGTATACAAAATTACATACAAGAGGAAGTGAGGGGAAAGGAGGAAAAATATAAGGGGGAGAAATGAATTACAGTAGAGGGGGTAGAGAGAGAAGAGGGGAGGGGAGGGGGGAGGGGGGATAGTAGAGGATAGGAAAGGCAGCAGAATACAACAGACACCAGAATGGCAATATGTAAATCAATGGTTGTGCAACTGATGTGATTCTGCAATCTGTATGTGGGGTAAAAATGGGAGCGCCCACTTGAATCAAAGTGTGAAATATGATATATCAAGAACTATGTAATGTTTTGAACAACCTACAATAAAAATTAATTAAAAAAAAAAAAAAAAAAGAAAACTCCATTGTGTATATATACCACATTTTCTTTATCTATTCATCTGTTGATGGATGACTAGGCTGATTCATATGTAGAAGCTAAGAAAAAGCAAAAGAAAGGTGTGTGGGGCATGAGCACATAAAAAGCAAAGGGAGATCAGTAGAAGAGGAGAAAGCAACCAGGCAGTGGGAGGTGCAGAGGGAGGGGGGGATGTGCTGGGGAGGAATACTGGCCAAGTTATATTGCTATATTGTGTGCATGAACTAATGTATAACAACAAATCCCACCATTATATATTACTATGATGCATCAATAAAAATGTGGAGGAAAAAAAAAGAAACCCCTATTCCTTTAGAAATAATCAAACTATGGGCTGAGGCTGTGGCTCAGTGGTAAAGTGCTTGCCTCGCATGTGTGAGGCACTGGGTTCAATCCTCAGCACCACATAAATAATAAATAAAGATACTGTGTGTTCATCTACAACTAAATAAATAAAAAAATATTTTCCATAAATCATCAAGAATTTATCTTTAGGCTTAATACTTTTAATCCCCTGTATATGTCTCAAAATAGTCAAGCTACAGTTAATTAAGGGGTTGCTAAAGGCCAAAACATAATTATGACATTATATGTTTTATAGTTATTTTCAAAACTGTCAAGATAAGACAATCTCAATTTGTCTTCATGTGTGTAAAATGTTCTGGGAATGACATAACTTCCTTAAACAGCAAGATTCAGAAAAAAAGGTGAAATGAGTTAAAAGGTAATGTAGGCTGTAAAATGTATTGTTTAATAAAATTTGGTTACATCAAGCTTTACTTTGCATTAACTACTCCTTTATTTAAAAAAATACACATCTTTCCTGTCTCTGTACAACAAATTTTGAATTTGCTCCATGTGTTTTGATATAAAAATGCAAACTTAAACCGTTGTCTTGAAACACTGATATTCACTTATATCTGCCATGTGATTAAAGATTTCATACATAAATGTGAATGTTTACAGAAGTTGCCAGAAATTAAAATATCAAGTACAAAAGTATATTATATAATAGTTTAAAGGTAATACTTAAACAGAGGGACAATTTTTTCATTTTTAAATTGTCCTGCATACAAAAAATATAACTATGAAGTCTTTTGAGACAAACAACATGCCACCTATTTTCTTAATTAGAATGTGCTCATATCACCATCTAGTGGGCAAGAAGTTAAAAAGAAAAAAATCTGGAAAAAATTCACAGCATCCTTTCACTCATCTACTCATTAACCAGCAGATATCATTTCATCCTTATAACATGGAAAGTACTATAATAAGAATGTTCAGGACTTAGACAAAAAAGCAGAACAAGTAAGGAAATAAAAATTCACAAAAGTGCAGAGGGAAACAAAATGGAGTTACAATAATCACAGTAGATATGCATGATGAGGAACTGAGGTGATTCTAAAATGTAAATCCTTTTTATTCATAAAAGAACTCCTTTTGTACTAAAAATAACCTCAGAAGTGGATTTATCATAATTTTTCATTTGAAAAGATACTAGTACAGACAGTATCTTTCACAGAAAAAAATACCCAAAGTATATCTTCAACAATAATATGTCGGGTACACACACATAAACACAGACATTTCTAAAGAACTAGAAAGTGCACTTATTATATCCAAAGCCCTAATTTTAACCCAATTTTATTGTTTGAGTTGGGTGAGCTCATTTGAAACACAATGTGAGAGTGGAAGTGTTTTCTTCTCCATGGATTTTACATTTTTACAAAAGGAAAGTGAGCATTGAAATGCATATCTGCACTTTTACTATTTCCTTTTAACTTCCATAAGTAGGCAGAAAGATATCTGCAATAAGAAGAACATTTCCTTTTAATGTTTAAAAGGATTACTTCAGGAAACAGACTTTGTGGATTCAATCACTGGCATAATCAAATAGCTGTAGAATTTTGGAAAGTTCACTTAACCTCTGAAAACCTCACTGTCTCATTTATAAAATGAGATGGTGACAGCACTTACAGCATAGGTTAGTATCGAATTCATATGAAGTACCTAGCAAATGTTATTATTATAAATCATGGTACCATTATTTGTTACAAAGGATACTTTCAAACAAAATACAACAAAATGAAGAAAAATATTCCATGAATTCATGTTTCTAATTTAATAGGAACTGCCATATCTAAACAGTGCATTTTTCACTAAAAACTATAAGCAAATTCCCCAAAACAGTAAACAAATTCTATAAACTTTACAGTACATAAAAACATACAGAACTAAATCATTACATTGGAGATAATTTACCACTTTCTTAAACCAGTAAGTACAAAGTTGCCATCTAGAATCTACCAAATCAATTAACAAGCTTAAAAAAACAATACTTTACAAATCCTTTGTAAATTGTGTATGGATGGATACAAGATATCATGAAAGATTAATTTAAAAAATTATCTATTATATATTCTAATTTATTTAGGTGACTTTAGGTACATATTTTATAAATTAAAAACTCAAGAAAAACATAAATTTGAAGCTAATTTCTAGACTTCACCTATCACTTATAAATGTAATCTTTTATCACCAACATTTATGTGGACTAAAATCATCAAAATAAAATAAATAATGCAAACATAAAGTAGCAAAAATTTTATGACACTCAACATTACCTTCAGGGATTTTGCCACTCGAACATGGTTATCATAGACTAAAATGTCTATTGTCAGATTCTGTAGCCGATGAATATGAGTTAAATCACCTTCAAGAACAAGGTCTTGTATTAAAACTCTCCAAGATGGGAATGGTGTCCTGGTGCCATCCCATACCTGCCAAGGGAAGAGTAGAGCAAAGTTTAATGATATTTATGAAAAAAATGTAAAAGTTTTATTTTGTGTTAATAGTACTTAAATAATTAAATGTATGCACTTAAATATCTGCAATACTTTAAATATGATACATACTATTTCTAATTATAAAATTATTAAAGATAAACTATGAGTAATGTGAAAACATAAAGAAATAAAATTCACTTTTATGAGCCTAGACAAATTATTAGTATATTGTTCTATTTCATTTTTCTATTGTTTTTGTATACATAGTGTATATATTTAAAACTTTTAAATAAATTGGCTTTATGTAATGTTATGGTTTGGATGTGGTGTCTCACAAAAGCTCATGTATGAGACAATCAAAGAAGCTTAAGAAGAGAAATGATTGCACTGTGAGAGCTTTAACCTAATCCATGAATCCCCTGATGGAATTAACTCAGTGTAACTGAAGGTGGGAAGGGTGTGGCTGGGGGTGTGCTTTGTGGTATATATTTTGTATCTGAAAGTGGAGTCCCTCTCTCTGCTCTCTGATCATAATGTGAGCCACTTTCCTCCACCACACACTTCTGTCATGATGTTCTGCCTCACCTTGAGCCACTAAGAATGCAGTTGGCGGTCTATAGTTGAGACCTTTGAAGCTGTGAGCCCCTAAATAAACTTTTCCTTTTTTATAATTGTTCTTATCAGGTGTTTTAGTCACAGCAGCAAAAGAGCTGACTAAAATATATCACTTTCCTATATAGTTTATGATTAAATATTTTATCAAGCAATTTAAATAATACCCTACAATGTGGTTTACAATATATTCATATCATTATTTTAAATCATTTAATTGATTTTATTTTTTTTAAATACACGACAGCAGGATGCATTACAATTCTTATTACACATATAGAGCACAATTATTCATATCTTTGTAATATTATTTTAATAGGGATGGGCACAAATTTACCCTACTAACCTTCATTAGTCAGTTGGGTGGTTTCACATTTTGTTATTTAAAATAATGCTATAGATGTCATCTTGCGTATGAACCTTTTTGAGTACCTATGCTAATTATCTTAAAAAATTTTGTAGACTAACATTAGAAATATACTGAATTTTGTTAATTTTTTCCATTTTGTTCTTATTTAGAAAATCCTTTTAAAAGATGTGAATGTTTTATTTACACTAGATTTTAAAAATACAAATAAATGAAAACAATGGGTACCAGAGGGGAAAAAAAAAACCTATGTTGGACTGCTATGTAAACTACCTTAAGGTGCTGGGACATAGGCACAAGATGAGAACGCATTCCCCCTTCCTCACAACATGAACAGTCTATGTTGTGCTTGGGTTTTAAGAGATGCTATGCTGTGCCACAGATAAGTATGATGATGAAGGACAGCTGGTGTGATGTGGGAATGTTAGAAAAGTATGGATGAACAAGAACAGACAGGTTATTTGAAAAGAAAACACTAGATCTTTTATTTCTCTCTCTCTACTTTTTTTATTTTCTTGTGATCCTGGTTATTGAATTCAGGACCTGACATAGAAACCCAAACACACCAGATTTTTATAGAAAAGGTCAGATCAGTGACAGATAGTGACAGGGCACAGTAATGAATAATGTCGGTTCGATAGGAAGATTAAAATAACAATAATGTCAAAATGAGTAATTTTTTATGTCACAAATATTTTTCTCTGTCCAGACTTCATTAATTTTTTGTGTACTGGTTTTTGCCTTTAACATTCTGTACTTTACAGATCAATGTAAGAGTCTTTGGGAATGGGGTTAGAGGTTAAAAAGTCGCAAAACGGCTTTTATGCTTTAGTTTTTTTGGGGGTGGGGGAGGTACCCGGGATTGAACCCAGAGGTACTTAACCACTGAGTCACATCCCCAGCCCTATTTTGTATTTTATTTAGAGATAGGGTCTCACTGAGTTGTTTAACACCTTGCTTTTGCTGAGGCTGGCTTGAGACCCTCTTGCTTTAGCCTCCTTAGCCTTAGGGTTTATAGGCATTGCAACTGACTTATGCTTTAGTTTTAACTGAATGAAAATCACACACACACACTCGCACACACACACACACACACACACACACAGAGCTAACCCTTGAAAAACATGGATTCACTTATATATACATATATGTTTTTAGGGGAGCTATGATAATTTGAGAAAAAGATCTCGCAAAATAACCACCTAGTCTAGAAACAATGAAAAAAAATGAAGAAAAAGCTATGCTGTGAATGCACTGAATCTATGTAAATATGTCTATTTTATCTTTTACTACCATAAAATATACACAAATCTATTTGAAAACATGTGTTGATGGTTTATGTTAGTTGTAAGGCTTCTGGTCAATAAAAGGCCATTAGTAGCTAAGTTTTTGTTGAGCAAAAAGCTATATGTGAACTGTTCACTATAGGAGGGACTTTGGCATTGTTTGGGGGTAAACTGCCTGTTTACATACACACACATAATTTTAATTACATAACTTTTGTAACATCACATCAAAATTCAATTTGGTAGGTATTTGTATATTTATAAAAATTATATATAATTTTTTTCCAAATAGATAATAACCACCTTTAAACAACTTTTCTTGACTAATTTGAATGCTATTTTGAAAATATGTATATACTATATAAACATGGAAGAAAAAAATATGGTTAACAGTATTTCATATTTCCTCTAGGCTCATAGGAGGGAGATTCTTATTTCTTTACATTCAAATTACTCATAGTTCATATTTAGTAATTGTATAATTATAAATAATATACATCATACTTAGAGTAGTGCGGCTACTTAAAGGCATACATTTAATTACTGCTATTAAGAACAAATAAACTGTTGCATGTACAATACAGGATTATTTCTGAGTTTCTTCATCACTTCCACTACTTAGTATTAATTTGAGTGGTTTTCTAAAACTTTTAAGTATCTGATACAGAAGGCTCTTAGCACTACCAAAACTTTCTTATTTCATTCTTTGATCATGTATAGTAAGCTTCAAAACTATAGTCTATTAAAACAGTGATTTTAATTAAAATCGTATTTTATTTAAAATTACTTCAGGGTAGAATCAAAAATTTCAATGCTTCAATTTTACTTTTATGTCTCAGTAAAGTCTTCTAGCTATTTTCATACAAGGTTAGGGATATCTTGCAAGAACTTACAGGTTTTACAAATTCATTGCCAATCTGAAAGGTATTTTGTTTAATTATGTTATTTTACTTGTTGACATATAGGAAAGACATATTTTAAAGTATTTTAAACTAGTTAACTCATTGAACAATTTTATTAACATAAGTAGCTTTTTAGTTACCTGAAATTTTGATATCATAGAAATACTACTGTGTTTTCTTCTTTCTCATTAAGAATTAAAACTCTCATTCATATCTTATTGAATTCATGAGACTTCCTGAGCAATATTACAAATTAGGAAGACAGCAGATAATTTTGCTTTGTATCTTACACTAAAATTTCATCAGTAACTATTTTGTTTGGTATAAGATGGACATGTTGTTTAAAAAGTTAAGGAGGCATATTTCTAATATTACCTTGCTAAATTAAATGTTTTCATAAATATATTAACATTCACTGAGACAAGCATATAATTTTTAATACTCATGGAGATTACTATATTTTCTTGTCATTATACAACTTCTGAACTATAAAAATAAATTATGCTAGATAATAGTATATTATACTTTTACTATACTGTTGATTCTGTTTGGTGATATTTGATCAAGAATTTTGGTTGACATTTACATAAATAAAATTATTATATAAGATTTCATCTCATTCTTAGTTACACAGCATTCTTATGATGCTTCCATACAAAGAAGTAAATATTGCAAATCTGAACAGTAATCCCTTGAATATGACAATTTCTGGCTCACATTATTTTATGTTTTCCAAAACACAATAGAGATTAGACATACAAATGATCCATCAGCTCTGGCTACGCATGACTTCTGTTTTTTATTTAAAAAACAATAATAATAATAAAAAAGAGCTGGATGCAGTGGCGCAATATTGTAATCCCAAGGGCTTGGGAGGCCCAGGCAAGAGGATCAAAAGTTCGAGGCCAACCTCAGTAACTCAGCAAGGCCCTACACAAATTAATGAGACCCTGTCTCTAAAAAATAAATAAATAAATAAATAAAAAACAAAATAAAAATATAAAGATGAGGTTTCAACAACACTGTGGACATTAAGGAAACAGAATATACCAAAATAAAATTTAATTTATAAGTATTATACAGAACACAAGCTGTATAAACACAATAATAGAAATAAGGTAGAATAATGTTAGACTTCCAGACTTATTAATTTATGCCTTTATTGCACACCATTGGTAAAAATATTGTTACTGAAAAAATTAAATCAACTACATTGCAATTACCGAAAAAGGGATCAATACTAGTATCATACCCAGGTTGAGAAAGAAAATAATGATACTACATAGTTATGTTGACCAGATATCATTTAAGGTAACATCTGCCTCCTCCTGGTTTTGAAAAATAATTTAATAATGTTTTCCTGATACATAAGAAAAATCCAACATCAGAAAAATAAAATCAGCTATAATTCTACCTTTCAGAGTTACCAGTAAAATACTGGAAAGTTATATATGCTTTTCAATATAGTTTTGCTAAGTTTATGTATATTTTTATAAACAAATGAAATAAACAAATTTTTATAAACAAATTACAGTATAGACAACCAAAAAACTATCTGAACAAGAATATATCTACAATGCCATTTTATAGTCTGAGAGCATTCTGTTACATATAAATAGTACATACAATTTAATTCTCTACTGTTACTGAATTTTTCCCTAAGTTTTGGTACTATAAGACAAATATTCTTTTAAATTTCCTCTGCACACATTTAAAATCAGTTCTTTAAAATAAATTCATGAAAATAAAATTGTTGCATCAAAAGGTACACAATAGATGAATGGATTAAAAAAATGTGGCATTTATACACCATGGAGTATTACGCAGCACTAAAAAATGACAAAATCATGGAATTTGCAGGGAAATGGATGTCACTAGAGCAGATTATGCTAAGTGAAGCTAGCCAATCCCTAAAAAACAAATGCCAAATGTCTTCTTTGATATAATGAGAGCAACTAAGAACAGAGCAGGGAGGAAGAGCAGGAGGATAAGATTAACATTAAACAGAGACATGAGGTGGGAGGGAAAGGGAGAGAAAAGGGAAATTGCATGGAAATGGAAGGAGACCCTCATTGTTATACAAAATTACATATAAGAGTTTGTGAGGGGAATGGGAAAATAAACAATGAGAGAAATGAATTACAGTAGATGGGGTAGAGAGGGAAGATGGAAGGGGAGGGGAGGGGGGATAGTTGAGGATAGGAAAGGTAGCAGAATACAACAGTCACTAATATGGCATTATGTAAAAATGTGGATGTGTAACCGATGTGATTCTGCAACCTGTATTTGGGGTAAAAATGGAAGTTCATAACCCACTTGAATCTAATGTATGAAATATGATATGTCAAGAGCTCTGTAATGTTTTGAACAACCAATAAAAAAATAAATAAATAGTGTACTTAAAAAAAAAGGTACACAAAGACTTTTATGCTTATATAAAAATTGTCCAAGATTTACTAATTTAATTTCTTACATTTACTTTTTAATTCCATATTTTAAAAGTTACTTGAAAGTTCCTTTTACTTACCTGAAAAGTTATCTATTAGAATAAGATACACAAACACACTATTTTTTAAGAGAAAAAAATATAGATCATCAGCCCAAAATTTAATGCAAAATTTAAGAATTTTCTAACAGGACAGCAGTCAAAACATGCTCTCTGCCTAAAGGTAGATTCCTTGTCATTGAAAATATTTAATAATTACAAACTGCCCTGGTTAAAAGATATCACATTGGCCACAGAGCATGACTTCTATCTTTGAATGATTTTATGTTGCTTTAGCTTCAGCTTTGTCATATTTGACATGATCAACTTTCCTTATAGTATGCAACTTTCCTTATAGTATTCTGTGTATATAAAGATTCTATTTTCAATTTCTAACCCTTCATATTTTATTTAATAATTTCTGTTTTTCACTGTCCCTTAATATGAGTGTTTCAGTCAGCTTTTTATCACTGTGACCAAAATACCTGACAAGAACAGCTTACAGGAGGAAAAGTTTATTTGGGGCTCATGGTTCAAAATTCTTAGTCCATAGATTGCCAATTCCTGGCCCCAGAATAATGGAGTCAGCCATCTATAAACTAAGACCATGAGCCCCACAAACAGTTTTCCTCCTTTAAGTTGTTCTCGTTACCCAAAGAACATGTATGAAGACAAGGATTGGTGTCAATATACTTTATTTACAACCAGAGATATGAAAAAATGTGCTGTATATGTGTAGTAAGAATTGTAATGCATTCTGTTGTCATTTATTTTTTAAAAATCAATTAAAAAAGCTAACTAAAACAATGGACCAATGGACACGTCGCTTAATGATAATAACACTAAACCCTAAGATTTGTCCAAGTGATACAACATTCCACTCAGTTCTTTGCCCTATAATTGTAGAGAACAGAGAAAAAAAAAAAAAAAAAAAACCAAAAACATTGTGAAAGCAATGTTGTTCAAATGCCCAAGAAAGAAAAATAGCAGATCATTCCTCCAAAAATTACTCATGAGCTAAACAAGGATAGCTATTTAGCTAGAAAACAGCTAAACAGCTAAATAGAAAACAGGTCTATTACTACTAAAATAATAAATAAATATGCTATACATCATACTGTATTTAAAATACAGATCTGATAATAATATTTTTCTCTGGAAGGAAAGTATTAAAGAAGTAAGTGTAGATAGCATGAATATTTAGGCTTATTAAAAAAGTTAAATTTTAAGTTCTTAGTAGAGTGTAAACTTATTCCATATGAATGCTAAAAGTGTTTCATTAATTCAAATATGGTAATAACTTATAATTTCAAGTATTTAAATGTACCTTTAGAAGATATGAAGCTCCATCCACTTCTGCTTTGCCCACAAGCTGACAAGTCAGGTCAAAATACTGCATAGGCTGAACATCACACAACTGTACTAACATGGAAGAAGGCGAAATATGTGTAGATGCCCACACCCGTAGTGCTTCTACCATTTTGTGGTCCTCAGCAGTGAAGTTAAAACATTTGCTTGAAGTACGAGGTATGACAGGAGCTCCCAAGGTTCCCTCAAATGTCAAAGATGCAAATCCAGAGCTGGTGATACCCTGAGGCTCATTTTTATATATCTGAATCTAAGAAAATAGGGCAAAGTAGAAAACAGATACTAACAAAATAGTTTATCAACCACAACTCAGGAGCTAAAGAAACGTGAAAGATTATAAATTTTTCCAGCATAATTAACACAAGTATGTAATTCTTTAATATTTTTCATTGAACTAACATGAAATGTAAATTCAACTGGTATTATATCAATATACGTAAGTTATCATATAAAATTCTACAACACTGTACAAAACATATTTACATTTTCAAAGAGGCTGTCATTGACTACCAAGTTTTCATTCATTATTTTTACTAAGATATAATTTACACAAGGAAAAAATGGATAATAAGTGACATTAATGACAGATTAAAAGCTGGAATACTTAAAAGATGAGTGTGTGCTGTGAATAAATGCATTTTAGGTTATTTTACTCACTGTGACTGAGAGAGCTGACAAGCCATGAGCATTTTTTTTGCTTTCTGAATTTGGGGGCTCATTTACTAGATATATAATTGTTATATTTTCTTCACGAAGTGATATTTTTGTCCTTATAAAATGCTCCCTTTCTCTTTAAAAAAATCTTTTTAATAATATATGCTTGATGGTGTAGTTATTTCATTTTCTGTATGACTACTGCTTGCTTGGATATTTTTTCCTGTAGTTTTAGTTTCAATTAAATTGTGTCTTTATATTTTAAATATGTTTTGTAGGTCATATACAGTTTCTAAATTTTCATTCAGTCGATCCTTTCCTTGTAACTGTACTGTTCATTCTATTTACATCAATGAAATTATCACTATGGTTGTACTTTGTTATCTTGTTATTTGTTTTTCTTTTGTCTTTGCTGTTTGCTTTTTAAAAATTGCTTCATTTGGTACCATTGTTCCATATATTGGATATTTCAATTCTCTTTCAGCTGATTTCATACTTCATTTTGGTTTCTACACTGGTTTCAGCTAATTTGTTTAGGTGTCTTTTATTTTCATGTACCTTGCATTAAGTGCACTTAAGTCAATGTTATTCATCAAATTTGGAAAAGTTTTGTCCTTATTTCTAAAAAATATTTTCCCCATCCACATTCTTTTCTGTTGCTTCTCAAATTATATAATGCAACATTTGATATTCTTCCAAAAATCCCTTAGGATATATTCATTTTTACTTAATCCTTTTTCCTTCAGATTAGGTAATTTCTTTAGATCTATCTGAAAATTAACTTGATATATTTAATCTGCTCATTAGCCTGTCCATTAGATTTTTCATTTTATTTGCTGTTCTTTTCAACTACTGAATTTCTATTAGGTCTTTTAAAAACAGTTCCCATTTCTCTGCTGTAATTTGATTTTTCCTTCATTTACATTTTCATTTGCTAAAAAATTTTTTCTTAATATTTTGTATTTTATACTTTATATATTATATAAATATCTATTTTTAAGTTTTAATTCAAAAAAATCCAACATCTGGGCCAAGGAATCTGTTTAGAATGTCTTTTTCCTCCCTTGCCTCTGGGTAATATTTTCCTATATTCTTATTTCGTATTCTTTTTTCCTTTGGTAGACACTGTAAGAATCTGAATTGTGTTACCTCTTCATGGTCACTTATTTGATGGCTAAACACCTTAAATCCAGGAAGACCTGGTTTTATGCCTTGTTATACACAATCTATGGAAACCCCATGGTGTTTTCCAAAGTCCTTCTATCTTGGTGGGACTCACTTGCAACATGTCTTCTTTGTAGATCTTCTTACAGGTTTTAACAAAATATGTTGTAGTAGGCCTTACTCTAGGATATTTCCCTTTATGAAGAAGGGTTTTAGGTTTTCTCAGCTAAATGTCAAAGGTGTAAAAGAGGTATTATCAAGGTTATTTATCCCTAAGTAGGCTGAACTGCAGCATCCTCAATGCTAGACCTCTAATATCTGTTTCATGTTCAACCATAATTCTGTCAGAGAGCAACTCTTGTAATCCTTAAGTATTCTTGTCCTTCCCATGTACAGCACATCTTTCAGTCAAGAATTCATGGACACCAACCCCATCTCTAACATTAATAGACTTCTTGACATCCCCCTATAAATAGTTCTTTCCTCTCTGGTACCTCATCTTAAAGATCCAAGTTCTTTTAGCTGTCTTGAATTTTGGCCTAGTTTCCTTATCTTAGTAGGACAACAGGTTACATTCCAGCTTGTCATGCAATTGTTGAGAAACTGTACCCATATAGAGATGTGGTGATCATGTGGCTCATCTCCTAAGTCTCTTTTCTCTATCTGATCAGATAGCTATTGTCCAATGTGTGAAAACAGTTGCTTCACTGTGGGGAAAAAAAATGCTCACAATCCATATAATTTGACTAAAAAGATCTACAACCTTTATATATAAGGAACTTCCACAATAAGATAAGAAAGGGAAATAAAAATCCCATAGAAAAGAAAATACATAAAAAATGGTTATTTCATATTTTGGAAGATACATGAATTCAAAAATGTTTTCGACTTCATCAATATTCACAAAAATTCAAGTTAAAACCATGATATACTAATATAAACCCAACAATACATTTAAAATGGAAAATATCAAGTGTTTGTGAAATGTGGAACAACCAGAACTTTCTTATGCTGTTAGTGACAATGTAAAGAGGTAGCAATCACTTTGAAAAACTTAGGGTGAACACAAAAGTATATCTTAAGGCCCTAGCAACCACACTTGCTAGTATAAACCTAACTAAAATATATGTGTGTATATAGGTATGTGCTTGAACATATGTTTATATTAACTAAAAGCTATACTAAAGAGTCCATAACAATATTTATAATTTCCACAATCTGGAAATCACCTAAACATTTAGAAACAACAGAATGAATATAAAAATTGTGATGCGTTCACATAGGAAAGTACCATTTATCAATGAAAACAAACAAAACCATGTAAGCAATATGAATGAAACACACAATCATGAGTACACATTTAAAACATAAAACCAAAACCATATAGTGTCTAGCCACATTATAAAGGGAATACAAAGAACATACACAAATAAAACTAGTATGATATTAGAAATCATAGCATTGACTCAGGCCTGGTGGCATATGCCTATAATCCCATCTACTCAGGAGGTTGAGTAAAAGGACTGCCTGAGCCCAGGAATTTGAGGCTAGCCTGGACAACATAGCAAGAGCCCTGTTTCAAAAATTAAGTAAATAAATAAGTTAATTTATTATGATTGTTACTCCTGTCCTTTACAAAATTTTCATATTATGAGTCTATATTTGAAAGTAAGAACACAGAATGGCCTTAATGTGAATCTGAGCATCTAATATATTTCTGAGGAAGAAGAACTGGAAATTCATTTAAATGAAGTGATATCACACTATATATTATTTGGAGTCTGATACTATTTACATTTCTTCTTATCTTCTGAAACACCTGATGTCATGCTCTAAACAAAGCAACTATACAAATAGTGCTAACTAGCTTCAGTGAACGGCAGAGTTCTCATTAAAAGAATATAAGTTATAAAAGTATGAATTATACCTTAAGCCTGTGAAAGCGAACAATGTCTCCAATTTTATAAATTATTGGAAGGGCTTCATAGTTTCCACTAAAAAACAGGCAAGTTAACTTTACATTTGTCTGATCCACAATTGTTACCACCGAGCAATAATCTGGAAAACACAAAAATATTGGCCTAACTTTTAGTATTTCAAAGCATTTGGTGAAATAAAATTATGCTTATTTCAAAATGCCATACTTTATTATTTAAATTTTAAAAGAAAAGGATGAAATATGAAGACATTTTCTTGGTTTTAAATATGCCTTGTCAAACTAATCTGTAAAAGTGTTCCACAAAAATTACTTTAGAAACTGTAGTAAAACAAAATTAAAGACTCAATTAATTTTTCTGGAGAGGCAGTATCTTCTTTTATTACTCCAAAGTTTGAAAATCATAAAGTTGATGAACATAGTCAAATAAACAAAGTATAATTCATAAAGTAAGCACATTTAAGTTTAGAATAAAAAGAGTATATTTGCACCAAATATGATGAAGTCATATTGTAACTACACAAAAATGCTATATATTGACTGCAGTGCCAGGGATCAAACTCAGGGCTTCATGCATACTAGGAAAGCACTCTACCACTGAGCTGTCCTTGGCCCCCCAATTTTTTTAAAACTAGAATTTTACAGTAAATGTACAAAAAAATATATGATTCCTAGAAAACAGTTTTTTGATAACAAAGAAGTAAAGATATACCTGAGAGATTGGAGGACAATGGGTACTGAAGAGCAATAACAATGAATAAAAGCAAAGAACAAGGAATGAAAGTTAAGCATATTATTTAAAATCAAAGAGCGTTGATAAGGAAAAAGTGAATAATAAAAATCTAGAAGGAATAACATTTTCCAGAGTAAAAGAATTTCAATAATCTAAAAGCATTTCCCTCTGATAATAATTGCTTGATAAATTACACTACATAGTCATACTTTAAAAATTGTTTCTCAACTCATAAGTAAATCCTAGGTATAAACAAATATGGCAGGAGCTCAAGTTGGGTGGAAAGTAAATACAGAAGTTAACAACACATTGGTCAGTGCTCTTTTCATAAATCTAACAGCTTTGGAAATTACAGATCAAGTCTGAAAAAGAAGTGTATCTTTGACTACTGAAAGTTGAAACAGATATCAGAACAAATCAGTCATCATAAAAGACAGATATGGGAGAAAAAAATGATCTGCCAGTATAGAAAATCAATAAGAAAATTTGTCCAAATATGCCATGGTTTGAAAATGAGAAAAAAAAAATAGGCTAACTAGTAGGTAAAAACTTCCTGCTGAAACGCAAGAATTAAAAAAAAATACAATAAACCTAAAGGAAATAGGATACAGTAGTAATTTCAAAGAGAAAAAAATTAATTTTCCAGCAATATCAGTTTTTAGCAATAAACAAAAATATTATTTATTATTCTTCTATATTTGCAACTCACCTAAGTTAATTCCTATTATGTAAATTAAAAAGTTTTATCAGAAAACAAATCCTTTACCTACAATTCATCCACTGTTCTTCCACACAACGTATCACTAATATTGCCTCATGTCTAACAGATATGATTTAATACAGGATTTTTGGTAAGAGCTTCCAATGTTTCTCTAAGCACTACACAGGTTGTTAACTTTGCAACTGGATTCACAGGCATATGACCATGCTACCTACCACCTGTCCTGCTTATGAATAATTACCTCTGTAATTTTGGTCCCATTTTCCACAACAGTGATATAATTTACCAATTTCGTAGTGAAATGCACAGCTGGTTTGCCAGAAAATAACAACATACTTTGAATAAAACACAATTAGTTTGAAAGTTTTAAGTTCCTTAATATTTTATGACAGATAAAACATAAGGGCAGAGATCACTATTCTAAGAAAATCTGGCACAACTCATGGTACACGTCATTAAACTTAGTCCTTTTACATTTTTGTTTCTTGGCAGCCTTTATAAAGCACATAGCTGATTCACTTGTAACAGAATACAAAAACTTGCGTTTCATATTTGTACCTAGTCACTACTTGCATTTATGTCATTTTAACCTGCAGCAATTCTACATTACTCCTCTCACTTTAAATGCTTTGAAATGATCCATTTTTATATACTGGGAATATAATGCAAGAGCAAAACTGCAAATTCATGACATAAATAGTTGAATTTGAATGTTAGCCAAGATGAACAAAATCCAGTCCTTGTAGTACTAAGATGATATTGAAGAATGTAATAGCTGTAGGGGACGGGGGAGTATGGGGATTTTGATTTTTAAAAATCAGGCTTAATCTAAATTTTAAGACTAAAAAAGTTTTACCCCCATCCCCTTGCTCCCAGGAAATGTCAACCTTCAAAAGATGAGTTGCTGGGAAATGCCAACCTTCAAAAGATGAGTTGATGGATAGAAAGACTCTAGGTAATATTTTGGTAAACACTGATGTAGGCCCATTATCTAAGTAGTCTTTACAGGGTCATCACTAGTTTTGTAGTGCTTTGTGCAAAACCGAATAGACTCCCTTTTTTCAAAAGTACTGATGATCCTCATCAATTTTACAAAAAAACTTTATTGACTCCAAGAGAGTAGTTTTGGCTACTCACCCATATGCACTCCTATCTGATCTCACATGCACACCCAGAAACAGTGATAAAATGGACATATTCTTTCCTCATCACTACTTACCTAGGAGTGACTGTGCCAGGTTAAAGGTCTGTGCGGGATTGGACAGCTAGGAGAAAGAGAAACACCTCAAAGGATGCCCAAAGTACACACACAACAGTTGTGTGTGCAAGGAGTATTATGTCTGCATGCTCAGAAATCTGAGTATGTAAATAAGATGGCTGAGGATCTAGGTTTATGCAAGAGAGGACACTCCTCAGTTCGATCAAGTCTTGGCTGTAAACCCTGAAATATCTTTTACCTAAACAACTCTATTACCTGGATGGAGCACACACCTCTACCAATAGCATGCTAAGTCCATGTTCCTAACTTTCACTTGACCCATGTTTTCTCCTTTGGAAGTACTACCACCTGAGACTTTTGGCAAATGTAAACCAAAGAGACTCACCATGTGCTCAAGGAAGAAAGGGAAGTAGGCAAGCAAGGAGGAAGGGAAGGAAGATATTTCTATAGAATAAGAGCTTCCTTGAAAGCAAAATACACACACACACACACACACACACACACATACACGCACACACACACGTAAATAAGAATTCTTAGGCATGACTTTCTTAATTCAATACAAGGGATGGGGGAGAGTGGATGATATGCAACAGTTGAATCACCTGAAATACTATTTTAACAGAATGACTTCCCTTGCAGTTTGAATAAATCTGCCCCAAATGTAAATGTCCTTGAGGATTTTCCTCCATTATCCTACATCATTAAAATCTTTTTTGTTGGTTAATATTTTGTATTGCAGTAGTGGTAATCCCTTAGCTTTTGCTTTACAGTTTTCCAGACCCCATTTAAAAAAAAATTAGTACATAAGCAAAGTGAATAGCAGATTCACTCATTATTTTATGTCACACGTGACCATAGTTCATAGAGAATACTAAGTGAGTGAGACATGGTCCTGCCTCCCATGAAGTTTACCTTATTGATTTCCTTGTACTGATTTTACATTTTTATAAATTAATGTTAAAATCTTAGTTTTTATAATATGTTATGCTTCTATTTGCTACTGTAGAGTTTAAATTCTCTACATAGGTAATGACTCATCATGGTAAAGGCAGAATTAATGATGCACATGACATTTTCCAGAATAAATGGAAATACACATTTAAACTTGATGAACAGTCAGTATTAAGATGGTCCCAGAGTCTTGCTGAGCATTACTTTATTTATTTATTTATTTTAGAGAGAGAGAATTTTTTAATATTTATTTTATTTATTTATTTATTTATTTTTGAGAGAGAGAGAGAGAGAGAGAGAGAGAGAGAGAGAATTTTAATATTTATTTTTTAGTTTTCAGCGGACACAACATCTTTGTTTGTATGTGGTGCTGAGGATCGAACACGGGCCACACACATGCCAGGCGAGCGCGCTACCGCTTGAGCCACATCCCCAGCCCTAATATTTATTTTTTAATTTTCAGTGGACACATCTTTATTTTATTTTTTTTCAATGTGGTGCTGAGGATCAAACCCAGCACCCCGCACAAGCCAGGCGAGCGTGCTACTGCTTAAGCCACATCCCCAGCCCTGAGCATTACTTTAAATATTCACATTTTAGAAAAGTGGCAAAACCAAAAGTTTTTATAAATATTAGATACAAACCCTGCAGTTCAAAATGTCAGGCAGAAGAAAAGACCTCAAATTAAATTTCTAGATATGATTCAAGTTCAACCAAAGGGTCAGAAATTAAGTCTATCATGGGAAGTTATCTATTATTAATAATTTATTATTTTTGTCATTTTTTATAACTAATATGTCAATGTTCCAATTTATATAGAGCTGAATTAAGCATTCTACTGAAAACCAACTGAAAATATAGTTTCTCTGTTAAAGTACTTTGTTCCTAGGTCTTTAATAGGAAGAAAGCTGCATTACTTAATGGTCAATAATACTGAAAGATTACTATATACCAGGCAATAGGGTAAGCTCTGTGTTTGTGTGTGTGTGTATACATACATAACACACATATATGTGTGCAGGCGCATATTTATACATGTGTCTAAACATACACACATATGTACACTCACATATCCATACACATACCTCCTTAAATATTTTTTGTCTTCTGGAAACTATGTTTGATAAGAAGTAGTGATTCAGTTTCATTTATTTCAAATGGTCACAATTGAATTCTTATATACTTGAATATACCAGAAATTATTCTTCCAGCTTTAAAACAAGGGAACTTCTTGTGGCTGGGGTTGTGGCTCAGTGGTAGAGCTCTTGCCTAGGACATGCAAGGCCCTGAACTCGATCCTTAGCACCACATAAAAATAAATAAAGGTATTGTGTCCAACTACAACTAAAAAATATATTATATATTATATATATATATATATTTTATATATATATAAACAAGGGAACTTCTTAAAAAGGTTAGTCAAGCTATCCAAGTTTTAACATCTTATAGGTCACAAAGCTGGGATATAAACTTATTTGCCTGTATCAAATATTTCTATGCTGCATGCTTTTAAAAACCTGAACAATAACTTCCAAAATGTAAAATATTGCACTCAAAATTGTGATGAAAGCTTGAGTAATTCTAATTATATAAAATCATACTGTATCTGAATTATATTTACAATCTTTACAATTTCATGCATTTATCTTGAAACAGTTCATTTCTGAAGAATTAACACATCATAATGAAAAAAATATATAAATTTACTCCATAGAAACAGACGCAAGGGCACTATCAAGGTTTCTATTACTGTATTCCATTCATATGAAGCTTATCATATATGCTACTTTGCAATTCTTTGTGATAATTAAGATTTATTTTTGATTCATAAACTGAATGAATAAAAGAAGAGTATTTTTAGAAAAGTAGTCTCTCCTCAGAGTATTTGTAAAAAGTTAAATACTAATGGAAAGACAATCAAAGATGTATGTTTTAAGTGTAAGACGACTTAAAGAACAGTCTATTGAACCTTGAGTGGTAAGAAAAAATAGAGGGGCAGTGGAGTTAGGAACAGGGCAAACTATGGCCCAAGGGACAGATCTTGCCGACTGCTTGTTCTTCAACTTTGCAAAGCATTCAACTTTATTTTCATAAAGATAGTGTTTTCACATTTATATCTATATTTAACTTCTTATTTAATTAGAATAACAAGTGAAAGGAGTATCAACAGATCTGAGAACAAATCAAAATATAAGAATACAATTCTTGTAAAAAGAGAGCTTCATTTGTGGGAATAGAAGTGTGAAGGTGTACTAATCAACTCCTACTAGAGGGAATTCAGAATGAGAAGCATCAGTTACATGGTTTTACAGATAAGAAGAAAACAGATAGGAGTTAGAGTTTCTAATTTAAATAATTCAGCTATGTGCAAATGCCCAATATCATACAAAAGTAATTTATGTATTAGAATGGAAAATATATTTTCAGAACAGGAGACTTCTGAAGAATATCAAAGGGGAAATAGACAGCTTTTAATCAGAAGACAGAGAAAGACAGGCTTCCAGACTTAGCATCAAATCTTCTCAATTCACTGCATTTATCACACATAGTAGCTGATCAATCAAACACATGGCACATGTAAAAATTCACCCCCCTAAAGCCAGTGGCAGACACAGTCTCTGTATACCTCAATATTTTCTTATCTGAAAAAATGGGTAAGTCATAGTATTCACCTCAATGGACTGTTAGAATTAAACAAGTGATTACTTGTGCAGTGCTTAGAATAATGCCTGGCATGATAAATGAGCACTGAGCAGTAGTAGCAGGAAACGTAGAGAAAGTATTTCTTCTAGTGTACATAATAACAGGGTTCTCCAATAAACCTACATATGATCTTAGAATCTGTCTAAAGAAAATATATAGTATCTAAAAATACTTTGTCAAAATACGGGTGCCAATCTTTAGATTAAGTTTGGCAAATGAAATGGAAAGTATAGATTCAAAGGATTACAAAAAGATTTAGACTTGAATTTCTACTGGATTAGTTACTATTAAATATGTTTTTTTTCCAGAGAAGACTCTCATAGTTAACAAGCCATTCTGAAAAGAAAATTCACTTGGGACACAAGAGTTTCTGAAAAGATGGAAAGTGAAAAATAACCATTAACCTGTCTTACCTTAATCTTAAACTTAATTAAAATGCCAAAGAGACAAAGACAATTCTCATAGAGCAAAGGGTAATCAAGAGCCAAGAAGCTCTAATATCTAGATTAAGATTTAGGATAAATATACTAGCAAGGCAAAAAAGCTAACATAGATTTTTTAATTGCTCCAAGGAAATATTGTATTCAAAAAATAAACCAACTTCACAACTTTCAATAATGAATTCACAGAACAATACAAGTATTTATTTTCACTATGACTTATTTCTACTCTGTCCTAAATGAAGATACAAACTAAAGGTAATTTAGGTCTTTCTTCATAGTTAACATCTCCAGGGAAGATGGGCAAAGAACTTTAACAAATCAACGTTTTTATCTAAATATAGCCTTCATAATATATATGTTTAAACTGTTGATTGACTTTAATGCTTTAGTAATACTTTATAATTTGATTTCTGACAAAGCATTTAACTGGTTTAACACTTTGGTAATACTTCCCATAACTTGATATAAATCTGAAAAGATAAAAAATGACAAATCAAGCACTCTATTCTGCAATATTGAGCAATTCACCTAATTTCCTCAGCATGATTAAGTATAAATTGCCTTGGAGTTTTATTATAAGGGAAAGTTAGTACTTCATCTAAGCAAGGTCTTTAATCAAAGAAGCATGCATGCATAAATAATATAATATGCAAAAAACTCCTCTATGAAAGCTGCTTCATCTCCTTTTTATCTACTTCTGTACTTCTGTTTTTAAACCAATCAATATTTTAGCAAGACTCTCCCATTTGAATAAAAGTATCTTATGGAAATATTTAAGTACAAACTATGAAGATAAATTACTGTATCAAGACCACATAATATATAATCCTATTTCTTTTATAAAAAAACTTATTATACAATAAGGACATTTCTTTATTGTGCTGGGATGAGGTTACATAATTTCCCTTCATATTTTATTGTACTGTAAAAGAGCACTGAAGGTAGAACAGAAAGCAAATGGTACGATACATATTATATATTACAAAATACACACTATAGATGATAAATATTATATGTACTATATAAATTTTAATACATACAGATATAGACTAGATAGGTGGAAGATCTTTTTTTTGAAATTGACATTTTAATTATAACTTAGGAGAGAGCAAATAGAAACACATGCTCTACCATCTAAATTCATTTTACATGGAGGGGAAGAATAGCAGTTTACAATAGATTAGACAAAGGAGAATGAAGGGAATGGAGAGGGTAAAGAATAGAAAAGACAGTGGAATGATTCTGACATAACTTTCCTACGTACATATATGATTACACCACAGTGAATCTCTACATCATGTACAACCACAAGACTGAGATACTAATTAGAATAAGATGTACTCCATGTTTGTAATAAATAAGTCAGATTATACTCTATTGTCATGCATAACTAAGAAGAACAAAAATTTTAAAAAGTAAAAAGTAAATAAACAAATCCATTTTAAATTGGATGAAAATCATAGCCATGAACAAGGTCAGCAAACTATGATCTATGAGGCAGCTGCCTGTTGTTATATAAAACTTTATTACAATACATTCATTTATATCATGCCTACAACTGATTTCATGTTGTATGGCATTTGGGAGGCAATGTCTATCATTAAACTAATTTGGGGATCACAAAGCACCAGACAGAAAACATTTTTTGCTTTGCAGAACATATTTTCTGCAAGAAAATTGAAAAATTCCAAGTTGAACCGTTGTAAATCTGAAGAGCTGAACTGATATATACATGCTTCAACAATAGATTGATCTTGAAAAAAATCAGACCATGTGAAAGAAGGCAGGTACAAAAGCCACATATTGAATAATAAGTTTATAGGGAATGTCAAGAAGAGGCAAATTCTAGACTGCTTAGTAGATTAGACAAAGGGGAATGAAGGGAATGGAAGGGGTAAAAGAATGGTAAGAAATAAATTTCTCTTGTGTATAAGCTGCCCAGTCTATAATATTTTGCTACAGCAGCCCAAACAGAATAAGACATATATAGCATAATCATGCAACTTCTGAATAAAAGTGCTTCTGTTAAAGAAATACAGGTGGTCCTCTCTTGACAATGGTTGAGATTACAATTTTTTAAATTTATCATGATACAAAGAGATACATATTGAGTAGAAACCATCCAGCAATTTTTGTCTTTTGCTAAGTTAGCGCTGTCTTCCCTGATACTCTTTCATGGTGCTGAACAGTGGTACTGAGCTGCAACTCACAGCCAATCAAAACACACCTAAGAAAAATATCTAAAAAATATATATATATATACATACATTTTTTGTTGTTTTTCCCAGAACAATGCAGTATAACACCTTTGTACTGCGCATTTATGTTATATTAGTATTATAAGTAATCTGGAGATGATTTAAAGGAAGGATATATGTAAGTTAGTACTTCGTTATTTTATATAAGGGACTTAACCATCTGCCAATTTTGGTTTCCTTGTGGGTCTTGGAACCAATGCCTCATGGATACTCTGTGTTTGTGTGTGAATTTGCCCTTTGGTATATCTTATGTGTAATTTACTTAAGAAGCTAATACTACCCTAATTTTAGAGAAGAAAAAAAATCAGAACTTAGGGTATGAGTTTTATATAAACTTTACTCTGGTCTCAAATATATTAGATTCCATATACCAGCATATGTATGGTAAATACACTCAATATATTCCTGAAAGCCACAAAAATCCACTAAAATAATAAACGAAGAAAAGAGACAAACCCTGAAATTCACAAGTGGATAATATAATCATAAAGAAAATCAAGACTGAAACAAAGATTCCTAAAAACTCCAACACCCCCAAAAGTTCCTATAGAGACTGCAGCAAAGACTTTGGCCAATGACAAAAATTTGTCAGCATCTGAAAAGTCTTCTTTTTAACTGACAAATTATCACAGGTTAAACGCTGGGATCAGAAAATTAATTATAGACTCCACAAATCAGTACAGATATGTAAGTTATCTATATATCATGTTATTTAGTAAATGATTTTGAAACAACAGATCAATTACCAACAAAACATCAGATCATCATATCTTAGAGGGGGATGGACTTTCCAAAGAAGCATGTAGAAAAAAAAATACTCCATCATATTTTAAATATCTGTATCTCAAAAATTACCAGCAATGAATGGCAATAATTGTGAAAGGCATCTTTAACATATACGACAGAAAAGACATTAATATCATTAGTACATTAGTAGCTCCAGAAATAACAGCAAACAACAAATCAAAATATATAAAAGAAAAGATATTTTAGATTTCTTGACTAATGATATAGAAAGTGTGTGTGGGGACAAGGGGGAGTAGTATACTAAAGTAGAAAGAGCTCTCAAAAATGCAGATGAATGTAAAAGGAATTCTTAATGGTAAGGTCTCAAAATCCTAACACCAGTTATGACAGCCCCATCATATGAAGTATTTGCAACATTGCAAATATAATCTGAATGAATCAGTTTATCACATTTTAAATTAAATCTAGAAAACCATAAATTAAATATAAAAATATTTTTACTTTGACCCCAGGTTCTTAATAATGATCCCTAAAAGACCGCTACAACAGCATAAAATTAGGTTTCAATACAATGGGGTTTTTTTTATTAGTTACACAAGACACTACAATGATCTTGACATATCATACATTTGAATCAAATGGGGTATAATTTCTCATTTTTCTGAATGTACAAGTTGCAGAATCATTCATATATATATATATATATATATATATATACACACACTAGTCCCGTATATACTAGTGTCTATTTTATTCTTCTGCCCTTCCTATCTCCCCTTTCCCTCCCCTTCCCTCCCTTGACTTCTCTCTACCCAATCTAATGTGACACACTTTTTCCCCCTTACATTGTCATACATGTATTCTGTATAACAATGAGAGTCTCCTTCCATCTTCAGTCCAATTCTCCTTCTCCCTCCCTTTCCCTCCCAACTCTCTTCCCTATTATTGTTTTGAATTATATTTAAGTCGACTTCCTCAGCAGTTGACTTTTGAAATTGAAAAATTCACTTGTCATTACAGAACTCTGGCAACTATGACTGCTGTCTCCAAAATTTGGAATATTGTCCTCCTTTTCCTCATCTATCAAAATTCAATTCACCTATGAAAGTTCAACTAAAATACTAGATCTCTTAGAAGCCTTTCCCCTGTTAGCATTTATCTATGTTCACTGCCAGAGATCTTTGCTTTTTCCTTCAGTTATGTATCATACAACTAACTATGTCTCATATTAGCAAATCTATTACATTATGTCTTCCTTGACAACTCAGTCTCTTACTATTTTATCACTGTGAACACCTAGGTGTAACCCAAACCTACAAGTGAGAAAAAAAAAATTAACTGAGCAAATAAAAGAATGCATCACAAATTTTAAGATAGATTGAGAAAAATGTACTAACTTTTATGATTCATTAAAACAATTCAAATTATAAACTAATGAAATATAGGGGTAATTCTCTAAATTAACAAGCTATTAATTCACCAAAGGAAAAGATCATAAAATACAAATGCTAGAATATGCACAGAAAGCCAGATGGAAGCCTCAGCTTCATTCAAGAAGTCATTCCTGAACATAAGTAAACAATATGAAGATATGGTGATGAGAAAAAAATCATTTTTCCCCACCTCCATTCTCCAGATGGAAATGGACAGACTAACTGGAAAACAGTATGAGGCAGATGAAGAAGAGAAGCTTAGCTCAACCTTCCAAGTCTTTAAAAAGAGATAAGTGATGACTATCCATGGCCTGGATGCCTTCCATTTCTGAAAAACTGTCAAGAACCTATGAAATCTTGACTTATTCACCTAGAATAATACAAAATAATTCATTTTAGCTCTTGCAAAATGGAAAACTCAGTGACTCCAACATTATAATAAACTGTCACTCAACTTTAAATTATACATTCAAAAAGCATAGAGTAAAACATAAAATTTTGATAGAAAATCACTGTTAAAAAATCTCCAAAGTCAAAAGAAGGCAGCAATGATTCTCTCTTCCTAAAACTGTATCATACACTCCATGAAGAGACAACTTTGATGACGCACTGACACGTTAATGCTAGCTGATTCCATAATCCTCAAAGTTTTTCTAGGTTCTCATGAGTACAAATGTTAATATCTATGGTATCTTCTGTCCTTATAACAGGACTAATCGACTTCCAAAAAGAATAAAAAAATATTGCCTCCAATAATTGATGATAACATTTGGGAAATGATGCATTTGCTTTCAGATGGAGATTATCACCAGAAATAAGACAGCATGCTATACAGTCATATGGAACTTTTAGTGCTCAGAATGAGGCAAGTCTTCAAGAAAAATTTTAGTCAAGGAGTAAGAATGCCAAATTGCACTTGACTCCACTACAATAGATTTAACATTTATAAAAAGAATTTTAGTGAAAACAATTATAGCTAGTGATATATAAAAGAATATACACTTTTCTTCATCTATGTAAATTTGAGTTGCATGGAGGTAATTTCCCTGTATTTAGTTGTATGTATATCCAGATGTTATTGAGATTGTGGTTCTGCATTTCTGAAACAACATTGCTTTATGTAGTATTCTTAAAAGGCAAAGATGTGCACTGCTCCTATATATTTCTTTTAGTATTTTTTTGTGGTACCATTAATGAAGCTGATACTCTCCTAAACATACATGAGTGATATTTGTCTGACTCTCCTGCAGCACTTACTCCTGTTGAAGGATGAATTCTGTCAACAAAAATAAAAATGTAACTGTAACTAAAACTGCCAAGATGGATAGTTTATACCTTTACTGTCTTACAAGTAGTGAAGACATCTTGCTATGTCTGAAAGATGGATTTTAAAGTTTCGATGACTGCTGAGACAAAATTGATGACATTTATTTTAATTTAGTATTTCAGAAGAAACATATTCCATCTGTAATAACAGATAGTTCTTTACTAGCCATGAATTTTTTACTAAGGGACTGGATCCCTTAGTAAACATATCTTAGTAAATATACCTCAACTATCTGATTAAGATACATACACATATACAATAAATATTATAGTTACATGTGACATTCACTTTTGTGTGTGATTCAATAACATTATCAGAAGAAATTATGACTATATTTTCTAATCAATGAAAATTAAAAGTTATCAGTGTTTTTTAAACCAGCTACCATTTTATTCTACATTATCATTTTTAGATTATTTTCTAAAATGATGTATTTGCTGAACAATGTTTTAAGAGAAGAATTAACAACATATCAACACAATGAAGTTTTAAAATGATATCTTCTTCCAATATAGATGTACATTATTAACAGTAATGGAGATTTTTCCTAGGCATACCAGGTCAATCAAAATCAACTGGTAAAACTGAGAATTTGGAAGAGGATCACGGTGATCACATTATATCCAGAAATACCCAGAAGGGCAGATGTACAATTCAGGAAAAACCTTGGTGGTAAAAGGAGACTAATGAGGTTAAAGTATATGTATATACATTGGATGGGGTGGGATCATGGAGACTTTGAGAAAAAATGAAGTTGGAATGAAAATATCTGTAACATAAATTTGAACAAAAAATGCTCTGCTTTTACTTCAATATTTCCCTTCCTCTAAAACAATAAGTATCATAAAGATTTTTCCATAAAACAGTTCTCTGATTTTTTTCAGACTTGATTTAAAGTCTATTTCAACATTATGTCCAGATTTATTAGTCTTCAAAATGTCTTTTGTACAGTGTAAAAAATGTACATTAATAATATAATGCTGAGCAGGGCTGGGGTTGTGGCTCTGTGGCAGAGTACTCACTTAGCATTTGTGAGGCAATGGGTTTGATCCTCAGCATCACATTAAAAAAAAAAAAAAAAGGGAAAAAACCCACAAAAGATATTGTATCCATCTACAGCTTTAAAAAATTATAAAAATATATATGCTGAGAACATGAAAATGAGATTTTCCCCCCATACAACCCACTCAAGATCACACCTTCAGAGCAACCTCGGTAACATAATTTGCATATATTTATCATTATAAATAAAATGGCTTTGTAATATAAACTCAATGGGAATATCTTTTTATGTTCTCAGAATGACCTCAGCTCCTGGAATGCAACATATAGATAGTATTTTATCAACAACATCCACTTTCCTATTTTTAATATCCCAGAAATACATGTTCCTCTTAAAAAAATAGCCTAGGTTAACTGGTAATATTCTGTTCTTAATAAAACACAAAACAGTGTCATTAACTAATAATGGTGTTTTGGAATAGGTTAAATACAATAATGTTAAATTTAGTTGAATTGAATTAAACAGGTGAACTGTGTTTTCTCCTACTCACTTTTTATTATTTCACAACAAACAGAAATTCATGGTTTTGACGTACTATCTTATATCTTATTTTGTTGATGCTGTCATTGATGCTTAAGGCCTTACATTATCATATGGCAATTCATTGGTTGGCTTTTTAACTTGAGAATTACCCAAGTATGTGGATAAAAAACTCAGCCTTCTAATTTCTGCATTTATTCTTTTCTTCAAGAGAAATTGTAAAGGTAAAAAATACATGAGATGTAACCTTTTAACAATGTGATGTTGTACTGTAAGCACAATATTGTACAATAGATCTCTAAAACTTTTTGTCTTGCTAACTGAAGCTTTATATCCACTGAATAGCAACTCCCAAATTTCTCTCTCCTCTGCTCCTGGCAGCTACCATTTTAATTCCTATTTATGAGTGTGACTACCTGAGATACCTCATACAAAGAAATGAAATCATGTGGAATTTGTTGTTCTGTGATTGACTTGTTTCAGTTAGCATATTACCTTCAAGGTTTACCTATATTGTTGCATGATAGTCTGTCTTTTTTTGTAAACTGAACAGTACTCCACTGTGTGTACATGCCAATCTTCGTTATTCATCCCTTGATGGATATTTAAATTGCTTCCATAACTTATTTAGGGTGAATAATGATGCAATGAACAGCCATGGGAGTTCACATATCTTAGGAATTCTGATTCCAATTCTTTTGGATAAATATATAGAAATGGGATGGTGGATCATAAGGTCAGTTCGATTTTTAAGAAAATGTATTTTCTAGAATGGTTACACCAGTTCAGTCTCACATAGCATATAATTTCAAATTTTATATACCCTCACCAACATTTGCTATTTTTTTTGATTTTTGGAAATGGACCAGTTTTTAAAAAATTTTGTTTTCTTTTTCGTTATAAAGGATACAAGAATGCATTTTGACATAAATACATGGAGCATAACTTCCCATTTTTGTGGTTGTACATAAGGTGGAGTTAGACTGGTTTTTGTATTCATAGAAGAATACAGGAAAGTTATGTTCAATTCATTCTATAGTCTTTCCCATTTCCCACCCCGCTCCCTTCCCTTCATTCTCCTTTATCTAATCCAGCTAAATTCTATTATTCCCTCCTCCACCACTTATTGTGAGTTCGCATCTGCATATCAGAAAGAACATTCAGCCTTTGGTTTTCGGGATTGGCTTATTTTGCTTAGCATAATATTCTCCAGTTCCATCCATTTACTGGCAAATGCCATAATTTCATACTTTTTAATGGCTAAATAATACTCCAATGTGTATATGTACCATATTTTCTTTTTCCATTCATCTGCTGAAGGACATCTAGGTTGGTTCAATAGCTTAGCCATTGTGAACTGAGCTGCTATAAACACTGATGTGGCTGCATCACTACAGTATGCTAATTTTAAGTCCTTTGGGCACACACTGAGGAATGGGATAACTGGATCAAATGGTGGTTCCATTTCAAACTTTTTGAGGAATCTCCATACTGCTTTTCACAGTGGTTGCACCAATTTGCAGTCCCAACAGCAATGTATGAATGTACCTTTTTCCCACATCCTCACCAACATTTATTGTTATTTGTATTCTTGATAACTGCCATTCTGACTGAAGCGAGATGAAATCTCAATTTTAATTTGCATTTCTCTAATTGCTAGTGATGTTGAACACTTTTTTTATGTATTTGTTGACCAATCATATTTTTTCTTCTGTGAAGTGCCTGTTCAGTTCCTTTGCCCATATTATTAATTGGGTTATTTATTTATTTTTTTGTTGTTAAGTTTTTTGAGTTCTTTATATATCCTGGAGATTAATGTGCTGAGGTGGAGATGGCAAAGATTTTCTCCCAGAAAAAGGTAACTCAACAGACATGAGGTGATATCGCTCTGTGTTCTGATTTCCATTTTCCTGATGATTATGGCACTGAGTATATTTTAATATATTGGATTGCTATCCCAATGCTTTCTTTGGAGAAATGTCTATTCAAGTCTGTAGTGTATTTTTATTAATTTTTTGGTTTGTTGATTTGTTCTTGCTGAGTTATAAGAATTCTTTATATATTCTGGAGATTAACCTTTTATCAGATGCATTGTTTACAAATATTAGCATAATATTCTCCAGTTCCATCCATTTACTGGCAAATGCCATAATTTCATACTTTTTTATGGCTAAATAATACTCCAATGTGTATATGTACCATATTTTCTTTTTCCATTCATCTGTTGAAGGGCATCTAGGTTGGTTCAACAGCTTGGATTCCTACAGATAATCATCAATTCACTCTATTGTTTCCTTCAGTGAGTGGAGACTTCCTAATTTGATATATTTCTACTTGTCTATTTTTGGTTTTGTCAACTGTGCTTTTGGTGTTATATGTAAGAAACCATTGTTTTCCTGTGTTTTAGTATAGAAGTTTCACAGTTTCAGGTTGTATGTTAAAATCTTTAACCCACTTTGAGTTGATTTTTGTATAAGAGAATAATCTGATTTCATTCTTTTGCCTATGGTTACCAGGTTTTCCCAGTAACATTTGTTAAAGAGACTATCCTTTCTCTGTTGAATATTCTTGGCAATCTTATTGATGATCAGTTGACCATATGCATAGGTTTATTTCTGGGCTATTTTGTTTCACTGATGTACATCTGTCTTATGCTAGTATCATAAGGTTTAATTACTGTAGTTTTATAATACATTTTGGAACCAGGAAATGAGAAGCCTCCAGATTTTTCTATCTCAAGACTGTTTCTGGCAATCTGGGGTTCTCTGGGGTTCCATATGAATTCTGGGATTTTTATAGAGACTATATTGAATCTGTACATCACTATGAGTAGTACAGACCTTTTAACAATATATCAAAGTCTTCCAACCATGAACACATAATATCATTCCATTTGTTTGTATCTTCTTTAATTTCTTCCAGCAATATTTTATACTTTTCAGTGAGCAAATCTTTTACTTCCTTGGTTACATATTCCTAATCATTTTCTAGTTTTTGATGCTATTGTAAATGGGACTGTTTCATTTCTATTTGAAATTATTTATTGTTAGTATATAGAAATGCAACTGATTTTCATATGCTAATTTTTAATCTTGCAACTTTTCTGAGCTCATTTATTACTTCTTACAGATATTTGTGTGTGAGTGTGTCAGGGGTGCTTTCTATTTACATAATCATGCCCTCTGCAAACTAAGGCAATTTTATTTCTTCCTTTCTGATTAGGATGCCTTATTTCTTTTTTCTGGCCTAACTGCTCTAGGTAGGACTTCTATGTTGAACAGAAGTGAAGAATGTGTGTACTTTGCCTTTTTCCTGATACTAGAGGAAAAGCTATCAGTTTGAATGTCAAGTGTTATATAAAATAAGGGCTTTTATACATAGTCTTATATTAAGTTGAGGTAATATTCTCTTATATCTAGGATGAATATTTCGTTCATAAAAGTAGTGAATTTTGTCAAATGCTTTATTTGCATCTCTTGAGGTGGTGTGATTTTTATAATTCATTCTATTATGTTGATGTAATAAAACGATTGATTTCATACATTGAAATATCATTGCATCCCAAGAATAAATTTCATTTGGTCATGGTGTGTCATGACACACCATGACATGAACATACAGTTCACCAGTATTTTGTTAAGGATGTCCACATCAATTTTCATTATGGATACTGACATGTAGATTTCTATTTTTTCAGTCTCTGATTTTGGTATTATAATAATGCTATATTCATAAAATTAGTTTAGGAATGCTTCTTTCTTTTCAGCTTTTTAAAGAGTTTTGAGGATTGGCACAAATTTCTCTTTAAATATTTGGCCAAATTCACTAGTAACATTATCTGGTTTTGAGCTTCTTTCTCTTTGGGGGGAGACTTTTTGATTAATGACTCAACAGCTTATAAGTTTTCCACTTTTTCATTCTTATGTTTCCAGAAAATCACCCACTGTTTTCTCAGTATCCTTTGTTTTCTGTGGCATCATTTATAATATTCCCCTTTCAATTCTGATTTTGAATTTTTTTTCTTAGTGTGGCTAAAACTGTCAATTTTGTTTGTCTTTTCAAAAAAAAGCTTTTTCTCTCAATGTCTTACTATTCTTTATTTCATTTATTTTTACTCTGATCTTGTTTACTTAATACCTACTGCATACTTTGGGATTATTTCTTTCTCTAATTCTTTGTAAATGAGGCTGTTTATTTGTGCTCTTTCTCCTTTTTTTAACATAGGTACTTATTGCTACACAGGTCTCTCAGAATTGCTTTTGCTGCATCTTCTAAGTTTTTGTATGTTGTACTTTCATTTTTGTCTCTATTTTTCTAATTTCCATTTTGATTTTTCCTTTGACTCATTAGTTAAGGGATATTATTTAACATGCCCACATTTAGTGAATTTCCTAATTTTCCTCCTGTTACTGATTTCTAGTTTCATTCCATTGTAGTTGGACATAAAACTTGGTATGTATTTAATCTTAAATTTGCCGAGTAGTTTAGTGACCTAACGCATGGCCTACCCTTGCGAATGTTCTGTGTATATTTGAGAAGATCCTGTTATTAGTCTCTAGTTAAAATAAATGTTCTGCTAGACACACAGGTGCATGCCTGTAACCCCTGCTGCTCAGGAGGCTGAGATGGAGGATCAGAAGTTCAAAGCCAGCCGCAACAACTGAGACCCCATTTCAAAAAAAAGTGGGGGGGGGGGGTTGGGGGGTTGGGGCAGGGCTGAGGATGTGACTTAACAATTAAGTGCCCCTGGGTTCAATCCCTGGTACAAAAAAAGAAAGAATGTTCTGTGTATGTCTATTAAGTCCATTTGGTGTATAGTGTTGTTAAATTTTTCTCTTTATTTAATCTTCTGTCTGGATATTCCATCTATTATTTAAAGTGGTCTACTGAAATTTCCTGCTATAATTATGGCTACCTATTTCTTTCTTCATATATATCCACAATATTTGTTTCATATACTAGGAGTGCTGATGTTGGCTGCATATATAATTATTATATTTTCCTGGTGAATTGATCCTTTTATCTTTATATGATGTCCTTTTCCTGTTGTAAGAGTTTTTGACCTCAAGTCTATTTTGTCTGATATAAGTGTACCATCTGTGCTCTCTTTGGATATCTTCTTGTTTGTTTCCAAACAATAATCTATGTCTTTTGATTACAGAATTTAATCCATTTACAATGTCAGTTATTAGTGACTGGGAAGATATATGGTCATTTATTTAGTTCTTTTCTGAGTACTGCAAGTCTCTCTTTTGTACTGCTTTTTTTTTTTTTCCTCTCTTGCTATCTTCCTTTATGTTTGGCTGAGTTTACATAATGACAAAACTCATTAATTTCTAATTCCTTTCTCATTTTCTTTTGTACATTTTTCAAAGGTTCTATTTTCGTCCTCATCACAGGGTTTACTTATATCACAACAATCTATTTTAATCTTGTAACAATTTATGCTAAATAAAAACTTCTACACTTTTACTTCTTCTCCCAACAATTTTTATGTTATTGATGTTATAATTTACATCTTTGTATATTGTGTATCTGTTAACATATTTATACAGCTACAGTTATTTCTTACACATAGATTTTTCAACTTATATACCAGAATTAAAGTCATTTATGCTGTAATAGTACTGCCACAATACTGTAATATTCTGTTATCTGTTTACATATTTCCCTTTACCAGCAAATTTTATACTTACTTATGCTTTCATGTTACTGTTTGGCATCCTTTTAAAAATTTATTCTGTCTTAAACTAGACTCCTGAATCTAAATACATATTTATTAAAATTAAAATTGCTGAAGAACATGCATCAATGTTATTTGGCAATTATAAATCAGAATTAAGATTCTGTTCAAAGACTCAGGTTACTGAAGGAGCCTAATTCTTGCAACCAATATGCAGTTCTAGTACATAAAAAGCCCACCAGGACTGGCTATGAACTTCATTGTTAAAGCCCTGAGGTCATCCCCAGCTCCAGGAGGGGAAAAAAATAAACTACACTATATAGAAGGTGCACCAATTTTAATACTTACCAGTTCCTTTGCTTAGATATGGGGGCTTAAAGAATTTCACAACACCATAGACATTGACAATTGTACCACCTTTAAGTTGATTAAGGGGTGTATATATATAATTTGTTGCTGGAACCTGAAGAAAGAAAATACAGTGATTACATTATTATTTACTTTTTAGAATCATATCATCAGTTATAAATGAGCAAATCTACATAACTGTATATTACCCTTCAAGAATTGAAAAGAAGACAACTTTAAAAAAGGCAATGTGCAGTTTATAAAATTTACTATATAAATCAACTAGTTTTCTTCAAAATAACTTGTTTAAACGTTATACTTCTTTAATAATAAAGTAGAAAAGACTACATTAAAGTATCAGTAACTAATATATAAACTGAAACAATATAGGAAATAAGAAACTCTTAAAATATGCATATCTTCTAAGTTAAAGAAAATGAGTTTTACTAAATAGATATGACGCATAAGGCTGGGGATGCAGCTCCATGGTAGAGCATGTGCTTAGTACAGACAAGTCCCTGGACTTGAATCCAGTATCCTCCCTCCCCTCAAAAGAAAAGGAATAATCAATTATAATGAGACTTTTCTTAAAGTCCTGAAAGAGTGGTAAGAATACTGGTTCTATCAATAAAGAATTCTGTATCTTATAAGTTTAGGGAAAACGTTTTGTCTAGGGTATTCCCAAGAGTACTAAAGGCTCTGAGAGGGCCTGTCAGTAATTCAATCATTTTAGCCATTTTTACATTAATACTTTCCCAACTTATCTGGCAATGAAGTCATAAATGAAACGTAAAACCCACAGTTTATGTGTATCTATAAAGCACAATTTTAAAAACCATAAACAACTAGAAGGAAGACTAGTAGAGAAAGGGAAACAGGGTAGGAGAAGGGAGGGAAAGATTAAGGACTGAAGGTAAGCAAATTATATTCCACAATTGTATGATTAGGTCAAAATAAAAGCAAATATTATGTATAACTACAACACACTAATAAAAAAGCACAACAAAACAGTTATCAGAAAAAAAATTTTAAAAATGAAGTCTATGAAATTTTGGATTTGGCTTGTAACTTTATATCACTTATGGTATAATTTCTCTTTCTTTTTTCCGAAAGATTTACTGAAATAACTACATAAGTGTGGTAAAAAAAAAAAAAAAAGAAAAAAAGTCATTTAGGAGACTATGCACATCAAGAAGGATGCTAAATGTTGATGTGACTTCAAGGTCCAATTCTAAAAGGTTTCAGCTGGGTGGTGCCATCATCCACCTGCCTCTACCTCAACAGAAAATCGATTATCCATCACTCTGAAAGGGAAAATTTTAAAACTCAAATAAAAACAAATGAATTCATTTTTTCCAAGGAAGATGATTCCTTGAATCACACATGGAAGAGTAGGGCTTAGAAGCTGCATTAACTTTTAACATAAAAGAAAGCTGTAGCTCATCAATGATGAAAGAACACAGGTCAGCAAAATAAACAGAAAGAAGACATGTGCCTTGGTTGACAAAATGACTTGACATAATATTCTATCTTAACAAGTCAGCCTAATGCAGAGATGAAGGAGGAATGCTAGCATAGCTAAATGGATCATCCCAGTTACTGTACTTGTTAATTCATGATGAAAAATCAACTTATGAATTATAAATTTGGCTTTCCAGGTAATCAGACAGTACATGTGTATGTAGCAAGTAAGCTGTGTTTTTAAATAATATATTTATAAATTGATGTTTCTGCTAATATTCTCGTATAAGTTTGGTTAATGTACTTTTTTGGGCATAGGGGACTGACCACAGGGGCTCTAAATCACTGAGCTACATCCCTGGAACTATTGTTTTCTTTGGTACTGGGGACTGACTCAGGGGTATCTGACCACTAAGTCACATCTCCAGCCCTATTTTATATTTTATTTAGAGACAGGGTCTCACTGAGTTACTTAGGGCCTCACCATTGCTGAAGCTGGCTTTAAAACTCCCGATTCTCCTGCCTCAAGTCTCGAGAGCCACTGGGATTACAAGCATGAGTCACTGTGCCTTTTTTTTTTTCTTTTCTTTTTTTAAGATAGGATCTCACCAACTAGTTTAAGGACATGCTAAGTTGCTCAGGCTGGCCTCAACGTTGGGATCATCCTGCTTCAGCCTCCCAAAACACTGGGATTATGGATGTGCACCACTGCATCTGGCAGTTAATGTCCTCTTAAGAGAATATGTATTTGGAAACACAGCAAATAAACTTACATAATAATTCCCAATAAAACTTACCTGAAAAATCTGTCTCCATTGCAGACAATAAAATATGACATTCCATAAGAAATGATTATAATGGAGACACCCAAATCAATGTTATTTTAAGAGACAAACGTATGTTGGGTGGGATATGGTGTGGTTAGTAAAGAAGAATGATAAGCAAAGGTTTTCTGAAGGGGATAACTAATGTAAATGTGGAAGGACAACAAAGAGAGAACAACACTTACAAGAGATTGGCTATAACATTACATAATTAGAGATTCGAAAATAGTTTGACAAAATTGACGCAAATGCTATTTCTAATATTGATAACAATAAACATATAATATTTACAGCAAGCTACCAACTTCTAGGCTGATAATAGGATATAGTACTTGTTATGGTAATGCCTTTGGACACATTATTCTACAAATAATTGCAAAAAACTACATCATCACTTTCCAACAGATCCTTTTGTGAGAATAAAAATATTCCAAAACACTGTGGTTGCTAAGAAATTTAAATATGACTAGTGCAAATTAGAGTAGTCTGAGGAAGTCCCTTTGAGAGGCTGAAATGTTCCTAAGCAGCAGAGTGTGTGTTTAGAAAATCCCTTTGAAAAGATATTTACAGGAAGGAGCCAATTAAGCAAAGAACAGAAGTTGGGAATGAGCTAAGTAATCCAAAGTACATGTATGAAGACACGAATTGGGTGTCAACCTACTTTATATACAAACAGAGATATGAAAAATTGTGGTGTGTATATATATATGCATATATACATATATGTGTGTATATATATATATAAAATAAGAATTATAATGCAAAAAAAAACAAGTGCATGTATAAAGACATGAATTGGCGTGAACATACTTTATACAAAGATGTGAAAAACTGTGCTCTATATGTGTAATAAGAATTGTAATACATTCCGCTGTAGTGTATTTAAAAAAAAAATCAATTAAAAAAAAGAGAGAGTTCTAAGTAGAGAAAACAAATTTGATATGTTTGACAATCACTGTCAAATATACGGCTGAATTATATAAGGTTGAATAGGAATATACGGGTTAGTTTATATGGTGAGCCTTTAGATCATAGAACTGGGCCAAATGTTTTTAAATCCTGAAGACAGTATAAGATGAAATAATTGTTTGGTGTTACTTAAAAAGGGTAATCCTACCACTACTGTAAAACAATACACTCTATTTCCTAAATTCTAACTGGTCCAATGATACATTAGACATTAAATAATAAATTCTGAGGAGAACTGCAAAATCTTCTTAGGAAAATAGTAAAAACCTCACCAACAATAACTGGATGCTTTGCTAATATAACTGCAAAGTCCAATACTCAGTTTAAAAATGTGAAAATGAGCATTAGACTCAGGAAAATAAAGTTCAATAAATTTGTACTTGATTTATTTAAGAGGCCTGAGCTTTTTGGAAAACTATTTTAGAGATGTTCCTCTTATTTCCTTTTTATTTGCAGGCTCAAAGATGTACCAAATAATTAAAGTTGACTAATCTATAACAATTTTAGGAAATACAAATGCCAGGACTACTTCACATTCTAAAAAGCACATCTACCCTCCTATTGTTAGTTCCCCCCCAAAACGAATTTTAATTATATTACTATTGATATGGCTCGGTTGGTAGAGTGCTTGCCTACCATGCACAAGGTCCTGGGGTCAATCCCCAGCGCGCGTGTGCACACACAAAAAAAGTTCAAAACCTGTGTCTCTCTCTCTCTTTTTTTTTTTTTTTTTTTAGGAAAAAAGTCTCTATTCTCTATTTGCCTGAAGCTTTATTATTCTCTATTAACTGAAGGTTTAAAAATATAGTCATATCATGAATTTTAAATTAAATTTTAACAATACTACCTTTCTAATTTCACTCAGCCATAAATAGCCTACCTGTTAAAATGGGAACCTTCCTACCGCTGTAACAAAATTTTATAAGAGTGAAAATATGATATAAAAAGAAAAAGCAAAATGTATCACAAATACAAAGAAATTCTTAAAATTATATAATTTATCAAATAATAATTCAGCACATAATAATCTGTTCATACATAACTTGATGAAAAACAAAAAATGATTCTTCCTATAATTAAAATTATCAAAAATCTCATTGTCTTCATATAGTAAAAATCTTTTTAAATTAAATTTTCTTGTGTATGTATACCTTACATAAAGTATCAGCAGATATTCAGATAATAGAATAAGCAGATATTAATTACTAAGTAAATATGTTAGCAAATAGAATGCTATCAGATATAAAAAAAGGGACTGCATTTTCTGATACTATTTCAAAATCAAGACAGTAAGGTAGACTAATTCAAAATCAAAATATAAAGTAGATAGACTAAAAAGCAGATATAAATATGTGTGTGTATCTCTGTGCATGTCTATGTGGATGTAGTAGGTATTATGTATTCTAAAATAACTAAAATATCATCTTACCAAAGACATTGGTTCTGTAGAAAAATCTCTCACAGATTTGACATAAACCTGAAAAAAGAGAGAAGGTTTAGTTGTATGCAAACTATCTCTAGTGTCATCACAGACATTAAACTGTGGTAAAACTAATACTTAACAGTATAATATTCAAACTCACTAAAATGACAAGAAGTTATAGATTATATATTAAGAATAAAATGTGCTAGGCAAGGTGGCTCATGCCTTATCTACCCAGCAGCACAGGAGGCTAAGGCAATGAGATCACAAGTTCAAAAACATCCTTAGCAACTTAGTGAGGCCTTAAGCAACTTAACAAGGCCCTGTCTCAAAATTTAAAAAATTTTTAAAGCCTGGGAATGTGGCTCAGTAGCTAAGCACCCCTGGGTTCAGTCCCTAGTACTACAAAAAGAAAGAGTAAAATGTATTAAATTTTCATTAAAACACTCAAATTTGAAGTATATCAGTATTTAGTCCTCAGGAAAAAATATAAAATAGCATACAATTCTCAGTTCAAAGGAAGTGGAAAATCAGAATTAGTGTTCAAAACTTCTGCACAGAACACTGGACTTTATAGAAAAACAAAATAAAATAAAGGAAATGTAGTAGAGATCACTTTACCTGTAAATCTAACCCATATTCAACCTAATTTATTTATTATAATATCAAATAAGGCCACCCATAGCCCTTGAGTTGCCTTTGTACACACTAGGAGAAAACAATCAAACAGTTGTATACTTGGTCAACATATGATTTTGATCAAAGAAGTAGTTTTCCAGCATGTGAAGGAGAAAGGAGGTCAAGAGTAAGAAGTCATTGTCACAAAGACTAACCCAGGAGAAAATGTTTTACCTAATTAATTTAAAATGAAATCAGGTCAACTATCAGAAGTACCTAATGGGATAATTACAAAGAAGAGGATGAGGTCTTGAATGTCTATGAAGTTTTCTAAGTTTCATTTTAAATGCAATAATATGTTGATCAGGATATTTAAGTCAACAAATCAACAATGGACTGCATATATAATCACATAGATATGATGGTGGTCATGTAACACAGCCTTGTGACATAGCAGCCATCTGAGCTTGTGAAAAGTACATTCTAGGATGTTTATACAACCATAAAATCACCTAATGATGCATTTCTCAGAACATACGACCATCATTAAGAAATTCATGAGTGTATTCATACAAGACCTTCTTTTTTCAGAGTCATTCTAAACATTTTGGTTTTTTTTTAAACTTGAAATAGTCAATTGTTGAAGCTCAGAAAATGACACTCCAAAATATACAACTTTGGACCTCAAGCTGAGAGGCTATTTCAAAATCAAACTGTAAGGTAGACTAATTCCAAATCAAAATATAAAGTAGAGCGACTAAAAAGTAGATATAATATGCGTGTATCTGTGCATGTACATGTGGATGTAGTAGGTGTTATGTATTCTAAAATAACTAAAATATCATCTTACCAAAGATATTTGGTAAGGAACAGCAAATGCTTGGAAGAGTTTTCTCTGAAGTTAGTTTCCTTATTTACTCAAAGACTAGACCTCCCAAGAAAGAACATAATTACCTTCAGATCTTGGTATTATAATTTCATTAGCCATGGAAGATTAAACTCAAATCATAGAGGAAGAGGTTAAAAAACAAATATTACATTAAGAACCCAAAATATATTTGTATTAATTCACTGTCTCCTCTCCAGACATTCTCCCTACATAAAAATCCTTTTATACTCCCCTAAAATTGCAGATAGCTCTCCTCCTTTCCTCTCTCCTATAGAGGTTTTTAAGTCTCAAACGGCTTACATGTCTTATTTTGTATGGCTCCTGTAAATACATTCACATTAATAAATTTGTACATTTTTTCCTCCTATTAATCTGTTTGTTTCAGCAGATTCAATCACTGAAACTTCAGAACTGAAATTTGAGCTTTCTATACCACTAAAACAATTCAGTCAAACTAAATTTATCTACTGATTTCCAAAAATAACATCTCCATCCCATTACTTCAGCTCAGTGAAGCTACAATATATATGGTTAGAAAATAAAAGTTGCATACTTACATAAACAATTGATTTGAAGTTTTCAAATGCTTTCAAAAATATGCAACATTTATTATCTCTGCTTGTAGATGCTGACAAAACAATAAACCTAGCCAATGCAATGGTGTCCTACATATGAAAAAAAAAGTTTGTTATTTAATTATGAAATATCTATAACCCTGAATGTTATACAAATCATTATTTAAAAACAGGAATTACTTCTATAAAATGGAAAACTGCTTAACCTAAATTGATTTCATGCTTATTGAATACATGTTTTAGACTAATACCTCCTTTGACCCTGAACTTCTACAACCATAGAAAAGAATAATGTCCCACTTCATGGCCCAGGAAAACACTAACAAAATCACATAGAAGATTTTTTTTTTTTAAGTGGGACTTAAAAATCATTGTTTATCTCAGCTTATATAAATAAGCTGTATAATTAAACACAAGATAACAAATGGGTTAGCAGTATTAAGAATAAAATTTCAGAGCTGAGAGACTACATTGAAAAAAGCATGTCTTTAGTGTAAAAACTCTATATTACAAATTACACAGGTGTATAAATCCAGAACATGATATAAAACTAGGAAATTTCCAGTTATACCTAAGAAGAGATATATTAAACTTATGTTTATAACAGTAAGAAGAAGCCATTCTCCATTTGTTTGTGTCATTCTCCATTTATTGGTATCTGAATATTTTTCAGATACTGAAACATAAACTGAGTTCTGTCTTGTCCATTGTACATATTTTGTTTTCTTATTCTTCTAATTTTAACAACAAATCTTAAGATGTATAAAAATTCTTGGACTTTAGGTCATCTTCCATCAATAGTTTTAATCTCCATCAAATGAAAGTCTACATAACTACATTTTGCTTTATATATACAAGGGCATGGTATCAGCCCCCAGAATTTTCTTTTCAGTTTCATAAACTAGGTTCTAAGCCCCTGGAAGACAAAGGGTTATGTCTTTATTTGCTTTGTGTTTACAACTGACCTCAGACCAATATATTCTCATTTAAATGAAAACTTAAGATTTTGGTTAAAGATTCAAAGTTGTTTATTCAAATAAGCATGGTTTCTCTCTCTCTTTCACACACATACACACACCCCCACACACACACACCAGTATCTTATGTTATTCTTTATTTGACTTAAAAACATTTTCAAAAATAAACACTATGAGGAAAAAAAATTCACTGAAAAGCAAAAGATAAGGCAAAGATGGACATTTTTGTCTCAAATTTTCAGCATAAAACTTCATAAATGTCTTTCATAATACAGAAAATATTTTATGAATAAATGACTAAAAACTGTGAGCTAGCATTCATTAAAAATTTCTCAATTTATGTCAATATTAGCTACACATGATTCAGTAAGAAGTTATAATTCTTCCCTGAGCATATACTTGTCAACATGGAAATCATCAAACTTTTTTTAAAAAGTAAAGTTTGTTATAAGCACAGATTTATATTTGAATATGTACAGAAGCATGCACACACACACACATAAATTGCTTTGAAGGCCCTCAGTGATGTCATCTCATCTGAGCCTACTTCCATTTATTTTCATCCAATAAATATTTCCTTCAATATTTTCATTCATTCTCTTATAAATCTAACACTTTTCCACATCTATTCTTTGCTTATTCTAAGCTCCCATGAATAATAAACATTTCCCCATTTGTGTATATTTAACTTTATCTGTTCTTCAAAGTCTGAGTTATAAATGCTTCTTCCTGATAAGGACTATCTTAAATTACACCTTTCCCAGAAGGGAAAAAAAAAAAAAATCTTCCTCTGATTTCTCCCATAGAGCATTTAAACATTCTTTGTACTCTGTTACTTCCAAACTTTAAACGTAATACCTCTAGTGCCATGTTAAAGCCCATTAAGCTCTTTTTTTAAAAAAAACACCTTTTATTTATTTATCTATGTTTGCTTTTATGTGGTGCTGAGGATTGAACCCAGGGCCTCACACGTGCCAGGCAAATGCTCTATCACTGAGCCACAACCCCGCCCAACTCATTAAGCTCTATAAAACTAAAAATAATGTCTTATCCACGCGTACATCCCATGAGTCACTGACAGGTTTCTATTCACAGTAGTCAACAAAGATATTATATGAATTAACAGTGGTAAAAATTGAAGTACAGATCAAACAAAGGAGAAAAAAAATGGCTCTTCAGATCTAGTCTCCATGAATTCATATATTTTTATATTTATTCAAATACATAGAAAATAAGAAAAATGAATATTTAATATGAAATATTAGTTTTTTATATTCAGTAGATTTAATTGAAAATGAGATTTAATGTGTAGTGCTCTAACTTCTAAACTTCTGAGAGGTCCTACTGAGGCCATTCAAAAAAGAAGAGGAATTACTTAGTTTGGTGCCAAGAGGACATCCTGATACACAAAAGCAGTTATCTTAATCTGCTGAAAAAGTGTTAGGAGACTAGCTTGAGAAAAATACCATGTTACTAAATGTGACAAGGCTTACTGATGCCTGTGCACAAGCTATTAAAAGTAAATAAATATACAATCAGTGTAACTGAAAACTAGAGAAGTCATTTCCTTTTCACGACTGCTCCATTCTTCACTGTGCCTTAGATAGAGTGATTCCATGTCACTGAACAATTCCTGTTTGGTTTGTTTACTGCAAACCAGTCTGGGGGTGGGGGGGAGAATGTAAACAGTATACATGTTCTTAACTTAAAGAAATTGTTCTTCAAAAATTAACAATCAACAGGAAAAAAAAAGAGTCTACATACTGTGTGAGTCTATATAACATCATGAAAAATGTAAAACTATGAAAACAATAAGGATAAAATGATCAGTAGCCTGGGATTAGGAGAAGGCAAGGATGCCTAGGCAGAGTACAGAAGATTTTTCAGCAGTGAACATCCTCTGTACATACTATAAATGGTAAATATATGTGAATATAAATTTGCCCAAACCCAGAAGAATGTATACTACTAAAAGTGAACCCTCATGAAAACTACAGACCAGGTGATGATATGTGAAAGTAAGTTCATCAATTTTAATGACTATCTCACTGTAGAGGGGGATGCTGATAGTGGAGGAGAGCCTGCATGTGTGCAGGGAGGGTGTAAAAAGAAAATCTCTGTAATTTTCTAATTTTGCTGTGAACTTAAAACTGCTTTTAAAAAAAAGTCCTTTAGGGGCTGGGATTATGGCTCAGCGCTAGAGTGCTCGCCTAGCACGGGCAGGACCCGGGTTCGATCCTCAGCCCCACATAAAAAAAAAGAAAAAAGAAAAGCATTGTGTTGTGTACATCTATACCTAAAAATAAATATTAAAAAAAAAGTCCTTTAAAAAATCTATCAGACAACTCATTTGTACATTAACAAATAGGTCTTAATATGTTCATGAAACTTAATGAAAAAAACAATCAGTGGTGAAATAAGCAAATTAATAGATGAACAACAAAAAGGTAAACTGCAATAACTGGTGCTGGAGAGAGGAGCCTTATTTTTTATTATGGTAGCCTGCTATTTTTGTAACATGATGATTGAGTTGAACACAAAGTACTGTAGAAACTGATCTCCTCTTCTTCCTGAATGAGTGAGCAGATGATTCAATATTGAAATCAGTATCCTTGGGCATACCTGAATGAACAGTGTTTGGCAACTGCCTCTGTTTGAAATGATGCTGTGTTTTGGTTGTATTCTGAAGTTTTTTGGAACACTACTTGGCATCTCCTTTCTTCCATGGAGCGCTCACCATTCAAACATGACAGATTTGGTAAAACACTAGTTAGGTTGAGTCTTGCTTGCCTCCACTTGGTCACCGTTGTATGAATCCAATGGTTGTTTTGTTTCGCTTTTTGTTTTTTTCCTGGCTTTTTTTTTTTTTTAACAGTTTTCAGCTGATGTTCATGAAGAGTGCAAGTATTTAGAATTGTGCCACCAATAAAAGGAAATCCTAAAGAAGTACACTTCTTTACAGAGCTGTGTCATACCATCCTTTTGACCCTTTGCTGGAAAAGTAGAATCGAGTCTCAAATAATTGCCTTTTTAATTGTATCCTCTAGTATTATAGATGTAGGAGAGTACAGTATCATACTCTGTGAATGTAAAACCTCTTGTACTTGCCTTATGGTATGCAGTAGTGATCGTGCTTTAACAGAGCTGTTTTTAATAATGTTACTCCAGAATATTTTCTTTTCAGGTGATGACTGAGAAGCTAATAAGAAAAAAATGGTGCCAGGTATCACAACACTACCAGAACTTTGCAGTTTTCTCCAGTTTTGTTTTCTTTTTGTTTTTATACCTCTCCCACCTTTAATGGAGTGTGCTGGATGTCTCTATAATTATGTTGATATGACTGAAGAACCTGGATAAGCTGTTGTTGCTGCAACTGATGTATAACATACTGCTATTATATATATATATATATAAAATACATATTATAAATGAATTTGAAACAGCATTTGTTTTAAAATAAAAGATATGAAAAAAAGAAAAAAAATACATATTATATATATATAATATTGAATTTTTGGAAACTTTAGTTATACTGTCAACTTTGGAAAAAGTATCCCAATTTACTGTGTTGAGTTGGCATTGTTCAGAAATTAGCAGCCATATTGGTCTAGAAAAGTTAAACTCAATTTTTTTTCCATTTATAGTAACACACTGTATCAAATATGCAAGGTTTCATCTACATATGTTTGATTGCAGAAACAAAGTATTTTATAAATAATGAAAAAATAAATTGTAAGACTAGAGAGTTAATTTGCTGATTTTTAATAGATAATAAATTAAAAATTCTCAAGCTGTTAAATTTCATGAGCAGAAAAAGGGCACAGAATATATAAAATAACTGATAGTCTAACAAGAAAAATACATATCTGATTTTAATAAGCATCAAGTAATTTTTCTGACCTTGCAGATCTTATGAGGTTATCTTATTATTTTAAACAATGTTAATACGGGGTTCAGCAAGAAACCAGGGACCTGATGGTACCAGTATAGTGATTAGACAGGAAATGTTTCACTAACACAAAAAAGTATATTTTTGGGGAATTACCAGCTATTGGATTGTGTATTACACCACAGACAATTATGTAATATTAACCTTAAAACCCCAAATCCTACAATGGTCTACAATTACTATATGATCCCGTAACCACCTCCCTCACCAGTCATATACTAGTTGACTCAATCTGATATTCTGCCTTCTAGTATTCTTTAAACATTCCAGATGCTCACCCAGGACCTCTGCATGTTATTCTCATACTGAGTCACTCTCCAAGTACCCAGTGCTCATTTTTCTATAACTCTTCTCAATGAAAGCTAAAACAAGGAGTTTCAATTAGGACATGTGTATTTCTGTAAACGGTATCTTTAATTTAGCTTTAAAGCAAAGATTAAAATCTTGTTAAAATTAGTTTTAGAGTTTTAGGAATTGAGTTTTACTCAAATATGGAATTAGCCTTATAAAAACAAACAACTGACAAGGCAGACATAAGAACAAAGTTAGAAGAGTTAATTTCTTTGTGCAAAAAGTTCTAACTTTGCATTGCAATTTTCTTTAATGATGATACTACAGTCTCTAAATTAACCATGCCCAGATGATCAGCACTCATGAACTGTAAGTCCAGAAAGAATTTAAACTGTGACCTAAGTTTATCATATTTAAAAGGGAGAAAACACTAACTTACCATCTTTAACATCATGTTATCTCAGAAATATTAATTAGCTGTCATAATCCTATTATATTTTCATAAACACCTATATAAAATTTATTTTAAAAGCAAAAAAACATTTCTCATGTGTCAGGTAAAATACATTCAGTACCTAAATAGTGATTATCACGTAGACAAATAAGTACATGTTCTAAAAAATCACTATAATTTTTATATAATACTTTTTAAATAAAAAAATAAATGTAAGCTGCTTAAGGAGAATAAAAATGAAAACATTAGAAATATAAACAGAAGATTCCAATATTACTTTGCATTTATTTTTGAAATGCTTCTATAGGATACCTAAGTAAAACTAAGTGAAAATAAATCAATTTTCAAAACATGGGTAGCATTTTTTCTACTTCCAGACCCTGTAATCCCTTTTCCCTTCCCTCCTCCCTTCCTCTATTCCCCATCCTCTATGCTACTGGTCTTCCTTCTATTTTTTTTTTTTCTAGTTGCAGTAGTTTTAAATTAGTGCTTTACAGATATACATAAAAAGTTAAATTCACCATATTCATATATGCACACAGCACAATTTGGTTAATTTTATTCCACTGTTCCTCTCTTTTCCTGTCCCTCATCCATCCTCCTCAATTACCTTTCCTCTGCTCCACTGATATTGCTTCTATTTTCATGGGATTTCCCCCACCCCCTTTATTTCCCTTATTTTTGTCTACCTTCCACATACAAGAGAAAACATTTGACCCTTGACATTCTGGGTCTTGCTTATTTCATTTAGCATGATATTCTCCAGTTTCATCTATTTACCAGCAAATGACATAATTTCATTTTTCTTTAAGACTGAGTAAAACTCCATTGTATAGATAAACATTTTCTTTATCCATTCATCTGCTGATGGGTATCTGGGTTAGTTCCATAACTTGGCTATGGTGAGTTTCCCTGCTATAAACAATGATGTGCCTGTTATCACCACAGTATGCTGATTTTAGTTCTTTTGAATAAATACTGAGGAGTGGGGTAACTGGGTTATATGGAGGTTCCTAGTTTTTTGAGGAATATCCATACTGCTTTCCAGAGTAGTTGGACTAATTTGTGGTCCCACCAACAATATAGAAGTATACCTTCTTTCCCCCCACATCTTTGACAACATTTATTATTGTTTGTATTCTTGATATAACTGCCCATTTGACTGAAATGAGATGAAATCCCAGTATAATTTTAATTTGCACTTCTCTGATTATTCGAGATGTTGAACATTTTTCATAAGTTTGTTGGCTACCTATATTTCTTCTCTTTGTTCAGTTCTTTTGCCTATTTATTTATTTATTTTTGATGCTAAGTGTTTTGAGTTCTTTATATATTCTGGTTACTAATTTCCTGTTAGAGGACCATCTCACAAAAATCTTCGTCCATTTCATAGGTTTTTCTCTTCATGCTTTTCTTTCTTTTGCTGTGCAGAAGCTTTTTAATTTGTTGCAATCCCACTTACTGACTCTTGATTTTATTTCTTGAGCATTAGGGGATTTGTTAAGAAAGTTGGTACTTGCAGGGATGATGTTGAACTGTTGAGCATGTGTTTTCTTGTAGCAGCTACAAAGTTTCTAGTGTAATTTCTAGGACTCTGACCCATTTTGAGTTGATTTTTGAACAGGGTGAAAGAGATCCAGTAACATTTTTCTACATACAAGGCATCCAATTTTGTTAGCACTATTTGTCAAAAAGGCTACCTTTTTTTCCAACAGTTTTTGGCTCCTCCATTGAGTACCAGATGGCTGTATCTATATGGATTTGTCTCTGTTTTTTTGGTTTTTTTGTTTTGTTTTTAAGTCTCATTGGTCTTCATGTCTGTTTTGATGCCAATATCATGCTGTTTTGGTTACTATAATCTGAGATCTGGTATGGTGATGTGGTGATGCCTCTGGCATCGTTCCCCCTGCTCAGTATTGCTTTGGTCATTCTGGTTGTCTTATTTTTCCACAAATTATTCATGAAATACACAGGGAAGGGGGACACTGACAAATTCATTCTGAAAAATTCAGACCAACATCATTGATGAATATAGTTGAAAAAATTCATAATTGACAAACCACATTTTAAAACACATGAGGAAGACAGTACAACATAATCGAGTGGGTTTCATCCCAGGGATGCATTGTTGGTTCAACATACAAAAATCAATAAATATAATCTATCACAGAGTCAAAAACAAAAATCATCTCAATATAATCTGAACAAGTATTGGACAAATGCAGTACCCATTCATGTTAAAAATGTTAGAGAAACTAAGGATAAAAGAAACTTTCTCCCACACTGTAAAGGCTACATACAATAAATCAAAAGTCTACATATATTTAACAGAGAAAAATTGAAAGCATTTCCTCTAAAATCAGGAACAAGACAAGGATGTCCACTCTCACCACTCTTATTCAAGACAGTTCTTCAAACTATTAGAACAATCAGACAAGAAAAGAAAAGGAATACAAATACGAAAAGAAGCCAAATTATGTTTGCTAATGACATGATCCTTCCTTTAGAAGAACCAAAACACTCAATCAGAAGACTTCTAGAGCTAATAAATTCAGCACAGTATCAAGATACAAGATAAACATAAGTAAATCAATCATTTTCCTATACTCCAATAATAAATCTACTGAGAAAGAAAGAATGAAAATTATCTCATTCACAATAACCTCAAAAAAAAAAAAAAGCCTGAGGAATAAATTTAACTAAGGTGGTTAAAGACTTCTGCAATGAAAAATATAGAATATTGAAGAAAGTAACTAAAGAAGACCCTAGAAGACGTAAAGGATATTCTTGTATAGGAAGAATTAATATTGTAAAAACGGCCATACTACCAAAAGCATTATACAGATTCAATGCAATCTCTACCCCATCCAAATCCAAACATTCTTCACCTACTCACATTCTAACTTTCATTCATATTCTCTCTCCCTGTCTTTCTAATTCCATCATTTCTGAATACCTTTCTTCAACAAATGACATCTCAAGTCTTCTTACATGCTGATTTTTTTTTTTTTTTTTGGTAGTGCTAGGGATTGAACACAGAGTTTTGTGCATGAGAGGCAAGCACTCTACCAACTGAACTGTGTCCTCAGCCCACACTGAATTCTTAATAACTCAAAACAGTCATCTCAAATATTAATTAATTAAACTGATAAAAATCCACACCTCAAAGGTAGCAATAATAATAGTAATGACAACAGGGACTGACTGGAGCTACCCATAACCAAAGTGCCTCATCATAAAAGACAGTTTTATAGTAACTTGCTTAGAGCTATTAATTCTTAGCCTAAATGGCTTGAGTAGGAATAACTGTGTATGGGCATGGTTTTTTTTCTATTTAATTTTCTAGTCCCCTTCCCTGATAAAAGACTACTATATAACACTTCTTATTTAGTAGATGTGTCTCTAGAACTTCTCTATCAAACCAAGTACATTAAAACTTTAACTCAATGAGAATCTTTAAACCTGTATCTAAAATTAGTTTTCATCCTGGAAGAAATGATCTGATGACCTATCCATGAGTTTTAAGACATAAACTGTACAACACCTACCTGACTACCTCAATCCCAAAGAAAGATTTTAAGAAATCACCGGTTTAATAAGAGATTTGCACAAGGAAAAATATTACTATTACTGATTCTCTTTTTGTTTGTTTAAAACAGAAATTAGAAAAAAATTAACTGATTTACTGCCTCTTTAAAAGAGCTTTGGCAAAAATAGATTAAAACTTCACTTTAGCAATATATCCACACCAATCTTTTACATGGAAAACAAACAAAACAAAACAAAACCCAAAGTTTTTTTTAAACAGATCTTTAATCTAGACTTCAAAGTCGGGTTTTACAAAAACAGCACCACTTCACAAGTTAAACTTAGATTAAACTTAGAGATGTGCTGTTTAGAGATGTGTTGTTCAATACAGTATCAACCAGCTATATGTAACATTTAAACTAAATAAAATTTAAAACATTATTCCTCAGCCACACTAGCCACATTTCAAGTGCTCATTAGCCACATGTAAGTAGTAGTTACCATATCAACAATGTGGATGTAGAACATCTTTCTATCATTGCAATAGTTTAGATGATGCTGGTCTAGGAAACTTAGTCACTTAGATTCTCATTTTCAATTACCTATCTATATTGTCTAAATATTGTATAGCAGGTTTGCATTATTAGGCAAAATATAAACAATGTAAAACTTGCCACTTCTATTCTTAAGGATTCAACTCAGTAGAATTAATTAAAAACACGAAGTTGTGCAACCATCACCTCTATTTCCAAAACTTTTCAAGATAGCAAACACAAACTTTTCAACTGTCAAGCAGTAATTCCCCATTTTAACCTTCTTTCAGGTCCTGGTGATCTCTACCTTTCCTTAATTTCCCTAAAGTCTCTATGAATATGCACTTTCTACTTATTAACTAGAATCAAATAATAGTTGTCATTTTTTATCTGGCTTATTTCATCTACTTTAATGTTTTCAATGTTCAAACTCACTGAGTGTATATCAGAAGTTCATTCATCTTTATGGCTAATATTCTACTATATGTACATACACACTTTGCTTATCCATTCATCTGTTGATGGACATGTGAATGGTTTCCACCATTGCTGACAGAGGTAAATAATGCTACAATGAAAACTGGCCTACAGGTGAGTTTCTTTACCTGTTTTTATTCTTTTGTTTATACACCTAGATCTAAGATTGTTGGTCATACACTAATTCTGTTTAGCTTTTTGAGAAAATTCCAACCAATTTTCTACTGTGGCTGCACCATATTACATTCCTAAAGCAAAGTATATAAAGGTTCCAATTTCTTCAGATTTTTATGAAACATTAGAACTTCTGTGACTTTTTTACTATAACCATCCTAGTGGGTGTAAAATGGTATTTTACTTTGGTTTTAATTTTTCTTATTCTAAAAACCAACAATAGTATTCATATTTTTCATGCAGTTCTTGGCCATTTGTAGATCATCTCTAGAATTTCTTTATATATTCTGGACAGCAAATCCTCATTAGATATTTCTCCCATTCTAGAAACTGCTCTTTTACTTCTGTGATAATATCCTTTAATACATAACATCTTAAACTTCTGATGAAAAGAAATTTATTTCTTCTTTTGTTTCTTATGCATTTGTTGTCACATTTCAGAATCCACTGCCAAATCTAAGTTCATTAAGGTTCATTCCTGTATCTTCTATTTATTCACAAGACTTAATCTACTTTGAATTAAATTTTGTGTGTGATGTACAGTAAGGATCTACTTCTTACACATGGATATGATCAACCCCCACACAAAAGTTAGTTGTTTATATACACTGCAATTTGTTTGTCTTTTTAACAAATAATGTGTGGGGGTTGTTTTGTATGGGGGTTGATCATATCCTACTAGTTTCTTACATTTGAAAATGCAACTGCCTCATCATTTGTTAAAAAGACAAAAGGTCACTATAAATAAAGATAGTTTTACTTCTTCCTTACTCATTTGGATGTTAAATGTCTTGAATCTCTTTTTTTTGTCCTAATTGTTTTGTTCATTGACTGAACCTGATATTCTTCTCAAAAATTAACTATTGATAGAAATCTGGATTTCTTTCTTTTCTTTTCTTTGCACTTAGGGATTGAACCAAGGCCTCAAACATGCCCCACTGTTTCTTGACTTTTAGTGCACTTGTCTTTATGCCAGTATCAGTGTGTTTTGATTAGTATAATGTTTTGAAATTAGGAAGCATGAGTTCTAATATTTCATTCTTCTTTTTCAAGATTGTTTGGGTTATGTGGTCACTGAAGTGCCTGTTTTTTTTTTTTTTTTAATTTCTACCAAAAAAAATTGGAACTATGATACATACAGATGTTCTTAAATCTACAAATCAATTTGGGTAGTATAGGCAACTTAACATATTAACTCTTCTGACCCAAGAACATTAGGTCTTTTAAAACTTCTGTTAGCAATAACTTTTTAATTTTCTGTGTACTACTCTTTCTTTTTTTTTTTTTTTGTTAAATTTATTACTAGGTATTTTATTCTTTTATGTGCTAGTATAAGTAGAATTGCTTTCATCATTTCATTTTCAGACAATTCATTGCAGGTATATATAAACACTTAACTTTTGTGGGGGGGGGTTAATCATATCCCTCAAAACTAGTAAATTAATTTATTAGTTCTAATAGCTTTCTTTTGAAGTATTTGGAATTTTCTATATATCTGATCAGTCATTTGTAAATAATGATTGTTTTATTTTTCCCTTTCCATTATGAAAGGTTTATATTTCTTCCTCTTAACTAATTGATCTAGTTAGAACATCTAGTACAATGCTGAGTATCGGGGCATACTTCTCTTGTTCCTAATCAGAGAGAAGGCTTTCAGTCTCTCATTATTATATTAGGAGTGGGTTTTTCCAAAAATGCCCTCTATTATGTAGAGGAAGATCCATTTTATTCTCTAATTTTGTATATTTTTATGATAAAATGTGTTAGGATTTCTTACATTATCTAGTAATCTTTTCCCCATATTAATAGATATTATCATGTCTTTGTTTTTTTCCCCCTTTCTTCTACTAATAAATCTGGTGTAAGGCAGTGACCTATTTTCTTATACTAAATGAGCTTTGCTTTCCTCGGATAAATCCTACTAGTTCACAGGGTCTAATCCTTTTCATATGTTGTTGGATTAGGTTGGCTACTATTTTGATCAGGATTTTTAAGGCATGTAGTTTTTAAATAACTGTAAGAAAATACTATAAACACAGAACTGAAGCTCATATTAATCTTTAATAATACTTATTTTAATTAAAGGAGCAATGTATCTAAATTTAGACATGCTATACAATACTAAAAATTAAAATGAACTAAGAAATAATTCCTCTTTATGCCAATGATTAGTTTTACTCATCTCTTAGTACTGTTACATTTCAAAGATGTCACTTTTATAGGTCTTATTCTTTTATTACATGCCTGAAAATAAATAATAAATTTCAAAAAGTCTGTAAGATGAAGAACATCATTAATAACTCTATTTCTAAAACAATATAAAAAATTTTACCCCTTCATAGAAAACTTTTGCACAGTCCTTTGCTAATTTTCCAAAAATTAGTACATTGATGGTGTTGACCTCTGAATTTTCTTTTTCTATTGAGAAAAACATAACATATACACATAGAAAAACACTTATTAGAAATAGCAGTTTTATAAATAAAATAAAACTGATGACAACTATATCTTTAAAACTAGTTCCTTGAGAACTTAATTATGAAGAAAATAATTAAATTGCTTAAGACTCAATTTAGCTTGCTGTAATACTTTAAGAATTACAAAAGTAACATATAGTACACATGAAAACCAAAATTATAACAAGTTTCAACTAGAATATATCTGGTATAACATTCTATAAATATCACATTAACAATATATAATAGCAACCTTCTACTATTTTTTATGTTTGTAATCAAAGGAAAGTGAAAAACTACTAATTATTTAATTTAGAAGTGCCTAAGAGAGCTTTCAAAATATTTCATTTTTATTGATGGTCAACTTTAAGTAATCTACAGTTATTAATGCAGAGTCTCCTATACTACTATTTTCTCAATCAAAATTTCAGGGTACTTTGCAACACAGATTCTGATCTTTCATACTTGCATATATATGTGCTGGGAGAGAAGACCACAGTAGTTTAGGTAAAACCTAATTAAATAATGAGACTACAAAGAAATTTCACTGACAAGGTTGACTAACAATCAGTTCTTTACATGCTCCCTAAAAATATGACCATATTTATTTTTAAAGTGAAAATATCAAGGATGTTAAATACCTAAAAGACCTTATCATATTACTTCTTTTATCTCTAACATAATCCAAACACATGAGCCAAGGATCTAACATACCTAGGAATGAATATTTTTCAAACTGATATCGAGATCAATTATACTCAATACTTAGAACCAATAAGGCAATGCCATTTTTATCAAATCTTTAATAATTAAGAAAGTGTTGAAGAGCAGGGATGCATTTAACATAGTGATAAACTCATTAAAAAATGCTCAACAAATATTTGTGAATAAAGGAAGTGGGTGAAACAAATCTAACTGCTGAGGTGATCATCAGTTCTTCTAAATAATGGCACATCTTGGCCAAATGATTATAACTGGGGAAGAGTTAGACAAATTCTATAAAGAACCTAACTGACATCTTCTTTATTTGGGGACAGAATGTCAGACATTCTCATTCTCCAAAGGTTACCCACTTCCTAAAAGCCACTACGACAGAGCCAGATGCTAAGATTCAATTATATCATCTGAGAGAAGCTAATTTATATTAATTGGCAAACATTTAACTAGTTCAAGACCCTCCCTTAGTAGATTTTCTTGTACATAAAACATCTTTCCAAAATCTGAAGTCTCTGTTTTTTGACTTGGAACTCTTACATCTGCCACTCTATCAGGTCTAATAGCCCCTGGAATGAAACAACTACCACAGAACTACCTATTGCTCCTTTTGCTTATCTCCCTCAAAACAAGTATATATGCAAATTCAAATATTACTGTTCCTCAAACACAAAAATATAGTGGCTACTAATCAAAACCTAACACATTTCTTGAATGTCTTGAATGACCTATAGAATTTTTCTTTTTGGCCATGAAGAAGCAACAAAGACTGGATTTATCCTCCGGCCTTAAAACAGAAGATCAAGAAACAAAATATGTGAAATAACTCTTCTTGGACATTAGACAAAAGAAAGTGAGTTGCGGGTTTTTTGTTTTTTTAGGAAATAAAAGCAGTAACCTAGTTCACTTGTGGGAGAGATTGTGGGCAACAGAATATGGAGATGGAATCTAAAGTCAAGCAATTTCATTGAGTTAAAAGTCTGAGGACATCACACTTGTTTGAATTTTCAGGACAGAGTGCAGAAAGGAAGGGAGCCATAAAATGAATGCTTTGAAGATCGTTAGGTGTCCTCAGGTCTTTGGCCATACACTCATCTCCAACTGTATGAGCACTCAGTCCTCTGGGAAAGAGACTAGCCAACTGAACAGAGAATGCAGAACAATCTTGAGATTCACAAAGACCTATAACAACCAATAGGCTAGAATAGAAAGAGTTCCTCAGTTTTAGAGTACAGAATGGACTCCTCAGAAGGATATTTCCTTAATGACAAGGCCAATATGTCCCAGAATAAAGGCTACTTTGGACCTAATTTAATGAAGCTAATCAAGTTGAATCCAACAAAATATGTCCCAAACACTAACAATATTCAAAGGGTAACAAATCCAATATTTGATTATATAAAATTCTAAATATCCAGCATTCAGCAACAAACTGCCAGTCATGTAAACAGGAAAAACAAGAACATAAAACAGGAAAAGGGGAAATAAATAAAATGGCCTGGGACATTAAGTAGCTCAGTGGCATAGTAGCTAGCACGCTAAAGGTTTTGCATTATTACCAGCAATGAAAAAAAAAAGAAAAAAAATAGAAAAGATCCATGAACAATAGAAATAACAGCACTAGGAGAAAGGAGTTTAAGGAAGTTAAAAACATGTTCACAATAGTACAGAAAATCGTGAACACAGGGAAAAATGGAAGGTATAAAAAAAGACTCAAGTGAACCTTTTAGAGTTGAAAAATACTGAAAATTGATAATATACTGAATGGGGTTAATAGTCAATAAATATAGAAGAAGGTGCTACAAAGAACTGGAAAATACAGAAAACCAATAAAACAAAGGCAATTATTTGTAAAGGTCAATTAAACAGACCTCTAGCCAAAAAACGAACAGGAAAAGAATACAGAGAGTAATCTCAAATTACCAAACCAAAAATTAGTAATGAGATATCACTAAAATCTATCAACATTAAAGGAGTATTCAAGAAATGAACAACTTCATGCCAACTGAGATGAACATAATAACTTCCTTAACAAACACAAACTACCAAAGCTTCCTCAAGACAAAGGGACAACTGAACAGCCTTATATAAATTAAAAGACACTAAATTAAGTATTAAAAGATTTTCCATTAAAATAAGGTAGTTGGCTGGCTTTACTAGTGAAATGTATAAACATTAAGGAAGAATTAACAATTCTCCAAACTCTTCCAACAAAGAGGAGGAAACACTATGTCATGAGAACAGTGTTACTGTGACACTAAAACCAGTCAAAATTATTATAAGAAACGAAATGTTTTAGATCAAAATCTTTCACAAATATACAGATGCAAAAACATTTAACATATTTGCAAATCAAACCCAATAATACATAAAAAAGATAATACATCAAAACTAAAAAGGATTTAAACCAAGAATACAAAACTGATTTAATGTGGCAAAATCAATCAAAGTAAAATACATATTAACAAACTAAAAATAAAAGAAATTATGATCATTAACAGAGGCAGACAATGCATTTAGCAAAATCCAACATCCAATCATGATAAAACTCTCAACAAAGTAGGAACTGAAAAGAATTCCTTAAGTCTGATAAAGGACAATTATTAAAAATAAAAGCATAAAAAGTTCTGGAATGTATTAAAATATGTGCAATATCTGTCCACTGAAAATTTATAACACACTATTAAGAAAAATTAAACAACTAAATAGTGAGTCCTTACAAAGTTAATGAATCTGACACATGGGTATCATTAACATGTGAAATTTCCAAAGAATCTATAGATTCAGTGCAACAGCAATCAAATCCCATTTACTTGTTGTTAATAAATAAAGATAAAACTGATTTTTGTTTACTGATCTTTTATTCAGCAGCCTCATTAAATTTTATAATTAAATATTATATTTTTCCACTGATAACTTTAGAAATTTTACATATTTAGTAATGCCATCTGTCAGTAATGACATTCTATTGATTCTTTTCTGATCTGTATTCATTTTAATTCTTTTGTCTTTTTATATGACAAGGACCTTTTGTAAAAATTGGTAAAAATGAGCACCCCTATAACATTCCTGATCTCAGGGGAAAGGTTCAAATATTTCCCCATTAAGACTACCATTTGCTATACAATTTCTGAAGATATTTTATATCAGATTAAGAGAATTTCTTTATATTCCTAGTTGTCCAAGTGTTTTCACCATGAACTGGTATTTACTTAGACTATACCTACTGAAAAAACATAAATTAATAAAATAAAATAGATAAAATATTGATGACAATGTGTAATCTCAAAGTCTGATAACCTACTGGTAGAAACTGAAATCCTACTGATAGAAACATAAAACGGAATAAATCCTTTGGAAACAATCTGGCAATACCTACTAAAGACCTAAGTCCACTACTATGTAAATATGATCAAGAGAAATACTTTGTATTTACCAAAACATGAACAGGTATATACAGTATAGCCAAAACCCACAAAACTAACCAACTGCCTATCAACAGAACAGATAAACTCTTAATACACTCAGAAAATAGCATACTGGAGAACAATAAAAAAGCAATGAACTACAATATCAATATTGGTCAAATCTCATAACAAAATGTTCAGATTAAAAAGCCACACATAATAGAGATACTGCCATAAAATTCAACTTATATAAATTTCAAAAACAAGCAAATTAATATATGGCATAATGAGATTAATTCTCCTTGGGAAGATAGTGACTCTGGAAGACAGCATTAAGGATGGTCTTTTATGGATTTAGATGCTAATTACAAATGTATATTCTCCTCATAAAAACATCATTATGCATGATTTGTTCATTTTTCTATACAGATATGCTATGTATACGTGCTAAAAAAGAATCCAGTGCCTTGAATAAATGTACTTTGATGGATTCAAATTATGAATGCTTCTATGTTATATTATACTCATCTGAACATCTTTTTTTGGCCAATGAATGGATAACTTCTCTACTTGATCTCATACATGAAGTCCAAAATTTTTCTATTTACTTCATCTATGGCTTTGTTCAATATTTAATGTTCATTTAAAAGTATTTTACCAAGTTTTTGCTGCACACAAAGCTCTAGCCACTGGAAATTCCAAAAAATAAAAACAAAAATACTACCATTTCCTGATAAATCAATTTTCTGTCGATATCTGTTACTTGAAAAATGCAGACATTATAGATTTCCTGAGAAAATTTAGAATATTTTTATGATCTACCAATTTAATTTGCTCTTTCTCTAGATCACATTTGTATCTGATATTACTTTTTATAATTATTTACTGCATTTCATTCACTCTCCTATTCTGTAAATTCTATGAAGACATGGGTTGAGTTTTAGTCATTGCTGTATCCGCAGAACCTTTATCAATGTCTGATACTTCGGTGGTTTTTAAGAGTTGTAGAATGTTGAAGTTCTCAGTCTGTTTCCCATTCACTGATCCAGATCATTCTTCTAACCAAATTACAGAATTCAAATGTGTTCTATTTTATAGTTTTCAATGCTACAAGGTGCTCTTCCTGGCTTACTAAGATTCTTTGAGAGTTTCTAACCAGAAGGATTTCTGCCTACATAAGGGCACCTATATAAGAAGTAACATGTTGAGGGCAAATTTTTTAGAAAGTTTAGTTACAATGTTTAGGTCATTATTAATAAAACTAGAAACAGGGAGATCAATCACTGCAATAGTCTAGATATGAGAGTAAAGGTTATTATGTTTTAAGTAAAGGAATGAGAGGAAGAAGGAAAGAGATGTTGAAAAAGTTTAGTAAAGGAAAAACAAACTTCATTGCACAGATTTCTGCATTAATGCGATTGTATCACCTGCTAAAATCATTTGGGTTATGTACGCATGTAGTACACAAAGGTACATATTTAAAGATTACAGGAAAAAAGCTAAACATAAATTTAGTCAGCTTGCTTACTATATACCTTGAAGTCCAATCTTCAAAATAGCTCTTCCATTTCCACCGTAAGTTAAAGAAGAGATAAGTGAAAGTTTTCCCTGAAATGGGAGAAAAAAAAAATTAGTTAACAAAGAGAGAATTTTATATAATACCAAGATATTAGTAAAAATTAGAATTTTTTAAAAAGCATTAGAATTTTATCTTTTGTGAATGATCTCAAAACCAAAATAGAATTGCTTTATATCAACCCTAACTAGTTAAATAAATAAATAAAGCCACTGGAGGTTTCTGACAAGAGTTCTTATGTATGACTTCTGACAGTTGTGAAGTCACAACTCTGCCAGAACCAAAACTTTGTGCAAATGCTACTGCAAACTTATACAAAAATATTTCTTTGAGCATATCTGCACAGCATCTGTCTGTACAAACTGGTGTAGACCTTGTTATTAACCTCTGTGGCTGAAGATTATTGTCTCAAAATATATAATTTTCCTCACGTCTTGTTTAAAATCTTTTCCTTGTGCCTGAAGTTCCTAGAACAGGTTCATAGTTGACTAGGGATACAAATTTTCCTGTAATGCTATTCTATTCCCAAATAAGCTTAATTAAACTTTAGAGAATCTCTGTAATTTTTATTGAGGTTGATCCTTTCAAGAAGTCAATATATTGGGTTCAAAAAATTTTTCTAAGACAATGAATACTGCTGAATAAATTTTTCTAAGGAAAAATTTGAGGGTGTAAAAATACTTAGTTACTAATTTAATTTTTTAAACAATCCTATTAGTTAAGATACAGGTAAAGAAATATATCAACTTTACCCAACTTGGTTTTAACCCATATTGTTCTCTAACAAAAATAAAAAATAAATAAAATTTGAACAATAAGGTTTGCTCTAGAAAGGAATGAAAATCTAAACAAGAAAACTTGGTAGTGCAAAATTATCTCATAAAAAAATAGTGGAGGGCTGGGGATTGACTCAAGCGGTAGCAAGCTTGCCTGGCATGCGTGCGGCCCAGGTTCAATCCTCAGCCCCACATACAAACAAAGATGTTGTGTCCGCTGATAACTTAAAAAATAAATATTAAAATTCTCTCTCTCTCTCTCTCTAAAAAAAAAAAATAGTGGGGATAAATCAATATACTAAGACACAAATACAGGTTAGCCTTTGTTCTACTCTGTAACTAACCAGTCTGTCTGATTTACAAAGTTATTAATCAGAGTCTCTCAGATAAAATGAAGTGTTTAAATCTGAATGGTTTCTTACTTTCGTATGGCTTTAAAAGTTAAGGATATTCTGAATATATTACGAGGCTCTTAGAAAACTTCCATAAAGGTATCTATTTTACTTATTGAATACAGTTTTTTAAAAGATCCTAAAACACACACCTCCCACCCTAATAATATTCCAGACATTTATACAGTCAACAATAAAAAGAAATCAAGTTTATTGATGAGACAGAAATCAATATTAGTTACAAGTCAATTTTATTTGGAAAACCGTATTCTTAAATAAATAAGAACATGGTTATTAAGAATACATAACAAGGGGCTGGAGTTGTGGCTCAGTGGTAGAGCACTTGCCTAGCATTTGTGAGCACTGGGTTCACTCCTCAGCACCACATATAAATAAATGAATAAAATAAATGTCCATCAACATCTAAAAATTTTTTTAAAAAAAGAATACATAATGATTCAAAAGTAAAGATAAATAGTTCTACTTTGGAGGTAGAAAGCTAGAGACTGACAACAAAAAATAAACAATTTGCAAATTTCAAAACTTTTCTTGACCCATTAAAGAGCTGAGGTCACATGTCAAACAACTAAGGAAATCTAAACAGAAAGTGCTCTTTCAGTGAGAGATGGCAGACAACACTTTCTTATCTGGCAAATGTTATAACACTTGCTTATATGGCAGATGCTGCCAGATTAACTGTTAGAAAAAATCATCTGACCTTTTTACTGAACTGTTAAAAACCAAGAAAGGCTAGTGAGAACAAATAGAGTTCCTGGGAGCTGCAAACACAAGGGAATTCACATCCATTTATAAGTTTCTTTCCACAGAATTGACAAGATTCACACCAAAAGGTGGGGCAAGGATGACAGGAGTTACTACAAGAACTGGAGAACCCCTGCTTGGATCTTTCTCATCAACCTTTTTTTCAGAAGAAAAGCATGGTAATGCTGGGAAAAGGGCAATAAACCTGGAATAACTTTGGTGAAAACTCACTATAGGTAGAAGGGAGTTACTGAGGGGGAAAAAAAAAAAAAAGAAAGAAACAAGAAACTTCTACTCCTGCAACGGATGGTCAGGAACAATAATACCCATACAAGGACCAGACCTGCATCTAGGGGCATGGCAAGATCATGGAGAAGGACCCACTCACAAGACCCAGGAACTCTTCACTGCCTGCCAAGATAGGTTTAATCAGAACAGAAAGCATCCACCCATCAAAGACCAATACATATCTAGTAAAAGGTAACATTGTCTACAACTAGGAGAGAAGTACTACAGCATGGAGAGAGACCTTACTGTGGAACCAAGCAAGGCAAAACCTAAAACTAAAGATGAAGAAGACAGTGAGCAAAACCCTCTGGCCATTCCGCCTTCTTCCTACATACAAAGTAATCTGCAGCCCACAGCACACTGAAATAACCATACTAACAACAAATCACAAACTTAGCCCTCTTATTGACTAGATTAGTTTAATGCACCACATACAGTTTCAGAAATAAAACTATCTGCTTCAATTTCCATAGTCCTATATAAGGTGCATGGCTTTCAACAATATAGTTGAGGCATACAAACAGGCAAGAAGTAACACTGTCTTAGACACAAAGCAACCAAGAGAATCACAATAAGATTACATGAGATTAATCAAAGCAAATGGCTTTGTTCCTCTTACATGTGGTCCAACTAGAAGAAAGGTCTGGGTGAGAAAAGAGAATTATCAGAGAAAATATGAGTTTCAGTTACTGGAATGAGACAAGCTGGTTTCATAAAGTTGGCACCCTGAAGAGAGATCCCTGGAACCAGGGAAGGGGTATGAACACTTGGGACTAGCTAGACTTGGGAAGGGAATACTGAGACCCTAGAGGTATAAGGAAGGGAAGATTAATGACCTATGGCAGAACTACTCAAAGAGCTTTCCCACAACCCAAAAGAGAATGAACTGGTGCTACTTTCACAAACTGCTGGGAAATTTGCAAGTAAAATAACTATAGAGCCTATTACCATCCACCACCCCAGGGCTCTCACAATGAAGTTGGCATGGCCAACCTCCTGCACCTTCAATGGAGAATAGCTCCAAAAGTTCTCTATATTTAGGGCAAATGAACTGGTCAGGCAGGACAGATTTAAATGACCGCCCTCAAGCAGTGTCTCTGGAAACTAGATCTAAATTGAATTACTGGGACTGAACTGGGGGCCAGAGGCCTTACCAGTGGCAGACCTCATAAGGGTCCCTATCAACTCACACTGATCTATGTCCTTTTAGGAGGGGCTCCCAACAATTGTAATTTTGTTTCCAGAGATGAAAAATGTGCCCTTGAGATTGTGTTTCTTGTGTGAAAGACAAAAAACCACACAAACAGTGTGATGTGCACACAGGAGTAGTCTATAAACATTTAAGTATTTAATATAATTCCTTTGGTTGATACAATAGCCCTTCGTTATATATTATCTTGATAGCTTTACCTACAATGGGATTTACTCCATAAGAGGGTGGTAGGAAATCTCACACTGCCTTAGCTGAAGTGAGCAAACATAAATGGAACCTGAGTTAAAGAACAAAAGCTTGGAAGTTAAAGGATAACTGACGTAACAGACTTCAGAGTGACTTGCATCCAAGTTATGTGTTCATCATTTAACAGGAGATAAAACCCGGGGCCACTCCTTTATATTCCTTCCAAATGATATATTTACATTAAGAAGATGCTATTTCTCTACCACAGAAGAGTGAAATTGAACAGTTGTCTTACATAAACTCTATATAGGATCTATGGGATCCTTTCTTACAGTACAAGAAATCCCCTTTACATATGTAGGAAGACATCAGGTGTTCATTACATCACCCTGAATAGGCTCAATGTTATTGCTGAGGTACAGGGTGTACAAGAATAATATTAATCTGCCTCTACTCTAGAAATCTGTTTGCTTTCAGAATAAAAATGAAGACAGACATAAAAATGTAATACCCCATGTTGTGGACTGAATCATGTTATCCTAAAATTTATCTAAGCACTAACCCTCAGTACTCTACAATGTAACTATATTTAGAGATTTTTAAGGAGGTAATTAAGTTAAAAAGAAGCCATTAGGGTGGGCCCTGATCTGATGTGATCAACGACCATGTAAGAGAATAGGATACAAAAAGAGATACCAGGAGCTCACACATGCATAGAAGAAAAAAGATACAGTAAGAAGATAAATACCTATAAGCAAAGGAAAGAAGCATCAGAAAAAACCAAACCTGCAGACACCTTAATCTTGATCTTCTCTCCTACAGAAATTATGAAAACATAAATGTCTAAGCACCCCAGTCTGTAGTATTTTGTTATGACAGCCCTAACAAACTAAAACACCCTGTTAAAATTCAAGGGTTTCCTAAGCTTATCTGGGAATTGGACACTTTCACCTTGACCTTTTAGCCTACAGAAATTATGAGAAAATAAATATTTAAATCCACAATCTGGGATATTTTGTTATGACTTGGGAGTATTCAGAACTCAATGTTCCTGAGATATGAAGGAACCTCTGTGCGAACTATACAAATATGCACCATGGGACTTGGAATGGGAAGGGGAACCAATGAAAATGTGAAGTTGTGTCACCTGCTGTGACCTAAGTAATAAACTACTATGTAAATCCATCTAGATGCTCTATCTCCTCACCAGCTGAATCTACTAAAGTACAGCAGGCCAATCTAGGAGGAAAGCACAATAAGATGGTGAGATTGTCATACTGGATTAAAAAATATAATCTAGTTAAAATATTAAAACTAAAAACAAACAAACAAAAAAAAGACATAGCATCCAAAAAGTAAAGATAAAAACATTGGCAAGGCTTGGCCAGGTGTGGTGCTACATGCCTGTAACACCAGTGATTTGGGAAGCTGAGGCATGAGGATCACTAGTTCAGGGCAACCTGGGCAACATATCTAAACACTGTCTCAAAGTAAAATAATAATAATAATAATAATAATAATAATAATAATAATAGTAAAAAACAACCCTAAAGATGTAGCTCAGAAGTAAAATTCTCTTGGGTTCAATCCCCAGTACTACAAAAATAAAATATAAAACATAAAAATAAAAATGCTAGCAAGGCTTTGTCACCATCAGACAAAACAGATTAAAGAAAATGAGCTAGCAAAGATCAAACAGGGACATCTCATAATGATAAAAGGATCAAACCATCATGAAGACACAACAATGCTAAATATTTATGCACTTAATAAGTTTTAAAATGTATGAATACTCACATAACTAATCAGACAAATCCATAATCATAGTTGAATTTAACAACCATCTCCCAGTAATTTACAGAACAAGCAGAAATTAAGCCACTTTGAGTATGAAAGACTCAAATACACCCACCACATAATTTTATACAACTGATATTCACAGAATACTACACTTGACAACAAAGAATAGATTTTTCTAGAGACCATATGCAGGCCCACAAAGAAGTCTTAATAAAGTTTTTAAAAATCTGATAATCTTGCAGAATATAATTACAAATCAACAACATATTCAGATACATCCCCAGTCTAACATTATCAATGCTTTCTTCAATCTGATATCCTCTTTAACTATCATCTTTCCTCAATCCATTTCGTCACATCAAAATCCATTTAAAATAAAAAGGAACAATAAATTATAAGCCATAAAGCAGAAAAGTGATACAAATATTTTAAAATTCCGGGAAAATAACTTAATTTATAATTAACACTGTGTGACATATCTTTACTTTTTGTTTTTTGTTATATACTCTGATAATTTTTTCATGTTAATTTTAAAATATGGTTTCTACAGAGTATAGACTATTTAAAGAACAGAAGACTGTTATCAAGTTTGAGAAAACTCCTATTAAGTTTCATTCATACGTAAATTTTAAGATTCATAACATTTCTCCTGAGACTAGCCTCAGGATCTATGTGATTAAGTATTTATTTTTTCCTTCACTAGCTGTACATAAGTATCATGGTTCAGTGGGACAGAACATATTCACAACCTTATACAATTTCAGGTCCATTACCTTCCTTCTTCTTCTTCCTTTTTTTTTTTTTTTTTCTTTTCTTAGTACCAGCAAGTTGTTAAGAGTGATTTCCCATAATACTCTGGCTCACTGGACAGCCTTGCAAAAAGGTAAGGGGGTCTATCCTCAGGTGTGGTGGCACACAGAGGGAGGCTGAAGCAGGAGGATTGAAAGTTGTAGGCCAGCTTGGGTAATTTGGTGAGACACTGTCCCAAAATGAAATTTCAAAAGGGCTGTGGATGGAGCTCAGAGGTAAAGTACTTGCCTGGCATATGCAAGACCCTGTGTTTGAAGTGGCACCCCTTTTATCCACCATGGCTGATTTTAGGACTGTCAGCAAAAGAGTCTCTGAGAAAGAGTCCAATGTAGATAAACTTCCTATTTTCCTGTCGCCCTGTTTACTTGGCCACTGGCAGAGAAGATACCAGCACTCCAGGTGCTGGACACCCCCTTACTAGTTTTTCACAAACATATCCAGTATAGTACTTTGAAGAAATGTGCAAATAAGGCCTCTGGCCTTGAGCTGGGGTTTCACAGAGATGTCTACATTTTTAAGATAAGTTACAAATGGGCTCCATGGTAACAGCTGGCAGGGGGAGACAAGAAAGGGGAAAAGAAGCTCTCCCCTTCTCAGGTGTTGTCCTTGAAGAGTTAACTTGCCCAGAACAGTGAGAGAAAAAGCTGCTTTTAAGTGAACTTCTAAGCCCCTCCCCTTATATGCTGGGTATAAAATTCTGAAACTCCCTGAACTCAGGGTTTAGGGGATTAATTGATTATAGCAAAAGCTGTGCCCTCTGAACCTGGCTGCAGCCAAATAAAACTGTTTCCTGCTATCTTTGGTGCTTTGCCTCGTTTGTCCCTACAACAGGTTCACTCCCGGCTAGCAATATCAGAGACTATCCATGAAAATGACTACACACCACATAAATACATCTCCCAAAACCCAAACTAAAAATATTTTATAAGACAACTTCTCCATTGCTAGAGTCAAAAGAGAAAAAAAAAATCTTAGTTGTTCCAATGACATTTAGTATAAGAGAAAATATGATGGAGGAGATGAAAAGAAATTGTAGCCTTAAACATCTGATAAAACAACTTATTTTGGCAAATTTTAAAAATCTATATCAATGTGTAAAATAATTTCTAAGGCCTCTGACAGCATGGTAGAAGGGCTTATGCAGGTGTAAGAGTCTTTGAAGCTTGCACTAGTCAGTAAAACTAATTATATAGTATCTTCATCTACACAGATGAGGATTAATAGTGCCTATGCCTATATCATTGGTCTTAGTGATGATTGAATGAATTAATATACATAACGCACCTACAAAAGGAGCTCAATAAATATTAACTTTTGTTATTATTTTATTGCTGTTTTTTCCACATTTATCTCCTTACCATTATCCCCACTAACACTCAGATTACTATCAAATATCACCTAGATTACTGTAACTGACACTTACTAAATATCCTTTCTCTGATTTTTTTAAATACAATATATTCTTCACACAGGAAGTAGAATAATTTGAATGCAAAATGAATCATGTGTTTTTCCTGCTTAACACCTGCTGAGAGCCTTCATACTTTTATGGTAACATCCAAATTCCTTAACATACACATGATTACAGCTTTTCCCCAAAAGAAAAAAAAAAGAGAGAGAGAGAGAGAGAATCTATCATCCTGTAAATTCCAGTTAAACTTTCCTGCTAACATATGTAAACCAAAAACTCTCTCATGTTCACATCATATGACTACCACACTTAAACCCACTCCAATATATTACAAAATTCTAAATTTTTGCAATGGATAATTATGCAGAACTTGTTGAACTATTCAGTCTCAACTGTTAAGACAAAGATAAAAGCCATTCTTAAGACAGTTCTCATAAAGAAAATGAACATAAAATTCTCATTCCCTTTAGAAAGAAAAAGCATTGTGAGTTAAGAAACGTCTTACCTGAATATATTTCTTGCTATAATCACAACCTGGCTGTAGAGATCTGAAATCTACCTTGTGTAATTTACTCAGCTGCTGAACTTCAGGCACCCCACTGACTTCCTTTATTAATTCAAGTGGCATATCAATTCTGCTTCACAATGACATCGAAAGCAAATTCAACTAGGGAAGTTGACAGCTTGCTGCTAAAGACACAAAGACCAGTGTTTTATCCAAAACATACTCAAAAAATAAGTCTCTTTGACTTGTTTGGCTTTTCATTTTTTTTAATAAGATACTTATCGCTGTTGGGGTTGAAAGAGTGGCAGAATGATGGATTACTTTATAACCTTATTATAATTACCAATATAGAACATTCTAAGGAATGGAGACAATTTCTTTTTTCCATTTAGCGTTTGCATTTAAAATACTTCTAAAAGCTAGCTTTAAGAAGTGTCAGAAGTTCACTAACAAACTTCACCAATGTATAACTGTAAAAGCAATTGGGGAGGAGGTGCTGAAAGTTTGGGTTTTGTTTTTCAATACTCCTGACAATTGTAATATTGTGTAGGCAAACTGCAACAAAGCATCTATTGTTGCTCCACCCTCCATCCCCTAAATAATCCAAAGAAAAGATAAACTGTTGTTAACTAGGGGACTGGCAGTTAAATCCTACTTCTCAAATGTTGACCTGGAACACTGACTAGTATGGATACTTAACTTTAACATGTACGCGCCAACCTTGCTCAAGCCACTTCATTTCCGTTAGATCAAGGACTTGTACGCCGGTTTCTCCCAAAACACCAGCCAAGATGCAGCGCACAGCAGGTTCACCATAAACACACATATGGAGAGTTTCCGCGAAATTACTACATCAATGCGGATCTAAACGAAATCAATCTCCAAAGAACGCTGATCCAAGGTTCAACCTACCTCTCACAAAAGCAGCAAACTCCAAAACCACTTAAAAAGTCACTCACTCACAAGCTAGAGAGAAAACTAGGAAGAGTTTACAGACCGGCGCGTCCGTAACGTCACGCGCACGCCGGCGTCTCCGCCTCCGCGCATGCGTACGGGGTCACTAGGGGCTAACCAGCCCTGGTGGAGGACTAGCTGCGCGCGTTCCCAGGCCTAAGGCGCCCTAGAGGTTTTCTGAAATATGTAAAGGGAAGGGGCGGGGGAGGGCCTACAAGCCCCGCCAGTTTGTTCACACACACCCAAATTCTTTGTTGCTAAGCCAAGAGGACATTTCCAGTCTCATCTTTTAGAAATTTCCATAAAGGCGAGTTTATTTGATGATTCTACAGGTAGTTTCATATCACATGTGAGTTTGATGTCACAGTTCACCATAGGGATACACATCTATGTTCCTTTTTTTGCAGGGCACCATGTCTTCTAAATGTTGGCTGCTCAGATGACATATTTTTCTAGGCAATCAACCAACTTTCTAAGAATTCAAGACTCCATATAAATATTATAATTACTGTAATGCTCAAAAAAATGATTGGGGATCTCTTGTAATCTAAGGCATATAATCTAATTTTTCTAGATATATATCTGCCTCCTTTAAAGTACAAAGAAAACCTTAAAGGCAAGTCAGTAAATTTTATGACCTGCCACTAAAACCCACACTGAATGCACTCAGGACTCAGACTCAGCTATTTCCCTGAGAACCTGTGAAAGGTCAAGGCTTATCTCAGCATTGTAGCAAGACTAGATATTTTTTTCTTCCATTTCCCTTTCTCTCTGCACAAGGCATTCTTATAAGAATTTATGTATCTGGATTTTGAAAGGGGGTTGGGTGGGGGGATGCATTATCTGATTATCTGAAATGTAACAATCCCTTCAGTTTTACTTCAGATTTTTTTTTTTAGTTCAAGCAAAATTTAGGTTAATACTCTGTAAGTATCATTTATATTATCATTCCTTTCTTTAAAATGAATTTTATTCATGTAGTCTAGTAGCTTCATTTTCATTCTTTTTATTCATACAAAAATATAAAAAATAATGTCTATAAAATATTAACATGTTGTCAAGTGCAGGATTTGAGTGACTAATTGCTTTCTTCTTTAAATTAAAAATTTAACTATTGCATCACATAACTAAAGATATCTAAGCTAAAATTTTTTTTTGAAGACTACACATTGTACAATTAAATACATTTTACTTCTAAGATTATCTGATAATCAGTCATGTGAAGTGGTGCATGCCTATAATCCCAGCGAGTTTGGAGGCTGAGGCAGGAAGATCACGAGTTCAAAGCCAACCTCAGCAACTTAGCAAGGCTCTAAGCAACTCAGAGACAGACCCTGTCTCTAATAAAATATAAAAATGGTCTGGGGATGTGGCTCAATGGTTAAGTACCCCTGGGTTCAATCCCTGGTATGAAAAAAAGAAAAATAGATTATCTGATAACTAGTGTACATTTTGGATTTTTATGCATATCACCCTCTACTTCTCTAAGATCTGTCCTCCCTCAACAAAGTAGTTTCTTTATGCTACCATATTAATGTAATATATTTCATCCTATTCCAGGTCGACCAGAGTGATCACTTGATCATTCTACTCATGAGGCAGCCTATCTATTGCCTGTGCTGAGCCAGTTAAATTCTTTCCCTAAAGAAGATGGGATTGGTATTTGTATAAAGTCAGTAGAGCTTGAAACTAGAATTTCAAGGATAAACAGAAGGCTATGGTAGTCAATGTCCAACAAAGCAAGAAAAGTCAGAGAAAAGTAAACTGTAAAGAAAGGTGGTACATAATCAGTAGTACACAAAGAAACAAAATCAAACACCATGAAGCCCCAAAGAAAAAGGCAGAGTAGTTTCCTGAGTTCTTAGTATCTTTGACATAGTTCTTAATAAGGAGCTAAATATCCTGCTCTTGGGTTGCATGTGGCCTTTTTGAATTTTACCAGTATTTATTAGTTCTTATTTGTTAATTTTTGTTATTTGTTAGCAATAGGGCCATAGTGAATAACACTTAGAACTTTCCATAATCTGTCTTCTAAAAATGTGTATAGAATAATACCACTGCATATCACCTGTACCACTACTATGATCAAACTCACCATATTCTCTGGACTGGATTTCTGCATTACCATTCTAGAAGATTCCCTTGATTTTTATTCTCCACCTCCTGTCTACACACAACCAGTGGTGCATTCTCAGTCAAGACACTGTGTTGCATCATTTGCTCCTCTGCTCAAAACACTGCAAGAGCTCCACAATGCTCTGAGAGTCAAAGTCTTCTAAATAGCCTAAAAGACAATATATGCCCTAATCCCTCTGCTATCCTTCTAACTTTGCCTCTTCATGTCTGTTTATTCCTGATTACTCTGGATTCCTTGCTGTTCATAAGGAGTCCACAACAGAGTAATAGAACACTCTTTTCTGACTAATTCCTCCAACTCCAAGTATTTTATCAAAATAGCCTTCTCAAAGAAACCAAACCGAGCACTATATTTAAAATTGCACACACACACACACACACACACACACACACACACACCCCTCCAGACATTTGCTGCCATTTTCTTTTTTTTTCCCCTAGAGCACTAACGACCTTCTAACACACTGTAAAAATAACAAATGACATATTTAATTATGTTTTACACTAGAATGTAAACTCCATGGGCTCTTTTGTTCATTTAGTGGTCAGCAAGTAATTGAAAAATGAATGGTTGACTGAGACATCATGCCTAATGATATGTTAATCAATCTGTCCAGTGATCCACAGGTCCTGTGGACAACACATTTCATCATCTCCGATGTACCAGTGCCTGAAAATTATCAGTATAATTGATAGGAAGGAAGACACTGATTTTTTAATAGATACCAGTGAGGCTATGGATACTATTAAAAGTAGAAAAATTGCTTATTATGCCAAAAAACGTATAATAGCTGGCTTAAAAAGCAATGAATAATAGAGAATCCATATGGCCTACTAATGGTTCAAAGATCATATTTTGTGAATTACAGGTAAATAAGAAAGATGTTTCATTACGACAATAGTCATAACATTAGTCAAAATTCAAAGTTTACCTTTGTTAATATAGATAAGTGACTCCTTAAATTAGAGCGTTTCAAATTAGAATATTCAAACAGGAAGTGTACTTTCAATACTCATTGGAGCTGAAGATCTCCCTGTTTCATTTTTCTCTCAGCCTCAGAGAATTATTTTGCATCAAGTGCACCCACTGTCTTCTGAGCTCCAGCCTCACTTTCTGTGGAAGCTTAGAGATTTGGAGTGGATGAAAGCAAATGCAATGAAAATGCCTTAGAGGCATCCTAAGAAATAAGCTATTTGCCAAGGGAAAAGTCAATGGCTAGAAATAGAAAAAAGAAAGAAAGAAAGAAAGAAAGCCCAAAAGTCAAGTTAGCACATCTGGGCATCCAAATGTGTGGAGTGTGGTTTATGCAAAAGGAACAAAGCTTGCATTACAGAGGAGAGGAATGGATCATTCAGGTTTGGACCATGTCATGTGGCACTTAGTGGCTCACTGTACAAAAGGCACAGCTTTGGGAAAGACTGTCTCAACAGATATTAAATTACACCAAAGATATACACTGAGTTTTTTTTTTAAAAAAGAACTCTAATAGGAAAATTCTTTTGAATGATAATTCTTTTGAGTGTTAATTCAGAAAAAGATTCTTGGAGAAGCTTGCCTGTAGTAAAAACTCAGTTCCCATCCCCATGAGATTCCTACGTGTGGGGGAAAAACATGTTGCCTAAATCATGTTTGTTCTTTATGTTTCTCTGTGGAGATGTGAGTAAAGACAAAAAGGAGAGAAATTGAAATGGAACCAGGGAAAAAACAGAGGGCTTGCATCACTCAAGAGAGATGCCACTCTTTGATTCCCATTCACACATTAAAAACCCAAAACTTAGGAAAGTTATTGAGTTCACAAAATTCTTGAGAATATGTGAGAAATTTGAGACAATCAGTGAAAAGTTTTGTTTATGTTCAGGTTGATACATATATAATTCTAGCAGCACACAAAACACACATGAAGAAAAAAAAAGAAATAATATCTGAAAACTAACAAACTTGAAGGCACAATTTTAGAACTTTTATAATGACTAGCTTTAGATAATGAAAATCTGACTAAGAGTCTGCCTTCTTTTAAAGTTTAGCATTATTTGGAATATATGGAAACTATTTGTTTTAGATTCAAAATACATTTTAATTCAGAATGGAATTTTGTAACTTCTTCAGAACATTTTGTAACTTTGTCAGAACCTATTTTAAATTAAATCTATATCTATACATTATCCTATACTTTATAGGAAATGAGAAATGAAATATAGAGAGTGCTGTTGATGAAAATTGAAGGTAGTTATTCATTTATTAACATGTGTGCAATAACAATAGACTTTTTAAGGCTAAATGTTAATTATTCCTCCACACAACTTGCTCTTCAAAGACTGTGTTTTTAGAATGATAGTTACAACTGTTTTATTAGAGAATGAAATACCATTTGTGTTCTCCTGTTTTATTTAATTCTCAATAGTAACAAAGTAATTCAAGAAGTCTTTCCTATGGCTAAAATAGAACAAAACTGATTACCATACAATAATTTTTGGAAAATTTCAGTTTAAATAGAGCATATTCAACCTGTACTTGGTATCAGAACTTGACTTGTCAAAGGAATAGAACAGATGGAGAAAAATATGTTACCATTCCTATGTATTTTTACATTAAAATAGTGTAAACAGTTCCAAAGTCTAGAGGCATGTTTATTCATAAATTTCTAACTTTATTCAACTAAATGGAAATTGTAAAAAGGAAATTTATTTTGTCTTGACATGTATTTCTGACCATGAGACATTCCTCATGGTCAGAAATACATGTCAAGACAAATAAAGTAATCTGCAAATTCTTATTAGACCCCCAAATAGTAATCTTGATTTTACTAATATTAGAATAGCTTCTTTTCTTTACATTTCTGCCCAATATCCTTTATGCAGAAGTATCTATCCTTCAGCAGAAAAAAATTATTGTCTTTGTCACAGTTATCGATTTAGGGATGATCAGGGCACCCAAAACAACTGGAGATGCAAGGAAATATTTTCTGGCACTTCTAGGATAGTTTTTTTTTTTTTTTTTTTTTTTTTTTTTTCCCTGTGGAGCTATCATAGGAAATCAGTTTCGCCTCTTCCTGGTATGAAATGAGGAAACCTGTACACCAGTTGCTCTGGGAAACCACAACAAAACCAAAAGTAAGAAGATAAAACCAGTCCCATAGATGAATGAGTGGAACACCAGGTTAAAAAAAAAAGAAAAGAAAAAAGAAAAAGAAAAGATAAAAAACTATAATAAGATGGTAACAGTAAGCCCTTAAATCAACTAACTATAAAACTTTTGCCTCTGAACTTTTTGTTATATGAGCTAGCAGATCAACCTATGGTTTCTTATGGTTAATGAATTTTTAGTTTTTGATTTTCTATTTCTTTCAATAAGAAGCAGCCATCTTTCAGGTGAATACAAAGTAATTCATAGATAAGATACCCACCATCGCTAGTACTTTTTACCATTAGTAAAAACTGACACCAGGTGGGGCAATACAATAAATTCTGTACTTCTTGTCCACCCCCCGCCCCCCGCCCCAGTCCAGCTACATGTTTATATTCCTTTGGTGAATCAGTCCTTCACCTCTTGCTGTGCAGTTATATGCTTATGCCTTCGTAATTTCATATCCACAGTTCCAGATATATACATGACAAATTTGTATCTCTCATAGATTTCAAACTTTTATCTTCAACTACATACTAGACATTTCCACTTGGAGGTCTGGAAGAGCTCTCCAACTCACAAACCATACCAAGTTCAAAACAGAACTCTCAATTTCATGAACACTAAAATTGCTCATTTGTAGTGTTCTCCATCTCAATCAATGTTACGACCTTCATGTAATTACTCAGGCTGTCTCCATCTCCCTTCTCAGGATTCATGTGTTGAAGACTTGCTGTAATGGTATTGAAAGGTGAATCTTTTAGGAGGCAGTTAGGTCATGATGGCGGAGACTCCAGAATAAGATTAGAGTATAAGAAGGAAGCTAGCCCTCTCTCTTCCATGTGAGGTTACAAAAACAAGATTGCTATCTGCAAACCAGGAAGAGGGCCCTCACCAGATACCAGTTGTGTCACTGCCTTGATCTTTGACTTTCAAGCCACCAGAATTATAAGAAATAAATGTTTGTTTAAGCCACCCAGTCTACTCTATTTGGTATAAGCATACTTAACTGACTATGACACAGGTTGGACCACCTTGAAGACATCTTTACTTCTTCTTGCATTCCATAACATATCTATAAGCAAGTCATATTTCCTTTTTTCTTCTTCTTTTACATATATATATATATATATATATATATATATATATATATATATGACAGCAGAATGCATTACAATTCTTATTACACATATAGAGCACAATTTTTCATATCTCTGGTTATATACATAATATATTCACACCAATTTGTGTTTTCATACCTGTACTTTGGATAATAATGATCATCACATTCCACCATCATTGATAATCCCATACCCTCTCCCTTCCCCTCCAACCCCTCTGTCCTATCTAGAGTACATCGATTCCTCCCATGCTCCCGTTCCCTAGCCCACAATGAATCAGCCTCCTTATATCAAAGAAAACATTCTGCATTTGTTTTTTTGGGAATGGCTAACTTCACTTAGCATTATCTTCTCTAACTCCATCCATTTACCTGCAAATGCCATGATTTTATTCTCTTTTATTGTTGAGTAATATTCCATTGTGTATATACATGGCACATTTTTAATCTATTCATCTATTGAAGGGCATATAGATTGGTTCCACAGTTTAGTTATTGTGAATTGTGCTACTATAAACATTGATGTGGCTGTGTCCCTGTAGTATGCTGTTTTTAAGTTCTTTGGGTATATACCGAGGAGAAGGATAGGTCAAATGGTGATTCCATTCCCAATTTTCCAAGAAATCTCCATACTGCTTTCCATATTGGCTGCACCAATTTTCAGTCCCATCAGCAGTGTACCTTCTTCCCCACATCCTCACCAACACTTATTGTTGTTTGTCTTCATAATATCTGCCATTCTGGCTGGAGTGAGATGAAATCTTACAGTGGTTTTGATTTGCATTTCTTTAATTGCTAGTGATGATGAACATTTTTTTCATGTATTTGTTGGTTGATTGTACATCATCTTCTGAGAAGTGCCTCTTCAGGTCCTTGGCCCATTATAGATTGAAATATTTGTTTTTTTGGTGCTTCGCTCTTTGAGTTCTTTATATACTCTAGAGATTAGTGCTCTATCTGATGTGTGAGGGGTAAATATTTGCTCCCAAGATGTAGGCTCTCTATTCACCTCACAGATTGTTTCTTTTGCTGAGAAGAAACGTTTTAGTTTGAGTCCATGCCATTTATTGGTTCTTGATTTTAATTCTTGTGCCACGGAAGTCTTATTAAGGAAGTTAGGGCCTAATCCTACATGATGGAGATTAGGGTCTACTTTTTCTTCTATTAGACGCAGGATGTCTGGTTGAATTCCTAAGTCCTTGATCCATTTTGAGTTGAGTTTTGTGCATGGTGAGAGATAGGGGTTTAATCTCATTTTTTTTTTTTTGCATATAGATTTCCAGTTTTCCCAGCACCATTTTTGAAGAAGCTATCTTTTCTCCAATGCATGTAATTGGCACCTTTGTCTAATATAAGATAATTGTAGTTTTGTAGGTTAGTCTCTCTGTCCTCTACTCTGTACCGTGGCTCTACCAGTCTGTTTTGGTGCCAATAGCATGCTGTTTTTGTTGCTATTTCTCTGTAGTATAGCTTAAGGTCTGGTATAGTGATACCACCTGCTTCACTCTTTCTGCTAAGGATTGCTTTAGCTATTCTGGGTCTCTCATTTTTCCAGATAAATTTCATGATTGCTTTTTCTATTTCTATGAGAAATGTCACTGGGCTTTTGATTGGAATTGCAGGAAATCTGTATAGTGTTTTTGGAAGTATGGTCATTTTAATAATATTAAGTCTGCCTATTCAAGAGCAAGGGAGATCCTTTCATCTTCTAAGGTCTTCTTTGATTTCTTTCTTTAGGGTTCTCTAATTTTCCTTATATAGATCCTTCACCTCTTTGTTAAGTTGATTCCAAAGTATTTGATTTTTTTTGAGGCTATTGAAAATGGGATAGTTTCCTGATTTCCCTTTCAGAGGATTTGTCACTGGTATACAGAAATGCCTTTGATTTGTGGATGTTGACTTTATATCCTGCTACTTTGCTGAAATTCTTTTACTAGTACTAGAAGTTTTCTGGTGGAACTTTTAGAGTCTTCCAGAATCATATCATCAACAAATAGTGCCAATTTGAGTTTTTCTTTTCCTATGTGTATCCCTTAAATTTCTTTTGTCTGTCTAATTGCTCTGGCCAATGTTTCAAGAACTATATTAAATAGAAGCAGTGAGAGAGGGAATTCCTGTCTTGTTCCTGTTTTTAAAGGGAATGACTTCAATTTTTCTTCATTTAGAATGATGTTGGCATGGGGCTTAGCATAGATAGCCTTTATGATGTCGAGATATGTTCCTGCTATCCCTAGTTTTTCTAGTGTTTTGAACATAAAGCAGTGCTGTATTTTGTCAAATACTTTTTCTGTGTCTATTTACATGATCATATGATTCTTATCTTTAAGTCTATTGATGTGATGATTTACATTTATTGATTTCCATATGTTGAACCAACCTTGCATCCCTGGGATGAATCCCACTTGATCATGGTGCATGATCTTTTTGATATGTTTTTGTATTCGATTTGCCAGAATTTCATTGAGAATTTTTGCATCTATGTTCATTAGAGATATTGGTCTGAAGTTTTCTTTCTTTGATGTGTCTTTGCCTGGTTTTGGAATCAGAGTGATATTGGCCTCATAGAATTAGTTTGGAAGTTCTGCCTCTTTTTCTATTTCCTGAAATAAATTGAGAGCATTGGTATTAATTCTTCTTAAAGGTCTTGTAGAACTTGGCTATGTATCCATCAGTCATGGGCTTTCTTTTGTTGGTAGACTTTTGATGGTGTCTGCTATTTCATCACTTGAAATTGATCCATTTAAATTGTGTATATCATCCTGATTTAATTTGGGCAAATTATATGACTCTAAAAATTTGTTGATGTCTTCAGCATTTTCTATTTTGTTAGAGTACAAGTTTTCAAAATAATTTCTTATTATTTTCTGTATTTCTGTAGTGTCTATTGTGATAGTTCCTTTTTTATCATACATGTTAGTGATTTGAGTTTTCTCTCTCCTTCTCTTCATCAGCATGGCTAAGGGTCTGTCAATTTTCAAATAACCAACTTACTGTTCTGTCAATTTTTTCAATTGTTTCTTCTGTTTCAATTTCATTGATTTCAGCTCTGATTTAATTATTTCCTGTCTTCTGCTGCTTTTGGTGTTGATTTGTTCTTCTTTTTCTTGGGCTTTGAGATGTAGTGTTAAGTCATTTATTTGTTGACTTTTACTTCTTTTAAGGAATAAACTCCATGCAATGAACTTTCCTCTTAGAACTGATTTCATAGTGTCCCATAGATTTTGACATGTTTTATCTGTGTTCTCATTCACATCTAAAACCTTTTAAATCTCCTCCTTGATGTCTTCTATGACCCATTTTTCGTTCAGTAGAATATTATTTTGTCTCCAGGTGTTGGAGTGGCTTTTATTTCTTATTTTATCATTGATTTCTAATTTCATTCCATTATGACCTGATAGAATGCAGGGTAGTATCTTTACTTTTTTATATTTGCTAAGTTGCTTTGTGGCATTCTATATGGTCTATTTTAGAGAAGGATCCATGTGCTAATGAGAAGAAAGTGTATCCTCTCATTGAAGGATGGAATATTCTATATATGTCAGTTAAGTTTAAGTTATTGATTGTATTACTGAGTTCTGTAGTTTCTTTGTTCAGCTTTTGTTTGGAAGATCTATCTAGTGATGAAAGAGGTATGTTAAAGTCATCCAAAATTATTGTGTTGTGGTCTATTTGACTCTTGAACTTAAGAAGAGTTTGTTTGATGAACATATTTGCTCCATTATTTGGGGCATATATAATTGTTAAGTCTTGTTGGTGTATGGTTCTCTTGAGCATTATGTAATGTTCTTCTTTTCCTTTTTGATTGACTTTAGTTTGAAGTCTTCTTTATTGATATGAGGATGGAAACCCCTGCTTGCTTCCACAGTCCATGTGAGTGGTATGATTTTTCCCAACCCTTCACCTTCAGTCTGTGAATGTCTTTTTCTATGAGATGAGTCTCTTGGAGGTGGCATATTGTTGGGTCTTTTTGTTGATCCAATCTGCTAACCTATGTCTTTTGATTGGTGAGTTTAGGCCATTAACATTCAGGGTTATTACTGAGACATGATTTGTATTCCCAGGCATTTTTGTTAATTATTAATTTTTTCTTTGGTATTTAACGTGACTTGGTTTCTCTTCTGATTAGATTTTCTTTTAGTGTAATCCCTTCCTCTGCTGCTTTTCATCATTGTTTCTCATGTCTTCTTCTTGAAATATTTTGCTGAGGATGTTCTGTATTGCAGGCTTTCTAGTTGTAAATTCTTTTAACTTTTGTTTATCATGGAAGATTTTTATTTCATCATCAAATCTAAAGCTTAGTTTTGCTGAATATAAGATTCTTGTTTGACATGCATTTTCTTTCAGAGCTTGGTATATGTTGTTCCATGATCTCCTGGCTTTGAGGGTCTGGGTTGAAAAATCTGCTGAGATACGAACTGATCTCCCCCATATGTGATCTGACTCCTCTCTCTTGCAGCTTTTAAGTTATCATATTCTATATGCTAGGCATTTTCATTATAATGTGCCTTGGTGTAGATCTGTTGCAATTTTGTACATATGGTTTCCTGTAAGCCTCTTGTATTTGATTTTCCAAATCATTCTTCATGCTTGGGAAATTTTCTGATATTATCTCATTGAAGAGATTGTGCATTCCTTTGGTTTGAAACTCTATGCCTTCCTCTATCCCAATAACAAAAGTCTTTTGAGGCTGTCCCATAATTCTTGAATGTTCTGTTCATGGTTTCTAACTTTCTTCACTGTGTAATCAACTTTATTTTCCAGATTGTATACTTTGTCTTCATTATCTGACATTCTTTCTTCCAAGTGATCTAGTCTGTTTGTTATGCTTTCTATTGAGTTTTTTTATTTGATTTATTGTATCCTTCACTTCAAGGATTTCTGACTGTTTTTTTTTCAGAGTCTCTCTCTCTCTCTCTCTCTCTCTCTCTCTCTCTCTCTCTCTCTCTTCTCTCTGTACTCTTTTGCTACCATATTTGCTCTTTTATCTCATTGTTAGAGTGATCAATTTTTGCTTGTATTTGCTCACTTAGGTCATTCTTTAATTCACAGATCATTTTAATTATGAACCTCCTGAACTCCTTCTCTGACATTTCATCAACTTTGCTGTCCATGGGTTCTGTTATTATAGTATCCTGGTTTGTTTGGGACACTTTTCTTCCTTGTTTTTTTCATGTTGTCTATGTGTCTTTCTTTCTTACAGTGTGGATCTGAGATGTTACAGTTTCTTCCCTATATTCTTGTAGTACATGTGCAGATTGTATAGGTACTACAAGAATACTTCTAGACCCTGGAAGGCTTCCAGACTCTGCTGGTGTCCCTCAGTGAATGCTACTGCATTCTGGATCTGGGACCTGTGTAAGTTGGAGTGGGTAATCTGGACTACTGGGCTTGGCCTCCCATGGTAGTCTGCTGGTCAGGAAGGGGCGGTTCTGCACCAAAGGCTAGGATCTGGAGGTGTCTGCCCAGCTGGAGGAGGGGTGAACAGGGCCTACCTGAGAGCCTAGATCCCATGGGCTGGTGTGGGCTGTATCTGGGCTCCCAGCATAGTCCAGAGGTCAGAAGGAGCAGTCCTGCACCAGAGGCTAGGCTCTGGCGAGTGTCTGCCCTACTGAGAATGGGGTGGACCAGGCCTGCTGTGTGCCTGGGCCCCACAAAAGCTGGTGTGGGTGAACTGGGCCACTGGGCTTTGCCTCCCTGATCAAGTCCTATTACCTTGATATTCAGAACATTTCCTATCTTAGAGCCAGAAATTTCTTACACCTTTATCAAGCCCATTGTCTTTCACTGGAAAAAACAGCAGCCTCCTAAAATGCCTTCCTCACATTCCTTCTTATCCTTTTACATCTGATGATTTGCTTAGAAGCATAATGGCTCATATCATAGAGTGTCCCTTCCCCATTCAAAATCTTTGAGTGGCTTCCAATCATACTCAGAAAGAGATAATATGACCTCTTACTACTTACCACCCTATATTCACATTTTCCTCCTCAACTTCTCTGCTAAGTAGTGTTCACTCTGTTGCTGTTTTATAAATGACATTATCCTCTTCAAATATCTACTTAACTCACTCTCTCTCTCTCCCTTCAAGGCTTTGCTGCAGAGTTACCTTATCAGAGAGTTCTTGCTTAACGATTTACTCTGTATCCCTTACTATCTAGAACTGGTTTTAGATAGAACAAGTAGGTGATACAAATCACATGTTTGTTCATTTTTCCTGTTTATAACCCTGACCAGAAAGTAAGCTCTGTTATGGCAAAAATTTTATTAAAGGATATATCCTTCCCACCTATAAAAATTCCTCTACCCAGTAGTTACTTAGTGATTATTAGTTGATTGAATGCTATTTTAGTTGGCAACCCCACTTCCCATTCTTATGATCACAGAGACTCATTTGCTACAATCCTGAAAAATATACAAATCCATCCACATTGATTGATGTTTAGAAACAATCACACAACACCAGCTTTTCACATTAAAGTAATTACATCACTTTTGCTTGAATAATTGAAAAAAAACACACAAAAGCTCTTTTATATAAGTCTTGATAAAAATAAAAATATTACAAGTTCAGATGTAAGTTCAGTTATGATGGGCATAGACTTCATAAGAATAAAATCACCCAAAACAACAGTAAATATTAAACAAAAATAGTATAAGGAACTGTTGGGAACAAAGGGCTAAAGAAAATGAATTCTTATGCATAAATGACCAAATAACACTGTTGGAACTTACAATTTGTCTGCTCTTAGAATTTTCAGTTATAAGAGAGAATCCATTTTTACTCATAACAATTTGACATCTGTTTCTTTCACTTGGAAAATATTATTCATACTAATTACTATTATGCATGAGCCAAAAACTGTTTTCAGGTATACCATTTGAATCCTATTATTAAAATTATTCTCTTTTTTTCCTTTTTATTAGTGGTAAGGCTCTTTCAACTGTGGAATGGGAGACTCTCTACATCAACATAACTTAGGTGATATAGGCCACCTATGTCAAAAATTAGAAGCAAGAGTAGTTTCCAAATATCAGAAGGAGAAGGACATATGGAGCCTTGGGCAGTAGAGCTGATCTTCAGTATAGTGATGCAATCAGCCTCCAGCCACTCCACAGCCATCAGGTATCTGCCAAGATTCCCCATTGGCCATGGCCTACCAAAAGCAAAGGCAGGACTTGCAAGGATGCTCTCCATACATGCCAGCCTCCTCTGACAAGAGCAGGTATAAGAAAAGTGGCAAGAAGGCAGAGAAAGCAAGGCAGAGACATATGGCATGTCTTCTATTTTTTGAAGCCTACTTTACAAAGGTTTGTTTTCAGAACACAAAATTAGGAGGTAAATCACTATGCCTTGGGAATTACAGAATTAAAAATAAATAAAAGTCCAGACAGTGAGTGCCTCAAGGTGATGCAGACCTCACTACAAATGTTTGTGTTTTGAGGATAAATAAGCAACCTGGAGAAAACAGTGACAAAAACACTTTTTAGGACATACAAGGATCTATGATAAATTCTAAATCCAATTCCAGGTTCCTCAGAAGCCCTTTGGTAGATGCAGCAGTCTATTACTGAAGTTGAACACTATCGTAAATCTCAAAAAACTTGTAAAAAATCAAATACTAATATAAAAGATGAAATATTAAATGTACAACCCTTCCCAGAAATTGTATGTGGGCCAATTTCTGTAGGATTACATAAACTTTGCAATTCTCTGGCTTCTCCTAGAATCAAATAATAAAATGCTACAGTTAGCATAATTTTTGAGATTAATAGTTTATGTCAATTATAATTACACAGATTGATTATATTCAAATAGCTACAAGTTTTAAATGTTCCATGTTATCTTTACATATACCTCCAATTTTTATATATAAGCAAACATAAAAACCCAGAAGGTTAGAGTAATTTTATTTAGAGTGCAGATATCTGCATTTTACATAAAATAATCTGTGCTCTGCTTACACTCCAATATTTTCATTCTGTGGTTATGACCACTACATAGATTAAAAAACATAGCTACTAATAAACATTAAAATTCCAAGTAACCAAATTTACAAGCTAAAAACATTTAAAAGTTCATTGCAAAGTAAAATATGCAATAATATTATTTAGATCTATTTGAATGTCAGTTAAAATCATATCATCTCTTCAATCATTATGGCCTTTTTATCTGCTTCATTCATTAAATGAAGTAAAAAAATCTGCAAGTCAAAAAATATCTTACAAAAATACCACTAAATAAGCATGTGAAATCTTAAAAGGGATACATGCACAAGGATACTACATTGTCTTCTTAAAAATATTTACAACAGGTCAGAGAATCAAATAGGTTTCAAATTAGAAATCATAGACTGTTCTGAACAATGATATTGGATGAAGATAGTTGACTGCAAACATAGGAACTCTCTACAAACCCAAATTACCTTTGAAATGGCCAAATATAGTCTACAGAGTAATGAATCTAAAGTAATTCTGGAAAGTTAGAATTTTTAAATCAATTAACAGAGAGAATAGTTTCTTATAGAAAACTATAGAGGATTGTGTGGCACTACTTTCAGCCACCAGCCAACACATACAAACATGTGGGGAGAACCCAGAGAAAGGACCATTTGGGTGAGTGCATGTGAAAGAACTGGGCAGAGAGAGCCCTTTCCTTCCCTGGGCCTCAGCTGTGTTTGTCCTCACAGCGAAGCAGTGAGGGTGAGTGTGTGGATGATCAAAGCTAGACATAATCAGATAAAAATTTCTGGCACAATTTACCAGCATTTTCCTCCCACATTGTCCCAAGGCCAACTCTGATGTCAGAACACATATCCACATCCAGGCAAACATAAATCATCTCAAAAATATGAGGAACTAGCAAAAACCAAAAATTATCAAAATTTTGAGGAATATATCCTGTAAGTCTAATAGAAATTAGTCAGTTTTAGTGAAATATAAAATACAGTTATAGGAAATACAAACCAGTAGAAAATGTGAACAACTTAGATAAAATGGAGAACAGTAAGTGATCTACTTTTTTAAAATACATCATGATATGTTCCCTTTTGAGCTGGAAAAGGAACAAAATCCCTACCCTCTTTTAACAACACAACAACAAAAAAAAAAAAAAAGGAAGAAAGAAAGAAAGAAAGAGAAGAGAAAGAAAAAGAAAAGAAAAATTGTGTTTAAAGATAAAAATCAAGAAAAAAGGATTTTTGAAATAAAAAATAATTTGGTTCAATTCAGTAAACATTATATACCAATTAAAATTGGCTGTCTTACTAAAACATTTCACATAAATACCCTGGCTATAAAGAGAAGGAAATATTTTTATGGAATGTGAAGCACCAAAAACTTTGTAAAATAAATCAACTTACCTCACCAGGCACTTGTCAGTTTGTTTTCAATCTTCGGAACCACATGTTTCAGAGTAAGGGGAAGTAAAGCAAATCTAAAATGTCCTCAAAGAAAGTGTGACTCAAATATATTTTAGCACTTTACAATTCCATTTATAAAGTTAACAGACAGAAAAATTCAAACATTCAAGAGTTTAGGCAAGAGCCAGATGCAGTGGCACACACCTGTAACTTCAGCAGTTTGGGAGGCTGAGGCAGGAGGATTTCAAAGTCAAAAACAGCCTCAGCAACTTAGCAAGTTGCTAAGCAACTCAATGAGATCCTGTCTCTAAATAAAAGGGCTGGGAATGTGACTCAGTGCTTGAGTGCCCAGGAGTTCAATCCCTGGTACAAAAAAAAAAAAAAATTAGGGAAGATACATTTGATAAAGACTTTCTTGAAGGAATTGTTGGAAGTTGCATTGCAACCAATCTAGAAATACAAGATGTGGTTAAGCCTAACATCATTTAATGTCAAGGTGAAAATTTAACATCTAGGAAAACTATAGCTATGGGATGAAATCTTTAGCAATGCAGAAACAATAATATAAATATGAAATGTTAGGTTGTAGAGGGGAGAAGAAGGAAGGTTCATAAACTTCCTGATCAAGTAGTTTTCAATTGGGTACTGAACTTTCCAAGGACATTTAGCAGCTATTAAATTAAGTAATAGTGGCTTAAGAATGTATGGGATACATTTTATCCAGTTATCCTACTCTTTGATTTATACCCAAAAAACTTAAAAATCAGCATACTCCAATGATGCAGTCATATTGATATTTATAGCAGCACAATTCACAATAGCTACCTATAGAACCAACTTAGGTGCCCTTCAACAGATGAATGATAAAGAAAATGTGGTTTATATAACCAATGGAATGTTACTCAGCCAAAAAAGAAGCATAAAATTATGGCATTTGCTGGTAAATGGATGGCAACTGGAGAATATCATGCTAAGTGACATACCAATTCCAAAGAACCAAAGGCCTAAAGTTTTCTCTGATATATGATATGGATACAAATTCACAACAAGGGGGTGTTGGGAAGAACAAAGATACTTTGGATTAGACAGAGGGGAGCAAAGGAAGGGGAGCGGGTATAGGGTTAGGAAGGATAATAGAATGAAACAGACATTATTACCCTATGTGCATATATAGAATTACATGACCAGTGTAACTCTGCATCATGAACAAGTAGAAGAATAAGAAGTTATACTACCTTTATGTATGATGTGTCAAAATGCATTATACTATCATGTATAACTAATTAGAACAAAAAAACTTAAAAAGGGAATATGTTGGATAAAGATAATTATTAGAAATAATTATAAAGTATTTCAATTGATATAAATTAGATGGTAGATAGAAGGGAAAAATTCAGAAGGAGTGGAGGTAAACTAATATTCTAATTGTTCATAGTGGCAAATGAATATATGTTATATAAGAAAAAGGAAATTAAGATTGTTATAAAATTTTATAAAAGAGACAGATATAAACCATATGTCCTTGTGTGAAAAATACTTCTATTATAAATATACCACTGGAACTGCACTTATAGCCTCTGCCACTCATTCTCAGACATCACCTATTGATTCTTTTTGAATGACAACCCTTTATTCTCATTAGCCCTGCTCAAGGTGTATCCATACAGCCTGATAACCCAGAGTGTCTCTTTTCACAACCAAGTCATCAAGTTACACCAATTTCTGGTAAAAGATATATTGGGGAAATATAATTAAATATTATATTTAATTATATTTATAATATAATTATATAATTTAAAATTATAATTTAAAATATCCTTCCAATACAGTGGTAAGATTACTACTTAACACAAGCACATACCACATAAAAAGTATGAAAAGTTAGACTGCATGCACATGGAAAGATTTGGAGAAAAAAACCTTTAAAAACATTGGATATCTATTAGGGAAACTATTCTTGAGAAACAGGATTGGGTCCCTGTTCTTCAGTGTCGAAGATTGAACACCTGAGAAATGCCAAGGCAAGAGTAAAAAGTTTTATTTAAAGGATAGAAGAGAGAATGGGAGACTCCTTGGGAGAGGAGAGGGTCCAGAAATGGTGCCCTAGGGAGTGGGGGTGCCTTGCCCTTTTATAGATTTTAGGTTTCCTTTCTTCTCATGTTCCCTTCTCCTTTTATTTTGCCTACGTGGCCAAAAGGGCAGGAATAGAGCCATCCAGGGGATGATTGCTTGTGTTGGAAAATGTGATCCTTCCCCTCCCCTGGAGGTTGTTAACAACTAGGTGATGGGAAGTGCTATCTACCTGTTTCCTTTTCTTTGAAAATCAGCTACCTGTCCTTTGCCCTGGTCTCATTAGTATGACTGTTATTAAACTGAGAAGGGATGACAATGTTGGAGAAAAGGAAACCTGCCGCAACCTGCAGGGCTGAACCTCAGAAACCAGCAAGGTGCAATGGGGAATTTAAAAAGACAAACAAACATTTAGAAAGAGAAAGCTGGGACCAAGTGAGATACTGTCCTCTGATGGAGGAAAAATGACCCAGAGCTAGTACAGCGTGTTTATTATATAGGTTTTAGTATCTAAAGCTTATTTATAGGAAAGTTTCTGCAAAATAGGCAGACTAGAAGGTTGCAGCACTGGTGAGACTTTGTGGTTACCTTGTTATATTCAGAATTCTGTGTTCCTGGCAGCTGGTGTCTAAGCTCGAGGTCAAGACTGATATAGTTCCATGCCTTTGCACAGAGTTTCCTCAGGCAGGGAACCATCATAGCAACTGAGCAATCTTGCCCTGCATCTTTGCACACAAAGTTCCCAGTGCAAGCACAGACACAGCCATGAGGCAGTCAGAAACCATTATCCAAATCACCACTCTCCACAGAAACTCTTTTTACACTGCTGATGGAAATATGAATTGATGCAACTACCATGCAAAACAGTATGGAGGGTCTTCAAAAAATTAAAAAATACAACTACCCTGTAACCCAGAAATCTCACTATTGCACTGGGAGGAGATTTTATTTTTAATTATATTTTCCCAATACTCCTTTTACCAGAAGTTGGTGTATCTCAATGACTTGGTTGAAAACAGATACCTTGATTTACTATATGGATATACCTATAGACAGAGACAGGTCTAAGAAACATGAAATGTTGACTCAAAAAGAAATCACAGATGGTGCCTGAGAATGAGAAGGAGAGGATTTAGGTGTAGTTCCAGTGGTATATTTACAGATAGAGTGCACAGTTGTGGTTAAGAGTGTAGAGAGGGAAAACAGAACCTTCCTGAACTCCTAGTCCAGGGAATAGAAAAAGGAACAGGAGCCCTACATGGAGGTGCAAAGGAGGGAAAACCCACAAAAGTTCAGAAGAGAGGAGAAAAGATGGGAACATACATTAAGACAGTTTTAGATAGCTTTTAGTTTTAGTTTCCTCTGTAAAGAGGATGAAATTGAGGAGAACTGAGAAATCTGTCACCGGATGTCTCAAGTAGAAAGATTTTAAGGTAGAGGAAAATTCTGTTAAAGAAGTGGGCGTTTAAGCATTTTGAAACTACTTGTGTTTTCAAAAGTAAAAGGAACAAGGTATAATTCTTTTGAAGAATTTTATAGAATTTAAGATATTGAAGACAGCAATCATGTACTTTTGTATTCTTTTCAGACTAAACTGCCTATTCACTTCAATTATTCTGCCTTCTCTGAGATTTCCATTATCTTATTGTCTTGATATCTTCCACACATACTTCAGACAGTCAATACCTGCCTTAAAATATGTTATCTGGTCTTTTCTAATATTTTAGAATGCCAAGACTAGATTACAGTGTAGCTTCTTTAGCATTACACACTTATTATTCAGTTTAAAGTTTAATAGTTATTTTGGGAAAATACAGTTGGTTCATTTGAACTTGCCATTTTTAACAGAATTTCTGTTAAACTAAGTTATTCCATTTTAGACTTGGCAATTTAAAGACATAAATAAAGAAATATATATTTTTTCATATTCAATTTTATCTGGCTAGCATCAGTTCATTATTTCTAGCAGGCTTTTTAAATGTCATTGTATTATCCAAACTCTTAGCTATGCTCTCAGTCCTGAGTTAACAAATTTGATAAATCTGTCTTTTATTTTCACTCTGGGTGAGAGATTGATTTACCTTACTTATTTTTCAGAGAAATCCAATATCCAGAAATAGTAGATATCCCAAACTGAAAGTGTTCACTAATATATGCCTTATATAATAACACATTATTACATCAAATATTTGTTGAATTCATAGTTAGTATTTATATATGCCACGCATCATTGTAAATAGAAATATTAACCAAGTTAACCTTTATCACAACTCTATGAGATGGTGCCATTACTGTCTTCATTCACAGATGACTAAACTGAGGCACAGAGTGGTTGTGACATGAAATTTACCTCCAAATTAGTTTTAAATAAAAGAGCCAAGATCAGAAGCCAGCAAATCTCACACTACATTGAGTGCTTTACAGTGAATCTTGATTGCTGTTTTATGCACAGTATCACAATTTTATTACAAATTCAGCATTGTTGTCAGTATGGATAGACAGATCCAATGTTACTCTTAATATCAATAAAATCTGGCAATGTAGTAACATGGTTTTGATGTTATGTTCTGAAATTTAGTTTGCCAATGATTTTCATTAGTTCTGGATAATTGTTTTTGTAGTAGTAGCTAAATAACAGAGCATAAAAACAAATTGAGAAAAACTGATTGAGTTTAGTTTCTATGACTGGATTTGAGCATTTTTGTTTTGGAGTACAACTGGTGGCACTTAACTATTTTGATGTTAAACCTTTTTAAAATAAATAGAGGGAATTCACACTTCTCTTGGTGTTAAATTGTTCCAAACTCTTTGGCTTCACAGAGTTTACAAGAAGCTGCTACACTGGTGGACAGCACAAAAGTATTGCTATCTCTGCAATCAGAGAGCCCATATGTTTTAATATGTGGTAAACAGAATCCCAGATTATGAACACACAGTAAAATCTACAGTGAGAAGAGTGTGCTGCCTTTGCAATCTTGCAATCTATTGTTAATATTGAGAGCTCAGTGAAATTTAATCACCTGAAAAAAAATTGAAGATATACTTAAATGAAAATGGAGTCACAGTTAGTCTCACTTTCTCTGTCAGCCATTTTCTCAGACTAATTTTCAAGTATTTTTGTAAACACACATGCACCAGAAGATCTGCACCAATGGGAATCTCTATAGAAAACATAGGTATAAAAAATGACAAATTTATACTTTGTATTTTCATTTGATATTGTTCTTGCAATTATATAATTCATTTAAAAGTATTTAAGAGTTCCTTATAGCTAATTTTTATTCTTCATGCCCAGAAAATTAAGTCATTATTTTCTGAATCTCTATTACCTTGGCAAGCAATTTCACTTTTCATTTTAAATTTTTACCACTCAAATAATAAAAATTCAGGAAGTCCCACTTTTCTGTTTTATCAGAAAAGTTCTGCGATAAATACACTGAGGTTTTTGTTTTGTTTTGTTTTCTATTGTTTTGGAGAAAATAGCATTTTTAATTTATCATTACCTAATTGAGAGACTATTGGATCTTATATATCTTTAATGAAAAGCCCTTATATTTATTTTATGGCACTGTTGTTGTTTGGCACCAAAAAATTCAAAGGAAATCCTTACATAATGGATGATATAAAAGCAAATGAGCTACTGAAATAGAAATGCTGAAATAAGAATATTGTATTTTCACCTAAATGTGAAAATTAGTAGATTATTTCTACAGGAAAAAGAATGTCCTTTAGGACATAATTAACATAAAATATCACATATAAAAACCTTAAATGATTAAATTATGAGACACAGATAACAACAAATGGGAAATGCAACTGTGCAAAACAAATCTTTATGAAATACCTCTTCAGCTAATAGTGTTGAGAAATCATCTGTTAAAGCTTCATTTGACAACATCAACCCTATGGAATTATGAAAAAACACAGATCTGTTTTATTACACTGGAAGTGTGCTTAAATTAGATCAATTTCACCCAAAATGCAATCTCAAAAACATTAAATAATTTGAGCTTGTTATAAAAAACTAAAATAAAATTTTACATTCTATAGCCATATCCATCCACTTCTAGAAACCTTTCTATTGAAAGTAAGAAAAGTCAAGGTTATATAGTGTGGAACACACAACTATGAAGTGGGTGGCTTACAATTGTTCTAATTGATGGGATAAATCCTGTCTATACCATACTAACCACATAGTATGTTCTATTTTGGTTTTTGCTTGAATTCTTTTCTCAATAACTCCCATAGAATTCATCATCAATATCCAACGTGCTCTGAAACCAGATAAAATAATCAGTGCTAAATGGCCAGAAGACATTTTGGGGCAAGGTGAAATTTTATTAGCAAACCTCTGTTTTGTTATAATTTTTTAAAAATATCTATTTAAAAAGATTTGGTATTAAAATACTAATGTATTGCTTTTCAAAATGTTTCTAAAAGTGCTTAATATAGGAAAAGCTTCCCAGAAACAAAATGACATTTTGGCAAAAAATATTTAAACATTAAATTGTTTATTTAAAATATATTTTATATAGCTGCATATGGTGGTACATGCCTGTAATCCAGTGGTTTGGGAAGCTGAGGCAGGAGGATCACGAGTTCCAAGCCAGCCTCAGGAACAGCAAGGAACTAAACAACTCGGTGAGACCCTGTCTCTAAATAAAATGCAAAATCGGGCTTGGGATGTGACTCAGTGGTTAAATGCCCCTGGATTCTATTGCTGGTACCAAAAAAAGAAGTATATTTCCTAGATGAACTTTTAAAATAACATTATCATAACTGTGAATATATTAAAAATTTTAAAATGGAAATATTAAAAATAAATGTTTATTTTATTGTCTCATCATAAAGAAATGAAAGATACATAGTCTGTCTCAAGAATTGAAGGTTAATGATTGCACACTTACTGCGATGAATTGTGCCACTTCTATGCATTAATAATTGAGTTGTAGATTTTTCCTACAACTAATTATTTTTGGCAGTAAAATAGTTAATATTTTCTCTGGCACTTTTCTTCTGAGGCCTTAAGATAATTATTCAAATCATGGATGTCTATGAATATTTTATTGCACTGAGCGAAAGAGGACATTTAGAAATTGCATATTTCATTACAGCATAACCTGCCTTTGTATTTATATAAGTATTTTAACTATTTTAACTTTAAATATAAAATAGAATGACAGATGACAGTCTTCTTTTTTCAGATCCATTTGAAAAATAGTTGATTAGAAATGACAGTGTATTTTATCTCAATGGGAAAAGAAATATTATAGTGAGTAATCAGAATTTTATTAAGTTAATCATACAGACATAATTCAGAGTGTAACTGAATAACAAGAAACACAATAACTCTACTTGTTAAATGAATAATTTATTCTATTGGAGTCTTTGATCCAAGTGCCCCATTTAATTTTGACGATGGTTTTATACATTCAATATACAAGGAATTTAGAATATTCATATTATTATAATTTTAATACTCATTGTTTTTATAAATATATGTTCCATATTTGAATTTTTCAGTTCTATTTGAATTTTTAATGTAGATCTTTGAAGTTGTCAAACAAAAACAAACTTTTAAATTCTGTTCCTAGTAAAAATCACTCAAAGTCATATGTGTGTGTTCGTACACTGTTTCCAAAGAATAGATAACAACCTTCATGTCAAAAGTAGAGAAGGAGTAGTTAAGAGACAAGCCAGTCTTCAGAAACAAGATTTGAGTTTTAAGACCTATGCAGAGATGTTGAACATTTTTTCATACATTTGTTGATGAATTGTATATCTTCTTCTGTGAAGTGTCTGCTCATTTCCTTAGCCCATTTATTGCTTGGGTTATTTGTTTTTTTGGTGTTAAGTTTTTTGAGCTCTTTATATATCCTTAAGATTGGTGCTGTATCTGATGTACGTGAGATATAAATTTGCTCCCATTGGTAGGTTCTCTCTTCACTTCTTTGTATCTTTTGCTGAGAAGAAGCTTTTTAGTTGAATTCATCCCATTTATTGATTCTTGATTTTATTTTTTGCTCTTTAGGAGTCTTGTTAAGGAAGCCAGTTCCTACGCTGACATAATGAAGATTTAGGCCTGCTTTTTCTTCTATTAGGTGCAGAGTCTCTGGCCTAATTCCTAGGTCCTTGATTCACTTGGAGTTGATTTATGTGCAGGGTGAGAGATAGAGGTTTAATTTTATTTTGCTGTATAAGGATTTCCAGATTTCCCAGCACCACAATTATCAAGAACTCAAGAAACAATAAGTGCTGGCCAGGATGTGAGGGAAAAGGTAGACTGATTCATTGTGGGATTACAAAATGGTGCAATCACTTTGGAAATCAGTATGGAGATTCCTTAGAAAACTTTGAATGGAACCACCATTTGACCCAGCTATCCCACTCCTTGGTCTATACAGAAAGGACTTAAAATCACACTACAGTGATGCAGCCACCTCAATGTTTATGACAGTTCAATTCACAGTAGCTAAACCATGGAAACAGCCTAGATGTCTCTCAATAGATGGATGGATAAAGAAACAATAGTATACATACACAATGGAATATTACTCAGCTTTCAAGAGGAATGAAATCATAACATTTATGGGTTAATGGACACAGTTGGAAATTATCATGCTAAGTGAAGTAAGCCAATCCCCCAAACCCAAAGGCTGAATGTTTTCTCTGATAAGTGGATACTGATCCATAATGGGGGGTGAGGGGTGGGGCAAGGGAAGAATGAAAGAACTTTGGATTGAGCAGAGGAGAGGAAGGGAATGGGAGGGGGTGTATGAGAGGGAGATGGTGGAATGAGATAGACATTATTTCCCTTATGTATAAGTTTGATTGCATGAATGGTGTGACTCTACATCATGGACAACCAGAGGAATGAAAAGTTGTGCTCCATTTGTGTAAAAAATAAAATTAATCAACAAAAAAAAGAAAGAAAACAAAAAGACCTATGCAAAGACAAAAGATGAGTCTCTGGGCGTATTTAGGTAAAGAATTAGAACTAAGGGGGCTGCTCAGTCTGGAGTCCTCTGGTCTTCCACCTTGGGTTATCAAAGCAAAGCTTCAGATAGGAACATAAGCATTAAATTTGTTACTGAGGTCATAAAGTTAGAACCCTGGTTAAATGGAATAAGATTGGAAATCTAGGAATGAATCCTTACAATTAAGTTCAATTTAATTAAGAATAGTATTGTGCCAGGCATGATGGCGCACGCCTGTAATCCCAGAAGCTTGGGAGGCTGAGACAGGAGAAACAGGAGTTCAAAGCCAGCCTCAGCAACTGCGAGGCTCTAAGCAACTCAGTGAGACCCTGTCTCTAAATAAAATACAAAATAGGGCTGGGGATGTGGCTCAGTGGTCCAGTGACCCTGAGTTCAATCCCTGGTACCAAAAAAAAAAAAGAATAGTATTGCATTATTCTGGGGTTGTCTACACAGACTCAACAGTTTCAACAGAGACTATAGACCCTATGAGAAGGAGAGAAAGAAAGGGAGAAAGAGAAATTCATGTTAAGGAATTGACAGATGTATTTGTGGAGGCTTGACAAGTCCAAAAACTATAGGGAAAGCCTGAGGGTTAACAGACTAGAGATGTTGCAGTTTGACTCTAAGGCAGCCTTTGGGGATTCCTTTTTGCCCAGAGGTCAGTCTTGTTCTGTTGGGTTGATTGGATGAGGCCCACCCACATAATGAAGAGTAACCTACTTTAATTAAAGTTCACCATTTAAATGTTAATCTCATCCAAAACAGAAACAAAACTCCACCTTCACAGAAACATCCAGAACAATGTTTGACCAAATATCTAGTTGACACAAAAAATTAACCATGACAGGCATCAAGATAATTCAATGAGCAAAGATTGTCTTTTCATCAAATAGTGCCATAAATACTGAATATCCATAGGCAAAAGTTGGACCCCTTTATGCATCAAAATTATCCCAGAGTGGATCATAAACCTAGTGCAAGAACTCAAAGTGTAAAACTCTTAGCAGAAAATATGGGAGTAAATCTTCATGGACTTGGTTTAGGTAAAGGTTTATTAGTTTTGATGCCACAAGTAAAATTGACAAAAAATAATTAAATTGACTACAGCAATATTTTAAAAATTTTGCTGTAAATGATCAAGAAAGTGAAAGGACAATTCACTGTATAGAAGAAAAAAGTGAGTAAGATACTTAGCTGATAAGAGTAGAACACAGAATATATAAACTCTTAGAGCTCAATGTTAAAAAGACAAAACAATTTAAAATTAAGCAAAGGATCTGAATAGGCATATCTCCAAAAGAGATACAAAATTCTAAGAACACATAAAAATGTTCAGAATTATTATCCATAGGGGAAATGTAAGTCAAAATCATAGAGGTATCACTTTACACCCAATAGAATGACTAATCAAAAGGAGAGACCCTAACAAGTGTGGAAGGATGTTGAGAAACTGCAATGCTCAGACACTAATCATGGGAATGTAAAATGTAGCACAGTAGAAAAATAGTCTCTCAAAATGTTAAAGGTAAGAGGCATCATTTGTTATAGTAATTACACTCCTGGACATATGTTCAAGGAGAAATAAACACATACATTCACATAAAAATTTGTACATAAATTTCCACAGCAGCACTATGTATAATATTAAAAAAATAGAAATAGCACAAAAGATCAACTGATGAAAAAGTTTTTAAAAATGTGATGCAAAATCAAGGGAATATTATTTGGCAATAAAAAATAATAATGCATGCTACCACATAGATACATTTTTAATTTGGAAGTTTATTAAAGAAAAATGATGTAAGTGACAAATAGTATTAATAAGAAACTAGAGTAGGTTTATAACTCTCAGGTAAAAATTTTAAGGCTGAAAACATTATTAAGGTTAAATAGGGTCATTGCATAATGATATTTTGTAAAAAGTCCACCAGGAAGATTTAATAAAAAAAGACAGAAATTTCTCCTATTATATGCATGTATTATTTTCAAAAAGTTTAAAGCCAGATTAGTCTCGCTTGAACACACTTTTTTTTATTCCTTGACATCTCTCCTTGAAAATTTACAGCACATTTCTTTCAATAAGCATCACAGTATTGATTTTTTCCACGTCTTCTACCTCCCCCTTTCCTGTTGTGTGGTATATGGTATATTGAGTTAGATGGGAAACCTCAAAGGAGCTTTGTCTTTTATGTGTTTGTAAGTGCCATGTACCCTTACAACTATTATAAATAAATAATCATCATCATCTTGGGATGAAAATAAAACACAAAATGTCAACCTTTCAAGCAAAAATGAGTTACCTTCCTCTCTCTAACTACACCTTAGAGAGACATCCTTACAAAATTCTAAGAGCTTTTTTCAACAAGTATATGACTGCAGTTTAGAAAAAAAAATAATGCTGCTTCAGTCTAGGATAAACAACCTTCCATGTTTGTCTTGTTTTTGCATTGAAAGTCCTGAATCCCAGGGAAACCCTCTGTCTTAGGCAAACTGGGATAGTTAGTTACCGAATATTAATTTTTCTTTAAGACATCAAAAGTAAATCTTATATCCTTTATTGAAAATTACATCCAAGTAAATGTTCATGTAATAGACAAAATGCATATCCATAATGTATAAATATCCATAATGGAGAAAAATATTAATTTTCCTTAATCAGAGGTCAGTATTTTTTTAAAATAATGCCTACTTTTTTGTAACTTAAGAGTGTCTTTCAAATTTGACTAAATCCAGAGCATCTTATTAAATGAAAAATTTGCAAAAAGGTGAAAATAACTTCTCCCTTAAGTTACTATTGTCCAGGAATGTCTAATAATTTAGGAATATTTATTGTTTTATAGAAAAACTCAGCTATTTCCAAGCACCAAGACATCTGATAAATTGAAGAAAATGAAGGAATTATGAAGACAATCACCACTCCCTAAGCAGTATTTCAGAAATGTTTCATAGCCTTGTATTTGCTTTTATTAAACAGCTAATTTTTAAATCAAAGAAGTAGTTAAAATAGACTATGGAATTCACAGGAGAAGATAAAATATGTAGCTAAATTATATTTTCATAATCAAATAAAACCCCTCTTCCCTCCAAATCATAATGAAGTATATTTTCCACATTTGATGATTTGTGAAATTTAAAATTTTCATTTCATCAAAATGAGAAATGCTTTTGGGAGACTAATAAAAACATTCATTCATTTACAAAGTTATATACTAAGTGGTCTGCTGTTCCAAAGATGAATAATACATGACTTAACTTTCAAGGAGTTCATATTCTGTCAGAGGTAAAAGGAAAACAATGTGTTGATTAAAGCACTATATAATATAGTTGTATATGAAAGGTGCCATCATTATAATGAGAAAGAAGTTACTAAGGTATAAGTAAAAACTCAATTTAATTTTGAGTTTATTTATTTTTGTATTCATTCATCAAAAGCATTCATCTTTGATTTTATGACAGGCATGTTGCTCAGGGCTGCATATAAAGTGTAAAATAAGAAAGAGAAGCTCTAAACACCACATAGCATATAGGCTATTAAGAAGGAGAGAAAGTAAACATGTTTACACATAAATAAAATATGTTAATTACAGGTGGTGTCAAACATTAACAAAGAAATAATCGATGCTATGAGAAAGGCAAATGGGGTCCCTGCATGGTGGCGCATGCCTGTAATCCCAACAGGCTGAGGCATGAGGATTTCTAGTTTAAAGCCAGCTTCAGCAATTTAGTCAGGCTCTAAGCAACTCAGTGAGACCCTGTCTCTAAATAAAATTTTAAAAATGGCTGTGGATGTGGCTCAATGTTTAAGTGTCCCTGGGTTCAATCCCTGATACAGAAAGAAGAAGAAGAAGAAGAAGAAGAAGAAGAAGGAGGAGGAGGAGGAGGAGGAGGAGAAGGATGAGGAGGGGGAGCAGGAGGAGGAAGAGAAGAAGAAAGTCAAATGGGAACTGAGAAATGAGAAATTCACAGCAGATTTTCAGGCAGATGGAGTGGGACTGGACAAGGTCTTTCCAAATACAAGTTTCTTTTAAGCTGCCTGTTTCCCTCTATAACATAAACAGCACCTAAACAGTCATCAGTATCCTTCCTCTTTTTCTGCTTAGTGCCTTGCACAAATGCTTATCATTATCTTTATAGTTACCATGTTCTAATTCATCTCTAATATTTCACATTTTTGGACCTCACATCCTTTCCCCTGTTTATTGCTTTGCAGAATTGTTAATAAAACCATGTTCCTACTTGCAGTCTGTTTTGTTTTTCCTTGTGGCTCTGATTCCTATTCTTTATCTGATTTGGCCCCATCATAAGGGAGTTTGAGAGTAAGAGTTAAGGATCAAACCAGAAGGCCAAATCTTTTGGATAACACATGTAGGAAAGGGAAGAGCTAAATAAAATCAAGAATAGATCTAGAGAGAAGTAAAGCAGTGAAAAAGAAGGGAAAGAAAAAGGAAAGGAAAGAAAGGGTTAAGAATGTCAATCCACATATTTTGACACTAACTGGAATGAAACCAAGTTCTGCCTCATTGGTTGCAAATATGTAGGTCAGCCAGACTCAGATAAAGGCTCAACATTGGTAGAAATTCAATCTACCAATTGACATCAATGATCCTTTAGAATCAACAGATACTGCTGCAAACTTGGGACAAGTTCCCTGGCTCAATGGGAATTGTGGGCATGAAGAACCTGAGCACCTTTACCACAAAGTGCACCATCAGTATAGATTTGTGCTTTCTTCATTGTTTCATATTAGCCCAGCCCTCCATGGTATATGCTATACACGTTTATGATCTGTCCCAACAAGGACAAATAAAAAGAGAATATACTCCTGCTGCCATAAAGTTTAATCTGCTTTATTGCCAAGACCTGAAGAAAATGAGTACCTTTCATCAACACTGTTAGTCTACACTTTTATTGTACATTAAGCAACTTCCATTGATAGCTGTCACTTTGATAGGAAACTTTAGCAATTTATAAAAATATTTCTTAAATTATTGTTTTAAGGTATTGACATCTTTGTTATAAAATGACCTCACTTAAATAAAAGTGCTAAATGATCCATAATACCAATGTTTGTGGTACTTTTTAACTCTGTTTACTGTTGAAGTCTAATTTATGGGATGCATGAGCAATTCATTTAGAAATTGTCATTTGCTTCACATACTTTAAAAGCCTAACCAAAAAACAACCACCACCAAAAACATCTATTTAAAATGATATATCTTAGTTTGGTGCCCAATTATCCTTTCCTTCCTTTTACTGTTACATTAATTAATTTAGCATTCTCATCCAACTATCAGATCATGCTTAATTCAACTAATTTTATCTCCATCCAACACCCTTCCATAAAAGTGAACAACAGCTTTTTAGTCTTTTTTTTTTTCATCAAAAATTTGTCACAGTGACTGCTTTATATTCAGGTAGAGCATTCCTTACCCTGGAAGATAAAAATTCTGTCCATGTACTCAGACAAATGAATACTGATTTGCTGATAAATTCTAACAAAAATATACTCACTTATTGGGTGAATTATTTCATAACGAAAGAATTTTTTTTAAAAAAATTTTATGTGTCTTTGGAAATATTTTGTTTTAACTTTTGAAGTGAAAGAGGACAATTCAGGTATATGAGATTTTCTTCCATACAAACCCAAAGTTGTTTTAATATGTTTTTGAGTAGGAATATAACATAAATCTTGCCCTGATTATTTCTTCATATAGTACTTAAAAATTACATGTAATTATCCTGTGATATGACAATTTATTAGCCAATTAAATTAAGAAATATTATAAAAGAAATATTCTGTGCTGAGCAATTATGTGTGGGATGTATTTTAGGATGTTTGAAGTTCTTCTGAATGTAATTTTACTTTCAAGTGCTTGAAAAATTATTAGTATATATGTCTATGTAAAATGACATTTATATTTGAAAATACCATTTTTTTCCAGTATTTTGGTCTAAATTTGTTCCCAATGTGTCCAATTTCTCTAAGTGCATCTGGATGAAGATATTAGGTAGGAAGACAAGCATACATGACTACTAAGATGACTAATGACTAATATTTTGGTCCAGTGAGAAATGGTTTGTTAATATTGCTCTTTTTCTCTTTGATTAGATGATTACTGACTTTTCTTGGTTAATATAAAAGGCACCTAGGATTGGCTTAGTGGGCTTAGTCTAAGGGACCTGTAGAAGTCTCTCTTGTCTGCATTGTTTGAAGATATTATCTCAGATATAGGGCTGAAGTTCAAGGACTGGGAGAGCAGTCCTCCACACCACAGTGGAATTTAGGTCAAAGTCCAGGACGATGGAATAGACGAGATGGGAATGGAGGTAAGGAGCACCCAATGTACCTGAGATGGGGTGGGTGGTGAGGGTTAGTTGTCCTTGAATGGAAAATTTTATATCTGATTTAGACATTTACTTTTAAAATTAATGTGTAGCTTCTATGGTGTGGTTATGGTTTGTCTCCTAAAAGTTTATGTTGTTGGAGGTTTGGTCCCAGAGTGGTAGTATTAAGAGATGGTGGTATCATTAAGAGTTGGGGTCCAATGGATAGATAATTAAATTTTGAAAGTTGGTATTGTTTATATCATCAGAGGCTTCACAATTGAAAGAAATTAATGCTGGTCCGGTGGAGGGCATTTGTTCTCAAGAGGGTGAGTTGTTATGAAAGTGCAACCCTGACCTCTGTAATACCTTCTTGCTTCCTGTCTCACCATGTGACCTCTACCCCACACACTCCTGCCATTGCAATGGCATGAAGCCCTCATCAGAGCTGAGCAAAAGCCAGCACCCTGCTCTTGGACCTCCAGAAACTGAGTTAAATAGACCTTTTTCTTTACAAAGCATCCCATATTTTGTTATAGCAATGAAAAATGGACGACAACAGTAGCTTTTACAAATGCTACTCATTAATTCCATCATTGCTTTATTGATGGTAGATTTCAACTTGTTTTCTTTTTTTTCTTCTTTTCTTCTTCCTTCCTTCCGTTTTACATTACCAATACTACAATAAATATTCTTTCTCCTAGATCCTTGTCTTTTGACTCTTCAATGCTTTTAGAATGGACTTCATAAGAAATGAAGTCTTGCATGGAACATTTATACATTTCTTATATTTCAATTCTTTCTTCCTTCCTTTTATTCTCTTTCTTTCTCTCTTTCTCTACCAAGGATTGAACCCAGTGTTGCTTAACCACTGAGCCACATCCTCAGCCTTTTTCATGTTTTATTTTGAGACAGGGTCTCACTAGTTGCTTAGGGTCTTGCTAAGTTGCTGAGGCTGGCTTTGAACTCATGATCTTCCGGCCTCAGTCTCCTGAAATGCTGGGATGATAGGAGTATACCACCATACCTGGCTATATATTTTAATTACTAATTCTGTTCTTCAAAGGTGATGTTGGAATTCAAGCTTTCACTAAGTAGGAACAACTGTTTCCCCCAGTGCCCTTTCAGAGTTCTACAGACACAGGCACAAGGACACAACTAGGCTTAGGGACAAGCCAAAACTTGCTACAAGGTTGTTAGAAACTTTATCCAAGATTGTTGGCTGGGAAGTGTTGATATATTTCCTTTTTCTTATCAAGATTGATTCTGAAAGAAGGAGTTTGGGCTGTGGCTCTTGGTAGCTAGCCTGCTAGTATACTGGGCCACCTTTCCAGTCTCTCCAGTTCCTACCCCTTCATCTTCTATAATCACACTAAGATGTTTTCTCTTGTATTTTAATTATTCATAATCTGACTTTTCTTCTCCCAAAAATGTTGTCTATTTTCATGTTTGGGAGATGATGAAATTACAGTATTTTAGAATTTGGGGAAATAAAATATACAATCTTCAACCAATCCAATTTTCTTATTGAGTTTATTGATCTTATTCTTCAAGCCCAATGTTGAAAAACTATATTTCCTGGGAAATATTTCTTTATTCCTTCAACTGATGTCATATCCTATTTACTTCTATTAAATACAATTCTTTGCTCACACCTTTGTTTTGGGTTTTTTTTTTTTATAATAAGTACTTTGAAATGCAGTTAGTCTTCTTCTAAATTAATTCTTTGCTGATGGGATTTTTTGCTCTTTTTTTTTAATAAACCCATATTGCCCCTAAAACAGTATAATATGACATATAGGAACTATAAATATATGTTGAATGAAATAAAAACATGTCTTATTGATACAAGTGTAAAACTTCGAAGTTATGGCAAACAAAATAAACAAAAAAAACTAAATCTCATTAATTTGAGAATACATTTAGACTTTGAAATGTTTTCTTTGATCAGAAACAAAGGTGGAGAAAGGCATCATAATTTTATCCTCCAGGAGCAGGATTATTTTTTTCCGGAATAAAAAATTCTAATACATTTAATAGGTATGAATTTCTGCTAACAAATTTGGCCAGCCAGTTTATAATCTTTGTTGAGTTGAACTGTATCCCCAAGAAAGATATTTCAGAATCCTAACCCCAAGTATCTCAGAATGTGACTTTATTTGGAAAGAGGGTTGTTTTAGATGATATCAATTTAATATGGGGACACAGTGGAGTAGGGTGGGTGCTCACCATCCTCTAAATGGTATTTTTGAGGAGACATTAAGACAGAGCCTCAGAAGGAGAATACCACTTGATGACAGAGGCAGAGATTGGAATGATACATCTACAAGCAAGGAACTCCAATAATTGGCAGTAACCATCAGGACCTGGACTAGAAGCAAAGAACAGAGTCTTTTCCTTAGAGTTGCCTATAGGGACCAACCCTGTCAGCATGATGGTTTGAACTTCTAACTTCCAGAACTCTGAGAGATTAATTTTGTTTTCTGAGGTCCTCCAGTTGGAGATAATTTGTTATTCAGACTTGGAATGCTAATGCTCTGTTTTAGTCAGCTTTGTAACTGTGGTGACTAAAAGACCTGATCAGCACAGTTATAGAGGAGGAAAAGTTTATTTGAGGGCTCACAGTTTCAGAGGTCTTAGTTCATAGAAGGCTGGCTCCATTCTTTGGGGCTGTAGGGGAGGCACAACATCACAGCGGAAGAGTGTGGCACAGGAAACCAGTTCACATGGTGATCAGAAAGCCAAGAGAGGACTCCAAGTTCCAGGTACAAAATAAATACCACATAGCCATGCCCTCAATGAACTACTTCCTCCATCCATACCCCACCTCCCTCCAGTTAATCCCATAAAGGAATTAATCCACTGATTACGTTAAAAATATAACCCAATAATTTCTCCTCCAAACCTTCTTGCATTGTCTCACACATGAGCTTTTTGGGACACTTTACATCCAAACCATAACATGCACATATTTTTCTTACTTATCCATTTCTTACAGTAAAATGTTTAAATTCATTTCTTTGAACAGGTTGGGTGGTGACTGGTGTTTGAGAAAAGCTGAGAAAGAGAAAACTCTTATTTGTAATTTCCTGTTCAGGCAATGGGAAAAGAAACCCCCTGAAGAGCTATAATAAGAGAAATAGAATACAGGCAAACATAGTATGTCCAAGCAAGAGGAGTTTCCAATACCAGGAAGGTAGAAAAAAGAGACAAAAGAGAAAACAGAGAAGGAGGCCTAAGGTTCCTGAAAATAATCAGAAACTAGGTGATCTGAAGAAATTGAAACAACAGTAGGAGATGGGTTGGTGAAAGCCTTGACAAATCATAGATCTTTGTGAATTGAAGGAGCAAGGACTATGTGACATAAAACAGAATCAGGGTAATGGAGAAAGGAGAGAAATAATCTGGAAGCTGAAGCCACTCCCTCACACACCAGCTTCCTTTATATCTGTTTCTTAGAAAAGAATTTCAGTCCTCAGTCACTGTTGCCTGAATGCCTCTTCGAACTTAAATCTAAGAACAAATAGCTGACTTCTGTGGGACTGCCAGAGCAGGATTCAGACACAATTTTCTGGTAGAGGTATTTCTTATATTGATCATTTAAACCAGTCTCTTCATAAAATATTAACATACAAGTCTTAGTTAGAAGATGGTAACTGCCGAGAGCCTCTGGGGATATCCAAGTTCATGTTGGACCATAACTCCTACATAATACTTTTCTTTTAAATCAGTAATCATAAAAATACTTTGCCTTTTAACTACATAGGAAAATTCAGAATGTATTGTGGAACACCCTGCAGTTATTCTACAATAAAGACATTTCTCTTTTTGGTTTAGCACCTCAGACTGCATATAAGTACATATATACATCTGTGCATGTATATATATATACTAGTTATTATCAATGTCTCATGCCTCCAACTTTAATTTTCAGCATTCAGAGTGCAGTCAGTGTGATGTTTTGCCTAGAGACTGTTGAAACCCCAAATGAGAAAGAAATGTGTAGTGCTATTAGGAATGAATGCATAATGCTATAGTCAGGCACCAGGAGATAAATATATAGAATGAATCTAAGAGGAATTTTCAATAGACATAATACTGCCCTAGAATAACACTTGGGTGCTTGCAGAAATGTCATTTGTCAAGTAGGCATATAACAGGAAATTCCAGAGGAAATATTTTCAACTTTCCTTAGATGGGAAATCAAGCTCTGTAAAGATTTTCTGAAGCTTTTGTTTGTTTATTTGTTTTACAAAGTATATCTAATTGGCACATTATACTAATTTTCTAATCTTGTTATTAATTATTTAGTTAAATTTCACAAACTGTGCAAATATAAATGAGATGCAAAGAGAATTTAATATCATGTGTACTCTAGAACTGTATCCAGAGAAGAAATAGATGAATACAATCAACTCTAACTCAAGATGGAATGTGATTACTCAATTATAGATACAAACAAAAATCCATATGTACATAATAGAATATAATTCTAAGTAATTAGAAGAATTTTCTTGAAATAAAATGGGATTTGAGCTTTTGAGCTCAGCCTTACAATTCAGGTAACCTGTACCTAGCCATCAGCAATAGAGAGAAATGAAGTGTGGTAGAGAATTGCCATAAGACTCATAGGCCATAAATCTAGAGGTCAAATAAATGGTCCAGAGTGACAGTACTGTAAGTGTAATGAATTCTTACTTTTTTTTAATTGCTGCCTCAGCGACAATTTTTGAATACCAGTTTAACTTTCTCATATGAGGCCAGGTTTTTCTTGGATGTTGGGAGCGCACAGGTCTGGGAACCCAGTGTTAGAGTGATGGTCAGGCAGGCATAAACTGGATGTGTTCACACAGAGCTACAAGACATCTGTCAGTGTAAGTTTCCTGTAGGAGATACCCCCTGGTTGTGTCTGGGTTAGGTAATTAGGCATTAGGATTCTGCCAGATAAAGAAATATCCTGTAAAAGGCACACTGGAAATACCCACATCCAACTCTCCTTCATTTCTGTTGGGGCAGGGTTGATAGCAATTCTGGTACTGGAAGCCCAAGTTAGCAGGGGGCTCTGAAAACAAGGAGAAGGAGAAAACTGTCTCAGTCTTCTGAGACTCAAATCAGAGAGTCTGGAATGCCACAGCTGACAAAGTAGAATAATATCCCCTAGGAAAGGACAAATGGTTAAAAAGAAAATTGTGGGTGATAGAGTTTTTCTTCTTCTTCTTTTAAAATCATGTTCTATTTAGCATGTCTATTATTAGAATGGTTTTTAGTCTCTTTACCCAAATGAAAGATTGCAGGTTTTAGCCTGATTTCAGAGAATTATCCTTCTTTCCCTATTTCTTGACAGCTTTTCTCCAGCGTCTAACTTCTGACATATGAAATAGGAGCCTCTGAATTATTTAATCAGGCCACAAACTTACATTTGTATATCATCAATAATTTGTTTTAAACCTTTGTAAAACTACAACTGATCCTATAAAATAGGATTTTAACATGAATTTCACCATTGTTTTGATAATATCTAATAAATGCTTCAAAATACATCTGCTTCACTTTAACCTAATTTCTAACATGAGAACCACAGAGATCACTCAAACAGCATGAAAATACAATGTAAGAACAGGGTAACTGAATTGACGTGTATTCCTTAGAGCAGCTCCATCCACCATTTCTTTTTTCCAAAAGAGTTTTGACAGCTTGTCAAACATCTTCTTATAAGAAGTCATCATATGACTACCTTCATCAAACTACCTATCAGTTCACACCCATTGAGGCTTGAAATAGAATCAGTGTTTCCCCAATTGTTTTTAGTGTTGTGAATCAGAATTGCTAAACTCAACAGATCCTGAGAAGCAACATGGTTTAGCAGATTGAGCAACTAGAGAAAGTTTAATCATTTATTTCTCCCTTGACCCCATAATTTTTCATATAACTTTATAGGATTTTACTTCATTTCCATCTATATTCTCTGGTCCAGCTCCTAAACTTTCCTGGTGGTATTGCCACCTGTTATTAGGAAGATAATATTGATGTGCAGGATGTCATCTCTAGAGGAAATACTATTTCTAAAAATTATTAGGAAGATATTATCATACAAATACTCAACCCTATCTGTTCTTTCCAAATTCTTGCATCATGATTCACCATAAACAGAGTCTCTCTGCACTCTTTATAAAATGCTTGTCACATTTTGCCTTTGTTTTTAAGATATTAGGTCTGTTGAAATTCAATGTTTTATATTAACCTTTTGTTTCTTTAGGACAAAAATATCAAATCTATGTGATTTCTAAAGGAAGAAATCTTTCTACCCCCTTCTTTAATTCCTGAGAATGATTACAAAAATATTTACTTTCGTGTACCCCTACCCAATTTGAAAGCTCATATATTTTGTTTTTTTATGTTAATTTTTTGGCAGTAACTTACTCAGAAATTCAATTTCACTTTTTGAAAATGCATGAAAGTGGCATTTTAATGAATTTGAATGCAACTCAACCTTTGCTATCATAGAAATAAGTTCTCTATGCATATCAACTTATTTATTTTCTCTTTCTACATTTTTATTGGTGCTTTATAGTTGTACATAATGATAGGATTTGCTATTACATATTTGCACATGCACGCAAGAGAAACATATAATTTGATGAATATCCCTCCCTAACACTTCCTCCCTCTCTCATCTTCTCTTATTCCTGGCCCCTTTCTTATACTCTACTGGTATCCTTTTCATATTAACTTATTTTTAAGAAACAAAATGGTTTGTGATATACTAATAAGGAATTCAAAGACATATACAAAATAAAACATTCAATGTGAAATTGTTTTCAATTTTATGTAGCCATACATTATTTTTATTATTATATATACTTATTTTAAATAATTCTGTTGCTGATTTTCCCATCAGAGAAAGAAATGTTAAAAACTTTACCTGTAAGGATTAGTTTGAAAACCAAGAAGAAAAATATAAATATGAAAAAGTGATTTATCCAAGGGAATAAGAGATGATAAGAGATACTCAAGCTTGGTTCTCTTATCCGAATGGTGGGTGATCACTGGAAATTGGCTTGCAGTCTTTGATGTAATTATTTATGCATTAATTCTGCATTAGTCTTTTAAGAGAACTAAGGGTAAATGTTTTACATTTCTGCAATAATTAAATTATTTTTCTTTCATTGCTCTTATTCATAAGCATATTGTGTCACTTTTATTGAAATAATAAGATTGACATTTACATCAATATTGAAAATGCAACCATTTCTGAGAGATTTGTTCTTTCTCACTATCATTTTTAGAACTTGAGAACGATTCTATTGCTGTCAGAAGAGTGGGTTCCTAAAATGTTTACAGACTCAGTTCTTTGGAAAATATTTAAGTCTTAGGAATATTAAAACACTTGATTTTCTTTGGATTTATAACAACTATTGTTTAAGATTCTTGAGCACTTTTTCCTGTAAGTATTTTTATTGAATTGTATTATATTTACTTAAAATAGCATAACTTGTTCAGATTCCAGAATCTCTCTCAGAAATGGAAATGCATTTCAACCAGAATGTAAAAACTCTGTGGCACAGGATTTATAGCCTTCTGTATGATTAATTGTCATCTTTCTAAAATCCATTGAAAATCCTACACAAAAGATACCCTTTTAGGAGATGATGTGATTCATTCTGTAAATGATTCACTTGATTGTATTCAAAATTTGCCAATTTTTCTGCATTCTACAATAAAAATAATATAGTTGGTAGGATGATATGTGATATCTAAAAATACTCATTGAAGCTGATCCTGGGATATGAATTTTTTCTATATTTTTCTAATATGTTCTCAATAACTGAAAATTCTCAGAGAATAAGAAGGTGCTGCTACAAGTGTGAAGATCAGCATATCATGAAGACTAACGAATAATACTAAGAAAATGATATTGTAGTAACCTGCTTTTCAAATACTCACCTAAATTTATTTAGTCTTTAATGCACAGTTATATAATATATCAGACCCTTGATAAAACCTTGCTCAACAAATGAAAAAACTTTGAATGAAATCTTGCTATTAACTTTTTGAAATTTTAACTTATGTGATATGATATTGGATTGTTTTACTACATCATCATCAAATGACCAGATGATTCTATTACTTTGCCAAAGCATTTTTCAATAATTAATTTGATGTTATGACACACAGATTCCAAAGTGATCAGACTCCAAAGGTATAAAAGAGATCATAAATATAAAAGAAAACTTTTATATTTACATTATAAATATAACTACATTCTACAAAACATGTTTTAAACTAGTCTGGATAGTTTCTTCAAAGTTTTAATAGTTTTTATTATTTCAAATGTTCTATTAATACTGTAAAACTAAACTAGACACCATTTCTTCGATCTGAAAGCATAACACTGATAAAAATTTATGGTATTAATAATAAAGGAAAATATTTTATATAAGGAGGAATACTTATATTTAGGGAGAATGAAAAGTGAAAAATAGCATACTGGATATATCAGCTATTTTCTAATGAAAGATAAAAGTAGATTGACAAAGTATTTGTTCAATATTATACTTCATTATATATTGTTTTGTTTTAGTGATGTTCTATTACATCTACAGTTTATTTCAGTGATATTCTATTATATACCCCTCTTAGCACATGAAATCTTTTAAAATTTTAGAATGAATTTATTTTATCAACTCCCCCAAACAAAAGCAAAATCCTCCAAATTATTCCCATTATAGAGCATGATTAAAGAATTTTATAGCTGAAGATACTATAGCTTACCTCCTACATTCTCTTCCCCCTTTCTTCTAACCACATTTTGCAGTTGGATGAATTGAGGATGGATGAAATTAAATGTATTGAAAGTCATGCTTTGACTAGTGACTGGGAGAAGACCATACTCTCCTGATCCCTTGGTTTTTGAGACTTTGCCCACTATACCATTCTATTTCTTTTCAAAATTAGAGCTCTAACATTAGCAGTGACTTACAGTGAAATTCAAGTCCTTCTAAGCACAATTTTTCATTCATTTCTATTTTATTTTTGTGTAAATGACCAGGAAATCTGATTGAGTATAAGGGAGCATTCACTATTTTTAAGAGTTACATTTGAGACTGTGCATGTACTTAGTATAAGCCAGAATGATAAACCAAACCTACGATTCTACATTCAGTATATTTTTTTCTAGATCAAAAACATTCTGGTCTAAATGTGCATTCAAACAAGAGAAAATTACCATACTGGGGGAAGGGGGAGAGAGATTATGCCCAAAATATGTAAATGAGCACCTGCTGAAGACCACTAGAACCATCTGCTGCTTGGATTCACATACCCATTTGCTGACTTCTGTATGTTAGGTTTTCCTCCTGGTTGTTTAGGACATGGAGAGAGGACCATGTTCTCTAACTGTGGATTTTAAGGCATTGGCAATCATAGAGGTCATGTCATACAATGTCTTTGTCAAAGGAGTGCTTGCTTAAATAAACTAATGCCCTAACCTGCTTGAAGAACCAGTGCAAGTGAGTAAATTTTGGCCCATAAAAGTAGTTGATCCCATAGGTTCCTGGAGTCAGAATAGAGTATTTTTTTGTAGCTTTGGCTTTATCCTCTGACCTCTGATTCTAGGATTCTTTAGAAACTCAATTGAATATCAAGATATTATTATAAATACTTTCCCTAGTTCTATTAGTGTGTATAAAAAGTTTTTTAGATGATACAATGATATCGACATTATAATAATAATGCAGAGTTACAGAGAAAATTTTAAATATGCAGCAAAGATGGAAAATGGAGATAAAAGAACAAAAGAGAGAAATAATTATCAACCAGATACAGTTGTTCATTTTAGGTACATATTCATTCAGCTATTTCTGGACCCATTCTTGAACATTTATTGTATGTTGAATACAGTCCACATTACAGAGTTTTCTTATTTATTGGAACAACAAAATCTTTGATGTTTACTAATATTATGCTCAATTTAGTTATTTGGCAGAAGATAACTCTAATTTTTATAATTTCTCAGATTTTTAAAGTCTATTTGATATTGTTAACAGTATATATCCAAACTGATTTTGTAAGCCATACTTAAAAGTGCTAATAATCTCCAGTGCCTTGATATATCTTTATATCCTAACATAGAAAAGTGCAAACTAAAAAACATTGTAAACTTCTTCATACACTTATGCCATGGAATTTCTTTCAAATAAAACTGTGCATACAACCATTTTCCCATACTTCCCTCCTAGCTCTGGCCATTATTACAAAGTTAATAGGTAATTATAGCTGTGTGCTCTCATTCTACATCTGAATCTGACTTGACTCTTGAACAGAATTGACTTCTACAGCAAACTAATGGAATTAATACTAATACCAGATAAGAGACACCATGGAGTAAATTGGGTGATGCTTAAAACTTATATACAAAAACCTGTCATACTATATTTACATGTCATATATGTTCATTACCTATAGGTGACATTATTCAATGCATCACATATTCAAAATCATGTAACAACAAAATATTTTGTAGTGGATTATATCAGTAAAAATAATCACCACTTACTTTTTTTAATACTAATTAAAAAAAGTTCTGGAGTATATTTTAATACTAAATTAACTAAGCAAATTGATTCAATCAATTTTTAGCTTGATTTTTTTTTTTAGTTAGGTCTTCTATTCCTCTGTGTTACTATATATATATATATATATATATATATATATATATATATATATATATACTTGTCCATGGATAACTATGAATATTTATATATGGCTTATTTACCAAAAGTAATGTTTTAACAAGGCTAATTTTATTATGTTGTGCTTTCTTCATATGGATCAATAAAGAATGTAAAAACAGATGGAACAAATAAGGTTTGTCAAAACATAGATTAATTATGAAAAATATGTAGGATAATTTAACTCTACATTCTTGATTATTATTTACAGAAAATTACAGGAAAATACTGCATTACTTGCATAATTTTAAAGATAGTTAAATAAATTTCCAATCAATTCTCTTGATATTTCTCTTTCAATTATTCTGCTTTCTTAATTAAAAAGATTCACTCCATTGTCTTTTCCCACATACATACAAAAACAACACAGTGAATTCTATTATTGTGGAATAGTATATTTTATGTATAGAAGAATGGGAGTCTAACTATAATAAGATATATTCCATGCTTGTATAATAATATAAAAATGGATTCTTCCATCACATATAATTAAAAAGAACTGATAAAGTAAAAAAAAAAACTAAATGGTTAGAGAAAAGAAAAAGAAAATAATCATCCTCTTAGAATATTTTGGTTAATCATTTATGATATTATTTCTCTGCAAAGAACACTTTTCTAGTTATTTTTGACACTTTTTAAATAGAGCTCTAAACTTTAATAAGAGTAATTTTTGGTTTGGTTATCTGACTTGTTAACCAACTGACACTGAGTGTAGTGAAAGGTTTTTATGGGTTTGGAGAGGGGGAACGTGTTAGCTAAGTAGTTTATCACTTACTTTTATGGGCCAAAAGACACTTTGGCTCTCATGAAACCACTTTGAAAGCTACATTGAAAACAACCAATTTGCTAGTGCTATAGGTATGTAAATTACATCTTTTAATTATGCAGTTTCTTTTTATTATATTTTTCTAAGAATTTAGCAAAAATTAATTTTGGTCAGGCTATGTTCTCATTGGGAATTGACTTCATCTTTCACATTCTTCTAAGTTTTCTGCTAATGTTTTCAGGTACAAGCAAATATTCTGATGGTCTCATTTCTTTTCAAAAACAAACTTTTCACTAGCTTTTAAGACTATAAAACAAATTTTATTATCAACTTTTATTATATTCACCATTCATCCACTTTTAGTTTAGTAATGAAAATCCATGCATGCCATCTTATTTTCCACATTACTCATTTTTTAATTGTATCAAATTATCAGAACATTGTTAGCCAACTTATCAAAGTTGAGATCCGCAGTGTTTCTACGGAAACTTATTAGATTTGAGTCATCTGTTGTCCAAGTAATCCCTTTAATGGATTGGTAGCTGTGTTGGTCCTGTATTTTCATATTCCCATTAATTGGTATAGAGAATCACAGAATAACTTAGCTGGAAGGAATTTTAAAAAATCATTTGGCTTCAACAGTTTGAAGCCTGTTTCAATGGAATTCTTTCCAATTATTATCAAATCATGATTGTAAATCCTGTTTTGTTGAGGTACTGAGAGGTACAAGAGTTTATTAGACAAACTAATTTTGTGGACTTAATTCCTCCTAGTTCTCTAGTTTGGGAAATTTAAAATACATAATGACTTTCTATGTACTTATCTTGATATCAAATTTTCTTAATATGTCCTGTGAGGCACTGTGTCATATGGCCCCTATACAATAGTGTGAAAGAACTAGTTGTATCAGTTTGCAAGAGCTAAACTCTCATGAGTCTTATAGTTTGTTGTTAATCCCAGATATTATTTCAAAAATAGTGATATAAACTTACCTTTAAATACAGCAAACTAAAAACAAAAATAAAATACTCAAAACATAACTTTCTAATACTTAACAACATTGCATTATTATCTTGAGTTTATTTCTGCCTTTTGTCAGTGTGTAATAGAAATATCACTATTGTAGTGCTACTGGCAGCTTTCCCCAAGTCATTGTTTAGTGATGTTATGTTGGTAGCTGAAAATTTTCTGTGGTGCAAACATTTATTCCACAGAAATTGGCCAATGCTAAACATGCTAAGAATCAAGATATCATTTGCTCTTTGTTTTCTGTGTAGACAGTAAACAAACTAAAAAAAAAGTAATAAAATGCTAAAAGTACAGATTAAATTTTAAAAAATCATGTCATGATTACTTGTGAATATCATAAAAATTAAGAAAATATTCTTCTACTTTGAAAAAACTATAACATGGTTCAATAAATAAGTTCTTTATGTCACTGACCAACAAGTTCAGAGATATATCTTAATTTTTGACTTTTGTATTACATGCTATGGAAATGAAAATATCAACTAACATTAATGTCAAAGCTACTCTTGTTAGTTACTTACAGCCACAGGTTAGTGATGGACATGAGTTCAACAAAAACAAACAAAATCATTCTGTGAGAAGCAATTGGTTATATGGAATTTACAGCAAGGATATCGTATATTTTATTATTCTTTTGAATTGTTTGTAAAATTTATATTTCCTTGACAGCCAATTCAAAAATCAGGCATAGTGGTGCAGCATTGCCCTTACCTGTATTTAGAACATTTTCCTCCATCCCTTAACTATGTTCTAGGCCAACTGGATAGATTTCACTTCTTGGAAACTATTAGGTTTCTTTTTACTTGCTTACACATTGTTTCCTCAGAGAAGATTCTCTTCACTCCTTATCTGGCCCAAATCTGCTTATCCTTAAAAGTTTCAAAAACAGCTTACATTAGCTTAAAAACAGGTTTGTCACTTACAAAGTGAAAATAGAGCTATGCTTTTTCTTGACCTCATATACTATTCTATCTCCTCCACATTCCTTTGTGCCTTTTCAAAACAAATCTTATAAAAGAAAGTGATTTTTGTTGTTTTTTGCTGTCTCACTTTTCCTTCTTTCTTTGACAGACTCCAGATGGGCCAGTCTTCCAACTTTCCAGTGACAGCTCTCCCATGTTGCCAATATCTTTGGTAACTCCTCTCTCTTTGCCTTACCCCCTCTCTCAGTAGTGCCAGACACAGTTAACCAGCATTGCCTTGTTGGTTCACTTTATTTTCTTTGCAATGCTGGGGCCTGAACCCAGGGCCTCAGCACATGCTGAGCAAGAACACTACCACTGAGCCACATCCCAAGCCCTTTATTTTCTTAACTTCCCTGCTACTACACTACTTCAGAGATGTTTCTTACTCTACTTGTTTGGTTTCCTCATTTTATTACTGATTTTTGAATACTGGTAAGCCTTAGGGATCAAACTTTGTTTATTTTGTCCTTACCCTTTCTCTGTGAATAATTTCATCCAATCCTGTGACTCTGAATAGCATCTACATTTTGTTAACTCTCAAATTTGTATCTTTAGTCTAGAACAGAAATTGCCAGAACTTCAGTTCATATGAGATATCCACTCACATCTATGAGTTTAGACATCTTGTAAGATTAAATTTTATGTGTAACAAAATGAAACAAAAGGTCTCACCATTCATTCCCTGAACTGCAAAGTAACTCAAGCCCATCAGCCCAGAAGCAAACTTTGATTTTTATTTTCCCTTAAATCTTACATGGAAGTCTATAAGGAGAACATATTAACATTACTAGTAAAACCAATTCAAAGTTCTAGCAGATTGCCTATGTAAACTTCTCCCTCAGCATATCTTCAAAGAAAAAACAGACAATACTCTCTTTCTCTAGGAAGAAATGATGGAGTATTTACTTTGCTCAAAATCAATTTAATGATTGTTTTCTCTAAGGCAGGGATACCTATAATCTTATTTGTGGATGGAAATGAAAATGTCAACCAACAAAATGCCAAAGCTATCCTTGGTTAGCTATGGACATAAACATTCAGGATAAAACAATATCAATGTGGGAGATTTTGTCTCAGAGACATTACAAATGAAAGGGACTCTGTTTTCTATGAGTATCTCAATACTTCAATGTAGTAGCAACCAATGGAAAACAGTTAACTAAGAAAGAAAAAGTAAGTAATATAGCCCAATAGGAAATTGCACCTGTGTGGCAGTGGGATTATCTAACTTACAACATTTGGTGGGTAGCTAATAATGATGGAATCCTGACTGAAATGAATGGGCAACTCCTTGAATAAAGGGATGATATAATCATTGTGTATACTGCAAGTCTCCCTTCAAGCTTTGTGCATAGGGATCTATGGCCATTTCCAGGAAAACTCTGTGGTGGGGATGGGAAAATACTTGGAATTCTTGGTGACTTTGGACACTGAATTTTATTTGGAATGAGAAGAAATTCCACACAGACTCTGAGTATGAGATCATGGAGACAAGGTAATAAAGTGAGTTAAAGTATAGTTATTACATTTTAATTTAAATTAAAGGTTATTAAATTCAAGGTAGATTAAAGGTAATTGTTAATAAAGTATTATTATTACCATACCGGGGCCCAATTGGATAAGGGCTGTGAAAGGTTACTAGAAACTGAAGATAAGAGTTTAGTCAAGGCTTCCTTAAAAACAAAAACAACTTTCTACCAAGGGATACCGCTAGCATGACTTGAATTTTCAGAGGGAACCAGGAAAAGAAATGTCCTGGTTTTACTCCCTTCCTGGCAAAAACTAACCAGATGTTAGAAGACACAAGAGCCCATATGCAGTGCACACAGGCCAGCCTTATAGGACTGAGGTCAGATTGGAAAAAGAAAGTGAGCAAAAGGGCCATCCTTACAACATTTCATTACAGAAAAACTCACGTAGGTTTCTTGACTTAAGGAAAAAGGGATAATATAGAGGAAGGGCAGATTTTAGAGATTAGTATGTCAAAAACAACATCAATAGTTGAAAGCTGAAGATTTTTGCATTTCTTATATCCTCATGAATTGGTTTGGCAGGGGTAGAAGATGGGTTCATTTTGAAGAATATTAGTAGATTTATCATAAATGTAGTCAAGCTGTTGGAATTTTTAATGAAAAAATCGTAACTACCTCTGGCTAATGGGAAACAGATTTTTATCTTGGAAGTGCTGTTTACTCTTGCTTCACACAGCTAAAACCTCAGGAGAAGTTTGATTAAACTGAGCAGGAGCAATAATACAAATCCATACTCATACTTTAAGAATCCAATCCAAATGCAGTTTACGGGAACACATTACCCTGTCCTCCATAAGTCGTGACTTCAGCTCATTGATGATAGTAAGCCGACAATACCTGGAAAAAAAGAAATTGCTTATGTTTTGAATGTTCAAATATGATAAGAGATAATATCCATTAGAATATATAAGTCCTTGAAACCTCATTGGAACTTCTAGGGGATCAGTGAATAGGAGTATATGGGGATATTGTCTCCACAGGGAAAGTAGTTCTACCTTGTATTAGCTTGTATCACGATGCTTCTTGGAACCCTTTTATTTTGATGGTAACATATAGCTTTGTGCATTCAATGTGGCAAAAATTCAATAAGTGAATTTACAAATTTACAATTATTCATTAATATTGTGAGATGGAATGAAGGGTTTGAGTATGGGTTTGTTTAAATTACTATTTAGTTCAACAACTATTTTGTATATTTTCATAACTACCTCTGGCTTTCTATAAATTGGTTGAGAGCACAAAAAGATCTTTACAGAAAAATAGATTGCTTCTACTTTCCAAAATATTTTACACATAATTGACCATTATTTTAAAGTAACTTAATTTTATTGGGTCTTTCCATATATTTAACATGTTCTTATAGAATCAACTTTCTTTTCACATTTGTGTTTTACTAGCTCATATAATAACTAATTAACTTTTATAATTAGAGTTAGAAGCATAATGTACACAAACAGGTGTTAGAGTAAATAAAATGGAAATCTGGAAAGCATATGACAACTCAATTATAGCAAAATTGTATGAGTGTATGAAGGCATTTATCAATTCTTCAAGTAGGTAAAAGTTAAATGGAGAATGGTAAAGATGGATTCTAGTTTATCATATTTGTATGTATACTTATCTAACCTATCTCATGATTTGAGGGCTACATACCTTTAGAGCAACCGAGACCAAAACAGGAGTGATTTGTAAGTACTCTGCCTCTTAGCCCTTATGACCCAGTAGATTCAATGATGTTCAAATTGTTTATTTAAGATTTGGATCCTGTGTGAACTCAACAAGCCCCATATTTTATTGGTCCAGCTAGCTACCTAGTGGCAGGTTAGTTACATTGGGTAAATTCTATTGTTCCTTATAGGCACTCATTTTAGGCTAAATGGACTTCACTGGACTATGCTATCTACAAGCCACATAGAAGTGTTACCCACATGTGCTGATGTATTGACCGAGGTCACTTTTGAAACATGGTAGGGCAGGGTGAAATATGAATGAAATTTAACTGATTCCCTTGAGAGCTTCCTCGCACCAGCAGTGACAAATGTTAGTAACGGTGGAAATACTGTTGTGACTCTCTAAAGTGAAATCAATGATTTCCATCTTGGAATTGAAATCTTGAATGTAAAACTAGATGAGAAGAATGTATATGTATATTGTACATATTAAAAGGCCAATGGTGTGAACTTCAATGACTATTTTCTATATTTGGTTATCCAACACTCTAATACCTTTTTGATTTGGGAGGATTCCAAGGCAGAAGGAAAGCAGGGCTTTATTTATTTTACTGAAGCTAAAGTGCAGGATCCCTCATTCCTAGCTCCCTGGCAATTAAGCACTGGCTTCACATGGAGTTCAGTAATATAGATCTTGAAGCTTAAGATGCTGAACTTCAAGGTGCTGAGGTAAAGATAAGGGTGGTCGCTGTCAGTGTTTATTACTAGGGGAGGTGACCAGGTACTTGTTAGAGCCTTTGTGAATGTTTGATTGTAGCAGTGAGCAAGGGAGTAGGCAATGGTCAACAACTGCAGGGTCCCTTGACTTCCCATGGCATTGACTTATTTTTCAGGCTTGATGTGTATTAGCTGATTTTCTGAGCTATCTACAGTGCTTTTGTGAATTCCTTCTCTATAAGCCAGCCAGAACTAGATTCTCTAGTCTATCACCAAGAACTCTGCTTGGTAGAATATTTTAAACATATAAGAACATATTTTGTTATTCACATTAGGCATAGATTTAGTATTTCTTTGTGGATGGAATTCTACATAAGCTAAAACTCTTTAGAAATGATTTTCCAAGCATTAGAATTATAAATTTATTTCAGGTTCCTTTCCCTTGTTAACGATATGTATTTTACCCGTTCATATGGTTATCTGTCACTACTGCAAACCAACTCTCTATATTAATTTCTATTTTTATAGAGGCTTAAAATTAATATTTAGAAAGTGGTCTTGTAGTCTCCCCATCTCAATGTCTTTTTAGTATTAAATATACCTTTATACCCTTAAAAACAAAAGTTTATGCAAAATGAGCATATGATCTATATTTTAATTTGCTTATTGGTTTTAAATCAGCTTAATATTTCAGTTAATTCAGGCTTTATTTTGATTTAAATATGGACAGTCCCTTGCTCTTACAGTCTCTCTCCAAGGATGGCGCTAAAAGCTGTGTAACTCATTTAATTCTCATGGCCATAGTGATTGTTTCGGAAACTGACATGCGACTCACTTGGTGCCTTCAGTACTGGTAGATATTTCCCTGGAAATAGTGGGAATGAGAAGTTCTCTTTTCATTAAATTTACTTTTAAAAAAGGCAATTTAAGCTAGTGTTGCCAGGCACTCTTTTTGAAGTTGGCTTCCCTGTTAGAGTAGGTATAGGATTTAGGCCTAAAATAATTTTTTTTCATACAATCTTGAAGCATATGCTATGTTACTGCAGGCTGAATCTATTTTTATAAAATAAAGGCAAGATATTACATAAGCTGAAACTATAGAAATTTATCAGATCCCATTTATTTCCTTTCAGATACTGATACTAATTTTTTTTTAGTCTTAAGAATTGATAATATTTAAAATACTATTTTTTCCTGTATTTTGTGAGTATTTAAATGAAGTTTGGGTAGGCATCATGAATATAGATAACAAGATACACTTTTGAATGGAAGTTCTAGTGATCCTTTTCTATTCATTTTTAAATTCTTACTACCTAGAACACTTCTTGCTTCTTACTCATTGCTGAAATGAACAGGGGATCTTGAATATAGGCATTGTAAGTACAAGTTTTTCCTTCACTACACAGAGCTAATATGTTATTAATCTATCTTGTAAGGAGTTTATATCATATAATGTTACAGGATCCTTAACATAATTTGATTTCAAAATCTTCAAAGAATACTATGATAAAAATCCTCATAAGAAAGGTTTTCCTTTAATTTAAAAAATATCTACTTTTTGCTTAGCTGATATATGCTGAGACTTATGCTAGTTGGTAATGTATAATCCCCCATTTACATACTTAAAGAGAGTCTAGTTTTTAGTAGGTAAGATGGACATAACATTCTGTCAGTTCTGTTGTAAGGACAGAAAATGTTGAATATGGACGAAGGCTTAACATTTTTTTGCGGGGGGATATTGGGGATTTACCACTGGGGCATTTCATCACTGAGCCACATCTCCAACATTTTCTACTTTTTGTTTTGAGACAGGGTCTTTCTAAGTTGCTTAGGGACTCACTGAATTGCCAACTAGCCTTGAACTTGTTATCTTCCTGCCTAGGCTTTCCGAGTTGCTGGGATTGTAGGCATGCGACACCTCACCCAGCTTGATTTAACTTTATCTTGAATATTTGAGAAGTGTAATTGAAGGATGTAATGGGGATGGAATATACCAGTCTTTGGTGCACCAATGTTTGAGAGAACTGTGAATAGTTTATAATTTTTGAAATGAGAATGGCAGGAGATGAGATTAAAAACATATGCTGAGTCCAGGTTAAGGTGGACTTTGTGTGCCATATCAAGAAAAGTTTCATACTTCCTGAAGTAGTCTGAGAGGTCTATTTGTTCCAGTTTTACACAGATAATATTAAATTAGTTTTGTTGATCTAAAAGATGAATTTTGTAAAAATTACCCTTGATCTTTTCTTAATTTTCTTCAATTCTTCAATTTACTTATTTCTCTACCTGCATTGTAATAGTTTTTTGTTTTATATTTTGCTTAGTAGAGCAATGGTTCCCAATTTCTTTTACTTCCTGAAATATCTAGAAAATGACAGATGTGTACAATATATAAAGCTGTTTGCTCTTGGAAACCACAATCCAGGTGCTACAGTTCCCTTCCTTTATCAGATCACTCTGAAGCTGAAGGACAGTGCTATCTCCTCACTCATGCTTATAATCCTTTCACACCAGTTGGAGTGCTCTGAATTAAGGAATAGAACTTAAAAAGATCACGATTATGTGATAGAAATCTGTATTGTTTGGGAAGTACTGGATAGTATTAGACTTGCCATATAGAAAAAAAGTCCAGTTGGTTCAAAAAGCAGGGCTAGTGATCACAGATATTTTACAACATGATGCAGTTAACCCAGGACCACCAACAATCATTACTGAGAACATGATTGAATGTACTCGTCTTACTGATTAAGGCTTAGAAGTCTTTGGTAGGATATTAGAAATGCACCTATTTAGGAATGAGAACATTTAAGACAAAAGAAATCATGCATCTTGACTGGAAGGTAAACTACTTGAATAAAGGACGCATTATTAGAACGTAAGTTTTGTGAAATCTGGAACATTTGTTAGTTTTGTTAACTGCTATGTCCCATTGCCTGGTAGGGTTCATGACACACACCAGAAGTTGCCTAAACATTTGTCTAGTGAATGAATGAATTGGCCAGAGTCACATAGTGGTAGAATGAAAGTGATAATTACAATCTTCCATTCCTCAGTTCAGTGCTTGGATCCATAAGCACTTATAACTTACAACCTACTTATAACCTACTTATCAATGTCAATGAATAATTCATCATCCAGTAGAAGGCACAAAAGGTTACAGACACATATTAGATTGAATATTTTAAGGATTTACCTTTTCTTCTATTCTGTAGCTGTTCCTATCTATCATATTTATAAATAGAAAATGAAATGTTTGGGTTGTCATAAGCATTCATGTATCTTAAAATATTTCTGCAAACACAGCTAGATATTGAATAATATCCAAAAAGTTAGAATTAAAGAGATTTTGAAAATATTTTTGATGGTTGTATTATCTTATAATTTTCTTTAGTAACTGAATATATTCAGGTTTGACTTTATATATCATAATTGTGATAAGAGAAAAAATTTAAGAAAGTAATGTCCAATGTGTTCTTACATAAGTGATAAAATCAGACAGAGTACCATCAGTGAAAGCTTAAGGCAGTCAAGAATCCATGAAACATTCATCAGATTTACCTCAGGTAAAATGTTCTTGTTTACATATTTGCAGATTTGCATATACATGCCTGAACAAGATTTCAAAAAATATCTGTGATCTTATGACCACCTTAATTAGAACACCTCAAATAGATGCTTGTGAGGTCCTTATCACATGTGATACCATTAGTCCATGAATGTTTGTCTTTCATAATTTACAGTGACCAAATGCTTGAAGGAATAATGCTGAATTGAATTATTGAGTATAATAAAATTCAATATGGAAGTTTCCATTAACTGTGGCTCAAGAAAAAATAGCAACTTGACAGAGAGATGTGAATTATATTGTCATTCCTTTCATAATTTCTCCAGTCAGGCTGTACTGTTTACAAAGCAGACGTTACAGTGAAGATTTAGCAATAGCTGCTAAATTGTCTGTGATTATTTTAGATATGTGGAAAAAGGAGAGCTTATAGAATTTAGACTGAGAAAAGACTTGAATAATTTGATTTTTCTAAAAGGCTTGTTCTGAAAACTCTGGGTCAGTATGTTTGTGGTTAATACCAGCAAAAGGTCGGAATTGCATTGTGAAAGGATGCTTTATTCACATACAAAAAGGGGAACAGTGATTTGTATGAGTTAGCATATAGTGATTTAGAATAAGCCTTGCCAAGAAAACAATTTTAGCATTTGACAGGATTTGGCTGGTATGGCATAGACATTGTATCATGCATTTAGCTGATTACTTGCTCTTTTTAGGGCATCTTTAAAGGCGAAATAGACACAGATAAACAAGCAGTTTTCAAGATGAGTATATTTTAGCTTGTTATGCAAATGTAATAAAAGCTTGCTATTAGAAATTGATCAAATAACTTGCAACATTCTATTTGAAATTTATTAATAACTTAAGACACTGAATCACACATATTAAGCTGATCAATATTCATCTCACTGTGCAAAATTAATAGTTAATATAATCTGGAATAGAAAAATAATACAGAAAAAATCTCCAAGTTTGGAAATAGTTGTTTGATTAAATAGGAAATATTTATAAGAAATGTCTAGAATAGGCAAATCTATAGAAAATTAGATTAGTGGTTTTCAGAGGTTAGGAGATGCAGGGAATGGGAAATACTACAAATGAAGGTTTATTTTTAGACAAACTAAATGTTGTGGAGTTAGATATTGGTGATGGTTGCACTGCTTTGTAAATATACTAAGACCCATTAAATTGCACATTTTAAAAGGATGAATTTTATGGCATATGAATTATATCTTGAAAAATTTAAAAAGATTGTAAGGTTAATAAGTTGGGAATAGAAGAAAAACAGCAAGTACAGAAGGAAACTGAGCCCAGTAAAGAATTTTTATTTTGTGCATGCTGATTAACTTATTCATTAAAAATTAATAAAATAGATTTATATTATCTCCATTATTATTTGGCATTGTTTTATGTATTTTAGCTAGGATCTATGTTTTGAACATTCTTACATGAAATATATCTTTTTAAAATATCACATTCAATGCAGATTATTCTGTTGAGAATTTTAAATGAAAACACATTGAAAAGAATTCAATAAGCCTGGATAAAAAAGAATTCATACAGAAAATCAACAGCTTTTCTATTCATCATCAACAAACAAATATGCGATGGAAAAGAGAACTCATTCACAATAAAAATCTAAATTATAAAATATGCAGGAGTTAAGTTCATAAGATATGTTTGAAGATAAAGACGTGTCTCAGAGGGAGGTAATTATAGAAAATTGAATGGAAGTAATTTCCAAAGAAGAAATGGAAATTGAAAAATAGACATGGAAAATGTTCAAGTGTAAAGTGTTCAAAGAAATTAAAATATAAGAAGTCTGATATTATCTATTAGTAATGATATGGGATTTGGAAAATGAGCTTTTCATTCAAAAACTGATAATTGGAGTGTAAATTTTCACTATCTTTGAACAATAATTTGCTAATATCTTTCAAAAGTTTTAAACTTTGCATAAACTTTGAGTAATCACTGTTCTCAGAATATGTCCTAGGGAAATATTTGTGTAAGTACACAGAAATGTGTATTTCAGATTGTTTTTGCAGCATTGTCTCTAATGGCTTAAGTTTTAAACAGTGTTAAGTAGGTTTAATGAATTAAGACTGTCATGAAAATACCCCAAACTACCTATGACAATATGTCTAGTTTCACAAGCTTTCCCTTCACCTTATTTCTTTTCCATATGGATTTGAGTTTGTTTTTGCTCCACCTGAACTTAGGACGGTTTTGTGACTCCCTCAATGAATAAATAGGATAAGAGTAACTGGTGATCTTCAAAAACTAGGTCATAAAAGGCAATACAACTTTCATTTGGCTCTACTTTTCCGGATATTTTTCTCCTTTGAAACCAGTTGATGCATTGTGAGGAGGCCCAGGTCACACAGTAATGTCATGTGTAGGTGTCGTAGCAGAGTCCCAGCTAAAAGACCGACCTGCCAGCGTCTCCTATCATGTGAGTGAATGAGGTTTCTGATGATTTCAACCTCTAGCCATTTAGCCACTATAGTTGATTTTAAGTAGAGCAGAAGTAAATTGTTGAGCTCTGCCAAATTGCAGATTTGTGAGAAAAATAAATGTTGTCATTAGGTCACGAATGTTAAAGAAGTTTGTTACATACATATAGTAAGTGGAACAATGTCACATCTAAAAATGGAATATTTTGTGTGTTAGTCAGCTTTTTGTCCCTGTGACCAAAATACCTGACAAGAATAATTTAGAGGAAAAGTTTATGCTTATGGTTTCAATGGTTCAATACATGATGGGTTGACTTCTTTTGGGAAAAAGGCAGAACATCGTGATAAAAGGTTATGAGCAAAGGGTGAGCAAAATCACTCAATTATGGCAGCTGGGAAGCAAAGAGAGTAAGAAAGGGGAGCCAGAGATAAAATTAGTCCCAAAGTCACACTCCAGGGAGCTACTTCCTCCAGCTATGCCCTACTTGCCTATAGTCACCACCACGTTGTCTAATATATGAATTCTTTGGGGAATGTTGTTAGATCTAATCCATAACATTTTGAACCATTTCAAATGAAAATACATATATACAGATTCCATGCTTTTATGATTGTTTCAATATGGATTATGCTGTCATGTATAAATAAAAAGAATAAAAAAGAATAAATGCTAATTAAGAAAAATACAGATACAGTAATATAGGTCCTATAACATTTAAAGCCATTACAAATTGTAATCCTGTAATCTAGGCATAAGTGTACATATAATTATACTTTTTTGTGTATGCATAAAGTATCCAACAACCAGTAAATATAAGAATAAAAAAAAAGATTGATGAAGTATCAAAAGACAAAAAGTGGTTATCTTCAAATGTTGGGAATAAAGTAATTATGTATATTTAATTTTTATTCTGGTTCATCTTGTTGATCTTGCTACATTTTTCTACAAGTGGATACTGATCACTAGTTTAATAAAAATGAAACAAATTTAGACTTAAAACCCAAGTGATGAATGACAAAAAAGAAGAACTCAGCTCAATATACATCTCTAAGAAAAAGATGGACATATTAATGAATTTTGAGTTCAAAACCAGTCAACAGGATCTGTAATTGCCAAAATTTTAATTCAACCTTTGGTAGAAATTACAAAATGTAATAGTGTCCAGAACAGGAGGCAATACTTTTGTTTATTTCTACCAGGAGACTGGTGGTACTAGAGTTAGTAATTAGGATTATTCAGGAACAGTAAAAACAACAGGGAATCTTGTTGGAAAAGAAAAAATCACAACACATAGAGGTATGGACAAGTGGGTTAGATAATCTGGGTGCTTTCAGAGAGCAAGAGTTACAGTAAATGAAAACCTCAAAGAAATTGGCTCAAATTAAGATTGAGCAATCCGAAAATTGGTAGGACAACCACAGAACATATTAATATTTCTTGTTGCAGGTGTTTTGAGGCTGCCAGGCATCAGGATATTTAGAGAAGAACTTTGCACTTACTTCATTGACACTCTAGCCAGGTAGTATTTAAAGTTCTGTCCCTGCCAAAATCTATAAAAGTCTCTCTCTTAGGATGCGAGTTCCAACCACACACTATCTGGCCAGTTACTCTTGTAAAGTCGCTCTTTAACATAACTTTCTTCTAGAATCTTGATTTCTGAATTCCCAGTCTTTGCTAATTAGCACAGCTGAGCTATGTTTGGCAGTGATTTTCTAAGAATTAAGGACTCATATTTCAGAAGATGATGTGTGTCTTAATTAAGGATCCTCATTAAAACTCCCTTGCTTTGATTGTCAGTGTCTGTCTCTACACAGCACACAGTAGACATTTGGCCATTTCATGTGTAATTTGATTAATGTAAACAGCTTGTTTTAGTCATTTCAACTCCACAAAGTGAATTTTAAAGGAGTTTTTGTCCAGAAGGACTGAATGTAGATCTACTTCTTACAAATTTCTTTTAGAATTTCTTTTAACTGCACTTGCCGGCACACCTGAGCCTCTGATTTGATGTAAATAAAGGATTTTATTAAGTTGTTTAAATAAAAAAGATATACTTCCCTCTTTTTCCTGCTAGCCATTATTATGAACTTATTTTTAACAGAATACTTGAAAGAAAAATGTTATGGTTTAGATATGAGATATCCCCCAAAAGCTCATGTGTGAGAAAAGGCAAGAGGGCTTAGAGGTGAAATGGTTGAATTAGGAGAGTCTTAACCTAATCATTATATTAATAACCTGATAGGGATTAACTGGGTGGTCACTGAAGGGTGGGTTAGGAGAGGGATTCCTTGGGGACAGGCCTTAAGAGTATATCTTTTGGTCTTGAAGAATGGTGTTCTCTGTTTCTCTGCTTCTTGGTGTCATGTCTCCAGCTACTTTCCTTGGTCTGTCACTTCCACCATGATGTTCTGCTTCCTCTCAGCCCATGAGGAATAGAGTCAGCCATCTGTGGACTGAAATCTCTAAAACCATGAGCCCCAGAATAAACTTTTCCTCCCCTGTTTGTTCTTGACAGATTTTTTGGTCAAAGTCACAAAAAAGTTGGCTAAAACCAAAAATAATGTCTGGAGTTTTGTGAAAACCTGGCAGTCTTCTCTGGCCCTGCCTTCTCCCTCTCTGGAAGAGCCAGATAAATTCCAGGTATGGTCGGTGTTTATGAGGAAATGTCTCTCTGTTTTACTTTCTTGAAATGGAGGCACCTCTTTCTAAACTCATAAGAGTTGCAATAAATGGCTCTGTACCTCCCTTCTCACCACCTATTTTTTTTTTAAAGGAATTTAGAGGTGGTATGAAGCTAAGAGAACAATGCCAGAAAAAAACAAAAACAAAAAACAAACAAACAAAAAAACTATTTCTTTTACTTTCATTTGGATCCTTTCAACAACCCACACCAGACCCAGTATGTGACACAGTATGGTAGGAAAACGTTATGATATCTAAAAAAATATTAAATTGAATTTGTTAGACCTTACCTAAAATTAATTTAGACAGTTATTAATAATAATTCACCCAAATTATTTTATAAAATGTTGGCAAAAAAACTGTAACATTCAGGGGAAAATATACATAATAGATATTTAAATATTCTACTTCCTTATATCAATGTTGCTTGGGAATTTATGCAACAAAACAAAGCATTTGCTCTAAAATAAAAAAAAAAAGAAAATCATACTTAAAACACAGATGAGATAGAAGCAAAGAGAGAGGCATGCATATATTATATATGTGTATATGTGCACACATTAATAAATTTGAAATTCTTTTAGAAACAAGTCATAGTGAAAAGTATGTTCAGACGACCTACACTGTTTACTACCAGCTGAAGCAGAAATTACTTCTAAAAATTATTCCTAGTTAGGAATAATCTATATGTGGCTAACTTGCTATAATAGTTGTGCACAAGCCTGAATAACTTGGCAAATTGGTGAAACGTCCTTTTCGTTAGAGAGAAATCTATATAATGGTATGTAAGAGAGGAGGACTTACCTTCCACTTTGTCCCTTTGAATGGGACCCAGTCTGCACCTTCTGTTCATGTGGTTGACAACCTCTGAATGGTTTTAGATTTTATTGGCTAAGCACCAAAGAAATTTTCATCTCATTTAAGATCTGAATAGAAACAAAACAAAACAATACCTCTCTCTAAAAAATGAGAAGAAAATGCACATTTTATCTTAATAATGCTCTATAAGTGTGAAGGGCTAGAAGATGACTATAGTTACAGAACATGCCATTCTCCACACTTTTACAGGGCAGAATATATTTAAGCATATAAGTGTATTAAATAATGAAATATTGCTTATTTTCACACATTATGGACTTATTATTGGCTTTGGGAGAACCCTGAGTTTAGAAGGTGAAATTTGCAGTTATAACTAAGTGTATGCTCAGAAACCATAATGGTGGTATTAGATCTTGTCATCTTCTTTGCGATGGCTACACCCTTGGTTATCTTATTCCATATCTTATTCTATGATATGTTTTTGTAATGCTTAACTTCATGAGTGTTGGGATATGTCAACATGGGTCTAATTTCAGCTCCATCTTTTACAAACTATGAGACTTGGGCAAGTTCATATTCTTATGTTCTGAATTTTTTGCATTTAAAGTAGGGCTAATACTATGAACCTCATGATTTTGTGAGAAGAAATTAAAAGACTAATGCAAGCAAAATGGCTTAATAGTAGGCCTTAAATTGGGAGGGATTCAATAACCATAGCTATCTGCCTGTGTGAATTTAACAGTGTCTGGTATATGCAAAAGAAAGAAAAGGCAATAGCAAAACTTGCTTCTTCACAGTTTTTCTTCTTTATTAGTTCAGGAGTGATTGAGTGGGGCTTTTTTTCTGTAGTCTGTGGTTATTTATTGTTCATTTTTATACATTTCAGCCTTCTTTTCAGGAGAATAATATGCCAGTTGTAAAGATTCACTACGTAAAAGTGGCATCTGCCAGCCATATTCCTAGGAAACTATTCTAATTTACAGGGACCAGGTGTCAGAAATTTGAAAAGTATAATACTACAAGAAGAATTTCTTCATTTAGTTTTATAAAATTTTCTTTTTCCACTAAAAGTATTTCTGAAAAACCAAGATAATAATCTTTTTAAAAAACGAATCTATACTTTATATTTTCTTTAGTTCCAAGAACATTCAAGTATCATTTGGAACACGTTTAAGTGAAAAATCTAGGTTCAGTTGTAAACTTTGTTGATATATGTATAACTTTCAAACCTTGTAGCTTAACAGAATACTCTGAAAAACCTTTAAAAATTAAGAGTCCTCTTAAAAATTGGTTCACTGGTCCATTGATTGGTTGCAGGAGGAGACAAGAATCTGGTTACATTGTGAAGAGCTTATATCTGAAAAGGAGTGTGTGATAGTACCAAAGGAGGTCAGAAGTTAAAAATATGTTAAAATATGTAAAGAACCCCCGGGGTTGGTGCATCCTTCCTCTTTTGGTGATGCTCTGAGTGGTCCTGACTCTTTTGAATTTCCTTTGAAAGACAATTTAGCACATCTGCAGATGGTCAAATTGTGGTCAGTTATTTTGGGACAGTCATTAAGATACAAAGGAAAGAGTCCTTGGGCTGTGAGAATGTTTTTTCCCCAGAGGCAGCATGAAAGACAAGAATACACAGGACCAGGAATGAGCAAATACCTTCTGACCAATATATGCAATGAATATATTTGATTTAAGCACCTCACTTTAAAGTTAATTACTTAATTCTGAGAATATGGATTGCTTAGGAAGGATTTAAATAATTATTCTTGCATGAAAGTTCTATCTTTGCACAACCTCCCAGATTGTCAATATTCTTTAGTATTTTGAAGTCCTTTTCTGTCTTTCCAAGAAGTATTTTTATAATTCTAAGAGCTATTTTCAAAATTGAAGCTCAATAGCATAGCATTTGTTTTATAGTACTTGGAAGGTGGTTGTGCAGACTTTCAGTTTTACTCATTTTCATAAATGCTGTGTGATCATATGTCCCAGCATGTTTGTGTTGTTCATTGCAAAGATAGCTATGATGTTTTCATGAAACTCCATGAAAATATGGATATTGTTCCTCATCCCGTAAATTCCTTCATTTCTTGTATTTCAGATTACAGAGTTTTTAAAAACTCATTTTGAATTAGACAAATAGAGTGGTTCTCCTTACAGGTGGTTTTTCTGACAACTGAAATGATATATTACAACCATATCTTCTCATACCACCTCAATGTAGCTTTGAAAATCATAAGATTTTTCTCCTGTTGAATGATAACAGGACTTGAATTATGAGGATCAAAGAGTTAGTGCTGTTTTCAAAGAAATTTATTGAGTATCAGTACATGTATATAAAACACACTCTAATTATTGTTTTGATATGTAATTATTATAATAACGATATGTTTTCATATATTATAGCTAGAGTATATTTCATAATAGTTTAATAAGATAAATTAATACAAAAAACAATTCAAATAAAATGAAATGAACTACACTATATTTTATATTTTTGTCCAAAGTCATAAAGATACATATTTTTATCCTTATGAAATTACTCCAACCACTTCCTTTGTTAAACAGAGCTGACTGTGTTCAAGATTGGGATATCTGGGATATTTACAATTTGTACCTTGACTTTCCCTGCTTCATTTAGCATCTATTTGCCAAGTGCAACATAAGTAACACACATTCAGGGTAGGTAGTATTTATATTCTCTCTTTTTCACAGTGCTGTGATTCTGATCCAGGGCCTCATGCACGCTAGGCAAGCACTCTATCTGACCCCTTCCTCCCTAGCCTCGTTCTCTTTGAACAGATTGTGCAGCATATGCACATAGGAAACTTTTCAAACAGTGCAAAGGTATTTATAGTAAAACATTATTTTCATCTCAATGTTGATCTCTAGATCTTGTTGGATATAACTTCTGCTGAGCTTCTGTATCTTCTATGAATATGCAAACATATTATATACACATACAGATGGTAGTTATGTTAAGCACTAGGAAGAATCTCTTCTGTCCCACATGTATTCACTACTTTGGACAATCTTCTTAATCTCTGCTTGTTTCAGATGCCTCATCTATAAAATTAATGCAACATCACAGATTTAATTTGGTATTAATTGGTTATTATGCATAAAGCTCTTGGAAAAGTGTCTGACTGACACAAAAGAAGCAATTGGTGTTACCTACATTGCTATTCACACTTTTGCCCAAGATCTTGTATCACTAATTGACAAAACTATATTTTAATAGTAATATTTAAATTTTGAATCCAAAGACTCTACATTTAAAAAAGTAGTTCTATGGTACAAACTGTAAAAAGTTTCATAGATAGATGAATTCTTATCAAAATCAAAACAGGATTAAAAAATTCTTTAAGCATCTACTAAACATATACAGATTCTTTGCTCCAGAAAAAGTTCACCTTTCCTTAGATGCTTTTATTTTGATGAAAATTATCAAAATAAAATGAAGCAATAAATATAGGGGCTTTACATTTTTCTTTTTTTAAAAAAAATATATTTTTTTTAGTTGTAGATGGACACAATATCTTTATTTATTTATTTTTATGTGGTGCTGAGGCTCAAACCCAGTGCCTCACACATAGCTCTACTACTGAGCTACAACCCCAACCCTGTATCTTTCTTTGAATTTACCAATTTATTCATTTAAAAACTATTTGTTGAACATTATTATATTTTTTACTGCAAATACTCCTATATGAAATTCACTCTTCCTTTAGATCAAGCACAGACTTAGGTGAAGAAGAGGCAAATAAAGTTGGCACAATGGCCATTATTATACAGTTTACAGGATGGTAGAGAAGACATTTTTTAGTAAAACAGTCATGTGCATAATAGTATAACAAAAGGTGAAATGCAAGGGGGGCACATGTGTGTGCGAGAGAGGCTATATGCAACATAACCTAATATTGGGTGTAACAAAGGATCTTTCGGTGGAAGTCCAGGAGGAAAAAGATCTAAGAATTTTATTTCTAGCTAATCCATCATTCAATTTTGAAGGCAACTGAGTAGTTTATAAAAACACCATTCATGTACTCCTTTAAAATATATTACTGATATGTGTGTATGGAATGTCATAGTGAAACCACAAATTTGAACAATTAATATATGTTAATAAAAACACTTTTAAAAATCATGTTGTTTGGGCTGGGGATGTGGCTCAAGCAGTAGCGCGCTCGCCTGGCATGCGTGCGGCCCGGGTTCGATCCTCTGCACCACATACAAAGCTGTTGTGTCTGCCGAGAACTAAAAAATAAATATTAAAAAAATTCTCTCTCTCTCTCTCTCACTCTCTCTTAAAAAAAAAAAAAATGTTGTTGGATGCTGTACTCCAAAAATGTCATTTTTTATTATCTCTTTTTTTTGTTCACACAGAAACCCATAAAGTCAATATGTGATGTTATACAAGATTTTATTTTATTTCATTATGTACATTATTTTTTATTGGTTCTTTTTATACGTGGCAGTAGAATCCATTTTAATCTAATTATGCAAGCGTGGAATATATTTTATTCTAATCAGGACCCCAGTCTTGTGGATGTACACATTATAGGGTTTCTGCTAACTTTTGCTACTGTTTCAAATTAATGTATCTCATTAATAATTATTATAAATTATAATGTAATAATATTAATATGATTAAACTAAAAGTGTTAGGTTTATGATATACCTATGAAAATAAAAATAGTGAGGTCAGAGCTCATACTTTAAAATTTACTCAATCCATTTCATATTGATAAACATTTTGATAATATAAATGTAAACTCTGAACATTGAACAATATACTGCAATGAATAGACCTGTGCACATATGTCAATTTTTACCTATGTAAGTATATCTGGAAATGTTGCATATGTTCGAATGTTGCATTAAAGATTTCTGTAATTCTGATAATTACTGCCAAATTTTTCTTCATAAAAATTGTACCAATATGTACTTCAATCATCTATATATGAGAAAACATGTTTCCCTGTTGTTTCACTAATTTATTATTTCTTCAAACTTTTCAGTTTTTCCCAATGTGTTTACAAAAAATGGCATCTCAAAGTAGGTTTGATTTTTTTTTAATTATATGTAAACATATATTTATACATTTAAAAGCTTGTTGCATTTTCTTTTGTAATTTTTGTCCATTTTTTCATATTTAATTTCAGCAACTTACACATTCAAGCAAGAATTTATCTTTGTCATAGGATTAAAAATACATTTCTGGCTTTGTCTTTTGAGTTTATTTGTGTTATTCCTTGAAATGCAGAAAGTTGTTTTATTATTATTTTTAAAATGTAGTGAAAGTTCATCTTTTCAGCAAGGGTTTTGGTTTTGAATACGGTTAGCACATTTCCCACATTTGAGTTTACAGAAATTCTCCATAGTTTCCTCCTTTACTTCTGCAGTTTCTTTACTTTTACAATTAAATATTTATTATAATTATTACTTGTGAAGTGTGTCAAAAAGGAATCCAACTGTAATTTTATTCCCAATATTGGGAGAACACAAATTAGAGTTCAAGCCCTCTAAACAACAAAGGACTCTGGTGCATCTGTGGTTGAGAAGGCATCCTGAATGGCTGCAACCTAAGAGCAAGGGTGAACTGGATATGGAAAAGGCCCTCACAGGACTGAAATCAGTTTTGGAACCTTCTATTTTCTGATAATCAAGGTAATCCTGTGTTTACAGAGCCTTAGCAGAAATAAAAGATAAATCACCTCTAGAGAGAGCTGGTTCATCTTAGGCACTGATTAAAATTTTTTAAAAATTAATTTTGAAAATATAATCTCTAAAACATAATTTTAAAAATATCTAAAGTATCCAGGCATATGAAGAAAAAAGACTGAATAAAACACAGCAGAAACAAACAACATAAAACACTTGTTGGGTTCTAGATACTAAAGCCATCAAAGATCCTGAAATAAATTTATTATGTTTAAGGAAGACAAAATATAGACCTGGAAATATAACAGAGAACTGGAAGCTATACAATAATGATAGTTTGTATTGTGTGCATGCATGAATGTAACAATAAATCCTATCAATTTGCACAACTATAATGCACTAAGAAAAAATGAGGAAAAAGTAATGACAATTTTAGGACTAAAGTATAGTAATCAAATCTGTAAATAAGTAGTAAGGATTTAGCAGTATATTAGACACAGGGGTGAATAACATTTGTATGTGAACATGAAGACTAATGTAAGAAGAAAATACTCGAAATGTACATAAACAAGTCAAGATGAAAATTCAGAGAGTATAAGATCTGTAAGTGAGGCATTCTCATGTAAGAAAGTAGAAGAGAGGGAAAACAATAGGAAGGAAAGTGTAAAACAAATGTTAAGAGTACCTGAAAAAAAAAAAACACAGATGAACTTGAAAGCTATAATAATCTCTGGAGTTGACTTTCATATATATATATATATATATATATATATATATATATATATATATATATATTCCATAAAAAATTGTTGGCATTTTTGTTACTAATAGTAACAAAAATGCCAACAATCCTTTATGGAATAAAAAAATTCACTGAGAATACAATTCAAGTAAATAAATCTTTTAATGAAAAATAACTGTGAATATTTGGCATCAACCACATGACACTAAAAAAGAAAAAGTAATAATGGATTTTATTCAAGCAAAACACAAAATTTTCCAGATGGAGACTCAGAGATGCAAGAGGAAATAAAAAGCAGTGGAAATAGAAATTATTTGGTCTCTTTTAATCAGTTTTTTTGATGCTGTGACTAAAAGATAAGACTAGAACAATTATGGAGGAGGTAAAGTTTATTTGGGGTCTCATGGTTTCAGAGGTCTTAGACAGCTGGCTCCATTCCTCATGGCTCAAGGTGAGGCCCAACATCATGGCAGAAGAGTATGGTAGAGGGAAGCAGCTCACATGATGATCAGAAAACAGAGGGAGACTCCACTTGCCAGATAAAAAATATATATCCCAAAGGCATGTGTCCCTAGCGACCCACCTCCTCCAGTCATACCCTGCCTGCCTTCAGTTACCACTCAGTTCATCCTAGCAGAGGATTAATTCACTGATTGGGTTAAGACTCTCATAACCCAAATATTTCTTCTCTCAACCTTCTTGCATTGTCTCACACATCAGTTTTTTGGGGGACATCTCACATCCAAACTGTAATGTGATCTAATACACTTTGTTTTCCATTTTAATTTTAGTTTCTAAATTCTATGATTGGTTAATTCCAGTTTCACATCACCCTTTCATGGTTTCTCTGGCAATCCCCTAACCAGACCCTCAAAAAGTTTATGGATTAATATTTCTAGAATTATTGTATGATATATATGAAGAGCGGTATGTCTGGACAATAAACCCTGGGCTTACACTTTCTCTCTTCATTTTCTTTTAGATATAGCTCAACTCTTTTCTGGTATGATCTGCTAAGAAATTTGAAGCTCACGTTATTGTCCCTATCTTCTTTTTCCTTGTTATTTATGAATTCTTAAACTGAAATAACTTGACCAGGATATAGGTTAATGTTGACTATTCTGAGTCCTTTTTTCTTAATTTATGATGTGCTACTCTGGCAGGCAAGCTCAGTGAAATTTTTCTGTAACTGCATATTTAAATATTACTGGGTTTTATTTTGATTCATTTTATTTTTTTCTTTTGGAGACTTTCATTATGTGTGTTTTGGCTTGTTTTTTTCTGCCTCCTTTGTTTATTACAGTCTCTCTAATTCTTGCCAACCATATCTCTAACTCCATTTCTTTGTTTGATGCTTGGATTTTTATTTTCTTTTATTCTCTCGGATACTTACTATATTTTCAGCAGTTTCTCCCCTGTGTTCTTCAAATTTTGTCTCCATCTCTGCAGTTGAAGTTTTTCTTTCTACTTCTTTCCAATTTCTAACAGCTCATACTTTATTTCCTCTGTTGTCTTGCCATCTTTGTCTCTAGGTTTAATATTTGTTTTGTGATTTCCTTTGCAAAATAGATGACTTCACTAAGTAATTAAAAAAAATTCATGACAAAATATCTGGTAATATTCTCATCTTGCTTATGGGTTTGCTTTTTGGTAAATGTTGCTTGTCTTCTGGTAAGGAAGACAAAATGTGCATATTTTCCACATTTTTATAGTGTCCTCTAAATGCTTGATTTACATGTACCATCCCTCCCTGGTTTCCAACACTTTGATAGGCTTATTCTTATTTTTATAACGCTGTACAAATCCTGCTTTTTTCTCTGTCCAAACTTCACTATATGTATGCTGTACTTGAGTTTATTTATCACTTCTTTCTACATTTTTATGTTGTTCTCAATGTACATTGGGCCCTGCACTAAGCCCTGGGGATATAACAATGAATAATAAAGCAAAATCTTCTACTTTCATGGAGTTCATAAGATTAGTATAGGGAAAAAATTAAATAAATGGATTCAATACAGTGTATGCTAAGTACTATGAGAGCAGAAATATAGGATACTATGGAAGCACATATTAAAAACATTAAACATTTAGATTCTTTAATGTGCCCTTGTACAAATCCCATATTTTGGTGAGAGATCTCACATAGTTTTCTAATGTTTGGAGGACTCAAGAAAATATTCCTAGAGGAAGAAATGTCTAAACTGAGTTCATACCAGAGTGCCCTAAATTGAAGTAACAGTGAAAATATCTGGAAGTCACGGGGGTGGGGGAGGGCTAGGTATATCCAGATGATGAGCTTCATTGTTTTGTTTGCATTTTATGAATCCATAAATATAATGACTGTATGAAGATGCAATTCTTTAGCTGATGGTCCCATCAAGATTTTGTCAAAGTCTTCCCTTTGAGAATCCTTGATGGTTAAGGGTTTGACTCTTATTCTTAATAATTGTTCCATTGAACATTATTTTCCAAAAGGATCCTTCAAGCCTTTGCCTTGTGTTTTTCCCAGCTGAACTTTGCCATTTAATATCTGTAGACTAAAGTGAAGGCAGTTGTATTATCCCTCTGGAAGCAACATTTAATGGCCTTATTCATAGGTTCTTGTAGTAAATTGTGCTTTCATAATATAGGCTGCTATTATTCCTTTTTTGTTCTTTAACTGTTGTGATCTTTATAATACTGTATTAATTTTTCTGGTGTTTCTCTTGTGCACTTCAAAACTGCACAAGAAGAAATGAAAATATTTTTGCCTGATGAGTCCAGATGCTGCAGCTAAGTGTGACTATTATGGAATCCATATGACAAAATTCCTAGTCTGAGAGCTGCTGAATAGTATTCTTGCTGGCTTGCTATATCCTTTAGTTTCTTTCTGTGCTTAGAGAAGGTACACAAACATTAATTAACCTATCATATTTATGCCACAAATGTCAAAGTCTTGTTCTAATTAAATCCTTGGAGCATTTCCTTTCATGTATAAAAAGGAAAACATATTTGGGCAACTGTAAATGCATGTTTTCCTGTTTTTTGAATTGAAACTAAGCTTCTTAATCGGTTTGGCAAGGGAAAAACTGTTAGAAGGAAAACAGAACAACTAATCTATAGTCTTTTTCTCATGTATTCTGTTTTCAAATGTGTTTGATCCTTTTTGTGACCAGAGACACATACCCATAGAGACAAGAAGTTTGCAAATTTTAATGAATTGGAAGTGGTACTGTGAATCCTTAGAGTGAACTCAGAATGAGGAAATAATGGGACAAATATGTTAAGCTTTTTTTTTTTAATGATTCTATTATTTTAAAAGAGGCATTGTTGGTGAATAAAGGAAAGCTAAAGTGGGTAGTATTTTATTCCTAGGAACTTTCTAGGGTCACATTGGAAAAGGATAAAAGGGGAGGCAAAATAATTACTTGATTGATACTGTGAGTTTGTTTTTCTTTCATGTGCACTTTCATGGATTCCCATGATGGGATGTAAATTTTTCTTGTCTTTCTATTACTCATCCCCTTCGGAAAACTCTGGTGGTCTGCCTTACCTAGATTTTCTGCTTATGTTGCCTACTGTAGTGCTTAAGAAACACTTAAACTTGGTTGCTTGAGTTTAAATCTTGGTTCTACTGTTTACTAGTTGTGTGACAGGTTATTTGATATCTCTTGTTTCAGTTTTCTCATCTGAAAGTGGAGATAATAACTAGAGCTAACTTTTTAGAGCTACTAAGAGAAAATGTATCTATTTATTCATTTACCTATCTATCTATCCATTATCTATTTTTTCCAGGTATCCATCCATCCATCCATCCATCCCATAGCACCAATGTGTTTGTTATTATTATCCTTTTCCCCACAGAAAATGTGCAATCTATAATGGCTTTAGTTTACTTTTCATCAGAAACACTCTTGCTTTCTTTACCACAGCAATCACTTGATGTTAGTGATGTCTAACAAAGGAGCAACCTGTATGGTGCTCATTGTGCACCATTGTTATTACGGTCTGATGCCTTTGCCTTTTGGATTTTTCAATAGCTGTGGCTCACCTAATCTAAGAAGACACATTGTTTTCTGGGTAGTCCTATCAAAGACCTTCTACAAAAATTAAGGTTAGAAGCAGGCCTTAGGTGGTACTGAAAGCCAAATAACTATGCCCTAAATTAAAAATATTAGAAGAGAAAGGTGTCTTTACAGATGACATGATTGTATACACATGAAGCCAAAGCAAACCAACAAAATAAACATTAGAATTGAGAAGTATTCTTAGTTTGTGGCCGTATTCTGCTGGCTATAGCATTTAGCATAATGTTAAGTAGTTAGGTTTTGGACCTGGAGTATCCTCCAAAATTTTATGTGTTGAAGGCTTGGTCCCCAATGCAGCAATGTTCAGAGGCAGGAGTTTGAGGAAGTGATTGGATCATGAGCACTCTGACCTCATCAGTGAACTAATTCATTGATAGTTGAGTGGACTACTGGGAAGAGGTAGAAACTGTAGGCATTTGGGGCATTGTTAGATGAAGCAGGTCGTTGCTGACATGCCCCACAAGAGTATTTCCTGTTCCCAGACCCTTCTGCTCTCTCCCTCTTTACTATTTGGAGGCTATGAGCTGAGCATCTTTCCTTCATCATGCTTTTCTGCCATGATGTTCTACTTTTCCTCAAACCCAAAACAATGGGAGTGAGTTTATCATGGACTGAAACCTCTGAAACTATGGAGCCAAAATAAATGCGATATTACCTTAAGTCTATGTTTTGGAAAGATCAAATCAGGCTAATTAACATATCCATCAACTCATATATTTCCCATTTATTTGTGTTGAAACATGTAAAACCCATTCTGTTAGTCATTTTGAAATATATACCATGAATTACAATATAGTCAGAACTTATTTCTCTTAGTTAAGTCTAATACTTTATGCCCTTTGACCAACATTTCACAGTTTACCTCCCCGCCCCTAGTAGTCTCTGGCATCCACCATTCTACTCTCTACTTTCACAAGTTCTACTTCTTTGAATTTTTTTTAGATAAGTTAAGCCATGTGATACTGTCTTTTTGTGCCTAGTTTATTTCACTTCACTTAATGTCCTCTAGATTTATCCATGTTACAAATGATATAATTTTTTTCTTTCTTAAGACCAAATAGTATGCCATTGTATACATACCATTTTCCCCTTTCAACAATTCTTGGTATGAACCAATAGCAGAACCTCTCTTCTAATAATTACATGTAAGTTTATTAAATTTCTTTTAAGTATTACTTGATGGGTTTATCACACATCTTGCTGTTTCATGTTCAAATTTCATGTTCATGTTTCCATTTTCACTTATTTTCTGAGCCTATGGTTATTTAGAGGTATACTACTAAAACCTAAGATTTGGTAAATTTTTGTTATATATAAATATATTTTAATTATTTCTACCTATTTCCACTAACATCAGAAAACAGTCTATATATTTTATATGAATTCTATCATTTGAAATGTGTAGAGATTTCTTTTGTGGCCCATTATGAGGTCTATTTTATAAAATACTTCTGAGAGGTTGAAAATGACATGTGCTGTTTTATCATTAGATCCAGCATTCCATATTAGTTATATCTTTTGTTAATTATGCTTTTCAGAGTCAATGTTTTTCTATTTATTGTTTGGTCTTCTTTTCTTTTAATCACTAAGAGATTTGTGTTAAGATTTTTGGGGGGTATATTTAGAATTGCTTGTCATTTTAGTTCTGCAAGGTTTTGCTTCATCTATTTTGATATTATACTATTAAGCACATACAATTTAGGATTATTATATCTTAAATTGAATTAGCCTTTCATTATTGTGATAGTTAATTTTATGAGTCAAATTGACTGGACACTCGATACCCACTTATCTGAAACATCATTATTCTGGGTGTGTCTGAGTATGATTTTGGGTGATATTACCATTTGAATCTGCTGATAAGAGTCAAGCAGATTGCCCTTCCTAATGTGGCTAGCACTTATCCAATTAGTTGAAGACCTGACTAAAACACAAAAGATTACCTCAAGTTTAGTCAGCTTCTTTGTTTTCACACCTTTGGACTCTGTGTTAATCAGTGTTCTCCAGAGAAACAGAATCAACAGAATGTATATATAATTATAAGAAGGGATTTAGTAGATTGGCTTACACAGTCAGGGACTAGATGGTCCCACAATTGCCATCTGCAGGATAGTGAGACAGGGAAAACAGCAGTTACTCAGTTTAAAAGGCTAGAAGCCTCAGAACAAGAGGGATAGATGATATAGCAGCAAGACTAAGGTTGAAGGTGGAAGTCTCCTGGATAGTCCCTGGTGAATGTCTGCTTTCAAAGGATGAAGAAATGGGCTGGGGTTGTGGCTCAGCGGTAGAGCACTCTCCTAGCATGTGGCCTAGCATGTGCGAGGTCCTCAGTTCGATCCTCAGCACCACATAAAAATAAATAAATAAAGATATTGTGTTCAACTAAAAAGTAAATATTAAAAAACGGAGGAGGAATTGAGTCTAATGTTTGTGGGTAGTGAGTGACCCCCAAATGCACCTGCTCAAGAAGATAGAGCTTGCATGAGAGATTGAGCTTCTGCCTTCTTTCACTTGTCTTTCCACCCAGGGCCAGCCTAGTATATGGTGCTGCCCACATTTAGGGTAGGTCTTCCCACTCGGTTTGCCGACATACATGCCAGTGTTTCTGGAATCACCCTCACAGGCACACCCAGAAGTGTCTTTTATCAATTTTTAGGCATAAATATCTATACATTTTCATATTTATCTTTATATATGAACATATTCGAACATATGTACGATTTATTTTGTTCACATTTTCCTCCATTCTTATTTTCTGTTAGAAATAAGAATCTGCTGATAAGTCAAGCAGATTGCCCTTTTGTGTTAAGATTTTTTTGATATGTTTTTTGGTATTTTAAGTATTCCTTTATTCCTCTGTAAGCTGTTCTATTACACACACATATTATTATTATTTATATGGCATTCCTAGAGGTTTCAGCAGTCTATTTTTTATTTATATTTTTACCATATCTGGGACAATGCAATGACCTTACACATTTTATTTGTCTGTTTCCTGAGTTTTGTGCTATTACTGTGCATTTTCAACTATGTATATATAAATATAGAATATGGACACACATAAACTGTATATAGGCACACATATATTTATTCCTAAATATACATTCACACATTTGCATACACACATGTACATACATTTCCAAATTCAGAAGATATTTTCACTGGCTGTAGGAGTTTAGGTTGGAATTTATCTTTTCAGTACTTTAAATCTGTCATTTTATTATCTTCTGACTTAGATCAGCTCAACTGAACTGTCAATCTAAGTTTTTGCCACTCCTTTGAAAGTAAAGTCTTCCCCATTCTACTTTTTTAAAAAGATTTTTCTGTTTCTTATTCAACAAGTTCATAGCTCAGGCGCCTAGGTGTAGGATTTCAGCTATCCTCCTTGATCATAGAGCTTTTTGATATCTTTTGCAGATTTGATGTTGATGGTTGAATTTTATCCTTCTCGGAGAATTTCCTGCCTAATATAACTTCAAATATTTTTTCTTTTTGTTCATTCTTGACTCTGACTTTATCCATGTTAGATATTTCCAGTTGTGATTCTCATTTTCTCTGTATTTTCTTAATTTTTTGTTTGACTTTATATTTCAGTCTGTTTATTTTTCTACTTACATATTTCCTAGTTAATGATCTCCTTTACTGTAGTGTTTAATCATTTTTAAACATATCTACTAAATTTGTAATTTATTCTATTGTATTTTTCATTTTCTAGAATTTCTACTTGATTAACAGTTTTCAGTTGTCACGGTGAATTTCCCCAACTTCTTTTTTATTTTTTCATATACATTAATGCTAGTTATTTTATTCAATCTCCAGCACCATGAAGAAGGAGAGGGAGGCAGAGGAAGAGGAGGAGAAGAAGGAGAAAAAAAATAGCTTAAAGTCCCTGTGTGATTATTATAATACTTAAATGGTCTACCCCTGGATCATTTTCTCTGACCTGGCTTTTGATCTTGGTTTATTGTCTTTTGGTGAAAGCTGCCATTTTTAGGGGAAGTGTTGGAATCTCTTGATGATATTTTCCTCTTCCAGAGACTTAATTTTCTTCTGGTAGAAATAAGGTCACATATGTCCATACATGGATTGAAATAATTTCAGAAATTTTTAGTGTTCTAACTCTTGCTTTCCTTTTCTACACAAGGATTTTGCTCTTTGGGGATATCAGCAGAAGGCCTTAAATATTCACCATGGCTCTTCCTCCTTTGAGAACCCTGAATTCCAATTTGCAGATTCCTAGAATTGGGACAGTGCCAAAGTCCCTGAATAGATTTTGAGTCTTTTAACAAAAGGTTTTTTTTTTTTTAACTTTCTTTTGATTTTTTTCTAATGCCTGTTCAGAATAGATATCAGTGGATATCTCAAGAGGAAATTTTACATTATATATTGTACTTGCTTCTTCAAGGTTTCATTTATGGACTATAGATAATATTATAAATTATAATTCCTATCTTTAAGAATTTATTGTTATTTAAAGGGGAAAGACTTTAATAAATTTAATTAGCTATTTGAATTTTATGAATAAAATAAATGTACATGTTTTAAAGCTGAACTGTGATCTTGCACTATCAAAAATAGTGATAGCGGTTTTAAGAATAACATCAAATTCTAAGATAGCTATTCTCCAAATAAAATTAATGCTACTAATTATTTAGGTGCATGCTTTATGCCAGCTACCACCCTGTATCATTATCTTTAGAGCTTATCCACTACCAATGTACTATGTGGAATACATTATTATTTTACAGAAGAAGAACAGAAGCTCAGAGAACTTAAATAATTTGTTCAAGGTCACACAGACATGAAAATTAAGGTTTGATTCTAATAAATCTATTTCTTTTCTTCATATTACTTTTGTGATTAACAAGAACAGTCTTTAGGCATTTCTATTTTACATATATATTCCAATGTAGTAAAGCTTACAATTGTAATTTTGTGTTGTTACAAGTCTAAGTAAATATACACGAGATATTTAGAAGAAGTAAAATTATAGTTTTAGATTAGAAAATTCTCCTAGTATGACATTTCAAAAAGAAAGATTTTGATTTCTTATTCATACTCTTGTGTGTGTAATCTTCTGAAATTTTCTTATACATTGTTTTTAAAAAACAACGAGCGACCGAGTGTGGTTAGGATTTACTAAGGTTTTAAAAGCTCAGGTAAAGTCAGGACTTATCTAGTAGGTATTTTATCACACTTCTAATAAACATCATTATGGAATGCCTATTTGCATTTTTGTTTCAGTGCCTTGCATAGTTTGGACAAAACTTTTCCACTCTGAGATGGGTATGGTTAAAGTATAAGTAAGTAAATATATATATAGTTTCACAAGTTTGAATCGTATGATTTACCGACTGATTTAAATCTGTGACCCAAGAAATGTTATTGGTATGTGCACATAAGAATACAAATCATCTAAAAAGTGGTCAATATCAAACATTTATTAAAAAAATTTATAAAAATTTTATATCACTCTTATCTTTTTTAATGTAATGGTGGATTTATTAGATAAGGGAATGCTAGGGATCAATGTGCTATATTTTATTGATTCAGTAGGTTGTTTGATGAAATGGCACAGGGCAAAGTACCAAAAACATCAATGTTAAAATGCCAGGATTTAAAGGATATTGAGAAGGCAATCAGGGCCAAGAGAAAGAGAGATCAGACACAAAAGTTTCTTAGACGGATAGTTTCTGTCTTGTGCTTTCTGGCACATTTCATACACCTTTATTATGACATCAGTATAGCGAATTACAGTTATTTGTCATTTTCCTCCCCCAGTAGACTGAAAGATCTTTCATATTGAAGAAGCATATTTGTTAATCTCTGAACCCTCAATGCCCAATAAAATGCTTGGCATATCTTAAAAATTCTTATTGATTGACTGACAGTGGTCAATTTCATACTTAGAAAAATATATTAATCTTGGGTCAAAAATTCTCAGAGTTTCCCTAGATATATAAGCTCTAATGTGTGTAAGATAGAAAAATCTTATTTCTCTGAGGAAAGAACTATAATACATGAAAAGATCTGGTTTCAGTTAATGTTTTTCCATGGATGATGTAAAGGAAACTAGATAGAAGTTACTTCCTATGTATGGGCAAAAAGAAGTCTGCAATTTTTTTTATTTGTAACATAGAAGAGTATGTTAATCATAAGTTCCAGTTAATAAACTAGAGTCAATGCTTCTAAAATTTCTGCATTAAAAAATACTTGCACAGGGTAAGCTTTCCCCAGTATAATATCATCGGTATAGTGTTTAGGAACAAGGATATAAAGATGGGGTTCTTGCCAATCAGTTACCCCACTGGTAGGTGTAATGACTCTGCTACAGTCACAATTTACCTAAGGGAAGAGTTTACTTAAGAGTTGTGCAGTTATAAATCTGACCCCAGGAAATGTCCTATTGCTTGTTAGAAAGGAAACTGTAGCACACATTTGAAACTAAATATTGTTGGCATCTCAGCATGGGACTTCCCTAAAATAAAAAATTCTGTTATACAACAATTAATTGATCCAGAAAGATTTCTATTGAATAAATATGTTTAATAAAACCTGTCAATGTAATTTTGTATTAATTTCACAGTACTTCAAGTACAATAGTTTCAGATATATAACTAACTTGTCTATCAGCTGACAAGGTTATTATATATTTTAGGAAAGATTAGCATTTCCCTGCAGAGAATATAAATATGCAGAAAGCAAAACAGGACCCATGGGGTAAAATTAGGTGAATATAACATAAGATCTCAATATGGGGGAATTTTAAAGGTTTTTGAAAGGAATTAATATATAGAATAGCTTCCCTATTCTTTCTAAAGGTGGGTGTGTTGTACTGAGAAAATTATTCACACAAAAAAATTGTAAAAGTTCCAGAAAATATCATACACATTAAAAAATAACCATGTTTCAATTTTTGTCTACTTATTAAAACTTGTTTCCTAAAACTATTAGGTAAATGTCTGCATGTTTTAGAACACTGAAAGTAAGACAAAAAGTACAGGTGTTGGTTCTTAAAATATTTCCATAATTATGAATTTTCACTAAGACTAATTTTCCTTGCCACTTTCTTAAATACAGCCATAAGATCTATAAAACAGCACTTAATATACTGAAAAAGTAAATGTGGATATTCATTTATGAATGTACATGAAGTAGTATTAAACCAAACTGAAAAATCATAACAAATATCCAAAGTGCAACTGAGAAGAAACTTTGCAGATACATTTCCATTATGTCAAAGGGGAACAAGTGGGTTCCTAAGATACTCTAAGATACGCTAAGAAAAGTCACAATTGACTTACTCATACATCGTACTCTAAGATTACCGGGAAAACTTGAAATGGTAGCTTTAAAAAAATAAAATTAGCTCAGAGAATAGTAAATCACAACAACAAAACCAGATTATTGTTCAGCCGAACTAATTTTAAATAACGAAACTTATCTAGAATTTTTGAATCATTGACTCAAAGGTAGGCATGTTAAGTGTGAAAAGAAACTTCCATGATTGACAATTTAAGACAAACACAGTTTAGTGATTCCTAATATGGGAATAAGAACTAAAAAGCCATTGGGATTTATTTTCTGCATATTTGATTTTCATCCAAGTCTTGAGGTAAGAGAACAAAATAATTATAAAGGCTTATAGGCATTGACCAATAAATCCATAGTTATTCAGTAATTTAGAATTTGGAGGATGTTATAGAAAGAAAATTAGTTAAGAGAAGTGACAGGGGAAGAAAAATAGAAGGAAAAGGTGAAAAACATTAAAGTTGTGAGTATTAAATAGGAACACACTAAAATGTTCATGTATATTAACGAGTAGCCTTTACACCATTTGAGAAACATAAACTACAACCTAGGTATACCACAGAATTCCAATGTGTTTCTTTTCTTTTCAACCTCCTCATCATATTTGCTTCCTGTCTTACCGCTAATACTCCAAACTGTCACACTATAGACGCTTCTTAAAGAAATCAACAGTTTCATTTTCACAAAGTGTACTTATGTGGGAAACTACCATACATTGAGTACCCACTATATACTTACATTTATATTATCTCACTTAATTCTTATATTTTTCAACTGAATAAAATCAAGACTCAAAGAGGTCATTCCAAATTCAACTCTAACTACAAGATGTATGCCATTTCTACTACTATCTGGTCTGATGTTGTTCAAAGTAGACAGGAAACAAATTTCTCTGTAACGTCAAAGTTTTGCTTGGAAAGTGAATATAGTATGGTTACAGTCATAAGATAGGGCATTTAGAAAAGGCTGTAAGCAGGGAGATGGTATTCTTGGGAAAAGGTTAGCCATGATGCTTATGTATAAACTGAAGACAAATGTTCTCAGAAGTCCTTTATGTGATTAGGATGCAGATATGGTTTATCTACTCAAATGCTGTTCCCCATCTAGGCCTGAGTAAGAGTCCAAGAAGCATAGAATATTACATTTCTCCTACTTTGCCCTACATTGTGGAGGACAAAATGATATTGATATCATAGGTACTAAATTAATATTTTCTTAATTATAATTGTGACAACTGTGGATCTTTAGATAAACTGATTATGTATAGCCAAAACTGGCTATTTAAATTACAGTTTCCAAAACCAGTGTAAGTAAAAGCATCCAGTAATTTCAGTATTCTTCACTAAAATGATGAAACAGATGAAGTTCCTCTTTAACAATACTTTAAATTTCACCTTATTTTACTTTCTGTTCAAAAGACATATGTCATTTTGTAAATTAGACAAAAAGACATTTTAATGACTTTGTAATGGAGATACCACTTTAAGTTGAAGTGATGTGAAATGCAGATCTTTATCATTGTCATGGTTATTTGGCTTTAAGTAATACAGAAAATATTAGTTCATTTTATAATTAATGATTCACTTAATCTCAGATTTAATGAAATTAAGTATAAGGCATTTCATTTATATGGGAAATATGTTCTTGGAGATTGCCAGGGAAATCTCAATAAAAGGGAATGTTCAATAATATGTAAGTTGAAAACTTCAGAAATTATTTCTCTTAGGTATTCACACAAACAAGCTTCCAAATAAAAAATTAAATTAAATAAAATACTATAACATAACTTTAAGAGCACAAAGAATGATTCACCAAAGAAATACTTAGAGTCATTTTGGTGGTTGGTGGCAGTGTCTATTTCTGGTAACCTTGAAATCTGATCTGCTTGTTCCAATCTTAGCCTTTGAACTCATCAGCTGTGTGACTACCACCAAAGACTTAACCACTTTTAAGCACAATTTCCTCATCTGAAAAATGGGAATATCCAGTTCAACCCACAGGACCATAAAGAGAATAACATGAAATGGCAGATATAGAGAAGTAGCACAATGCCTAGTACATAAGTGAAAAACTTCTAATTATTATTATTATTTTTTCCCTGAAAAGGTAGCCTTGGAAAGAAATATATTCTGCAAAATGAAAGTCTGTCATAGGTAGTACAAAGTTTCCCAGTTATTGGAGTAACATCACTGCAAACAGATTGATAGAGTGTGTTTAAGTAGACACTGTTAAACACTCTTGAGGATGAATGCCCCCTGCTCATTCTAGTGCAGGATTAGCAGGGCACAACAGGATGAAGAATGGAAAACAAAACTGGTAGGAAGCTATTGCATTTATCAGTCAAAGGTCTACGCCAAAGTCTCTAAAACAGAAGTTATGAGCATGATATTGAAGATGTTACTCTGTGAGATGGTCAGTGCAGTTAAGTACCAAAATGCTTTTCATAACATTTAATGCCAGGTAGATATAGGCACAATTCCTGCATAGGTATGTAGACATATAGGTAATTACTTATTAATTCAGTTCAGATATCTCCACAAACTATCTTGGAATTTGAAATCCCTACCACTATGATTACTTTGGTATAAACATATGATTTCTAGAAGGACATTGCACAAAAGGGGAGATGTATTTTATAGATATATTAGCATAAATTAGAGTGTTAGATTAGACAGGGAAGTAAATAAAAATAGCCAAATAACTCTTGGAACTGAGAAAAATTTAGACAGTTTGACAAGAAGGAGGGAAAACATTTTCACCAGGAAACAAAGTGAATAATTTGGACAGACAAAACGCTCTAGGAGCTTTGTTACTGAGAAAACAATAAACAGTAAATCATAGTTCTGAAAAGCAAGAAGTATATTGATATTTCACTGTTCTGTCTTCAGTTCCTGGCATAGAATAGACCTTCAATAAATATTTGTTGAATGAAAGAATGGATGAATGAGACAGTTTTAAAAGAAATGTATTTCTATTCTCTCTATATTTTTAAAATATCACAGAGCGTAAAGCGACTTTTATTTTTATGTACTCAAGTAAGGCAAGAACATTGGAGAATATAGATGAATTATGTTGTATTAGACTTTTATTGATTTTTTAAACAAACATTGAGATGATCTGTAAGACATTTAAACCTAGGCAGGAAATAAATGACTTCATATGTCAGGTTCATGTATGGATGGACCATGCATCTTTTCATCTTTGTAATCCCATCTTTGTTTATCAAAGTGCATGAAACATGATAGGTATTCAATAAATGTTTGTTAAATTAATGAGATTCTAATACACACAGTTAATCATCCAAAAGCTTTGTGCATATTTTGTCTAATAATCCAGATAATTGACTGTATAGTTACCATACACACATAGTCAATAACCTGCTTTTCTTATCTGTTGATGGGTTATAATTTGGCTCATTTAATTATGTTTATGTTCTATGGTGTTGTATTTTCTTTGTGAGAATATGTTTGCTCTTCTGCCAATTTTTTGCTCAGCCACATTTACATGTGTACTGACAAATTAGTATATTTCAGTGGCCTTATGTTTCTGTTGAACAGACATGAGATGTTTTATTTGCAGCATCTGTGTATTTTAAAATATTCTGTCTAGGCAATGCCAATTTTTCATGAAAATGAAAGTAGAAAAATGTGATTAAAACATTGGTAAGATAGAAAAGAGTTTGTAGATTTTTCTCAAAATATGTACCCTATCGTCTTCCTGGAGATTCTGATTAAATTTTGTGAAAAGTTGATAGATGGAAAACTTAGAATATGTTTTTGTAACCTTTGACTATGCATCTACCAATTCACACACCTATTTTGACACTAAGAATCCTATCTGAGTGGGGCTAATTAGAATCTGGGAAAGGTATTTGTGCTACAAAAACCTGCCACTCCCACCCCTGTTGATTTAACCTATGTCCTTTCATTCTCAAATCAGTGGTGAATGTTAGATCTCCTAATACTTATTAATATTTATTTATAACCTGATAATCTTTAAAAATGCTAATTAAACCCCATATTGTTGTTGAACTTTTTCAAGAAGATTATGTCTGCTCTTATTATCTTGCTCCTAAATTCATTTGAAAATAATCCAGTGAATTTATGGAAAGAAATTTTGAGACTTGCTTCAAAATATCAGAACCTGTGTTAATTAGTAAGGATCTAACAAGAAAAGTCAGGTTAACAGACTTCTTTTAACTTAATTATGTCTTCTGGTTAATAAAAAACACAATTTTCAGTTCCATGTTTTAAACAAAAGGAAAAAAAATGTTGCATGTCTAAAATATAGTGACTTTCAAGTGATCAGAGAACAAAGACCCTTTTGGTTAAATCCTAAATTTACTCCTTTAAAATATTGACTACAACTCATACCTACCCACTTATTTTTGATTCTATATTCTACAAATTCTAGGTCAACTGAAGTGGTAACAGCAAAATTGTCACATGTAAATTGTTAATTAATTTAATTTTGTAAAAAAAAAGAAGAAAAGTATACAATTAGCAACTGGCATACATTTTTTAAATAAATAAATTCATTTATGATTGAATATGCTTGGCAGGTTACAAACATTGCAAATTATGCATATCGAATATCTAACATCTTTATCTTTTATACATCACAGCCTGATTTAGTCAGGCTTTTCTTTTCTTTTTTCTTTTTTTTTTTTCCTGCTGTGACCAAAAGATCTGACAACCACAATTTTTGAGGAGGAAAAGTTTATTTTGGGGCTTAGGGTTTCAGAGGTCTTAGTCTTCAGGTTGTTTTTTATTTTTGGTACTGGGGGTTGAACTCAAATTCAGGAGCCCTTTAATACTGGACGATAGCCCCCAGTTTTGTTTTGTTTTGTTTTTTGTAAATTTGAGACAGGGTCTCTCTAAGTTGCTAAGGCTGGCCTTGAATTGCAATCTTCCTGCCTCAGCCTCCTGAGCAGCTGTGATTACAGGCATGTGCTACTGTGTCCAACTCTTCAGTTTATTCTTCACTCATAAATTACAAAATGAAGACTGATATTGCAGAGTGATTCAATGCTAATATTTTGATGTTAGTCATATTTGGGGAAGTATTCTTGTCCCTCCAGAAGAGAAGTTATGCCAATTCTAATGATAATTCACAAGTTTTCTCCATTTGCAGATGAGACATATTATCTTTAATGAGATATGGGGCAAGGAGTAGGTGGCAGGGTGGCAGGAGAGAGGGGGGGCTATAACACCCAAGTGCCACATTTAGTGACTAGTAGAATGGTGCTGATGATTTAACTTTCTAAGTGGATTTTACTTCACCCTTCCAAGTTCACTTTCCCTAAAGTTAACCAGTATTTTTGCCCTTATTTCTCTGAAAATAAGGGCATTTGTGCATGATTAGTAAATAATCGTGTTATTGAGTCTATTTAAATTTCTTAAATGAAAGTATCTTAAGGCAGAAGAATAAAAGATAGGGTCTAAGGAATCTCACATAAACACCATCTTCACTTTACATTCATGAAAACTGAGACTCGGAGATCTTTCCTACCCAAATTTCCAGTTCGTTGCTAATATGTTAGAGTCTGACATGGGATATCAATTTCACTTCTACATCTTGTTAAGATTTACCTGAGTGTGAATAGGTGCACTTGTAAGAAAAGTGTATATTCAGCTGCACTTTTTCCCCCCTTACCTTATTTAAATTTTATCACTTATAAGTCATGTCTATGGTGCACTAAGGGTCATGTAGAACCATTGTCTAGATTAATATTCTCTAAATGTCTAACAACCAAATTGAAATGTTATTATTACAAGTTAAATAAAATTATCTTGCAGGAAACACTGAAATAATGTTGTAGTATTTCCCTCATAATCCTGAATAACCACTGGAAAAAATCAGGGGCTAGTTTTACTTTATCAATATCTTTAGTTCCTAAATTTTCACTAAATTTTTTAGTTCCTAGATTTTCACTAAATATTTGCTAAGTAAATCAACTGATGATAAGTAAACTGATCATTTGAAGGCACCAGTTTTCCATCTTGTTTAATTTCATGGGTTTAGAACACAAGAAAACACTCATTTATACAATGATTACAGAATTTGGGGGCATACATCTCTATTACGGAAAACTTTTTACCATGCAAAGGCTGTTGTACCTTTAACAAGTATTTACCAATTATCCACTATATCCTTAGCCTTGGACTAGGTGTTTCAAGATTAGCAGGAACAGCTTGTGAAGCATGTTATTTTTCTTTACTGTCTCCTATAATAAAAACAAAAGCCATACTTGAGTTATTTTGGAGAAAAACTATTCAAAAAGACAGTTCCGTATTTTCAGGCAACTTAGCAGGTCAGATGCCTCTGGGTTCTTTGCATGACTGAGTTAAAGAACTAGAATGTATATAAAAGCTTAGTAAGTTGTGTTTGCAATTTCATTGAATAGCCACAGGTAATACCTGACTTTGTTGGGTTTCAAGTGTAACCACTGAAGTGGTCTCTTGTGATTGAACTGCAACTCTGTTGAAATACATCAGTGATGATGGACAAATTGCTAGTGTGGCGTCTATGAGTTACAGCCTGGTTTGCATCTTTGTCAACATGAAAACTCCCTTTACAGATGCTTATCACTCCCACACAGAATATCAAGCTAGGATGTAAAATTAAATTGATTTGAGGAAGAAACTAACTAAAATTAGACAAATATTTAACCTATGGTAAAATAAATACCAAGCTACTCCTTATTGGTAGAAAATTTCCCTTAAAATGTAATTTTTAAATTTATTACACTGAAAATCAAACTGTGTTAAAATAATCAATAGAAAGAATTTTAATGAACCACCAAAAGTTTTTAAGGATGTCGATGAAAGTAAAAAAAATTAAGTTGTAAATTCCCTAATTACTGCTGAAACCCAAATTAACACGGAATTATAAAAGTCTAAATCGCATTTGCTGATATATCATGTGGGACATATTTTTCCCCTGGCTATGCTTGCTGTCACTGCTGAAGAATAGTCAATAATTATTATTTGGTATTGCACATTTTACAGAAGCTGTCAGAACATGCAATTAGTCAGGAATGATAAAATAGCAATAAAAGAGTTAGGAATAATGAATTGGTAATATAAGTCATCTATGTGTGATACACACATTTCTTAAGACCTTTCCTAGCCTACTGATTACAAAGTGTTATCATGGCTGGTGAGAGCAGATGAATTCTGATTTAGAGGCCCCAAAATGTTAAACTCTCCATTGAAAGTGGACCATGTTTGTCTGATTGTCTAGGCCCTCACCATACTGTAAGCCACTATAGAAATCTCTGTGAAGAAAGCTGCATTAGGTCTGGTACCACAGTTTGAAGCATTTATTACAAAAAGCTGTACAAATGCCTCCACTATAATATGATTTCACAGCATGGATGTCATGAACAGTAAGTCTCCAGAGAAACCATAAATGTTTGTGGCAGCTGAGCCCTAAGATTAGAATTTAAGACACAGTGGAATGCAAAAGTTTAACTTCTGATATAACTTTTAACCTTTCAGTACATCACTTAAGTGGTCAAAGAATGTGAATTTTTTTTTTACCTAATAATGCTTTTTTATTTTTAAATTTGTTCTAATTAGTTATACATGACAGTAGAATGCATTTTGACACAATGCACACAGATGGAGCACAACTTCTCCTTCCTCTGACTGTACCTGGTGCAGAGTCATACTGTAGTATAATCATACATGTATATAATAATGTCCATCTCATTCCATTGTCCTTCCCATCCTCACACCCTCCCCTCCCCTCAGTCCTCTCTGAAAAATCCAAAGTTTTAAACATGGGGAGCAACCAGAGATGACTCTTAACAACCCTATTAACATCAAAACATGCTTTTGCATTTATCTGTTTTGTAAGGCCACAGGTATATCAATCTGTAGCTCTAATTTAGATTGCACTCCTTTTAAAAATAGGCCACTACAATTCTCATTTTGAAAAATGCTCAAGCTTATAAGGTATAACAATTGAAATCATTAATTAGGAAGAAGTGATGATCAGTTACGCTCCATTTCACCTTTGACTGTTGAAATCACACCCTGGAGGTAACCACATTAAAATGATGGATGAAGTATTTGGGAAATTTCTGTGATTCAGAGCTTCTGGGATTCAAAAGAATATTTTACAGGTGTGTAATCAAAGAAGAATGGTTTAACACAATATTTCCTCTCATCCATAGTACACTGAGTAGAAGAGAACTGCTCAGTTATGACTTTTTGACGGTGGTGACATCTGACATATATCCAAAAGGCAAGACTGAATTTAATATCCATAATAAGTGTCAACATCCATGCTTCCTTTTCGTACTTGGCAACAGTACATTGACATTACAGAGGAGTGGTACAGAACGGGCTGTTATGGAGTAGGTTTTTAAATGAGCATATTTGAAAGCTCCCTATGAAGTAATGAATTAGAAATTGGCTTTGAATTCAACTTGGTTGGCAGCTATTATTTGGTACATAGATCTCATGAGACAGTAGTGTGCAGTTATACAATAGTTACTAGGAATTCTATGTAACGTTGCATGGTGATATTAAAAATGATTCTTAGGTTTTTCATTTGAATCAAAAATTTTATGAGGGTTTGCTTTCATATTTATCATGTGAGGTTGGAGCCTTACAATATTGTTGTGGAGAATGTGGAATTCAGGATAAAATGTATGTTTTTTTTTTAACTTCATCCAGTGGGATTTATTACTTAAAATACCAGAAGGATCACATTGTACCAAGGCTTCATTTATAATAGAATCCCATGGTGTAGATCCTGTGGATAGCACTGCAGTCTTGTTCCAGGTCTCTAGGACAAGGAAAAGCAATTAGATATAAAAGAAAAACTATAATTTTTAACATAGATGTTTGGTTATTCACAATAATATCATTTTAGGAAAATTGATTCAGGTTAGTCATTCTAAGCACTTTACAGGTACTTGATAAATATTTGTTATACATTAACAATCTTGAGGTGTATCAGGCTGTAGCACATTTCAAATTCTTTTTCTGAGAGAGGCAAGAAGGTGGTGTCATAAGGCTTCCAAATTATTTTCCATGCTGCAGTCTCAAAATGTTTGCTTTCTACTTCAAAATTCTCAAATATTCACTTAGTGTGATGATGATGCACGTATGGTTCATGAATCTGACTTCTTGAATCTGTACTTATTTATATACTTAATTTTATTCTTAGCTCCCACTACCTCTTATGTTCATACCATGAGCTGTAAAGAGCTACTTCCCATTGTATGATCTGATATCACTTTACCCAGTCATTATGGAATAACCCCAAAGTCCTTTTAGCCTAAGTTTCTTCACTTGAAGTATCACAATAGCCAGTTTTATTCTCAAAATAGATTGGACTAAGGTGTATACAATTTCCTAGCACACAGTAGGTGTTATTCTGACCTACTATTCATCATGTCTAAATTTTATTTTCACCCTTTTATAGAAATCAATTATATTCTCTTTCAAACTTACTTTTTGAAATTGATGTGTCCCATTCTTTTTATTTTTTATTTTATTTTATTTATTTATGTATATTTTTGTACCAGGGATTTAAACCAGGGGTGCTTAATAACAGAGCTACATCCCCAGCCCTTTTTATCTAGTTTGAGACAGAGTTTCACTATGGGGCTTAGGACCTCACTACATTGTTGAGGCTGTCTTTCAACTTTTGATCCATCTACCTCACCCTCCAGAGCTGGTGGGATTACAGGCTTCTGCCACCATGTCTAGCCACATTCCTATTATGAAATTTCTACATAGTCTTGATTTTCCCTACTGCTTGTCCATTCTTCAAAATTTATATTGTCTTTTATTATCCATGGAACTAGAATTGCACCTAAGAGTCTCACTTTGCAATCATTTCTTGTAGTGTGTTAGTCCTTTTTGTGTAGCTTTAACAAAACAATTGAGAAATAAAAGGCTATATTTTATTTGAAAAAAAGGTTATTTTGGCTTACAGTTTTGGAGATTGAAATTCCAATATTGAGTGCCCACATCTTGTGAGGGTGTCATACCGCATGGGAGCATTGTGGATAGCATCAGGGGGTGGCAATTTGTTTGAGAACAGGTGCATTAGGAAGAGGGACTCATAGGAGGTGCTAGGCTTCCTTATAACAACCTACTCTCTTGAGTACTAACCTGGTCCCATGAGAGCTGGAACTCCTGAGAGAAAGCATTAATTCCTTCTGAGGTTGGTTTCCTCCAGTGACCTAATCATTTCCCACTTGCTCTTACATATTTCAGGACCTTTCAACATTGCTACCCTGGGGACCAAGCTTCCAACACATGAGTCTTTGGGGGAAATAAACTAAATCCAAACCATAGAATTAGCTTCTTCTTAAATTTTATATCCCAAAGGAAAAGCAAAGAAAGTCATATTGAAATTGGAGGGCATGAAGAGTGGCTCCGTAGTCATATAATTGCTTCTCTTACCATATAAAAACTGAAGTAGAATTGTTATAGCATCTATGAGTGTTCAGGAATCACTATTTTTTTTTTTTTTTTTAAGATGCCGGTGATCAACTCAGTGACTGTATCTTCTCAATCATTAGCATTATCCTCTCTGGTATTGTGGCAGATAAGCACAAAAGGGTGACAAAAAGATGCACTGGGCCAAATAACCAAGTGTTGACATTGCTCATGAAGTCATGATTTTAGTGTTGTTTTGATTTAACTATAAGATGTTAAGTTATTTCTATTAAACAAATTAGAGTTTTATTTCAATCTATGGAGCATATTTATTACTTTGCATTATTTGTTGTGTCATCCTTTTTGTTTTCTATCCTCATGACCTTCTGTCTGGGATATTTCCTTGTACACTTTGTGCCTGAATTAAAAAGTGATCTATCTAATTAGGTTCTATTTCTCTAGTCTTCCTTTTGTTTACTCATCCTACATACAGCTATTCTATTAGTCTTTCAAAAGTAGTATTTTTCCTTTATGCTCCCTTTAGACTCATACATCACTGTAGTTTCCATGAACAGTACCAGGGATCTCAAGAATTTTCATGCAGGTAACAGATAGGAGAGAACTGGAAGATCTTCATGGCAACGAACATAGCAACCCTCTTCAAAACCATCCTACATCATTAAAATTCAAGTTAATTTTTTATACACTATTCTTTCTTTCCAAAGTGTAGTTTAGTGATGACAAGTGTATCTCCTTGACCCAACTTTAGTCAGGCTTCACAGAGCCCTCTTTTTAATCAGCCCTTGTCTTTGCCCTCTCTGGTCAAGTTTTTGTTAGAATTATGCAAAGTCAGTTTAGCCAGAATCTTGTTATCTGATCACCCTGACTTCTCTTCAGCTAGAATTAAGTCAGTTTCTCAAAATTCCCAAGTCCCTAATACCTCCTTTCAGTAATTTTCTACCTACTGAACACCTCCCTGCTTCTTATCTCCAGAGGTCTTTGCTGCCTTTGAAGTTGAATCCCATCCTATGTCTCCTTATTTTGATACCCTCCATGCCCATTCTAACAGTCTTGAACAAAGTCTTCTTGCCATTGGAACAGGTGTTAGAATCATTTTTTTCTTTGATACTGGAGAGTGCCAATCACACAAACCCATACCCTGGGCTACAGGGTAGGGATATTGCACACATTTGAGCAGTCAGAGTGGTTTTCCTTTTCTTTTTCTTTTCCATCTTCAATTCTCTTAATGGTGTTACATGGATGTGAGTCCTAAGCTTCTAAGGACCATGCCCTGCTACATTAGACAACTAAGATGTCAAGGGGATGGAAACACTGTTTAAGTCCTTTTTTACAGGTATCTTTAAGGTCAGCTTTTCTTCTTCTCTTCCAAGTTGTGTAAGCCAATATTTTATTTTATTTTATTTACTTTCTCACAAAAGTATACTGTTTCCATTTTTTAAAGCCAAAATGTCTTGACTTACATATTTACTGATATGCAACTTTTCATCTACCTTGCCATATTACTTATTTGTAATCTTAATTCTTCAATTACAATATATATAATTATGCATTGTGTAACTCCATAGAACTTCTGAGTTTAATAAATATACTGATTTACCTCATTTTCTATAAGCTTGTGAATTAAGAATGATTTGTCATTTCAGAACTTCTATTGTTCTAAACAAATAATTTATTACTATACAAGAAACATGGAATAATAGCAACTTATTTATAATTTTAGTACTCATTTTATGGGATCATATTGTGCATATTTCTTTGTTTTTTTATTATATTTTTTATTTTGCTGAACAACATATTGTAAACATTATTCTTTTAATAAATGTTAATATTATATCACATAAATACACCAAAATTTGTATAATCATGCTAATTTTAAGACATTTGTATTAAAAAAATTTCCCATGTAAAACATAAGCAAATTAAGAAAACTTAAACATTTAAAGTTTTCTTTTAAACACATTTTGTATATGCTTGAAATACTAATTATTTCCTGAAATATATATTTTTAAACGAATTTTTAGGTACATTTTGTCAAATAACTATTTAGAAATATAAATTTATACTTCTAAAAAATTAAACATTATAATTTTTAATAAAATTATAGTTAAAATGGTTGTTTTTGTTTTTGTTAGCTTACAGTTCATTGTACATGAGTGTAAAAATATTTGAGGGGAATTTTTATTACACTTATTTTTTGTTCAATGTTTACTTCTATGGTTTCATAGTTTTATACAATTTGTTCATTGTTCACCTGTAGTTGTCTTTTTCTTATTAATTACAGTTATTAACATATTAAGGATAGTATTACCATGTCATTAATGTTGATTATAGTGACAATATTTTAGAGTCATTGGCATTTTATGTTTTATTTCACACATGATGAGAATTTCTGGATAAGTTATATTCAGAAAAGTGGTCAATTTTTGATGTGTTATTTTTCTGTTACTGTTAATCCTGACCAGTTCCTGTATTTTGGGTCTTATTCAGAGAGTATCTTCTTTAAATTGATTATATAATGAAAGATATTACCCTTTTCTTATAGTTATCTGAGTAGATTTTGATTTTGATATATACATGCATTGTACATGAATGTTTATATAAGGTTATATATTGTATATAAAGGCCCTTGCTCAATAAACCTTTATATTACAAGTTGGCTACTTGAATGTGTCATGTTGTAGTAATTTGAGAATACTTTAAAACTTCTTAGAAAAGGTTAGAAGTCAGGGTTAACAAATAACAAATTAATGTAACACTGAAATGTTAAGAAAGTTCTATAAAATGCACTTCTAGACATTTGTTACAAAGGATCAATTTTTCATTAAATTCTTTAAATGATTTCAATACACTTTTTGTACAAAACTAACTGCCTTTCTTAATATTTGCCAGAAGATGGTGCTATACTAATAAACTAAGAGCTCTGTATTTTAAGAAATGCATAAAGATATTGTCAAAGTATCAAAAAAATTTCTAGGGTTTGAGAAATAATTATCTAATAATATACTTGCCTTATTTTTAAAGCTTATATCTTAAAAAGAAAGTTGTTTATGCATTTGAAGGGAAAGGACTTTAAAGTATAATTTTTTCTCATATTTACATTATTTTTCAAGTCTTAAGATTATTTTGAATATAAATACTGCTGATTAATGGATTTTGAAGCAAAGCTATATTAACATACTTGGAATAATTTTAAAGTTATATACGCATAACACACACACACACAAACACACATACACACCCCTCTTATTTTGCTGGGGCAAATGTACCTGAAGAAATCAAAACCCAAATCTAATTACTGTGTGTATATGAAAATAACTACAAAAAAGTAACTTGTATATTTGTAATTATTTACCTTTAACAAGGTTATATTAAAACTCAGTCAAGGGGCATATTTACACTGCATTTTAGTTATAGCAAGCCCAGTACTAATCCCTTCAACCACTGATTCCATTTCATGACATTAAACACAGGTGTCTTTTAAAAGGCAGCTAATTTAGTATAAGGTGAAATGTCTCAATGTGTGCTAATAGTCAGGCTTTTGTTCAGTTAAAAAAAAATGAACCTTAATAAACTCCTTTCCTTCTATTTTGCTCCTGGCTCCAGAATTTTCTAATGAGTAGCAACAGGAGCTCAACAACCATTAAGAAGCTTGTTAACCTGACAGTAATTGTGTCTAATCAGAAGAAAGACCGGGAAATTCAGCAAAAGTTCCATCGAGGTATCTGGTATTACCTTACTAATTCTTACTAATGAAAGGAAAGCAAAGTTTTTTCTTGAGATGGTCCATGAAGCAATGGTTTAGGATCTCTATAAGAAAGACAGGTATAACGTAAAACTTCACTAATGGGCTGAAATTGCACTGGTGCACATTTTATTTTGTTTTGTTTTTAGTATGATCTCTGCTGTGCCTTCCAATGCCATATCTGTACAAAGTTCAGCAACTTTTCATTCTTTATAACAGTTGGATAGTTATATGTAATATTTAGTGAGTTCCTTTTATGAATATGCATATTTTGAATGTCTTCAAAATATTCAGAACTGAAGGATATCTTAAAAAGAAATATTTATATTTTTGGAACTAGTCAATTATAATAGGGAGATGAAATCAACATATTTGTGCAGAAAATAGCAAAAAGCCAACCAAATAAGCAAAATTCCAAAGAACAAAAACTCATATTGTATAACACAAAGAAACATGTAAAATGATTATGGGATTGATTAATGCCTACTTGATTTCTGATCAATTATTTTGTTAGAATGTTAAAAAAAAGTTAAATATGCAATTTGAGACTGATAACAATCCTCCTTTTTCATAAGTAAGGATACAAAATCTTGCAGAGACTGACTAATTAACCAATGACCACACAGCTAATAGGTCATGGAACAGGATCCAAACTCCAATTTGTTCTGTCTCCAGATCTTGAGCTCTTTCCCTTAGGTCAAGTGGAACTTAGATCCTTTCAGTGCACCTGGTTCCCAGCTTAAGTTCACGCCCACTTTATGTGTCTCCTAATGTGAAATCTTAGGTTACATTTTTTTTTATTCTTCAACAGAAACAAAACCATAGGGAAAAAATTCAGAGTAAGAGTTAAGATTGATTTCTGTGATTCATTTGTCACTGTGAAAAGAGATTAGAGTTGAAAAAAAAAAGTGACTCATATGATGGCTCATGTTCACTGCTGCATGACTGGCAGCTTCTAGAACAGAAAAACATTTTCTCTCTTTTGAGGAGTTAGTGGCATGAGGACATTTCATTCAGTAAAGCTGATGACAATTGTTTTCTAAAATTGGTTACTTCAGTTCTTCTAGGAGCCCTGCATAGTGTGTCCATAAATTTCAAGGTAATTTTTTCCCCAAAGGAGTGCATTCTCTTTTTTGAAACTGGTTACATTGTTTTGCATCTCATCTAATAATTTTCACAAAACTATAATAAGTATTAAACTTTTAGAAAAGAGAGGTTGCTCTCTGAAGGCTCTGAAAGCAGAACAATTAAGTATTCTTCACCTAATGCATCCCATTGCTTCAAAACCTACTGATCAAATGAGTTATCAGTTTACCTAAGGTTGTATATGTGATTTGAAGTGTATCTAGAATTTTTTACTTTTCCACCTATGAAAAAACCAAAGGCTGAATGTCTTCTCTTATATGTGGATGCTGATCCAAAATGTGGGGAAGGCTAGGGAAGACTGGAGGAAATTTCAATAGGGCAGAGGGTAGTGAGGGGAGGGGAGGGGTGAAGGTGTAGGAAGAATGGGGGAATGAGTTGAACATTATTACCCTATGTACATATATGATTGCATGACTGGTGTGTACAGCCAGAGGAATGAGAAGTTGTGCTCCATTTGTGTACAATGTCAAAATGCATTCTACCGGCATGTATGACTAATTAGAATGACAACAACAAAAGACTCTGAAAGGATGGCAAAAAGTAGAGTGATTCATATTGTTATAATGTAATATGCAAAAATTTAATATATTTAATTTTAGGAAATTAAAGTAGAAGATCACAGTAAAAAAAAAAAAAAAAACATGTATAACTGGGAAGTCCTTTGCCTTATTTTGCATTTTCTAGAGGACCAGTTCTAATTCCAAGTTTCTGGTAAATGGAGCCAAAAACAGTTTGGGATAATAATTCATGATTATTTTGGGAATTGCATCTCTTAAGTCATTGATGAAACTGCCCATTAATCAAGTTACAGTGAACAAATGCATAGACCTTTTTAGTTATGAATAAGCCTATGCTAAAGGAAATTACATAGAAACCTTAAAACGAACTGTTGGAATCAGATAAACCTGAGCATAAATCACAATGAAAGCAAAGCATGGATAAGTGACTTAAATTCACTTGCTTTGCTTTATTCTGATCAGTTTTTTTCAAAGACCTTTCATGAGACTACATACATATGAGTGGTATTATATATTTATTTGTATAGGTATTATTTAGCATACTTTCTGAGAGTGCTCATTGATAACTTCTGATTTATCTTTTTCTTTTGTTTGGTGATATTTAGTCTTCAGCCATAAAACAGATATATTAACCCACTCCTTTTATCAAAGATGTGTCAGTTTCTTACATATAAATGACCGATACAAAATAACACTGTGTATTAAGCTACTGGAATCCCCAATAACATACAATTGTAAACATATTTTTGCTTACAAGTTCTTGATTTGGTATCTCTGCTCCTCTAGGCTGTGAGAGACCAATCTCTGTTGGTGGGAACAGGCTAGTCTAGGATTTTATCAGCCAGGTTGTCTTGTCCCTCATCCACATAGCCTCTCATTCTCTGGCCAGGGCTGGTCTTTTCTTGGGCCACTATATTAGGCCCAATACTTAGAACTGGCACAGTTTCACATCTCCTTTATATGAAGCCAAAGTCTCCAAATCATGAAGGAAGAAGATGCAAAGTCACAGAGCAAAGTATGTGGCTAAAGAAAATAGTAAGGAATTGAACTATTTTCCCAATTAATCTACCATAAAGATGCAGTTTCTGTTAGAGTGCTCTAGAGAGACAGAAACAATATGACAGGTAGATAGGTAGCTAGTTACATGGACAGTCAAGTGTCACTTAATGACAGGGATACATTCTAAGAAATGTTATTAGGTGACTTCATCCATGTACAAACGTCAGAGAGTGTACAAACCAGGTTTTTAAAGGTGGATCACTTGTTGTGGCCTCTTGATACAACCAAGGGATGCAAGCAACTCAGTAAGTATGGGTTCCTTCTGGCATAATGAAGCATACTGCTTTACAATATTTCTTTTGTTTTTAGGAAGTAGAAGTAAACTCTAAAGTGATGATAAAAGCTTAGTATAATAAATGAACAAACTGTTAGCATGGTCATTTGTTATCAAGCATTATATATTGTAGAAAATTGTGCTATACTTTTATAGAACCAGGAATGCAGTAGGACACTGGTATCACCACAAACATATAAGCAAAGCATTGTGCCACAATGTTACAACATCATTAGGCCTTAGACATTTTTCATTTGCATTATAATTTTATGGGACCATGGTCATACATGGAGTCCATTGTTAACTTAAACGTTAGGTGGTACATGACTGTGTGTGTGTGTGTGTGTGTGTGTGTATACATGAGAGAAATGCAGATAAATGAGAAGGGGTTTATTAGAATTTGCTTATGTGATTATGGCATATGAGAAGTCCCTTGACAGGCTATGTGTAAGTGGGAGAACCAGGTATGTCAATAGCATGACTTCATCCAAGTCCAAAGTCTTATAACCAGGCAAGCTGATGATGCTCAGTCTGAGGCAGAAGGCCTGAGAACTGTGAGGCCACCAGTACAAATCTTGAAGTCTAAAGGCTAGATGGGGCTCTGATGTCCCAGGGCTGTAGGAAAAGAGTGTCCTAATTATAGAAGAGAAAGAAAGGATGCATATTTCCTTCACCTTTTTTGTTCTATTTGGGCCCTTAGCTGATTGGACAGTGCCTACCATTCAGTAGACTGAATCTTCTTTATTCAGTCTACTAATGTAAATGTCAACTACTTCTAAAGACACTCTCAAAGACACACCCAGAAATAATGCTCCATCAGCTCTCTGGGAATCCTTTAACATGGTCAAGTTGACACCTAAAATTTACTGTAACAGATGCTAATCTGCTTTTGGCATTTTTTTTTTTTTTTGCACATTTTACTTTCTAGTTCTCATGGGTTTTAGATACACGACAAATATTATTGGGCTTTACTATTTAATATAAATAATGATAGTCAATAATTATTAATTGTATACTTTGTGCTAGGCATATTGGCATTTTACGTACCTTTTAAAATTTATATTTCATACATACCTTTTAAAGTAGACATTATTATTATCATCCCTATTTTAGAAGATAGTGAGTCTTGGAAGAATAAGTTATTTATTCATGAACAGAGGGCTAATAAGTAGTAGAGACCTGTCTGAATATAGGTCTGGTTAGACTGCAGAATTTGCCATGCACTTCTGTATCCATTAATCCTACTTGTTTGTTCCTGGGTGTGTCAGTCAAAACAAAGATAGAAACAAGCACAGACCAATGAGGGATTGTTACTTTGTATTTAAATACAAATAAATTAATTCATATCAGAAGCAATGATTTTGAGACATAGTTTATATATATATATATATATATATATATATATATATATATATATATATATAAAATTATTAGAAGAGGTAAGCTAGAAAATACCTTGGAGGACTGTTCCTACCTTATCCTGTCAGAGTTTACATTCTAATTGGTACCACTGTTCCCATAACAAAATGAACCAATTAACTAAGCTCCATCCAGCTTCTTGTTGAAATGTCAGGACTAACACGGGATTCATTTAAAGGCATACAATAATAAATGGGATCCACTTATAATAAGACACTTAAGGCTGTATTCCTAATTAGAAGATTGTAAAAATTGCTATCCCCAAAATTGCAACATGTTCTTAATATTTTCTTAGATTTATTAGATGTTCTGATGTCTAATATCACCTGAGTTAGAGAGATATTTTTTTTGGAAGGTTTCCTAGTACATGAAAGAAACTCTACATAGAATACAAATAATTGGCTTGGATGTATAGGAAGTACATACAAATTGACAGGAAAACTGTTAACCTAAGTACCCTAACAAACCTGGGAATCATCCTTGATTTCTTTCTTTCTGTTACTACAATTTCCCCTCTTCACCCACTCCTGTTGGCACCAATTTCTCTGCATATGTTTGTAAATCTCTGTATGAATTCCCTTTCATTTTACCTCTTTTCTCCATTGTCTGTCCTGGCCCTGACTTTCATATCTTTCTTTAGAAAGGCATTAATAATTTTATAACAAGTTTTCTAGTCTTTAATACCTCCTTTACCCACATTGACTAGCTAAAATATCTTAGAGGAATATCTCCAAATTCTCCATTTTAACATGGTTTTAAATACTCTTATTGAGGAGTTTCATCTTTGTAGAATTATTTCTCAGATTACTAGATGATTGGAAAGGTCTATATCTGAGAAAAAAGTCTAATTAGAAATCTTCATCTCAACCCAACCATTTTTAGGTGACCATAGGACAGGGTTGGCCAAATAGAGCTAGGAAAGGGGAGAAGGACATGACATATCATTTTGATCAAGTGTACAGAGTCTTGGCAGCCACTAACTACGTCATGATGGGGGGACTAGATGGATGCTGTTTCCCAGAAAAGATGGAGACTAAATCTAGAGAAATCAGCTCACATTGGAAAGACAAGTTCCAAAAACGTGCCTGGAATTATGCTTGTGATATAGGATGGATGAAGCAGTCAGAGAGGCAGCAGGCAGATGGTGGTAAAGCTGCACTCCCCAAATCCTCAATGAAAGTTAGGAACTTTCATCACAGGCAAGAGGAAAGCAGGTGCAAAATTATACTGGATTATGTGCTATGTTTGTGTGATCAGGTTCCCATTCATCACTGGCTTCTTGAAATGCTTCACTCATAGATTCTTTCCATTTGATTTCTGTGGAGGAAACATGTATGTAGAATTTTTTTTCCTATTTCTATTGGTCTTAATACCAGTAGGTTTAAAATCAGACAAAATGACAAATATGCCGAAAAGTGATAGTAAAGAAACTATAAAAATAATTATTGTATGTGAAAAATGGTCAAAATCATTAAGAAGTCTAATTAGAAATGAGATAAATTTTTATTCATAAAATTGACAAACATTAAAAATTTTATAGTCAATGCTGAGAATCTAGATGGATATATACATTTTCTTTGCTCTTCAAACAATTTCTAACTATCCTTAGAAGTCTTGGGGAAGCTTGTCTTTAGTGCTGCTAATCAGGGATGGTAATTTTAGTACTAAATGCCAGCATTTGGCTTGGTAACATTTATTTAAGGCTTAAAAATATCTATATTCTTTGATTCAACAATTTTACTTCTAGTAATTTTTTCTACCCAAATAAAGATATTTACAAACATGTCCAATAAGAACTTTTGTTATAATGTCATGACCAAGAGTAAAATTTTGGGAAGTAACAAACATAAAACAGTATGGAATTTGTTAGACAAGAGCTAATACATCAAATGAGAATCTTAAAGCTTTGTTGTGAACATAGCAAAGCAGATTAACCAACTGTGTTTTTGTGAAAATTTGAAAGCATATGTATACACATGAGGAATCCTAGGAGGCTCACAGCAATGTTCTCAGTGATTATCAGGGCAAGTTGCTAACAACATTTACTTCCGTCTTTATGTTTTTAAGTTAAAAATATATTCTTCATTTTTTCTTTTGCAATCAGAAGGAAACCTATTTGCATTATTTTAAAGTTGTCATGAATATGTCTGTTTTCTCTTATTAATGAATATTTTTTCTTCTTATTTGTGCTTATTTAGGGATATTTAATGAAGAACTGAATTATTTTCATGTTTTTCTATATGTGAGTACTAATTATTTGAATGATAGTATTGCCATTTATTTTTTAATGCAATACACTTATAACATTATGTTGAAAATTATTCACAGAGAACACATAGATATGAGGCAGAAAGAAAAACCATAAAAGGATTCCTAATCATGCTGCTGAGGGCTTCTTAGCTAACCTCCCAAGTCTCCCATCAATATCTGAAAAATCAATTTTCTAACTCTCACGTTTCTTCCCAGTCTTAAAGCTAAGACTAGCTTTAAGCTGGATGAGTTTGGAAGTTTGGGGACATTATCTTATCAGGATGAATTTATCTAGTTGATGATATGTGAATGTTGATAAAAATGTATTTGTACACTTAAAATTATAAAAGTGGAAAGAAATATTTGATATTTATTAATTTAATAAGAGAGGTTTTTTTAACAACTCTGATTTTTCTATTATGAACTTCACACAGGCAATTTCCAGAAAAATACCAAATATTTACAGGGACACCCCATTCAACAGTGTCTTTCATACCCCTAGAAAAGCTTTATAAACAAAGGAAAAAAGGTAATTGTATCAGGATATGATTGCAGTTACATCTATAGATGTTTCAGGCTTTGAAACAAGTTGCAATCTGATCTTGCAGGGAGTGCACACCTGCAGTGCTGGTTTAATGGTTTATAAGAGGCATCTGGAACTCAGAGTGTCAGACACGCAGGCAGCAAAAGAAAGCACTGCTGTCAAGGATGCCACTCAGCATTACTGGCTTTTCAAGAGACAGTAAAGAAAGTATTGAGATGACTGTTGGATATACAAAGCCACCGAAGCTATCATTGTTGATACCACCTTGATAATAAAATATTTTCAAATATTTGAGAGTTAAGCCTATTTTCCTTTGAAAATCTGATTTAAACTACTCTTTTGAATCAAGATTTTTTTTTAAAATAGGGAAGTTGAATCAACAAAAGTAAACTGTCAGATGTGTTAAGCCAAGATATAATTGAGCATGATTAATAGCTGCACTAAAAAAAAAATCATAATTTGTTACTTAAGAAAGCTTTATTAATTTTTGGTAGCATCTCATTATCTCTGATTAACTTACTATAATAAACCAATTGTACATGCAATTATGCTAAACAAATAAAGGCTGGGAAAGTTTGCTTATTTTTCTCACTCTCAGATGCTAAAACATAAATAAAAGAAAGTAAAATATTCTAATTTCTAAAATATCAATAACAGTCTAATTTTTCTGTAACTTTTTTGAAAATTTATAACAGAAATTTTCATTAAGAAGAAAGAAAACGTGGGCGTTTAAATAGATTTTCATGGTCAAACTGTTTAAATAAAAAAGAGTGGGCTGGGATTGTGGCTCAGCGGTAGAGCGCTCACCTAGCTCATGCGGGGCCCTGGGTTCGATCCTCAACACCATATAAAAATAAATAAATAAAGGTATTGTGTCCAACTACAACTAAAACTTAAAAAAAAGAGTACTTTACCACTGAACTGAACAACATCTTCAGTACTATTTATTTTTCTTTTGAAATAGGTTCTCACTAAGTTGCTTAGGGCCTCACTAATTTTCTGAAACTGGCCTGGACTTGCAATCCTCCAGCCTCAGCCTCCCAAGTCTCTGGGATTACAGGTATGTGTCACCACACCCAGCTTCACCATGATATCTAACTGTGTTTACATGTAGAGTATTAGAAAACCAATCAAAATAATGCAATGTCCGCTCTTATGCAGACACAAAGTGATGTCCAGCAACTCTTCCAAAACTTCTCGAGACCAACCAATTCTTTTGTGTGTTAAAGAAGAAAACAGGGAACTTCCAAGTATGTACTCTGAGTAAGTGGCTATTTAATGGAATTAAAATTTTCAGCAGACTTTAATCAAATGATAGAATTCAGTAAGGATGTTATAATGGGGGTCAAAAGTCCTATTACATTAATTTTCCTTTTTAAGCTATTGTATTAGTCTTTGATTCTCAACATCCTGCTAACAGCAAAAAGAACAAAATTCTAAGACTGCAATGCTCTAGTACAGTTGGGCTTAGAGAAGACTCTGTGGCAGTCAGCCCTTTCAGTTAGTTCACAGCAATTCTGACCACAATGAGATGATGATCTTTGCCCTCCACTGTCCATGCTGTCCTTCGTGAACTCTCAGCTCATGCCGTAGTTCCATGTGCTTTGAAAGCACTACCACATGCTATCATCCATCATGCAATTAAAATATAGTCTAACGAGCTACCTTTATACACAAATTGCCCACATAAATAGGAAAGATTTATAGATTATATTTCAGATTTCAAAAGGGAAAAAATGGACAAAGCTCTTATTTCATTTATATAATCATTCATGATTCTGTTTTTGAAAATTTCAACCCAAATGGTGGTAGACCAAGAAGAAAGATGCTTTCATAAGTTCATTCATTAACAGACATACAGATACATACACACACACTTAGTATTCTAGTGTCTACTGGATGCGAATATACCAGGGAACAAAAAATATGTTAGTTCTGCCCTCAGAAAGCTCACTCTCTTGGGTAGAGGAGGTATTCAGCAAATAATATAATAAGGAACATGAAGTTTATAACCTGGCTAAGTGCAATGAAGAACTTAGTGGTGCTATGAGACAGTCATTGGAAATTTGACTGACTTAGGGACTATGATGACTGTACAGAGAGGAGAATATGCAGATGTTGACCAGGCAAAGGCGGGAGTTGTGGTAAAAAATTTCCAGAGACACCAGAAAGGGCAGATCTTTTGATAAATGTGTACTTGTGTGAGTCACCTTCCTGCTCAATGGTAGAACTACTGAGATGTTCATTTCTGTTTCATTCAGCTTTTTTTTTTGCTGCTATGACTAAAGATCCACAAGAACAATTGTAGAGGAGGAAAAGTTTACTTGAGGACTCACAGTTTCAGAGGTCAAATCTGTAAGTAGCTGGCTCCATTCTTCAGGGCTGGAGGTAAGGCTGAACATCATGGCAGAAGAGTGTGGTGGAGAGAAGCAGTTCACATGATGATCAGAAAGCAGAGAGAGACTCCATCTCCAGATACCCCAAAGCCATGCCCCTGATGCCCTCCTCTTCCAGCCATACCCTACCTGCCTTCAGCTACCATTCAGTTAATACCCTGATGGGTTAAGGCTCTCAGGACCCAATCATTTCTTCTCTAAACTTTCTTGCATTGTCTCACACATGAGCTTTGAGAGGACAGCTCACATGTAAATCATAACATTTTCTTTCCCTTCCCACAATTTTTCTATATAGAGCATTAACTCTGTGCTCTATTAACTCTATGCCTAAGCCTGATGAATAAGATGGAGAAAACGAAGTAACAGAACAAGACAAAACAAACAAATGAAATATAGCAATCTATTTGGAAAGTGATTACAATAAAAAAATAGAAAATTCAATTTGCTAGCTTCTTTAGGTAAAGATCTTTACCAATTTAAACCTGTGTAATGTGATGCTGATTATTTCTAATGATTTAGCAATAAATCAATTAAATGGTATGCTCTAAAAGATTTTTAAGCTTGCAACACAAAGATCTATTTAACCTATGTGGAATTTAGATATTTATCAATGATATTATGACTAACATAAATCCATTTGGATACTTAGTATTGCTTTGACATTTTCACATATCAATTTCTTTGGATAAACACGTTTTATGTGGAAAGCATAAAGGAAAAAAATTATGTTTTAAGCCTACAGAATTTAACTCTCTGGCAACATAGTTTGCTTTCTATGCATAATGCTTTTTCTTTTTTGAAATATTACATTCTGAACAAATAGTAGAAGTCGATGGTTGTTATCCCCTCCTGGCCTACCTGGAATGCAGCTCAGCATCAGAAGTGCATGGGAAATTCCCAGAGTCCAAGTCAGCAAGCAGTACCTTTCGGAGTCTTGACATTGCCTGAAGAACAGGTAAATTCTTGGAAAAAAAATCATAGTGATTCACCAGACAAGGGAAAAAAAAGAAGGAAAAAAATAGTATTGCATTGGGGATATGCATTAGTGAAAAGATGGTTGCTTGCATCTGTGTGTATACACACACACATAAATACACACACATACTTATTAATATATATGTGTACATACACATAATTATAGTGAGAAATAACAGCAGATTATTGATATTACTTATGATATAACTACTTGAAGATGAACTCACTATCCAGATATGAAGATAAAGATGATAACCATAATTATTTTCAACCCTCATCAATGATAGTATAAGATGCAAAAACTCACTCTACAGAAAGCCAGATAGAATAGAGTCCAAGATTGTACAATTTCTAATCTCAGGATATTGAGAAAATTATGTGATCTTTTTAAGGTGAAAATTTTTATCTTTAAAATGGGGGTATTATTGGTTACTATCATTTGGGAGTTGAGATAAATAATATAATAAAGGTTATATATGTATACCTGCAGATGTGCATTTGTACACACATGAATGCACTGTTATAATAATGTAGCTTTATTTATAAAATGCATACAGGTACTTATATTGGACCCAAACCTTACCACTCTCCCCTGAATCCTAACTGAAATAGGTCATCAGTCATAAGAAATCAATGAGGAAAGTTAGGAGATAATGAAATGGAAATACAATATTGGAATAGTTTTCTTAGAGTCTCTTTTAAGTTCAGCCTCCATCTTGTGGGTAAGGTCAACAGTCTCCTTCTTTATCACATTCAAAGGACTAGTTGCCTCCTTACCTAGAAATCCAGGCCAAATCAAGCTCCAGTTACTCAGGAGGCTATATTTTCTACTCAGTTCTTCCTACAATACACTCTTCAAAGACATAAATTTCTAACTAAAGATTGATTTTTCTCAAGGTGTTTGACTATAGGAACATCTGTTTCCTTCCAGGGGAAACTCACATCAGACTCCGTGTGTATGGGTCAATCCTGTAATTCTAACAGGATGGTCAGATCCAAGTCTGGTGAGCCAATCTTAAAGAACAGCACAGATGTTATTGTGGCTAGGCCAAGTTCAGTTCAGTTCTTTCTCAGTGTCTTCTCATGGAGGATTAAAAATATGTTAGGAGTTAATAAGTCATTTTTGGCATATGTCCTATAATTGATCATAACTTTACTTATCTTTAGGGACTTGGAAAATAATATTAAATGTGGCAGTAGGTAGGACAATGGTTCTCAAAATGGAGACCTGGACCAGCAGCACCAGAATCACCTGAGAGCTTGCAGGACATGCAGATTCTTTGGCTCCACCAAAATCACAGTGGACCTAAAACTCAGAATGGGGCCCAGCCACATATTTTAATAAGCCTTACCAGTGATTTTGATTCATTTACTTGGTAATATTTAAACCATCTAGAAAACCCTTCCCTGGGTTTTCCCACATTGCCATACTCAGTTATGTGCTCTCTAAACAGCATAGTCATACCATTCAAATCTTTTGGAGTCAATGGGATATCCTCTCAAAAGAAGAATGGCAGACCATATGCTCACATTTCATGAATGCAGTCATATCTTCCAATTTTTTTTTTACTGAATTTAAAGCTGTAAAGCTCATAAAAAGCTTGCTGAACATCCAGTCCTCCAACCTATTCATTTTATACATAAAGAAAATGTGGTTGAGAGAGGCTCAACAACAAACTGAAGACCAAACATTGAAGAGATGTTTAAGAGTACACCATGCTGGTTATCTGGGAGAATCAAGTGCATGCACACTTCACACTGAAAATGCTGTAGTCCTCGTGTCATTAGTGTTCAAAATTGTAAACTATAACTCTACAGCATGTAGGAAACACATTTTATCATTAAAAATTCATCTATGAAATTATCATCAAGGCCAGTGTGAACATGATTCAATATTTACGTCACAAAGGAGTGGTAAGAAAGAATCATTCTTTAAGTATTACTATTAAAATTAATACTTCCAAATATGTACAGCATGCAACATGACAAATAGCTCAGTTTTATTTATTCTGTCTGATTCTTTTTCCTTAGATCATAGGTTACAGTGCCATATATACTTGTAGCTCCCTTCACTAAGTGAAAGATTTATATGAGAAGGGTTCTTATTTGCCAAGTTTCTGCTGCAGCCCACTTCTAATAGTTCTTGGCACAATGTCAGTTCTCAATAAATATTTGTTGAACAAATGAAAGTGAAGACAAGTTATTTAATTTTCATTCTTACCTACTCACATCCCTTTTTTTCTGAAATCATATTCCTCTAGCCCAGCTGTGTGTACAGTAGAGATGGCAATCACATCCTTTTCACCATAACTGATGGCTGCAAAATTGATAGAACTAGGGTAAATGTGGACCAATTATTTCTTCATCCTGGAGATATCTATTATGAAGATTTTGAAATTGTGTTCAGCACTTGATTTGGGTGGTATTCTAATGGCTATTTTCTGTGAATATTTTTAATGTACAAGTAAGTATTGAGTACCTACCATCTCTTGAGTAATAGTAATATCACAATAAATAAAAAAAAATAGTCAAGAGCCAAATGCTTTGAGAGTAAAGAGCAAAAGTAAATTATTCTAAGATCACTGTTAAACTTCAGGATAATTTTAATGAAGGTGGTGATTTGTGTTGTTAAATGATCATTCTGGTAGCTATTTAGGGGAAAAAAACAGAAACAGGGAAATTGATCAAGATATTGCCTTGATCAAGGAGTAAGAATACAATTATTTAGATTAAGGTAGTCATAATCAATATGCTGATGATTAGATTCAAGCTATAGAACTGAGAGGATCTGCTGGCAGTTTGGATGTGAGATATTAGCTAAAGAGACAATTCACTGGGGGAACTCCCTAAGGACTGTCATGCCATGGAATTGGAAAATTCTTCTTGTGGAGAAGCAAGTTAGTTTAATGTTGAAGCAGGCAACAGAATCAATAGTTCTGGTTTGGGGCAGGCTAAAATGAGGATGTCTGTTAGACATGGAAATGAATATCCTGGATAGACACAAAAATATGAATCTGAAGGTTAGCACAGTGGTTGACAACGGCTATTTACTGGATTTGCAGAAAGGGATGTTTGAGGTGAGTCCGAGAGTAAACAGGAGCAAAGAAGAAATGTCAGTGGATCTAGATAATGGCTACAGTGCATTTTTATGACAGGAGATGAAGAAAGGGTACAAGTTATAAAGGATATTGTGAGTAAATGGATTTTTTTAAATTAAAAAGGTATATTCCAAAATATTGTAACTTGAATATATGTTCAAGTTTGGGAACAATCTAACAGAAAATGGAAGAACTATGATGCAAGAGAGAGGTGTAGTTGTATAGCTGATGATCTTTAGTAGGTGAGAGAGAGGTGGTTTAGTTCACTAATGAAGAGGTTGACTGTAGGTAGGAAGAAACTTGACTATTGTACAAAAATGCAGTCAGTGCATGTGGGGACAGACACAGGGCAGTTGATAAATATTATGGCAAAGTAATGCATAAGTGATTTTCCTCTTATTTTTCAGTGAAATATGTGGTAAAATGATCAGTTGAGAGTGAGATATGAGTAGAGGTGTTGGAGGTTTTAGGAGAATAGTGGTATAAATTTGTCTCCTCAGAATATGTAAGAATGAATTAATTAGAAAAGCAATTATGTACAAAGAGAAGGGGGAAGGAAGAAAGAATCTGGTATCTTGAAAGACCAAGTGATATAAGAGAGACAAAGAGGGTAAGCTTTGGTTGTTTCCTCTCAATGGCTCATTCTACCTCTTGTCCTGAGGTCTGTATCTTTCCCATAAACCCATTTCCCTTTCCTGATGTGTGTGTGTGTGTGTGTGTGTGTATGTGTGTGTGTGTGTGTGTGTGTGTGTGTGAGAGAGAGAGAGAGAGAGAGAGAGAGAGAGAGAGAGAGAGAGAGGGAGGGAGAGAGAATATTTGGTTTGAATATATTTCAGTTAATTTGAAACCATTATTGATTCTTTAAGAGGACACTTAGGACAAACAGCTGCTATTGGGATAAAATAACTGTTCAGTATTTGGTCCCTGGTAGTTGCTTCCACATGTTCAGTCTTTCCCCCATTCTGTCAACAACATACACTGCCTCATAAAGGCAGATTACAAAAGAGTGAAATTTAGCTTTAGAATTATTAAAGCCCCAAAGAATATGGAGAATAAAGTTTATGGCATTAAAAGGTAATTCTGGAAAATATAAGATCAGAATCAGTTTTTTTAAATTCCCTTCTTTCTTCATATTAGGTATAGATTTTACTGACCCAGGAAGATGGAGACAGTTGCATATGACTGCTTCTAAATGTTTAAAAAATCATGACATTCATGAAAATTTAAAATATTTGTATAAGCAACTGGCTAAGGGCAATCTATACTAGGATGGAGCCAGATTCACAAGGAATGATAAAGTCTCAATCCATTTTACATGACTGTAAAAAAATACCTGAAGCTGGGTAGGTTATATAGAAAATAAGCTTATTTAACTCACAATTTTAGAGGTAGAAATGTTCAAAACTAGGTATCTGATGAGGGCTTCATGCCACATCCTAGTGGAACTCAACTCTTGAGATGACATTCCACTCACTGCTTCTGCTCATGGGTAGGATCTACACAAGTTATGGGCCTCTGAAGTGAAGTACCACAGCTGTTATGGGTAGGCCATGTGCTCCAGTGTTGCACATGACCCTAGAAGAAGCTCTTTTAGTGAATTTGAAGAGTGAAGTCCACAGACCAGAATGGGTGACTGTAAAAGTAGAATTTATTGAAGAATAGAAACAGGAATCAACTCCTACAATGCAAGAGGGAACAGGATAGCCAATTTCCCCCTGCCGAATAGGCCTGGCTAGGGATTTATATAGTACTTGGCTCACTGGTATTGGTCCAAATTTACGCTAATTGGGATTTGGAAGAGGTACCAATGCTATCAGTTCAACTTATCTGATCAAGGTGTGGAAAGCCAGTAATGCTATTGGTCAACTCTGGAGTCATGGCTTCCATTTAGGGATGCTCCACTTTCCTTTTCTCCCCATAGGTCTGGAAACTGGAGATTGAGAAAGGTGGATGGTTAATGCTTGAAGAGTCTGGGCTGCAGCGCTGTGTGGAGTGGGCTTCTGTACCAGGCACCAGTACCACGAGCTTACCTGGCTGCGGAAGGGTGACAGGCTGTATGCCTAGGCTTGCAGCACCTCAAGACCACCATGTCTGCATGGGGGTGTCCCTCCCACTTCCTCCATGTGCTCCAACCCACAGGGGCTGCCACTCCACTGCTCTACTGCTGTTCCTTTGCCACTTCCTAGCAAGGACTCCGTAGGATAGCATCACATGAGGAGAGTGCACAAGGGACAAAAAAGAAAGCTGGGGTGCAGGTGAGGGTGCAGGTTGGGGTGGGGTGGGAGGAATGTCAGATGGCAGAAGATACAGCAAGAGAGCTAGGGAAGAAAGCAGAACTCAATTTACAACAACCTGCTCTCACAGTAACTAATACAGTCCTCTGATATCTAACCCACCCCTAGAGATGAGCCTTAATCTGTTTTGAGTTTGGTGCCCACATGTTCTAATAATGTTTACTAATTTCCACCACTTAAGGATCCCATTTCCTTTCAATACAATTACAATGGGCATCAAGCTTTCGGCATGTGAACTTTAGGTGGAAAATCCTATCCAAATCATATCAAAAAGGAACACAATTTTATCACACCTGGAAACTATTTGCAGCACAGCTGCACTATGGTATGCCTGATGGGAAATTCTGGTAAAAGAAAGGACAGGCATGGTGGCCAAGGCTTGTAATCCCAGCAGCTTGGGATGCTGAGGCAAGAGGATTGGGGGTTCAAAGCCAGACTCAGCAATTAGTGAGGCCCTAGGCAAACTCAGTGAGACCCTGTCTCTAAATAAAATATTAAAAAGGACTGGGGATGTGCTCAGTGGTAAATATCACCTGGGTTCAATCCCTAGTACCCACAAACATAAAAATGTGGAGGGCACATACTCTGATGCCTATGAAGTACAGAATTCTAGAAAGATTAAGTTCCAATTCTTCCACATATTGAGACTTATACTTCTAGACTCAATAGGATGGTTATTTTTAAAACAGAGCATTTTATGAATTTATGTTGAGGTGACAGTTTGTCATTATGCCACCAAAGGCAAGAAGTGAGAATTGTAGTTAACATATGTTATGTTATGGTTTGGATGTGAGGTGTCCCCCAAAAGCACATGTGTGAGATAATGCACTAAAGTTCAGAGGTGAAATAATTAGATGATGAGAGATCTGTGACCTAATCAATGCCTAATCCACTTATGTGATTAGCCAGGTGGTAACTGTAAGCAGGTAGCATGGGCTGGAAGAGGGTAGGTGATTATGAGCATATCCTTAGGGGTATCTATTTTGTCCCTGGTGAGCAGAACTCTCTCTTTGCTTCCTTGTTGCCATGTCTTTCCTTTGCCATGCCCTTTCACCATGTTGTTCTGCCTCATCTTGGACAGAACTTGTCCCTCTTGAGTCAAGACCTCTAAAACCGGAAGCCAAAATATTGCTTTCTTCCTTTAGACTCTTGTCAGGTCTTTTAGTCATAGCAACAAAAAAAGCTGACTAAAACAACAAATGTATGAAAGCAACTAGCCCACAGGCTTGGCATGCCATTCACTTTAGAAATTTGTTGAATGATTTGAAAGAATGAAAGTTTATCGATTAGAGTAGCTTAAAAATTTCTGATTGAGAGGATGTGAATCTTAGATTCGATCCTGTTGACATATATTTGAGCTCCTTCTTGTTGATTTTGACTTTTTTTTCCCAGTGATTTAAAAAATATGATTTAGTGAATCCAGGAGAATGTTAAGACATTCACATCACCACATGAAATGTTACTAATTATCTTTGAGGTAGAAATTTCCATTTTTCTCCTTAGATATTTTCTTGAGGATTTGAAGTAATCTGGGTGAAAACAGTGAACATGGAGAGTTAAGTGCACACCAATACCAGTAGCACTGGAAATAAACTTCCTTTAAGTTTCATGATCAGTAAAAGACGGGCCCTGAATGGGGCTTATGACTGTCAGAAACAAATCACATAACAAAGCTGTTTGGGATTCAAGTAGGAAAGGAATATGGTTGGATTATTGCCATATTGGTGGTGATTTTGGGATAACAAACCCCCTAAGAAGTAAATCTATTTAGTACACAAGTTTATCAGTCTTTATCATAGAAAAACATATAGAACAAGTTAAAAATAAATAGAAGAAAAAAAATTTATGTTTATAATTTTTTTAAAAAAATTTTAGTTGTTGATGGACCTTTATTTATTTGTTAATTTACACATGGTGTTGAGAATTGAACCCAGTGCCTCACACATGCTAGGCGCTCTATCACTGAGCCACAACCTCAGCCCCTATGTTCATAATTTTGCATTGATTTTTAAAAAATTTATAGAATTAGAAACTTGACTGATTTAATATGTAGCAAAAAAATTAAAGCAAAGCTTGTAGAAAAATAATTATGATTCCAACAATGTAGAACACACAGCTAAGACTCTAGTGTACAGTCAAATGGTTTCAGAGAAGAAATGTGAAAACCTGGGTTTGAGGGAGCAAGCACAAACCAGAATTGGATTAGAAAGAAATACTTACGATTCTAATATTCTGTTGTTAAAAACACATTCACTTTCTTGAGAAATTTGAAGAAGTTTTTGTCATATTTTCTCATTAGTGATCAAAATAAGAAATGATATTTATAAATGTTTTTACATAGCTTCTCCAGATCAACTACAGCAATTTAACGGTCTGTTTTGCCAAACTGTAAATAATCTGTTGTAGCTGTCTTGTGTTCTGTTAATTTGGTGTGAAGATGTAGACAGCCTTCTGTTCTTTTATTTACAGGGTCTCTTAACTTTGTGTCTCCCATGGTAGTAATTCATTTTTGATAAAAGGTAACAGAGTTACAAGTGCAAAACATTTATTTAATTTGTTGAGATTTATAAAACCATGCCCATTCTCTAAATCTTTGGGGGCATGAACCAGATAAGAACATATGGTGTAATCTATTATTTTCTTAGCTCTAGTTATATGGAAAGGAATTGTTTAAATGTCAATGAGGAAATCTCCGATTGCTCTCCTTGGAACAATTATTTCTTGGATAATGTTCAGTTAAATTTAATACAGGGACATTTTATTTTCTTCATGTAATCTTCCAAGGCCATTGCTTTCAGTCTTCTTAAAATAGTAGTATGTATTCAGAATTCCCTTCTGCTCCTGGATGTTCAATTGACCCATTATCTCTTGTTGTAGGACGTATTATTTTAAAGTATGTTATAGTGTATTTGAAGCAAATTTATAGTGTATTTAGATTGTAAATAGTCATGACATTTTTTTTTCAGCACTGAGAGATTTAATTCCTAAGTGAAAAGTAGTAAAAAAAAAAGTAAGGCTTCTGAAAAGTATAATTTTATTCAGGTAAAATTTATATTTCCATGGTAATGTTTACAATGCTTGCAATTTTCTTTGGTAGTATAAAAGTGATGATACTGATAAGAGAAAGAATGGATGGATGATGCCAAGGTAAAATTTCAGAATATTGAGATTTTGTTTCTTAACCAGAAGCCAAATCAAAAAAATGTGTTTTTAAGGTCTGTTTATGTTGAAGGGAGATCCACTCCTTTGGAGGGTTCCGCTTTGATCTATTAGTAAATGATTGATAGCAGTCCTGGAACGCTGATCAGTTTTTCCCAGTTTATTTTTACTTCTTTCCTTCTAAATTCCTCCTGGTGTTCGTACACATCCACCTACACCACACACACTTGAGTGTGTTCTCTAGTGGTAGGGTGGGAGAATAATTGCTTTTTCTTTGAAATTGCATCTTGATTTCATGAATTTTTTTTAAGAAAGTCTTTGCTAAATCCTTGGGGTACTCAGATTTTAGGGATTTGCGCTATCTTTTTTTTGTTGTTGTTGTTGTAAAAAATTTGAATACTACCGTGAATCTCAAAAGTAATGGGATTAGATTATTTTTCCTCTGCTTTTCTGGACCAGTTGATATGGCCTGTTGACAATCTCTGAGGAGACCTTCTATTTGGAGAAGACCATTAAATCTTATACTGTTAACCGAGAGCCTGTCAAGGAATGTGACACAGCTTGGAGAAATAGAGCATCAGTCCCTGGAAAATTGTCCCACTGGCGTTTTTCTCATTTAACAATCAGCACTATTAACATACATGAAAACAAAGCTTGGTTGAAGTTAAGAGAAAAAAATTAAGAGAGAAAATAGTGGAAATTTTCTCCTAAATTGGTTGAATACTTGCTGGTTTTTGTGGTTTGTTAGTATTTCTTCTTTTATCATTAATGATTTTTCATTGAGTTATCTGATAATAGACATAGTGAAATATTATGACACTGTCTAGCATTTAATAATAAATTTCACATAGGCTCAAAGCATTTTGTATCCAAAGAATTAATTACTTGCTCAGTATTTCATAGTCAGAGATGGTAGATCTGTATTCTTGGGCCTTCGTACCCAACATTCCAGCCCGTATCTCCACTGGAATGCCAGATGAATGCTGATCATTTCAAGTTGAAATGATTGCAGAGAGAGAACTAAGATCCAGTACATCAATTGGGATGCTAATCCTTTACCTTGTATCTGCTCTTCCTCTTCTGTTTCCCATCTCATGGAATACATGCTTTACTTCTCCCTGTCTTGGCCACCATACAGAATTAGTGACAAGGCCTTTAGATTCAACCTCCTTAATATCTCTGATATGGCTAGTACATATTGCCTCTACTTTAGTTTCTTCATTCTTTTTTTGTAAATCACTGTTAGATTTTAGCAACATATTTTTAGTTCTCTTTTTTTTTGCCAATAATTTACAATCCTTCAATTTGTCAAACTAATTTTATAAAATGCCTATCTGAACCTGATAAAATATGCTTAAAGCATTTTAGTAACTTCTTACTGCCTGTGTTATAAAATCCAAACACTTTGAATACAAGTTCATTAATGATTAAGCGTTGACTTACTTTTCCACTCTCAGCTTAGTCTTAAGAAATATACAGTGCATTATTATATATTAGAGTCACCATTCTGTGCAATAGATCTTTAAAGATTATTCTTCCTGTCTAATTGAAACTTTGTATTTTTGATCATCATCTCACCTCTTCCCTGGTGAATCTCCATCAGGCTCTGGTAAGCAGCATTCTACTCTCTACTGCTATTTGTTCACCTTTTTTTAGATTCCACATCTAAGTGAGATTGTGTAGCATTTTATCTTATTGTGTCTGGCTTATTTCATTTAGTATAATACCCACCAGGTTCACTCATGTTTTCAAAAGTTACAGTCTCCCCCCATTTTTGATCTAAAAATGTTTTCTAGGGTGTCCATATACCACATATTCTTTATCTAAACATTTGAAGATGGGCATCTGGGTAACTCCATATCTTTGTACTACGAATAAGGAGCTGTGAATATAGAAATGCAGGTATCTCTCACACATGCTTATTTCCATCCCCATGTATATTTGCTCAGATGTGGGTTTACTGGATCATATGAGTTTTCTGAGGAAACATCACACTGTTTTTCATAACAGTTGTATTAATTTACTTACCTACCAATAATGATTATAATAACTAATAAGGCAATGTGTATTTCAAAATTGCTGAAAGAATACATTTTAAATATTTCAAAAACAGAAATGACAAGTATGGAATTGGATGAATTTGTTAATCAGACTGCTTTAATCATTTCACACTGTGAACATATATCAAAAATTATTTTTAAATTAAAATGAAGTTTAAAAATTCTCAATAGAAGTTACAGGGTATGATTTAAAACATTATTATAATGGTGCTTTACCAATCTCATATGAGACATCTTTAAACCAAGTATCAAAGGTAGCCAGTGTTCCTTTAGCTATTAAGAATAAATGGTATGCTGGTTGTGGTGGCACAGGCCTATAAACCCAATGATTTAGGAGACTGAGGCAGGGGGATCACACCTTCAAGGCCAGTCTCAGAAACTTAGTGGGACCCTGATTCAAAGTAAAATATAAAAAGGGCTGGAGGTGTAGCTCAGTGGTAAAGCCCTACTGTGTTTGATCCCCAGAACCAAACAGAAAACAATAGTACAATACCTAAACATCTCACTCAAAATTTGAATGTAAATTATCTTAGCCTTGTTCAATCTTGTTTGACATTAAATAGACTTTGCATTTTAAAGGACATCTGTATGCACTTTAGTTCTATAATAAATGCTAATTTTTAGAACTTTTAAAATTTTGATATTGTTTCAAACTTACAGAATGGTTGCAAAAATAGAAACTTTCATGCACCCCTTAGGCAGTTTTTAGCTACCTATATTTTTCTACATTTGCTTTATTATCATTCTCTCTCTGTCTCACTCTTTCTCTCTTACACATATATATGCACACACACAAAAACATATATTTTCTTACACTTCTAAAAGTAAGATTGGGATACTCTGCTTTCTGCACTATTAAATAATTTAGTATGTCTTTCCTAGGAACAAGAACATTTTCTTACAGAACACAATGTATGTATCAAGGTCAATATTGAAACAAAACTGTTACCTAATCTATAGCTCATAATTGATTTTTCTCAATAATAAAATCATATAGTATGTACACTGATTTATTTAGCTTATTTTACACAGTGAAATGTTTGAGAGAATCATTGGTTGCATTGTTCACCAAAGTGATCTTTGCCTTTTTTTTGGTGAATATCTCACTACTATATTAATGTTAATGAATAGTTGAGTCTTTTCATTTTTTGGCAATTTTGAGACAGCTACTATAAACACTTTTGTTCACAGTTTTCTTAATGCTGAGATTTTTTTATTTCTCTTGGGAAATACCTAGGATTGGAAGTGCTGGATGATGGTATAGTGTAGATCTAATGTTTAAGTTTAGAGAAATTGTCTCGAAGTACTTGTACTATTTTACACTCCTTCCAAGGTTTACAAGATCCCAAATAGCTCTATATCTTTTTCTAATAGTTGTTGTCAGTCATGTTAGGTTTAGGTGTTTTCAGTATTGTTTATGAATATTTCATTGCGTCTTTCACTTGCATTTCTCTAATGACTAATGATTGACAACCTTTTTTGTTTTTATTGGCCATCATATTCCTTTTTTTGTTAAGTATCTGTTCAAGTCTTTTCCCCATTTTTATTATATTGCTTTTATATTGCTGAGTTGTAGGAGCAAATTTATATGTCACAAATATGTAAGTCAGTTATACATCATACATCATTTGAGTGTTTTACAAATATTTTCTCCCACCTGTAGTTTGCCTGCTCATCTCCTTACTGGTGTGTTTTCTGTAGAAGCGTACACTTTTAATTTTAATGAATTATAATTTAACACTTAAAAAGGTTAACCCTTGCCTGCCCTGCTCAGAGGGACTCTATGCGCTGTTTGGGTCTGCTTCTTTGTACTTAAAAAGTTTATAGTTTTGCTTTCTGTGTCCAGTCTAAGAAATCAATATCTAACCCTAAGTCATAAAGATATTCTCTCATGTTTTTCTCAAGAAACTTTGGGGCATTAGCTTTGACATTTAGGTTTATAATGCATCTCAAGTTAATTTTTATATATGATGTGAAATAGTGGTTAAGGTTCATTTTTTTTTTCCATAAAATATTCTATTAACTCCGTAACATTTGCTGAAAAGGCTTTCCTTTCCCAATTTAATTACATTGGCACCTTTATTGAAAATTAACTGAATGAGGTATTTGTTCCTACATGGCTTGTAGAAAACTGGAAAAAGTGCCCTGTACCTTCTAAGGGCTGGACAAGCCGTAAAGTCATAACCTTTGAGCCTGTCAAAGAGCAGGGAAATGAAGTAACCTGGAATAAAAGAGGGGAAAGGCCACTCCAGGGACTGACAGAGGGTCTTCTCAGTCTGTGGCAGCATTTAGGTGGAAGGGTGCCTCCCAGACAAGCAGATTAAGCAGAATCAGTTAAAAATATTATGTAATATTGGATGCCAAGTCTAGGCTTCCTGGAGTTTTACATGGGGCAGGCTCAGTTTAATACATGGCTAGATACCATAGGAACCTCATGTAAAATTTTTGCAGGTCTTCTTTTCCACTAGACTATAGGGAGCGTAGTAGCCTAGAACTCCCCTCCTTGTCTGCCCTGCTCAGAGGGACCCTGTGCCTTGTTTGGGTCTGCTGCTTTGTACTGAGGCTGGAATGCGCTCCCAGGAAAAAAGCCAGTATGGTTTTTGGGCTTTCCTTTGCATTTCCTGACCTGTCATTCTATTCCTTGCCTCTGGCCCTCTGAAAAGAGTTGCTTCATATATTTTATGAAGTTCTACAGTTGTTTTTGGCCAGAGGGCTGGTCTGACTGGTGTATGCTATTTTTGAAGCCTTGTGCTTATTAGTAAAAGCAAGGAAAAAAAAGAAGAAAAAAAAAAAAAACATAGGACACAATACCGATACACAGGAAAATCTCTTTAATAAAGTAGATCAATAAAGTGCATTTTAATATTTTAAAAATAAACTACATGAAATATATATTCTGATTTTAAGATTCTTATTTAAAACATGTGATTTGTCTGTATTTTATTTTGATATACTGTTTCCTCCTCTGTGGTTTTACTTTGTCTTTTCTCTTGATAAATTGTTTTAAACTACACAGTAATACCTATCAAATTCCAAAAGAGAGATGGTCAATTCAGGGTCCATTCCCTTGAGTGTGATGGGTCCCAGTCTGTGTGAATAATTAGAATTTTAATTTGTGGACCCTTTGAATGAATGACATTTTATTGATGATAATTTATAATTATGTCTAGAAAAACATTTTTTTTTTTTTTTTTTTTTTTTGCGGGGAGGGGTACCAGGCATTGAACTCGGGGGCAATCAACTACTAAGCCACATCGCAGTCCTATTTTGTATTTTATTTAGACAGGGTCTCACTGAGTTGCTTAGTGCCTCACTTTTGCTGAGGCTGGCTTTGAACTTGTGATCCTCCTGCCTCAGCCTCTCGAGCCATTGAAATTACAGGCATAGAAAAGTATATCTTTATGTGTTTATTGTTAGTGCACAAGAAAGTTTTCCAAAGTGTCCATTCACCACCTTTTCTAATTCAGATCTAGAGACACTTTTTGTTTTCAAAAACTATCATTCAATTTCATTCCTCCTACCCAGGATACAATAGTTAACAAGGTTGTTCTATCTCACAGTGTTATGGCTCTTTAGACTTATCTTTGTTGAAATAATATAGGTCTTTTAGCCTCTGTAGTTAATACTCCTCTTTTGTTCATGTACTGCTGATTGCATTGGTACTTCTCAAGCTCCAGATCTGTTGTGTTGAGCAGGACACTGGCTTTCAGACTCTCTCAGAGACTGTTACTATATTCCATTGATATTGATGTAAGTGGTAACTTATCAAAAAAAAAACAAAACAAAACAAAAAAAAAACAGGAAAGTCTGAATACTAACTATATTTTCATGCTAAATTTATCATTCAAAATATTATAGCATATTGAAGGGCATCTAGGTTGGTTCCACAGTGGAGTATTACTCTGCATTAAGAAATGACAAAATCATAGAATTTGGAGGGAAATGAATGGCATTAGAGAAGATTATGCTAAGTGAAGCTAGCCAATCCCTTAAAAACAAATGCCAAATGTCTTCTTTGATATAAGGAGAGTAACTAAGAACAGAGTAGGGACGAAGAGCATGAGAAGAAGATTAACATTAAACAGGGATGAGAGGTGGGAGGGAAAGGGAGAGAGAAGGGAAATTGCATGTAAATGGAAGGAGACCCTCAGAGGTATACAAAATTACATACAAGAGGAAGTGAGGGGAAAGGAGGAAAAATATAAGGGGGAGAAATGAATTACAGTAGAGGGGGTAGAGAGAGAAGAGGGGAGGGGAGGGGGGAGGGGGGATAGTAGAGGATAGGAAAGGCAGCAGAATACAACAGACACCAGAATGGCAATATGTAAATCAATGGTTGTGCAACTGATGTGATTCTGCAATCTGTATATGGGGTAAAAATGGGAGCTCATATCCCACTTGAATCAAAGTGTGAAATATGATATATCAAGAACTATGTAATGTTTTGAACAACCTACAATAAAAATTAATTAAAAAAAATTATAGCATAACTTTATAACATAAGGACAGAGCAATAGAACTTTCAGCCATGGGTTGTTTTGTCTAAAGTCATAATATTCCCTAAATTTCTAGAAGGTGGCTCTTCAAAAATGTAGTATATATACACAATGGATTAGTACTCAGCCATAAAGAAAAATAAAATTATGGCATATGCCAGTAAATGCAAGGAACTGGAGACTGTCATCCTAAGTGAAGTAAGCCAATCCCTGAAACCAATAATGTTCTCTCTGATATGTGGATGCTAACTCACAATAAGTGTGGGAGTAAAGGCAATAAAAGAAATTCACTGGATTAGAGAAAGAGGAATAAAGGGAAAGGAGGGGAATGGAAATAGGAAAGATGGTAGAATGAATTGGATGTGACTCTCCTATATTCATATATGAATATATGACTCACGTAACTCCACATCATGTACAACTACAAGAATGGGAAGATACACTCCATGTATGCATAATACAACAAAATACACTCTACTGTCATGTATAATTAAAAAGAACAAATAAAAAATTGTAAAAAAAGAAGGTGGCTCTTCAATGCTGACACTCTTCTGCCTTCACCTACTGCATCCAGTGAGCAGGATAGATGCATGGATACAAGAGTGGTGACATCAGTTTAAGAAATATTTATCCTTGTCTGGCATAGCTTAAGGCCAACTCAAGATCTCATAGCACTATACCTTGGTCAAAAAAAGAGAGAGAGAGGGCCAAGGAAATTCTGTTTTTTTTTTTTTTTTTTTTTGTTTGTTTGTTTGTTTTTTTGGTGCCTGACACTCTTAAAGTTTTTGTGGGAAATTGTGTCTGATGTGGCATAAAGCCTGCTAAGGGAATGAAGTGATCTGTAGGTGGAAGTCCTGGAGGCAGGAATTAGGCTTAGATTGGCTCCAGGTTATTTGCTGAATGCCATTTGGTCTGGAGATTTTAAATCAGCACACCTCCAGGGTCCAGGACTTCCTAGTTCATGGTGGAAAACTGTATCTCAGGGATCTCTCCTGGGATCCACTCCTGTGGTGAAGGAGCCAATTCTTACTTCTGTATGTGACCTGTGGACCCCTCCATTTCCTGGTCTTGGGTTCAGTCTCCAAACTCAGTCTTTTCTGCCCCTACCCTTCTGAATTCCCAGGGAGAGCCATCTCTCCCAGCAGGTCCTGCAAACACTCAGATTAGAGGGGGTGGGTTAGATTCTAGTGAGTTTCCACCACCAGTTGTCCCCTGTGTTAATCTCTCTTCATCTTTGATTTTTTCCTGGTCACTTAAGCGCACTCCATGTTGTGCAGTGTGTGTTTCCTGAGCCTGTATTTTAGGCAAAGTTCAGGTTTGCTAGGAATCAGCTCCCTCTACTGCTGCCCCTGCACGTGGTGGCTTCAAGATTGTTCCTTCCCTTGGCTTCCACACACTGCCTGGAGAGATGGTGGCTTCTTTCCCATGCAAGAATATTGTGCAATGTGCCTTTCAGTTTAGTGGGACAATGTCCTTTATTTCTAAACACTCTGTACATAGACGTGCCTCAGGCCTCCTTATATATACAAGCATAAATACATCTAGATACCAGTAGATAGTTTAATTATATTAAACTCTCCGATCCTACTTTTAAGAGATAAGTTGAGTGAAATTGATGTTGTTTTTGGACACCGATTATGATGAGCTGAAATTTTCAAAGTGACCAACTTCTCAGTCTAAAATGAATTTGATGCTTGTCAGAAGTTGTTAAGAAAGTCTGAGTCATTCTAGAGGCCTTTTGAAATCTTTCTATACCTAGTGTCTCTGAAATATGCAATACAAATTTCCATAGAAAGTATAAGCAAATATTTTACAGTGATTATAAATTATAAAATGCAAAACCTTTTCCCTTATGGGACCTGGCTCATTAAATGATTCTTGAGCTCAAGTCAGGAGCAAAACTCAAGGACTTATTCGTGTACGTTATGCATCCAGATTCTTGGTTCATTAGGTAATTTGTTTTAAAATATTTTTTATTAATAAAACTTAAGTTCCTTAATAATTATATGTAAGAAAATGAAAAATACATGTAAATGGTTCATTTACTTCATTGCAATGATATTCCACTTTTAATTTTTGATTGTTTATTTTTCAAGTGCTCAAAGCTTTTGAAATGTATTTTCAATTCTTTAAAGAATAAGAAAATAAATAAAAATAGGAAATCCCATTAAAAAGAAAAATCCCCACTGGCTTACTATTAAGACACTGAAAATACAGGTGGTTAGGGTATAACAATAATAATGCTGCTGCTAATAATAATAATTATTATTATTATAATTATAACATACCATTGTAGCTACAAGTATCAGAAATACTGAGTTGTCAGTGATCTATCAATATTACTAATTATAGTAAGTTGTACAGCTAGAAAGAGTAGTTTTTATCATGATGGACGAATTAAAGACTTAAAACATTTGGACTTCAGGTAGAAAAAAATAAATAGGAATGATTTTCTTCCTTTTTCCCAAATGTTTCTGTCAGAAGGGCCTACTGTGAATAATAAAATTGAAACAAGATGAAGCACTCTATTCCAGATCGTTTTTCACCAACTAAGTGGAATAAAATTGCACCACTTTGGAAATTGGGAACTATTACTCTGTTATCCTATGTCCTGTATGTCCCCTTGCATCTTCTAATCCATTTATCATTTATTATGCTTACGTAAGAATTTTAGGACTACTGAGAATCTGGGAGTCTTATAACCCAGTGTTGCTCAACTTCAGTCCTGTTGATATTAGTGCTGGTCATGTCTTTGCTATGAGGCTGTGCTGTGCATTGCACAATGATTAACACATCCCTGATTTTTACTCACTAGATACCAACAAAAGCTCCATCTCCTCACTGTGAAATCTAAAAATGTCCTGAGGGGACAAATGCCTTCTGGATGAGAACCAAGGCTATAAATTAAATGTATATAGGATTTCAAGTTTCTTTTTTGGACAAAGAAGACTACAGGATTTGAAAAACCAGCCTCTATCTCAGAGCAAAGCCTGTCCAAGGAAGGGACATGACCTTTGTCCTTGGAAAAACCCACAGAGCGCTTCTAGGCACATTCCCACCCTGCTAAGTTGTTTATCTACAGGAGAGATCTGCTGGGCCAGGTGTCCCTGACTCAGTCAGGCTAGGTGGGGATCCATAGCAGCCCCCTAGCAGCCACCAATCAGCATGAGACAGGGAAATACCTGGGATGCCAGATGACCCTCCCAGTAGTTTATGATGTTGGGAAACCTTGTAGTTCAGCACGTACACCCCTCTTGGCTTAAACCAATCAGTTCAAACGAATACCCCCTTTGTACTGACCAATCACCCCTAGACAACTTGTTCCCGCCAGTAAATGTGCTAATCATGTTTTAGAGTTGTTATTTGATTTTCCCGCGGTGTGTGATGATTTGCTATGATGTATGTGAAGTCCCTGCCCTCTCCAAAAAATGTACAAAAATGCTGCAAACCCTGGGTTGGGGCCTCTCAGCGGTCACCAGTTGCTGTGTGTGCGTGCGGAGGACCGAGCTAGCTCGCAATAAACACCTCTTTGCTGCTTACATCGATCTTGGGTCTCTGGTGGTCTTTTGGGGGTCCCGAATTCGAGCTTAACAGATTTTTCTGCTTTCCCTCAAAAGCAAACATTTTAACAGGTGGGAAGAGATAAAGAATGGCACAATTATACACATTCTATTGATTTTTGTCTATATAGAACAGAAGTAAAAGCTTAATACTGACTACAATGCAAAAATATATATTGTATAATTGAACAAGTAACATCCTGCATAGTGAAGTTGTTTGTTTCTTATTAGGTTTGACTTAGTTGCCAACATTAAATTTGAATCTTTTACTAAACTATGTTATGACTTCTCTTGAAGAGTTGGAAGTTCTAGCAAAACTATTTCCCAATTCCCAAAAGACTAATTTACTGGATATTGCTTTCTTTAGTTAGCATGTGTGCTATTTTATTACACCTGACCTATTTTTAAAAATCTGCTTTATTTAACCTATGTAGTTCTTATAATCATTTGAATTTAGAAGTCTAATAAATCAGTCAATTTAATGTACAATAAAAAACTCATTTATCTATAAGGAATTAATTCTAAGCTCTAAAATTAAGAAGAAAAGAGGAGCATTAGTGGAAAGGGGCAATTGGTAAAAGGGAAATAGAGAATGATTTATTATTTTCTGCAAACAATGAACCTGGGTATTAGGCATTGTTGTAACTCTTTAGCACATTAAGTAGCTTATTAAAAATCCTTTGAGCTTTTTAATAACTGCTTTAATACTTGGAGTAGGATAATACAAATCATATAAGAGTGTTATCAACAGGGATGCAATTATAATAGTGAAAAGATCAAATGAATCAAGCTATGGGCCATAGCCACATTTCAGAAGGTCTTTATCTGTTATGAATTTGTTCTGGAATGTCCCCCAAAAGCTCAGATGTTGTAGGCAATGCAACTATGTTCAGAGGTGAGGCTTTTATGAAATGATTGGCACAAAGGCTCTTACCTCATCAGTGAATTAATCCATTTGTGGATTATTAATTTAATGGACTACTGTGTGGTAAGTGCAAGCCAGTGAGCACAGTTGGAGGAATACATCACTAGGAGTATGACCTTGAGGACTATATTTGTCCTTGGCTCTTTCCTGTCAGTCTTGCATTCTCAACTTCCTGGCTGTTTGAGCAGCGTGCCTTTCTCCCATTATGCCCTTCACCGTGACTTTGGGCTTCACCTCAGGCCCAAAGCAATGAAGCCAGCCAACCATGGATGGAAACCTCAGACACTGTGAGCCAAAATAAATCTTTCCTCCTCTAAGTTGTTCTTGTTAGTTATTTTAGTCGCAGCCATGGTGTGACCAACACACCATCTTTAACAATGTGGATCAGTTCTCCTCGTCCCCTAAGAATTGCTGAAACTTAATAGAGGAACACTTATACAGTATGATGAATATATATTCTCTTTCTAGTAATGACTGTGGTACAAACTATCATAAAAGTAGATCACCTTATTTTAATAGCTATTTTAATAGCATTTAATAGGTATTTTATTTTCATTGCCAATTGTGGAAAATTGTGCTTAAATGGTATATTCTCTTTACACATTTTTTTTTTGAATTATACTATAGATATTTACATGCAGGTGGATATAGAATTGTAGATGGGTCTGTGGAATATATTTTGGTTTTACTAGTTTCATTTTTTAATTAGTACTACCCTGAAAAATGCCTTCTAAATCATAATTAATAGAGATGTGTCATTGATTCTAACTTTTCCAAATATGTATGAATATGGTGTTTAGAGATATTTTTCAGAATATAATTTTTTATGGATCCACAAATTCTGAGTAGAGATTTCTTTTTTTTTGGTTGGTTGTTCAAAACATTACAAAGCTCTTAACATATCATATTTCATACATTAGATTCAAGTGGGTTATGAACTCCCATTTTGACCCCAAATACAGATTGCAGAATCACATCGGTTACACATCCACATTTTTACATAATGCCATATTAGTAACTGTTGTATTCTGCTACCTTTCCTATTCTTTACTATCCCCCCTCCCCTTCCCTCCCATCTCTCTCTCTATCCCATCTGCTGTAATGTAATTCTCTCCCTTGTTTTTTTTTCCCTTTCCCCTCACAACCTCTTATATGTAATTTTGTATAACAATGAGGGTCTCTTCCATTTCCATGCAATTTCCCTTCTCTCTCCCTTTCCCTCCCACCTCATGTCTCTGTTTAATGTTAATCTTTTCCTCATGCTCTTCCTCCCTGCTCTGTTCTTAGTTGCTCTCATTATGTCAAAGAAGACATTTGGCATTTGTTTGATTTCTATGTCTATGAGAGATAATCTGGTGTGAATTTAAAATAAATATAAATTCTTAGATAAGAAAACTACATATTGGTTTTCTTATACTACATATTATTCTCTGCAGGACCTTTACTTTTGTTTAGCACATAATCTCCTATTTTCAAGAAGAAAGACAAATTTGTGTGCCATTTGGGATAGTATTAAAAATACTCCATGTATTACATCTAGTTACAAAACTTAAGAAATTAAAAGATATATTGAAATGTTTCAAAATATTGAGACAAAAATCTTTTGAGGGAAAAGGTAGTCATTAATAGTTGGTAAATCACTCATTCACCATAAATGAATAAATGTTTAAAGTAAGAACATTGTGTACCAAACATTAGGGGTTCTGTTGTTTTTGTCTTAAAAAGCAAACACAAATTGAGAATAACTATACTCTGTGGTTTAGATTTGAGGTAGCACTTAAAGTATCTGTTAATACAAGAATATTCACAGGTAAAATGAATAGATTATGGCCTAATCAGTCCACCCTAATTTGAATAGACTGGGTGGTAACTGTAGGCAGGTAGGGGGGCGCTGGAGGAGGTTGTTCACTGGCAGCATGCCTGGGAAGGGTTGTTTTTCCAGCAGCCCCTTCTCTCTCTCTCTCTCTCTGCTTTCTGACTCTGCCATGAGTTGAGCAGTTTTCCTCCCTCCACTGAATCCTTCCCCCATGAGGTGCTGCCTCACTTTGGGGCCAGAGCAATGGAGTTAGCCACCTATGAACCTATGAAACCATAAGCCCAAAGAAACTTTTCCTCCTCTAAGATGTTCTTGTAGAGAACTTTGGTCACAGTGATGCAAAAGCTGACTAACTCACCATGAAACTTCTAGTCAGAAGAAGGAAATGCTACAGACCCTTGTGGGGGTCAAGTAAGAGATCATATTAAGAATCAGTTTTAAAACTTTTAATGCATGCATGTTTATATAAAATAACATTATTTTAGAAGAATTCTTTAATGTTTCTAACTTATAGTAGACTAAAAGCTTTCTAATTCATATTTTGCTTATCATTTTTAGGTATAAAAGACTTCTGACATGGAAAGAAGGCACAGTATTCTAATTGGGTGTTTTTCTTTACTTTTTAAAAATACCTTAATATTAGTAAGCAGTAGTTTCTCCTTAGTTAACAACAACTTAAAAAGTTGAATTTTCTTTTAAATGTAATGATAGCTTGAAGACAGGAAGCCATTAGCCTTTGCTAGATTCAGTGTTGTTTGGGTTGGTGATATCATTGGACGGTGATGGATCACTTATGCTTTTAAGGCATAACAAATAGAAAAATATTGTGTCAGCCACATTTTCTCCTTTCATTAAGGATGTGAAGACTTTTTTAGTCTTCTTCTTGTGTCCCATAAGATAAACCAGCATTCTCGGCTACAAAGCATATTAGGAAATTGAATATTTGTATTTTGAGACCCTTACAGTACTAGACAAACAAGTTGGAAGAAATAATGGATACAATTTATTTTAAAAAAAATTTAATTTGATCATGGAGTGATGTCATGTCAATGGAATGAAAGACTAAATGTTTCAGATAAATAAATTTTCCTCAATATACACTAGTCACAGTTCAAGCAGATTTTTCTGGAGAAAATTGCAATACTCTAATGTTTTTATGAAAAATCAAATACCATGAATAACCTAGGCAATCTTGAACTAGAACAAAGCTGGAGGATTTATATAAGAGATACAAGATTTATTATTTGACTGTAATAATTAAGACTAAGCTATTTAACAGCAGGCCAGAAGAATAGAGCAATGGAGCAAATAGCTATTTAAAAAATCAACCACACATGTATGATCTTTTGATTTATGACAAAGTAGACACAATAGCGCTGAGGGAAAGGGGTAGTCATTTTAATACATGGTGCTGGGTTAGTTAAAATTCTAGATGAAATGAAACTAAACCATAATTTCTATCTTATTCCATGCCCATGGAATTAGTTCAAAATGAATTGTAGATTTGATTGGAAGCTAAAACAATAAAGCTTTTGGAATGTTTTAGAATTCTATTGTTCTCTGTGTCTCTCTTGTGATTGCTGTTTCTTTCTCTCTGATTCTTGCCTTAAAGAAATTCTTTAAAAATTGAAGTCCCTAGCCATTTTGTTAGGAGTAACTAGGTTTAGTTCCCTGGAAACTGTGTAATTAATTGCTTGTATTATGAGAGCAGGGGAGGTTTAAGAAGAAGGAGCAGAGAATGGGTCTGTAACATCACTGTATTGATCTCATGTAGGAACATTGCCAGCCATCTCTTTGCTTCTACTCCTAATTCATATCCAGGGATTTACACAGAAGGAGATCTTGCAGTGTTTGTGTGGCCTCGGTTGGTAGCAGATGTCTGAAGCAGTTGCATTTGTTTAAATCATCTAAGGTTTTATGATTGACTGCTTTGTTCAAGATATAAACTGAAAGCCACCTTTCTTATTTATTTCTGAATACTGCTTTTCAAGATCAGGATGTGAATGCATTTATTTTCTGGCTCATGCTTTTCTTGACATTAAACAAATGTCATTATTTTATCTAAATGGTAAAGACTTCTTGTTTCAATGTCCAAATGACTGAAGCTCCTTCCCTCCTAGAGGGATTCCGAGACAGAACTGTACATCATGAAAAGTGATGAGTGCTCTTGTTGGGGTGACATAGTTGAACAGGTACAGGATGGAGTTCAAGGACAGGGAGACATTCTTTCCTTTAGAGGGGCCAGAGGTGGTTCTTTATTGGAGAATCTGACATGTTTATTGGATAGGTAGTTAGGATTTGGAAAAAGGTATAGTTTGAGCCATTCCTGGCAATGGAAAGACCCCAAGTAGAGTGATATAAGCATAAAATTAATATTTTCCAATCACTAGTTATAATTTCAAGAATTCAGTAAATGTGGTTAGAATTATTATATTGGAAGCCCACAGATTATTATAATGAAATTATAGATATAAATGGGAAAATTATCTCTTAATAAAGGGAAAGAATTTAAGCTATTCACCACCAAATGCCAATCTGGAATTTCTGTGATTAAATTACTGAAGAAAAATTAATGTTCACAATATTCACAATTAAAAAAATTGCCAAGTACTTAGAACTCGTTCTTTGAACAATCTTCCTGGTAAATATAATCATCCACAAAAAAATTTCTATGCTTCAAACTAAATATCACAATAAAATAAAATATTCTTGTATTAGCACATGTATTTAAAATAGTTTGACTATGTACTCTAGTTTCTCTAATAAAAAAAAAAATTTCCAGAGAAGCTCAGAGTAAAACTGGGTTGCACAGGATAAATAAGCATTTTATATTTCCTGACACTCCCTCTTACAGTAACTTAATTTTATTTTATATGAACTGGGTCATTTTGTGCAGATAAATATAAACTCTCTCTGTACACTGTTCTCCCTCGACACCCATGTCATATCTGCTGCTTGTTGTAATATTTTTTTTCTCTAGTTCTCAGCAGTTTGTCTGTTATCTGAGCTTATAAAATCAAGGAGTTTCACCTCTGTTATATTACATATTGGGGACAGCAATGATTATCTAGTTACGGGTTATGTCTATTTTTAATATCCAGAGACATCAAAAGAAATTTACCTTTTTATATTTCATTCAGAAGTATGTTATAAAGACACATTTATTTATAATATTATATCAATCTCGTTTTATGTGAAGCTTTGTGAATTAGGTCCAACTGGAAAGAAAAACAGTTTGATAAGGAGTATGAAGATAATAACGATTTAGAAAAAACTAAATTACATAGAATTGACTGAACCACATCTATCTCATCGTTACATTTTTATTTTAGCTTTTGCAATCATTGTTAGATATATACAACTAGGTTAGAAAAATTTGATATTGACATCTTGTCACCAGGCCAGATAGATATAAAGTTTATTAGAATGATGTGGAAAAATAGAATGGATTATTTTAGAGGTAGAAACTGGCATGTGATGAGATGTCATTGGGAGTTTAAGACTTTGCACACTGTTTTTCTGGCCTTTTTATTCTTTTGGAGATGCCAATAATAGACCAGCACAGGTATAATTAAGAAATTAGATTTGGGTGAGGGCAGCAGTTGGTAGAACTTTATGTATATAGGAGCATGAAACATTAGGGCTCCTGAAATAATTACATTCCTGTACACCTTTTTGTTTTCCTTGATTTAATATATTTTTCCATCTTTGTATAATTTTCAGTGCACATTTTGTTTATTCATCTCTAAACTCTTCCTCATCACTGTAAGTGTTTTCCAATATTTTTATTTTCACGTATGTCCTTGGAGTCTACTTTTTTCATCATCAGGGGATTCCTTTTGCTTCTCTTGCAGTTATAATCCCTGGTATTCTGAACTCTTCCTTAATTTACTTCTTCATTTTCTTTAGACAGATCCTCTAAGAGCTTTGTGATAAAGAACATGAGAGAAGTACATTTTTAAGTCTTTTGAGAACTTGAGAATTGCATGTTTAAGAATGTATATATTCTGTTCTCATGCTAGGTTGAGAATACCATTTAGTATAAAATCTAAGTTGAAAATTACTTCTTCAGTGACGGAAAGCATACTACCTAGTGCAACTGTTGAAGGATTCAATGTCATTTCTCTTTTGAATGCTTGTAGCACATTCCTAGTCATAAATCTTGCTTCATTTCTTTTACTGGGCACTTGGTGGTTCTTCTAATCATAAATCTCGTCTCCTTCAGATATCTTTCCAGATTTTTTTGGAAATTATTTTCTCCTCTTATTTCTCTCATCCGTTATTTCTGAAACTGAACTTACACACTGCATGTCCTCAACTGATCCATTTGGCATTTTATTTGCAATATCTCTTTCCCCCCATTTTTTCGAAGATTTCCTTAACCATATGTGTTGAATATCATTTTTTCTGCAATCATTACTTTTAAAATATTTGGGGATATTGTAAGCATCTTATGCAAATAGCCAATGACTTGCAAGATATTTCACAATTATTAATTAGAATGTACCAATTCAGTGTGTCTTAGATCAGTTTCCCTATAAACAGCTTGAAGGGTGGACCTCATGCAAGTGATTTACTGAGTACCTCCTGGAGAAAATGAAGAAGGGAAGTGACATAGATCAGGAGAAGCAGCTAAACAAGTTTGTCATTCAGTTGAAGTCTAGCTTTATTCTGTTCCCATGTGAAGTGATGGACAGGAATTATATGAGAACAAGTTTTTCATTTTGAGTCAGGAGTATCTGCCAATTAGTTATTTGTTATGAAAAGTGGGGAAGGCCAGAGCAGGTGTTCAACCTAAGTCAGTTCTTTAGAGAAAGTAAATTTGTGGTTAGCAGCCAATATTCAGAGTGTTGGGGCAACATATGTAGCTACCTGAGACAGGAAATCTGCCTAGGAAAGCAAGGCATTTGGCTCAAATTTTGATATACAAATACCATATGAGAGTTTGAATACATTCATCAGGCACACTTTACCGAAAACAGCTTCAACAGGCTAATCAGATAGCCTGATACAAACGAAGATACTGCATTTTACCAGTTTGGCTTTGCAAAGAGTTTAAAAAGGAAAGATAATTCTTAGTCTTAGTAAATGTAAACTTAAATGTAAATATTTATCATGGTATTTGTGATGTATCTTCATAATTCAGCAAACTATACTTTCAATGCTTTTTCTTTTTGACCTTACTAAATTCTATATAGAGAAAATAGCAGAGCCTTTAAAAGGAATTGTTTTAAACAAAATTCAATTTAAATTATTTGTTGATTTACTCAAAATCAATTTTCTTTATTTGCCTATTTGGCTTTGAATTTGCTAGCTGCTCATGCTTTACTAGTAGACATACTGGGAATTTAGAAGTGAATAATAATATAAAATCAGAATACGTGATTGGCAAAGAAGTGAAGTTGCTACCCAAAGGCGGAAGCCATTAAAACTTTCATTATTTCTCAGACATGTAGGAAACATTATGACTGTACTGAGTGCTAGAGATTCAGATGTGAAAGACAGAGCTGATTTTAGAGAACCTATAATAGGGTATGCGAATGTGTATGGGAAAAACAAGTGAAAAATATGATTTAATAATTAAGGTATACTCCATGTTCTATGGAGGGTCAGCAATTAACCCAGAGTGAGAATAGGAAGTTAGAAAACACATCCCTGAGCAATGGATATCCATTTTGAGTTTTAAAGGATGAGTATTATTCAACCTGGTATAATTGTGGTTTTGGGAAATAGGTGTTATGCTGAAACATCAAGAGTTCCTAAAGAATTTTGATTTAAAGAACATTATAATATTTATACTCTGGAAAAAAAATGGCTTCTTCATTTTCATCTGTCTATAGTAAGGCAAAATTGAGGACCTCAGATTTGTAAAACTCTTCTTTCTAAAACCCTCTTACAATAAGACAACAGCTTGAGTACAAAAAGAAAATTGACGTAGTAAGTGTTAAGCATTTTCTTAGGGTGACTTAAGTTGTGGTTTTCTTTGTTATTATCACGTCTGAATTTCTTATAGCTTCTTTAATTGGTATTTCAGTGTGGGCCAGCATAACATAAAACCTAAATTGGGTAGATTAAACAACAGGCATTAATTTCTCACAATTTTGGAGGCTGGATGTTAGAGATAAGGTTCTTGGTGAGATTCTTCTTTCTAGTTTATGGCTATAGACTCTCTTTATTCTCCCATGGGGTGGGTGAGAGTGTGTGTGTGAGAGAGAGAGAGAGCGCAAGAGTGAGCACAAGTACTTTGATCTCTCTTCCTTTTTTTATAAGGAAACTAACCCATCATGAAGACACCACTCTAATGGTTTTGTCTTAAACTATTTGTCTCCCAAGACCTTCCCTCCAGACACTATCACATTGGAAGTTAGCACTTCAACATATGAATTTTGATAGAGCACAAATATTGTCTATAGTTATTGGTTTAGAAAATTTTCAGTCGTTATTTCTTCAAATATTCTACTGTTCTATCATTTCTCTCCTCTTCTCCTGGGACTTCAATTACATATATGTTGTACTCTCTACCAATCTTCTTCCCATCACTTGTCTTCTGTATCATATTTTTAATTTGTTTTGAATATTTCGAGCATTCCTTCTGACACTAAAAAAGAACAAATTATTAAATCATGGTGTAGGCATTGAGTTGAGCGTTATATGAAGAGAAAACGAGTAAACAATAGCAACCGTAGCCATTATGCAAACATTCCAAATAACCTGGACTTATCCCATAAATTTGATGAGATTCACAAAGGAAGGCATATGGTGTAATTTCTTGCAGATAAAGTTCAAGAATGAACAAAAGCTAAATGATAGATGTGTTTGGTTATTCATATGATGAATTAAATGATGAATTAAATCATAGGCAGAAAATGGTAGTGAGGTGCTTCCAAGAATGGATATATATACCTGATTTTGAAGTACCTTTTAAACAAGTGGCTGAGAATGGGTGTTATTATTGTAGTGGACAGAAAGAGTTTAAATATTATTTTCTCTATATGATATTTTTCTACAGAGTTTAAAAAAAATACAGAGACTGAGGAGTGAGGGTGTTGGTGTTTCCTGAGTGTGAGGAAGATACAGAAGATTTTCAGGTTCCCATAGGGGATTTGCAAGATGGGGTGAGAGAAAGAAACCAATAAAAGGAATGAGCTACAAAGCAGTAGAGATTTTATGTAAAATTGCCTGCATGATTTAATAGTAAGGAAGAACACTGACTCCATCGCCTGATATACAGTGGGAGGAAATAAATCCCTATGTAAAAATGCTACAGCAAAAGCTTATGTTGTAGGGAATAGAATTTGGAAGTTTAAGTCAGTAGTATAACTGAGGCAAAATAGGAGGGTTATATTTTGCAGAATGATAGATGATAGGTGAAAACTAATTCTAGTGTTTAAAATCTGTGACAGGAGAGCATATAGTTGACTTAACACTATTTATCTCCCAACTCAGAATGAGTCATGTTTATATTGGAGGAATATGCACTTCTTTTTTTTTTTTTTTTCTCTTGTGATCAGCTCATTGGAAGCAACTGACAGCAAAGGAGCTACAAATTAGATGGTTCTCCCTATGGAGTTTGAGGGCAGTTTCTGAGAGGGTGCATTTGATTCTCTGACTCAAGCATTTGTTCCTCATGATCCTGAGAACATGGTAGTGCTAGTGGATTCCCGATTCTGATACTGGTGAATTCCTCAAGACTTGCAATCAATGCGCACACAATGACCTTAAATAATTTAGGTTGTCACAGTTTGATCTAAGCTACTTGGATATCTATAAGAGCACAATTGATTTGGACACTCCTTTGCCCTTCAGTAGCTTTTTGAAAAAAAGAATGCAGGGGGGATTTGTCAATAACAGTCTTTCCTCAGTCTGTTTGCTTGGCTAAATTTACTGTTCACTTTTATGTTTAGTTTTACAGAACTTTTTTTTTTAGGATAACCTGCCTTTGTCCCTCCAGTATGATTTGGACACTCTTTTTATATGTTCTCTTTCAGTGTCCTGTCCTCTCCGAACACTGATCACACTCACCTGTCATTTCTGACTGAACAGCATCTCGATTGCTCAGTCAAAATCCTCTAGATAACTTAAAATATTCTCTGCCATCGCCATGAACTTCAGCAGTTCCAGGAAACATTGCTATCAAATATTTTATTAATGCCTGTCACTGTACAAGACTGTATTAGGATAACTTTGTCATATACCACTTGAGAAGATTTCCTTTCATGATTGCCAGCTAAAGTCTGACAAGGACCAGTCAACCAGTCCACAGACTTGTTTAATGAACAACATTATCTTGAACTCTTGAGAAGAGATGACAGGAATGTGTTTCCATACCATTAATATGTTAAGAGAAGGCAAGTAGGCCAAAAAATTTTTTTTCCACTTAAGTCAAAAAACTAAAATACTGAACCTGTCAGGGTAAGTTTTAGTTAAGCAGGAGTAGCTTGGTCAGTATTTGGTGATGTCTCTGAGGAACACCTGTAGAATGGCTATTTTAAGAAATAATTGAGCAGTACAGCTACCTTTGAATAAGTTGTGAAGTAGGTTTCTGACCAGATGTTCAGGAAATGTTGTACAAATGGAAATTCTATCTTATGGATCATCCTTACATTTGGTCTGTTAAACTTGTGACTATTATGCATCATAGGAGATTTTTACTTTCTCAGGCAGGATGAGATAATCTACATGGGAAAGTTTAAAAGATGACAAACTAAAGTCTTTTAGGAGAAAGCAGTTTACAATTCAGTCAGGAAAGGCAAAATTTATACTCCCCTGTCTTCCTCCATTCTCTAATACCTTTCAGAGAGTTCTGAAGTAGGAGAGCCAGGCAGAAAAAAAGGCCACTTATCTCTGCCAGAAAAGTTGTGGTATCACATAAAAATCATAAGTGCCTAAAAAATTGCTGAGAGAGAAAAAAATCCACTAAACTGAATATTTGATATTTTAGGGGGAAAAAGAAGTAAGCTTTGCTCTGAAAAGAGTAAACAAAACAGTTTAAAAGAAGCCTCATATTTAATAACATATTGTTAATGGCCATATATGAACCAATGTGTCAAGTAGTGATTTATATTTGTGTGAAGGAGCAGAATGTTATAAGCAACGGTTTAAAACTTTCATCCTCTTCTCTCAGGAAGATTTCCATAGTTGCCTTCTTGGGTAAAGTTTCATTGTTGTTGACCTAGATACTGATGAAAAGGAGACAACGTGATTATACCTGAAGCAAATGAAAAGTAACTCAGGAGTACTTTCAAGCAGGATGAGGAAACACTAGTTCTCAGCTGTAAAAGACTCCTCTTACAGACTTCAAGTGGAGAGAAAATTTTCAGCAAGTTTGGTTTAGAGGGCAGGAGTATAATGGAAATGCATACATGGGCCAAGGAAGAGTGAGAATAGATGCATGGCCTGAAAGTAGAGGGTACAGCAATGGAGAGACTGGGGAGCAGCAGCTCTGATGTGTAAGTTCTTTGAGAGGCAGATGATTAACTATATCTCTGTAACCTAAAGTTAAGATGACTTTTCCATGCATTTCAGATACCCGACTGATGCGTTGCAGCCTGTTGTTTCTTAAACTAACAGTGTGCTGAGGTTGGCATGAAGGAAATATAGTAATATTCATAGGTGATCCTCAAAAGAATACACATGGGCACAGATCAACCTGACCAATCATAATGGAGGGCATTATTCCAGGCTTGTGCATTTCCACTCACCATCAGTCCTACATTTTAGGTTTCCATTGTGAATTCTTTTTTTTAAAAAAATTAATTTGTGTTTTAAATTTGTTCTTTTTATTATATATGACATTAGAGTATGTTTTGACTTACAAATATGGAATACATTTCATTCTAATTAGGATCCATTGTGAACTCTTAAAATAGCGGTTTCTTTTATTGTTACATTAATTGGGATAAAAAAAATAGTAAAATTTTATTTATTTTTGGTACGAGGGATTGAACATAGGGGTGTTTAATCATGGAGCCACATCCCCAGCCTTCTTAATTTTTTTTTTTTATTTTGAGACAGAGCCTTACTAAGTTGTTTAGGGCCTCACTATGTTGCTGAGGCTGGCTTTAAACTTGTGACCCTCCTGCCTTAGCTTTTCAAGCTACTAGTATTACAGATGTGTGCCATCATGCCCAGCTTATTATTTTTATTTGATATATTATAGGATCCATATTATAATTTTCAGAGTCAGTCATTAGGAATTTGAAGTTGTATGATGAAAGGAAACATCATTAAACTTCAGGTCCTATAATGCTATATTAAGGTACTTCATATAATTAGAACATATTTTAAAGACACAGAGAATATTGCCTGAATTTTTTTTACCTCTGATTATTTTTCCAGATATTACAAAAGTAAGAAATTAAGAAAAAGTTTTTTTGAAAGGTAATCAGCAGATTAATTCAATAGCAAATAAGATTTACTAATTTTCTTTGTTATTCTGAATAAATTCCTATAGTCTGTAAATAAAGAATTTTTTATTAGATTTAATAAAAAAGATTCAAATAAAATATTTCTCATTATTAATAAACTAATCTGATAACTTCTAAAACCTAAATTACTTTGAAAAAAACTTTCCATGTAGTATTGCAACAGGTTTTCTTTCTTTCCTTCTTTCTTTTTTTCCTTCTTTCTCTTCTTTCTTTCTTCCTTCCTTCCTTCCTTTCTCTCTTTCTCTTTCTCTCTCTCCCCCTCCCTCCCTCCCTCCCTCCTTCTCTCCCCACCCCTCCTCTCCCTTCCCCTCCACTCCCCTCCTCTCCCCTCCCTCCCTCTTCCTTCCTTCCTTCCTTCCTTCCTCCCTCCCTCCCTCCCTCCCTCCCTCCCTCCCTCCTTCCCTCTCTCTCTCTCTCTCTCTCTCTCTCTCTCTCTCTCTTTCTTTCTTTCTTTCTTTCTTTCTTTCTCTTTCTCTCTTTCTTTCTTTCCCAGGATTGAACCCAGGGGAGTTTAACCACTGAGTCACATTCCCAGCCCTTTTTGTATTTTATTTAGAGACAGGATCTTGCTGAGTTCCTTAGGACCTCACTAAGTTGCTGAGGCTGGCTTTGAATCACGATCCTCCTGACTCAGCCTACTGAGCCACTGGGATTATAGGCATGCGCCTGGCTCTGAAACAGGTTTTCTAACACCAAAAGACTGGCATTATTTCTTGGAAACAATTTGCAAATTTAATATTGTAATAAAACTGGAATGACTAATAAGCTCATTGTAAGACTCACTAAAAGTGAATGTTCATTTAGAAATCTGTATTATATCCTTGAGAGGCATGAAGTTGAGCACTGATTAAGCATAAAATCTTACTAAAGTGTAATAAACAAAAACATGATGTCAAATTTAAAACAATATTTTTTGTTAGATGGTAGAAAATGGCTAAGGATTACTTTATGATAAGTTGCAAATGAAAACGGGTCAAAAGATTCTAAAAAGGTAAAATAAAATTTTTGAAGAAAGTCATTTAATATCTTTCTGTCTACATATCTGTATTTGAGATCTTAAATTCTGTGGTCCACTTAGGTGGACCTAAGTGCTAATTGATTATTGTAAAAAAGGTAGAAAACACTAGCAGGAAAACATTGTTTTTATATTTGACAACATTTATGTAGCTTTAATAGTTTGTCAAATTCCATAATTTGTCATAAATTCAGGAGGATGTAAGTGAAATGTAAGTAAGCCACCCCTGGATGATGTGTATATAGAGTGAAATGTTAGGTGGAGCAGAGAGAGCACTTTCCACAAAGCCATCTTTAAAACTCAGTTAATATATAACTCTGAAATTCACAATGTGGTATGAAAACACAGCAGTATACAAAAAAAGTTCAAGTCATATGTTCTGCTTGTTTGACAGTTCTACTTTCTCTTATTATTTACACATATAAATAGTGAAGAAACTTAGTAGAAGATTCTTATTAAATTCTTGATTCTCCTCTAAACAAAAGTAAAGGTCCTATTCTATTAAGTATTGTTAGTTACTTGCTGGCTCCAAGTTTCAGGCAGTAAGTTGAAGTCTGGTGATATTTTATCATTTTGTTTAATTACTAATTTATTTTTCATATCGAAGCCAGAGGATAGGTGGACAATAACAAAAATAACATCACAAATTTACAATTCCATAGAAGACTATTTCTAAGAGTCACATTGACTTGGGTATTTAACAGTATGTAAAGTAGAAGTCTAATGTATATCATTTGCTCCATAAAGTCAGATTTCCAAGAATAGTATTTCTAAATTTAATTTCAATATTATCTTTTAGTTTTAATTTTTAACTTTAAAACAAAGCCTAATTTGTAATTTTATAAAATAAAGTAGCAAGTAGACCCCTTGATTATCAGTTCGAATAGTGATTTTTGATTAAACTGATTTATGGCTTGTAAGTTTGGACAATGACTTGGGAACTTTTGGTGAGGTGGGAACTCCCAGAACAGCATCTAATCTGCCTGTGTGGGTGATACAGAGAATTCAGTCTTCTACTTCCCTGTTAGAATATTCTTACTCCCTTTTAAAATTCAGCCTTGCTTTTCCACTCCTCAGTCACTCTCAGTGAAAAGATTTGGTACTCTGTATTTTTGGAAATAGCCAGCATTTTTTTTAAGTTGTAGATGGACTGCATGAATTTATTTTACTTGTCTATTTTAACGTGGTCCTGAGGATCAAACTCAGTGCCTCACACATGCTAAGCAAGTGCTCTGCCACTGGGCTACAACACAGCCCAAGCCCTGCTGTTGCATGGATTTTTGATTCCAAATGAGAGGAAAAGGCTCTTGTACCCATGACTGCTTCCTGCTCCTAACAGTAAGAAACAGTTAGTAAGGGAAGAGGGCTCTGTTCTTTGCCTTTTAACATTTACTTTTTCACAAATATGTTCTATAATTATGGAATCCATTTTTCCTTCAATTCTCATGTGTTGCCGGAGGCAATAGAAGATCATTGCAGGTAGTTAATTGCTGGCATTCTTTTTATAATATAGCTCTCAGATACATTTTTCTGATTAGAAAATTAACTAAACTCACTTGGAACTGATAAAAAGATTGTCACTTATTTCTTCCAATGGACACACATAAGAACAATCTCTGTTGTGCAAAAAAATTATTATCTTGCTCTACATGATCTGTAATTTTGTCAACAGACACAAAAACAATAAAGGTGTCATACATATGTATATATATGCACACATTCAATATACTCTTAAGAATGTGAAGAATAGTTGCCATTGAAAATAGAATTCTTATACTAGAATAATGCCAGCTTTATCAGAAGCCTTCCATCATGCATCTGGGAAGCTTCGTCAGGAGGAATCATTGTTTAGTATGATGTTGGAAGACAGTAGACCTAGAAGAGTCAGGGTCAAAAGCAGAAATAAAGAATAAAACAGGGTTGTTAAGCAAATCTGGGAAGATAACCTTGTGTGACTACTTGCATTGGAGCAAGGAGTACTATGGGCTTTTGAATATGGAGATATCTTCTGTTTCTAGGTATCTTTTCATCAGTATTTAATAGTTGCCATTGCAGAGATGCTTTCATATAAAAGTTTTTGCTAGGTCAGCCCTCTTCATTAATAACATTTTAATTTAAATGCATTCATCCAAGGATATTCATTTAAATACATGATCACTCATAGGAAGCTGTTTTCCTTGATTGGCATGAAACATACCTATAAATGTGGCTGAATTAATCTTAGGGGTTACTACTTCAAATATTTCTTATGTGTGTTATTACTGACTGTGGAGAGCAATGACAGTAATTGGGAGACCAGTGTCTGAGACTGGGGTTCCTGATGACTTCATGGCTGTGGCATACTTGGTGACTGGGAAAGTTTCTATGCAAAGGTGTAGGATTCCTGGTTGCTATGGCAATGCTTTCCATGGGGAGACTCTGTTCCTAGAGTTTTAACAGCTTTGACCTTATTCTCACACACACAGCTCCTGGGAATGAAGGAACTTCCTTGTTAAGATAACCACAATGTTTCACCAGTTCAGCTACTCCTGAATCTGCCTACAAATTAATAACTTTAAAGAATGGACTTTCTTGAGAGCAGCACAATGCTCTTAACTGTTGCACATTGCAATTGTAGAATGTAACTGAAGAAATAGCTGCATACTGTTGCTAATTCTAACTTTCATGAATACAAAGAATAATGCTTGCATTGTCTTTAATCTGATTAATGAGACATATTATAAAGATTGCTGATGTAATTCTTTAGACCTGCTTCTCCATCAGAGAGCAGCACTCCACCCAACCTCAGCTTTATCTTCAAGATTTGCATGTGTGACTCTTTATTTCTTCTAATCTCCCATTGCCCCTTGCTGAAACCTGCTAGTGGTTTGGCCACGCTGGTCGCTGCAACTGACTGTTTTGGTCAGCTTTTTCACTGCTGTGACCAAAGGATCTGACAAGAATAATTAGAGGAGAAAAGTTTATTTGGGGGCTCATGGTTTCAGAGGTCTCATTCCATGAAAGGTTGACTCCATTCCTCAGGGCTCAAGGTGAGGCAGAACATAATGGTGGAAGAGTGTGATGGAAGAAGTCATCTGGGAGTATGGCACCCAGGAAGTTGGTACACCCACTACCAGGTACAAAATACATACCCCCAAACCAGGCCCCCATTGACCCACCTCTTCCAGTCACACACTACCTGCTTTCAGTTACCACTCAGTTAATCTCTATCAGGGTTAGGGTTCTCATAACCCAATTGTTTCACCTCTAAGCCTTCTTGCATTGTCTCACACATGTGCTTTTGGGGAACAACTCATATCCAAACCACAACACTGACCAAATGAACAATATATCTTGAACACTTTAGTATTTTAGAAATTAAAAAAAAAATGTTCTTTCTTTTCAGAAAGCAATTCTGGGAGTGAAAGTATCAGTGGAAAAACTAGACTGTGAAGAATTTGAAAGCCAGAGATTACATTATATGACTCTCCATCTAATGGGGAAATATGAAATCTAGAGGTATTGCTTAAATTTCAGTCTGTGCTCATTTGACCCCATTGCTTTTGGTCTGTAATAAGACAGGTGGGGATTGTGTGATGGAGCTCACGTGGCAGTCAGGAAGTAAAAGAGAGACTAAATTTGGGCCTCAATAAGCTCTCTGAAAGCATGTCCCCAATGATCTAACTTCCTCCCTTTAGATCCCACCTTTTAAAGGCTATGCCACCTCTCAGTAGTGCCATAGCCTGGGCACATGCATTTAATGCATGGGCATCTGGGGCACATTTCACATGCATACTACAGCACCTAATAAATAATTTCACTGAACTGTTTTATACAAAGTTCAATTTCATTAACACAACAGCATCTTGCTCAAACCACCAAAAAAATCTGGTGAAGAATTTGGCCCATTCAAGGTGATATGGAAATCATTTGGGAAAATTCTTATGGAGAATTTAGTGAAAACTGAAGCATATACAGAGCATTCTTGGTTTTGTCTTTTGGTGGCATTCAATTATCACCCAGGTCAGTCATGAACAGGAATTGGAGAAGTCAGTGACCAACTGAAAGAAAAGATTATACTCTCAGGACACCAGTATCAAGCATACAACTTTAAAATAAATTTTGGGGGGATTTAGAATTTTGTGACTAACACATCTTAACGTTCTAAAATCATTCCTTTGTGCTCTTAGGAACCAACTCTGCTACAAGTCTGCTGTAGCCTTATGTTTCTATTTCATTACCATAAATGCAATAAAGCAAACCATTAAACAAACAGATATGGTAGAGAAGATGTCTCACTATTGCTTTTCAAAGCACCAAAGATTAAAAGGTTATGGAAAGAATGTTAGAAAGTGAGAATCTCTAGCACATAGAATGATTAGCCAGGTTTGGGAGCATATTGCCTCTCATCAGAAAGTGTAATGGAATGTTTAGAGACTGAATTTTACTTGGTTTCTTATTAAGAATCATTTCTCTAAATCAAAGATTATTTTAATCTGCAAAATAATGATAAATTTATCTACCAGTAAATCTTACTTATGAAGCAGAGCAATAGCACATTTAAGAACTTGTTAATTTAGATTCTGCTCAAATATGATAAAGTTAATACTGAGCTATGATTAATGATTAGCACTTTACAGATGTGTTGCTTTTCAGATATTTTGGTGCAATAATATTTATTTTAGACATCTGAACATTAATAATTTTGTCATAAAATTATTTCAGAACAACATGTTCTAAATGTGGAATAATCTATGTTTTTTCTGCTTTTGTTTTTTTTCTTTTTGCTTCCTTCATGGTCAAAAATAAAATGTTTACTGATTTATGTTTAGAAGGTGAATATAACACCAATACGGTGCTAATAAATTGACAGATTTTGCTTTATTCCTATTTTGAAGAAGGGAAAAGAGTTAGTTTTAACTCAGCACCTGCACATTTCAGGCTATAGAGTGGTTCACTTGGCTAGAGCTTATTATTCTGGTTGTGGTGGCATTTCAGGCAAGCTTCTCATGTGAAGGGAATTTTCCAGAGAAAGAGAGAGAGAGAGAGAGATTTGTTTAAGTGCACTGCAGTGAAGGGTATATAAGTGCAACTTAGGGCGTCCATGTGAGGGTACCCTTCATTTGAATTAACAGTCATTAAAAATGTTTACTGCCTTGTGAATGCAAAGTAAAATACTTAAGTCAAATGAGAATATCATCTGCCTGAACATCGTAAATACAATTTGAAGGTGCATGGGATAGCGAATCTGTCCAAAACTGAACCAGGCTTCTGAATGGAGGAATTTAGACTTCCAAAACAAATAATTATTTTTAGTAGGTATTAATATTTGGCTCTGGAATAACCCCAAAGGCTCATATGTTGAAGTCTTGGACTCCAGCTATCAGGGGCTAGTGGGAAGTTTAGGAGATGAGATCTAGTTAGAGGGAGTAGGTCACTGGGTTGTATCCTTGATGGGTAACATCTTGCCTATGGCCCCTTCCATTCTTTCTTTTTCTTCTTCTTGGCTGCCATGAGATGAGCAACTTTTCTCTGCCATGTACTTTTGTGGTGATGTTCTGCTTTTTATCAAGCCCATATTGTCATCTCATTCTCCATTTTAAATTGTTGACTGTCCTGAATGTGGTGTGATAATTTAAATCACAGGCCCATAGTAATGGGGTTAAGAGACCAAGGAGTAAAGCCTTTGAAATTGTAAAATGAACCTTTCCTTCTTTAAATTGATTTACTCAGGTATTTTGTCACAGAGAGGGGAAGCTGACTAACACAGCAAGTAAAGTATATATTTGTTTCTGAGGTTGGATTTTGATTTATGATTTATAATATAATCCAAAATATTTTATAAGCCACATCATTCAAAGTGAAATAGATCATAAAAGTTGAAAAATGGAGGTGATTTTTTACTTTATAAACCTATTAAAAAATATACCTCCAAATAACATTTTTTTGCCTATTACATTTAAGGTAAGGTAATTCACTGAAATTTGATCTTAATATATTTTTTTCAGGAATTGAGCTAATATATTAAGCAAGGTAGTTAAATAATATGATGTAGGTTTCAATTTAAATAAATTAAAAACCTTTTTTAAAATTAATTTATTAATTTGTTCTAATTTGCTATATGTGACAGCAGAATGCATTTCAGTTCATAGTAAAATGGAGCACAATTTTTCATTCCTCTGGTTGTACACAAAGTAGAGTCACACCATTCATGTCTTCATACATGTACCTAAGGTAATGATCTTCATCTCATTTCACAATCTTTCCTACCCCCATTCCCTCTCCCTACTCTTTCTTCCTCTTTGCTCTATCCAAAGTTCCTCCGCTCCTCCCATGCTCTCCCACAACCCCCATTATGGATAAGCATGTACTCATTAGAGAAAATATCTGGCCTTTGGTTTTTTGGGATTGGCTTATTTCATTTAGCATGAGATTATCCAACTCCATTCATTTACCTGCAAATGCCATAATTTTATTCTCTTTTAATGCTGAGTAATATTCCATTGTGTATCTATACAACAGTTTCTTTATCTATTCATCTATTGAAGAACATCTAGGTTGCTCCACAATTCAGCTATTGCGAATTGTGCTGCTATAAACATTGATGTGGCTGTGTCCCTGTAGCATGCTGTTTTTAAATCCTTTAGGCATAAACTGAGGAGTGGGATAGCTGGGTCAAATGGTAGTTCCATTCCAAGTCTTCCAAGGAATTTCCATACTGCTTTCCATATTGGCTGCATCAATTTGCTATCCCACCAGCAATGTATGAGTGTGACTTTCCCCCCATATTTTACCAACACTTACTGTTGCAGGTATTCTTAATAACCACCTTTCTGACTGGAGTGAGATGAAATCTTAGTTTTGATTTGCATTTCTCTGGTTGCTAAAGATGTTGAACATCTTTTTATATATTTGTTGATTGATTGTATATCATCTTCTGAGAAGTGTCTGTCTCTTCAGTTCCTTACCCATTTATTGATTGGGTTATTATTATTATGTTTTTTAGTGTTAAGTGCTTTGAGTTCTTTATATATCCTGGAGATCAGTGCTCTATCTGATATGTGTGTGGTAAAAATTTGATCCCATTCTGTAGGCTCTCTATTTACCTTACTGATTTTTTTTTATTTTGCTGAGAAGAAGCTTTTCAGTTCTAACTCATCCCATTTATTGATTCTTGATTTTATTCCTTGTGCTTTAGGGGTCTTGTTAAGGAAGTAGGGACCTAATCCACCATGACGAAGATTTGGGCCTAACTTTTCTTCTATTAGGCACAGGGTCTCTGGTCTAATTCCTAAGTCCTTACTCCATTTGAGTTGAGTTTTGTGCATGGTGAGAGACAGAGGTTAATTTCATTTTGCTGCATATGGATTTCCAGTTTTCCCAGCACCATTTGTTGAAGAGGCTATCTTTTCTCCAAAATGTGTTTTTGGCACCTTTTTCTAGTATGAGATAATTAAACTTGGAAGTCTGATATATTCAGTCAAAGAATTAACCATTTAAATCATCAATTAAGGGACTAGGGTCATGGCTCAGTGGTAGAGTGTTTGCCTAGCATGCATGAGGCACAGGGTTCCATACTCACCACCACATAAATGTAAAATCAATATTTATAGTGTCCACATAAAACTGAAAAATAAATATAAAAAAAAAAAAAAAACCGGCCCCAGCAAAAGTGAGGCACTAAGCAACTCAGTGAGACTTTGTCTCTAAGTAAAATACAAAATAGGGTTGGGGGGTGGTTCCAGGGTTGAGTGCCCCTGAGTTCAAGCCCCAGTACCCCAAAATAAATAAATATAAAAAGATCATCAATTAATCAAACAGACTGATTATTTCGGATATAAATCTATTTCTAAATATCCTTTTAAGCACACATTATACACAACTGAAATCCGTTAATGAATTTTATAGCCATGATGTTTTCCAGAGTTTCATATGAATTTCAAATCCTCAATTAATACATAAAATTATCACAACACAATCAGGACAGTCAACAATTTAAAATGGAGAATGAGATGACAATTGATTAAAAGTGTTTTCCACAAAGGTTATGAAAAAAGGCAACGTGTGATATCTATATAAGATACACATGTCTGTTGATTTTCAGCAGAGATTTTTATGATTTTAAGTAAGGATAAAGCACTATGTACATGTATTTTAATAAAATAATAGATGAATGACTGGGAATTTGTTTTGGAAATAAATGGTCACCTTGTTGCATTATATAGTTTCCCTAAGGTTCTTATTATTACAGGAGAAAACTTGAGCTTTGGCACTGTTCTATGCTTTCAAACAAAGATTTGGTATTATTTAATGGACTTTACTGCATTGGAAAAAAAAAGCTTACAAAATTGTACAGTGGTAGCAACTCTGATCATAGAACATGTCTTAATTAATTGTAGTCATGGATAACTTTGATAAATAATGCAGTTTTCTTTAATACAAATTAAGAAAGGAGAAGCTTGAGAATAGAGTAAAAATATAAAAATTAAGAAACTAGAAAAATATACATGTGTTGCTGTGGAATCTGGCAGATAAGAAAGAACCATTTCCCTCTCACTTGACTCTACCTGATGGAACCATCTAACCAGGAAAGGAGACTCAGGGAGTAAAATAGGGGGATGGGTCATAGTAATATTTTGTTCACTACTAACTGTTAAAAGTGAAAAGAGCAACAGTTAGTTTCTTATAATTTTGAATAGTACAGTAGTATGTTTTATTTTTCTCTATGTGATAATACCTTATCGTACACTAGTTCCTTAGCAATTCCACTGGAAAAAAATATTAAAAATTAACTGAATAAATTACATATTATCATTATTTCTGTATTGATGCTGATTGTGGATTTCTTTTTTGGATCTACGGCTATAATCATGTATTGACAAAAATTTAAATTTTTGTACAAGAGGTCAAGGACAATTCAGTGTCACTATTTCTCTGGATCAGTTAGCATTAGTGACCTATAAACATGGTGATATATGTTACTATTACCTCAAGGCAAGGATTTTATAGTGAGACTCCTTCTTTCTGCCCTTCATCCTATCTCACTTGAGTGGAACGGAATGCTTTAGTACATTTTTTGACAACTTATATAGCTTGATGGGTTAGTTTGCTCACTGGGTAATACAGTCACAATAATTCATACTTCATATTGTCCTACAGAAGTCCTGGCCTAGAGCTCCACTATACATATTCTTCACATGAACTTCCAAGGCCAAAATCTATATAAAAATCTATATATTTACAAGTAATCCTCATCAAAAATGGTTGTGCAGATATTCATATGGGGTGAGGCAATATCCAGGGGGAGGATCTTTTTTACCTTTCTAGAAAAAAAAAAATTTTGTCTCATTGTGAATGAAATGAAGTCGGAAGTTGTTATCCTGCTGAGCGTCACACTGAAAAGATCTTATTTTGGACTCGGATCATTCCTATCTCAATAAATAAATCAACAAACACATTTTTGTGCCTGGGTCTTTTTAAGTATGTGTACTACAGTGTTGCTAGGGTTGCTTAGCAACCACAAAAAATAGTGAGATAACAGTATTGAAGAGTCCAATAAAATAAACAGTTATTTTACTACTTACAGTGAGAGGGAACATGCTGGTTTGGTCAGCCTATAGGCCTTTGAAACTTGCACCATTTATTGTTAAAATTATGGGCCAATTTTACAATCGTATCTTTAGTCATCATGTCCAACTGTATTACAGCTCTGAGGAATACCATCTGCTGATTTCTTATAGAGTCATTCATTATATTACTTCTCAGGCTTTGAAAAGATTCCAATGAAGCAGTTTACTGTTAAAATAGTGTATGAGAAAGATTCATGGATTTCCCAAGCATCATTTTTCAACCATGTAACATTTTAAAACTTATAGCAGGGTTTAGTTTGTGTTTTTTCTCTCTCTGTTTTTGTCATGAATTCTGTTTCAGTGGTTTAAGTGGGGAGCAATGAATTTAATATTTTAAGAGACATAATTAAAATTTTTGTCTCTATAAACTCAAGAAATAAAATATCCCAGCTCACTTATTATATAGCAAGTGCCCCCAAAATATATCCTGATTGAATAAGTATGTTTAATTACTTTCAGTTAGAAAATTGTCCCTCATTTACATTGAGGAATACATTTGGTGTTTTATAAGAACAAAATCTAAATGGCATAAATGGACTGCTAATGAAGCCATTCATTCATACACCCATTAAGTGCTTATTATTTGATTTTATTCACTGAGCTGAGCATTAAGGGAAGAGAAAGAAGTAAGATTTTTATCATCTAGAAGTTTACAACATAGTGAGAGTGCTAATTTCTATATATTATGTAGATGCCATTGAAGAAGTACACACAATAGTTTGAGAATATAGAAGCAATAAGTTTTTCTGGAGGCATCTGAGTAGAGCGTAAGGGGAACTGCCATTTGTTCTGGATATTGAATTCATAATTAGGCAGAGGAAGTGAAAAGGGCAAGCCATTGAGTGTGTTTGTGTGTGGATGGGCGATGGGTAGTTGAACTCAGAAACAGGCACTTCAGAACAGTCAATGGGTCCCAGTGTGTCTTGGACTTTAGGTTGAATGGAAAGGGAAGACACATGATTAGAAAGATAAATTCACTGCAGCCAGCCTTGTAAAACAATGACCCAGAAAAAAATATATATAGTTAAGTCATGAATATCAAAAGTACATTTAAGAGGCTTGAACTTTCTCTAGGCTCTATCTAACTCTGGGCTTTCCTGATAAATCTTACTTGTCTGTCACCATCTACACCAAATATGCTGCATACTTACACAGAATGATTCATGCATCATACAATATTTGAAATTTGATTTGCAAAGAATTTCTCATAGGGAGCATCAGCATTAGCATAGCCACAGCTGCCATCCATACTGGCGAGAAATCTTCCTAAAATCTGTCAACTTTCACATCTTACATTTCCACTTTTATGAGCTCTTCAATACGCTAGTTTAAAAAATGTCATTAACAGTGATTAGAAATTAAGCCAAATTTGAAAATATTCTTTGCCTACCAGTTTCAGAAATTGCTTGAAATGATATCAGGAAACAACCTTTGATCTTTTGGCAGGTATCAGCAAAAAACACATACCACAGTGGGATTGGGGAAAGTCAAAGTGAATGTAATGAAGGGACATTACTAAACCATAGGGACGATTCAGTATTTTGGGAATAGTAGGTATAACAACCTTCTAGCCCCAGGCGTAAAGAGGCATGAAGAGAGTATTGTTTATGAAAATCCTGGGATGCAGCCACATTAATGTTTATTGCAGCACAATTACAATTCACAATAGCTAAGCTATGGAGCCAACCTAGGTGTCCTTCAACAGAGGAATACATAAAGAAAATGTGATATTTGTGTATATATATATATATATATATATATATATATATATATATATATATATAGGAGTATTACTCAGCAATAAAGAAGAATGACTTATGGCATTTTCAGGAAATGGATGGAAGTGGAGACTATCACACTAAGTAAAATAAGCCAGTCCCAAAAGGCCAAAGGTTCAATGTTGTTTTCTGATATGTGGAATCTAATCCACAATGTGGGGAGAGGTAACAAAAAAGAAACAGAAAAAGAAAGAAAAAGGACAAAAAGGTAGATATAATTTTATTAAAATAGGGGAAAGATTGACAGAGTACATAATGGAGCTTGCAGAGGATGAAGGAGGGACAGGAAAAGGGAAGAACCGTGGAATGAATCTGACTGAACTTTGGTGTGTGCATGCATAGATGTGACACCTTGGGCAGAGCACTGACTGTATCCACAGGAAATTAATTAATAAGAAAAAATTAAAATGTAAATTTAAGAGAGGTCAGAGGAGTCGAGGGAGGGGAGTGGGATTGATGGGAAGATATTGGGGATTGAATTGAAGCAGATTGAGTTCCATACCTTTGTGATAATGTCAGGGTGTATCTCAGTGCTATATATAACTAAAAATAAATTTTTAAAAAAATCTCTAGATAGAGGACCCTGTCAAGAGAGGTCTTCCTCACAGGAGCCACTAGGACCCTTTTTCCTTAGGCTTTACTGGTGAGTGTAAGATGATCTGAGATGACCTGGAAGGCAGGGCTGGATACATTTGCAACACTTCAAAACAATTTGCATTGATTTTTCACTTTTTAAAATCGTTTTGAGTATCTTGATACAACCAACCTTTAGGAAACCATTTCACCTTCTTATACAACTCAACTTAGAAAGTAAGATTTAATTCTTCTGTGGTTATATTTTCTTTCCAGATCAGCTATTTCATGTATGCCAATAAAATTCTGAAACAGCATCACTGGGCACCAAAGGCATATTCAGAGTAAGTTAGCTCTACCAAACTGAATACATAAAAATCAAATAGAAAAGATTCATGGAAGACAGAAGAGTTTTCTGAAAGTTATTGACGTGGCAAAGTCAAGTCAGGCAACTGCAAGCAATTGAGCAGAGTAAAATTGATGACAAGAATACCATGAAACACTTCACTGCTTGATTCTGAGTGACATTACCATTTATTCCTAAGGAGTGACAGAAGTAGGTGGATCACTAACAGATTCCTTTAAACAAATATAACATAAACCTAGGGTTTCGAGAGACAGAGTCATGAACAGTAGGACTGAAGACACATGGGTTATATTAGCCTCAGACCTATACCATACAGTTCCTTTTATTGTTAACAGTAATTTTGTCAATTTGGTAACAAAGGTCAAACATAGAATATTAGCATATCCTGATGAGTTCATATAAAAGAGTGTGTTTCCAAGGAAGCAGATGGTTTTATAGATGATTCTGAGTAATTCATGATGTCTAGTTTGACTAAGGTATCTGAGAAGGAAATGAATATAGCATCTGTTTTCTCATTTAAAAAAATGTAGTTGTAGATGGACAGAATGCCTTTATTTTATTTGTTTATTTTTTATGTGGTGCTGAGGATCAAACCCAGTATCTCTGGCATGCTAGGCAAGTGCTCTACCGCCGAGCTACAGCCCCAGCCCCTCATGTTTATTTTTAATTAAACTTTTATTTTAGCATAATTGTAGATTTCCAGTAAGAAGAAATGATAGAGATATCCTATAGTCTTTACTATGTTTTCCCTGATAGTATGACTTGCTGAACAACAGCACAGTATCACAAACAGTAAAGAGACACTCTCAAGGTCAGTAAAATTTGTCCACTTCCACAGGTGTCCTCAAGTTGCACTTTTATAGCTAGACTCACTTCAGATCTGCCCTCATGGCCCCATTAACCCCTGAAAACCACTAATCTGCTTCAGGTTTTATAATTTTGTCATCTCATGAATGTTATGTAAATGGAATATTACAGTACATATGGGCTTTCCTCATCCCAATTATCTGATTTATCCAGGTGGTTGTATGTATCCATAGGATGCTATGGTCCAAGTGTACAGAGTTTATTTAATCATTCACTAAAGGAAAAGACATCTTGGTTGCTTCCAAGTTCAGGGTTGTAAACTGTCTTCCAAAGTGGCTGCAGAATTTTACGTTACTACTAGCAATGAATGAGAACTCCTGTTGCCCCACATCCTTACAAAATTTGGGATTTGTTAAGTGTTTAAGTTTATCCATTATAATAGGTTTGTGGTAGTATCTCCGTATTCTTTTAATCTGCGTGTGATCCTGACCCTCTTTTTATATCATAATTTGCCATCTGAGTGTCTTCTGTTGTGAGGTAGCTGTTCAGATGTTTTGTCCATTTTCTTTTTTTTAATATTTATTTTTTGATGTAGATGGACACAACACAATGCCTTTATTTTTTATACGTGGTGCTGAGGATCGAACCCGGGTCCCGCCTGTGCTAGGCGAGTGCTCTACCGCTGAGCCACATCCCAGCCCCTTGTCCATTTTCAATTGGGTTATTTGTTTACTTATTGCTGAGTTTTAAGAATTCTTTGTGTATTTTGGATATCAGTCCTTCATTAGACATGGATTTTGCAAAGATTTTTCTTACAATGTGCAACTTTTCATTATCCTCATCCAGTCTTTTACAGAACATAGTTTTTAAAATTTATTTTTATTTTTTTACTTGTTCTAATTAGCTATACATGACAATAGAATGCATTTTGACATAACATCTATAAATGGGGTGTAAATCCTCATCCTTTTGGTTGTACATGATGTAGAATCACATTGGTCATGTAATCATATATGCACATAGGGTAATAATGTCCGATTCATTCTATTATCAGAGTTTTTAATTCTAATGAAATCTAACATAGATCTTTTCATCCACAATGATGCTTTTGTGTTGTATCTAAACAGTTATCACCAACTCCAAGGGCAGTTAGATTTTTCTCCTATTTTATCTTTTTGGAGTCTTATACTTAAGAGTTTTTAATTTATGTGTATGATCTATTTTGAGTTATTGTATTTTTTTAAAGATGTAAGGTCTGTGTTTAGATTCATTTTTTTTCTTTTTACATGTGGATATCCAGTGTTTCTAGCACTACTTATTAAAAAGACACCCTTTTTTCTTAGAATTGTCTGTGTTCCTTTGTCAAAGATCAATTGACTAGTTTTTCTACTGATTCTTGGAGTCATGTAGTGTTAGAACTCCAATTTTGCTCTCTGAATATTGTATTAGCTATTTGGACTCATTAGCTTTTAAACTTTAGAATAAGTTATGTACTTTTGAATCAATTCATCAGTCTTCACAAACTAACCAACCTCCCATTTGAGCTCATATTTTCTAATATCATTCTGCCACCTCATCACAACTTGGTTTACACAGAAGTCTGGTTTAACTGCAGAACCCTAATAACACTTGAAGTTTGTTCTTGCTTTTCTGGTAGTCTCCACTGTCACCATTATTGTGCATACTCCAGTTATTTCTGAGTGCTGGTGAAGACCACCCCCTTCTCTAACACCATGCTTGCATTTCTGAGATTACAGCCTCAGAAATGTATAAGTCTCAGTTCTTTTTAGTCCTTACTGACAAAGAAGAGGGCAAGGGAATTTTCTGCAATATTGGGCTGGAGTAGAGTGGTTTTCATAAATTCTTTCTGTGTTTGCTGAGCTGTTTCTAACATTTTGCTAATAGTTGGCTAGGCTGTTTCTTGAATTGGGGCTTTTTTTTTTCCATCCTATATCTAGGTTTCTAGTTTCTTCAGCTCTGGGCTACATGAGGCAAAAAGAAAACCCAGATATCTTAACATCCACCATGTTGTTCCTTGGGTCTTGAGGTTTGCAGCCATTCCAATATCTCCCTTCTACTTTTCAGTCTTCTCACATTTGTTCTATATGAAAGAGAATATGCCCAGGTATAAATTGCACTTATGAAGAGGGATAAGTAAATGTATATCTAATCTATGATTAGATGATTCTCCTAGAGTGAAAGTCTTTTGCTCTATGTTGAAAATTCTACATATTTGTCAGCTCAGAGACAAGAAGGGGTTAGATAATGAAGAATTTTGCATGCCAGGAAATTTCAACTGAATTAATAATTGATAGAAACTATTGGAAAATTGGAAAATGTATGAAACAGACTCTACATTATTAAGTAATATTTTGTATATATATTTTTATTGGCTATAGTAGTATTTGTTCTGTAGAATCAGAATAAATCATAATAAATCAGAATCAATTATATGGAGACTTAAGAGATTAAGTGGGAAACTATTGTGGTGACTAGCTTATGAGGCCTTTGATTTGAGAAATGATGGTGGTCAAAATGGAAAAGAGTAAATTTAAATCATATGTTATCCTTAATACACATGTGTTGTAAAGGCTTTATGACCAAGATAATAACAAAGATAATGGCCATAAAAATGAATAGGACATGTGTTCTTCTTTCAAAGAGTTTTCACCAAGCAGAGAAAATATAAATATAAGAATAATGGACAACTTGGTGACAGGGTAAAAAAAAAAGTGTGATGCCATAGACACACACACACACACACACACACACACACACCCCAAAATGAAGAAAATGAGGAAAGAGTAGCTGTTAAGGGAGAGATTAAGTTTTGGCTATGTTGAGTTTGAGGTGATATTTGATGTACAATGAAGATGCTCTGAAAGTAGCTGATTTATAAAAAAATGAGACTAAGTTTGAAGCAGTTAACAGACTTAAATTATAATTTTAATAGGAAAATTTTCCTCAAAGACAATTTTGTATCTGATGATCTTAAAAAAATTTTAAATAGGTCTGCACCATGCTGAATTTGAAATCTGAATAGATCCAGTCACAGGGTTGAAAGAACATGGATTCTGGAATCAGGATCAATTGAGTTTAAACCCCAAACATGTCTAATTAATGTTTGATATTAAAGCTCCATTATATATGTCAAATTTGGCTCTATTACAAGGTAATTAATATTATTATATCGTTTATAATATGTGTATTAAAGTCCTCAACACTTAGAAAAATGTATAAATATTGATTCTTTTTTCATTTATTTACCTTAAATTTGTTCTGAAAGTAAATGTCACACTCAAAATTTTCTTTGATGTAGTTCCTGTTGATTAAGTACTTATTATAGCTTCAAAAATTAAGCCAGGGCAAAAAGTCTTATCAACTGTTTTTAGCCTTTCAATAGTCATTATGTGTCAATCCCAAACTATACAAATTAGCAATACCAATATTAAATTCTCCATTTAAATTTTTTGGAAAATAATTCAAAGAGCATACAGATATATGTATTAATTTCTTTATTATTTCATGAGCATCAGAGGCAAATTTTAGTCAAGATTGGTGGATTGATAACAGAATTTTGAACAAAGGATAGAAGAAAAAGGTTCTAGTAGTTTGAGAAAGTGGTGCTTAGGAGGTTTTCTGAGATAGAGGATTTTTGTGCCATCTGTATTTACTCTGTCACCTCTCATCTTCCCTTCAATCTGGTAATCAGTTTTTATTCTGTGGCAGACAACATGCTCATCAAACATTCATGTTCTTTTCTGCATTTTCCAACTTTCCTTTGACATGTATTCATATTTTGGACAACATGTAGGAAAGTGGTATGAACGATTTTTAGGCCAGATCTTTAAAAATATACAATGCCTGCTCCTGTTCTCTTTCTCTGTTGCACCAGCCTGGCAGCCTTTTGTTAAAATGGCTGTGTACAAGACAAGTGAAGACTGTAAACTGGATAAGAATTCAATCCAGGATTGTTCCTGGACATTGCATGTTTAGAATGTAGCCTTGATTGGTTAAGTCACTGGGTATTGGGGAGTGTATTTTTTACGTATTGCATTTTACCATCTTCACTAGTGCATTTGTTTCATTACGAACCCACAAATCCATCTCTTGTTAAAATCTTCACTGCCTTCACTTAGTTCCAGCCTCAGTATTCAGTATTTATTCACACCTTCCTTCTCTAAACATTTTTCTTCTGACTTTCACATTACATATCTCTTTTTTCCCCCGGTCTCATTGATATTCCTTTTCAGCTTCCTTTGCCCTCTCCTCCCCTTAGGATTAACCCACAGTGCTGGAGTAACTTTTGGCCCTGTCCTCTTTTATCTTTCCTTACATTATTATTCAGTCTTATCACGTTCAATAGTAGCTATATGTCAGTGATTTTTACATTTACATCTCTAATTCACACCTTATTAACTTGAGCTCTAGACTGGGATAGTCAGCTTCCTACTTTAAGTTCCACTTGGAGGTACAATAGGCATGTCCAAATTAACATTGACATAGAAACTATCTAAAACTTATCTAATGCAATGTTTCTTTCTGGTTTTTCCTTTTACAGACAATGACTGCATCACCCACCCATTTAGGCAAACTGGAAACCTATGGGTCATTCATTGACTGAGCTCTTTTCTTCTCCATGTCTCTGAGCTCATGACACAGCCTCTGCGAATTGCCATGCTCCTGACCAATCCACTGCTATCATTCTGTCACAGGTTCTATGACTACCTGGCTTGGTGTGGTTCCTACCAAGTGCGCTCATTGTTTCTTTTACTGGACTGAAATCCATTTTCCATTATCTATCAAGGTTACTATTTTTTAAAGCATATATAAAACCACACTGCTTTCCTGCTTTTAATTTACAATTATGTACTGCTGGATATAAAATTTTATTTTCTTATGATGTTCAAGTCTGTGGTCATTTGCCTCCTACCTACTCTTTAATCTCACATCCTTCTTAATCCTCCTAATTCTTTATACTCCAGCTGTGCTAACTCTTTCATTTTCTTAAACAAACTTAGTAGTTGCTTTCTCTACATGATTCTCTCATTCACCATCTTCTGTGTCAGACACCTTTGTGATAACTTATGTTTCAGGTCAAGTTTCATTTTCTCAGAGAGTGTTCCCTTTCCTTTTCTTTTCTTTTCCTCCCTCCTCCTCCTCCTCCTCCTCCTCCTCCTCCTCCTCCTCCTCCTCCTCCTCCCCCTCCTCCTCCTTTCTGTCTCTTTCTCATCCTCACAATGCTTTTAACTAACTCAGAGATTATCTTATTCAGTTAGTTATTAATATATTTCTATTACTTCTTCCCCCTTCTACTCTGCTGTGGTCTGAAAGTGTCTTCTTCATAAGCCCTACCATCCTTAAATATGTATATTGAAACTTGATTGCTAATGCTGTATTAAGTTTAGCCTTTGGAGGATGATTAGGTCATGAGGACTCTGCTCTCATGAATGGAATTAGTGCCCTTTAAAAGAGGCAGAGGCACAAGGAACTTGTTTCCTCCTTCCTCTTCCATCATGTAATAATGCAACAAGGAGGCACCATCTATGAACCAGAGGGGATCCTTCATCAGATGCTGAAACTGTTAGCACCTTGATCTTGGATTTCCTAGCTTCCAGAACTGTGTGCAAGGAATTTTTGTTGTTTATAATTTATCCAGTCTAGCAAATTTTATAACCATATCTTGAATCATCAAGACAAAATTTAAGAAGTATGTTAGGCACGTTTCTATAACAAATACCTAAAGAAATAGAAACAACTTTGGAACCAAATGGTGCTAAAGACTAGAATACTTTTTAAAGTGCATATTAGAAAAAAAAAACCTATATTGCTGTGAGTGGGCTGTAAGATCAATTTTGGTGAGAGATCAGAAGAACAGGAAAATCGTACAGCAAGCATTGACTTCTTAGAGATCATCTGAGAGCTCATGAACCTGCTGATAGAAATATGGTTGGCAAAGGATATTCTGATAGAGTATTAGAGGGAAATGAGGAATGTATCATAGGAAAAGCAATTCTTGTTATAAAGGGGCAAGCAACTTGACCAATTGTCTTCAGGTCTGTGTTTTGTAGAAGAAGGAATTTGTGAATGATGAAGAAGACTATCTGGAGAACTTCTTAGCAAAGCATTGAAGGAACAGCATCACTTCTCTTCTGTCTATAATAAAAAGCATAAGAAGAAAGAAATGATTTAGCGACTGAAGTTATACTCAAAAGGGAGGCAGAACTTAAAGAGCTGTAAGATTTCTCAGGCTGCTTATCCTGCCTATGTAATAACAATGAGAAGGCATGTTTGAGACACCAAGGATGCACATAAAGAGACTGAATGAATCCTGTGCTATTCATCAAGACCATAAAAGGGTGATTCTGAAGGATTTCAGAGACCTTTGAGGCTGTCACTTTTATCACAGGTGCATTGGTCCAGGTCCTTGGTTCAAACACATTCAAAGGAGGGCCCATGGTGTTCATGTTCATGTTAACCTGGGACTCACTGCTAAGCACCATCTCATTTTATTCCCATGTTTTTTATTGGTGTACTATAGATGTACTCATGGTGGAATTTGTACACATACATTTTCATATGTGCACACAATGTAATTATATAAATTGGCTGATATCATTCTTCAGTGGTTCCCCTTTCCCTCCCCTCCTCTCATTCAGTTCCTTTCCTCTACTGGACTATTGATCTTTCTTTGATTTCAGTGAGACCTGCCCCTCTACCTTTCTATTCCTTTTTTCTCCCTAGCTTCCACATATAAGAGAAAACATACAACTCTTACGTATGAGTTTGACTTATTTTGCTTGATATATGTTCTCAAGTTGCTTACATGTTCCTGCAAATGACATAAATTCTTTCTTCTTCATGACTGAATAAAACTCCATTGTGTATATGTACTGCATTTTCTTTATTTGTTCTTTCATTGATAGAGAGTTAGGCTGGTTCCATAGCTTAATTGTTGTGAATTATGCTGCTACAAATATGGGTGTGCATGTACCAGTATAGTGTGATGACTTTAGTTCTTTAGGATAAATACCAACGAGCGGTACAGCTGCATCACATAGTGGTTTCATGTGTAGTTTTTTTTTTTTTTTTTTTTTTTTTGAGGAACCTGCATACTGATTTCCATATCGGATATACTAATTTACAATTCTACCAAAAGTAAAAGCTTTTCTTTTTCTCCACATCCTATGCAGCATTCATTATTGTTTGTGCTCTTCTTGGCTGCCATTCTGACCATGGTGAGATGAAATTTAGAATAGTTTTGATTTGCATTTCTCTAATTGCTGATGATGTTGAACATTTTTCCATATAATTATTGGCCCTTTGTATTTATTCTTTTGAGAACCGTTTAGTTCACTTTCCCACTTATTAATTTTTTTGTGTGTCAAGTTTTTTGATTTCTTTATATATTCTGGATATTATACCTCTGTTAGAAGAGTAGCTAGCAAAGATTTTCATCCCATTCTGTAGGTTCTGTTTTAATATTCTTAATTGCTTCCTTTGCTATGCAGAAGCTTTTTAATTTGATGTCATCCCATTTATTAACTCCTGGCATTATTTCCTGAGCTGTAGGGGTTTTGCTGAGAAAATCATTGACTATGCCTATATGTTGAAGTGTTGATCCTAAGTTTTCTTCTAAGAGTTGCATACTTTCTGATCTGATTCCTAGGTCTTAGATCTCTTTTGAATTGACTTTTGTGCAGAGTGAGAGGTAAGGGTTTATTATCATTCTTCTACATATGGTTAAACAATTTTCTCAGCACCATTTTTAAAAGGCTCTTTACTCCAATGTATATTTTTAGTACCTTGGTCAAGGAGATTAGATGACTGTATCTGTGTGGGTTTGTCTCTGTGCCTTCTATTTGGTTCCATTGTTCTATCTGTTTTTATACTAGTACCATGCAGTTCTTGTTAGTATAGATCTGTTGTATAATATTAAGTCAGGTGTTGTTATGCCTATAGTATTCCTTATTTTGACTTAGAATTGTTTGGGTATTCTGGGTCTTTTGTTCTTCCAAATGAATTTTAGGACTTTTTTTTTCCAGTTTTCTGAAGAATGCCATTAGTATTTTGAAGGGAATTACTTTACATCTGTATATTGCTTTTGATAATACAGACATTTTAACAATATTAATTCTGCCTATTCATGAGCATGGGAGGTCTTGGTATTTTTCTATCTTCTTCAATATTTTTCTTCAGTGTTCAATGGTTTTTACTGTAGAGGTTTTTCACTTCCTTGGGTAGATTTGTTCCTAGGGATTTTTGTTATTGTTGTTGTTTGTTTGTTTCTTGAGGTTATTGTGAATGCGATTGTTTTCCTGATTTCTTTCTCAGCAGAATCATTTATTCATTTTTAATGTATAGGAAATCTATTGATTTTTGCATGTTGATTTTGTAATTTGCTACTTTGAAGAATTTGTTTATTAGCTCAAGCAATCTTTTGGTCTAGCTTTTTTGATCTTCTAGGATAGGATTGTATCATCTGCAAACAGTGGTAATTTGATTCTTTTTCTTTTCTATTTTCATTCCCATTTATTTATTTATTGGTACCAGGGATTGAATCCCAAGGCTCTTAAGCACTGAAACATATCCCCAGGCACCCCTTTTTTAAATACTATTTTTTTATTTGTTGACAGACCTTTATTTTTATTTATTTATATGTGGTGCTGAGGATCAAACCCAGTGACTCACACATGTCAGGGAAGTGCTGTACCAATCACTGAGCCACAGCCTCAGCCCATCCAGCCCTTTTTAAATATTTTATTTAGAGACAAGATCTTGCTGAGTTGCTTAGGGCTTTGCTAAGTTGCTGAGGCTGGCTTTGCACTTGTGATCCTCCTGCCACAGCCTCCTGAGCCACTGGAATTACAGGCATGCACCACTGTGCCTTGCCCAACTTTTTTTTTTTTTTTTTGGTCTTCTTTTCTTGCCTCATTGCTCTGGCTAGAATATCTAGTACTGTATTAAATAGGAGTGGTGAGATTGGACATCCTTATCTGTTCCAGGAACCTCAAGTTTCTGCTCACCACATTCAGATGCAGCATTACTTAGCTATTTTTTGTGTAGCTACAGTGAGCCCTTGCTAATGCAGGCTGCAGAGGCCACTTCTCTGGAGGGCACAGGCAGTAAATCTTGGTAAGGGCTACATCATAAACATCAACTCTTCAGGTACACAGAGTACAGAATCATGAGAGAATGTGTACCTCCACTTAGATTTCAAAGGATTCCCTGGGGAGCCTCAGGTTTACACAGAGAATTTCCTCAATAGCAGGGCCACTGCAGGGAGCTCCCACCAGGGAAGTGTAAGCAAAGATAAGATCAGGGCTGCTCCTGAGACCACAAAATTGTAGAACTACCACCATGCAGCTCTGACTCAGAACAGCTACAGGTACCCAACCCCAACCTAGCAAAGTTGTGAGGGTAGGACTGCAGACCCAAGCACTGCCCTACCCAGTGTGTCGGGAAGATGAGTCATAGAGTCAATGAAGATTATTTTCAAGGCTTAAGATTTAATATTGTTTGCCTTGTTGGATTTTGGATTTACTTGGAAACTATTAATCCCAGCCCGCACACCATTTCTCTTTTTGGGAATGTAAATATCTGTTTAATCCCTGTTGTACTATTGTATTTTTGAAATGAGTAACTTGTTTGGTTTACATATTCACAGCTGGACAACAATTCTAATCATGATGAGTCACACCTTGAGCCTAACCTACATATGATTCAGATTATGTGAGACAAGACTCTAGAATTTAGACTTTGGAAATGATGCTGGAATGGACTAAGACTTTGGAAGCTTTTAAAGTGAAATAAATGTATTTTTTTTACAGGAGAATAAAGTAAATATTTGGAGGTCAGGAATGAGATGCTGTAGACTGAATGTGTCCCCCAAAATTTGTATATTGAAATCAAATCCTCAATGTGGTATTAAGAGGTGGGACATTTGGGTGATGGTTAGATAATAAGGGCTTTACCTATTGAATAGAATTATTATTCATATAAAAGAACCCCAAGGGAATTTGTTTGTCCCTTTTAACATGTAGAGACGCTACACGAAGGTGTCATCTATGAAGCAGAGAGCAAGTCCTCACTAGACAGACAATCTGCTACCAACTTGACCTTGGACTTCTCACCCATAGCTGTGAGTAGTACATTTCTATTATTATAAATTAACCAATCTAATATTTTGCTAGAGCAGCCTAGATGGATCAATGATATCCTCCAAGAATATACAAGCAACATCAAGAATGAGACATTGCCTGCTTTTTTCATGTGTGTATCTCAGGTCCTGGAATACTGCTGGACACATAGTTTGTGTGTGAATGAAAAAAATATCATTATTCTTTGTCAAAGGTGTCTGTCACAGTAACCTAGTCAATTTGGTAGGCTATATTTGAAAGCTTCATTTTTTTGAAATTATTTAAAATAATCTTTTCCCATTCATATCATGCAATATTAATTATTGTGTTAGAAATGTGTAAGTACTCAGAAGCCTGCTTTTCTATAGGCAAAAATAAGTATTTTTCTTCTTTGTGTCTCCTCTTATTTTAGGGCTGTGTTAGCATGGATTTTATGCAGTGAGAGATCTCAAGGAATCTTCTCTAATACATAACTTCTTAAGGCAGGATCCATAGGGCAATACTCCTCAAAGAGTGATGCTCCATAAGGGCCATAAGAGAGGTGGGTATTCCTCAGGAGACTAATTTCTGAATTGCATATGAAATAGTGTTAAATCACTCAGGATGGGTGTACCTGAAAATCTGAGTGCCCCAAATTAACCTTCTCCTTTTAAGCTTCTTCCTTTGAACAAGTTTTACCCAACATTTACTAAAGAACCAACAGTGCTTGGAAAATAAAACAACAAATCTGAATGATATTTCCCTTTGTCAGAAAAATAGATCTTTATCATTTTTCCATTTCTTTCCAGGGGACGTTTTTACTTTGAAAATGAAATATTCAGTAAGAGATGAATAAGCTTAATAGAAATTGGGAAAAGGAAGTAAAACATTTTCTGACTTGAGTGACTTTATTGCTCTAACATATAATAATTTTTATAAAAATTTATATATTCAACTCTTCTGGGCAGACAGAGAACGATGCCATGACTCATGCATATTTTTCCTAATCTTTAACAAATGGTTTTGTTTGTTTGTTTGATGACCTTTGCTGCCAGCTTTTGATAATAAGGTTGAGAATTAAGACATCAGCAGACACTGGTGCACAGATGGGCTTCAGCTGATACTTCAGAAAAATAATATCTTCATCCTGCAGCTATTCCTCCATAAATCCAGGGCACCTTACTCTTTCACAAATAACTTACTTTTTAAAGCTACTGCTATTTTTTGCTATGATTAAAAATTATCTTACTATTTCTCTCCTCTGAGAAATTGCATAAATAAAAAGCATAAGGTGAGAGCAACCCAAATCTCATAAGAAGGGCAATACATTTTCCAGATCAAACACACTGAGTTTTTTGAGGGTCACTTTAAGTTTTTGGTGAGCTTCTTTACATGGTACCACCACAGGTCTAAAAATGAATTACCTACTGCCTTGAGTCACCTCCGGAAATTAAGTTTCTATGTTTGTGCTATCTCTGGGACTTGAGCAATAGGTTTCATTTTAGCTAGAAGGAAGGTATACTACTAGAAATAAGGTTCTCCCTAGCATTTTTTCTCCCAGAGCTATTTCAGGTGATCAAAAATAACTAATAAACCAGGAGAGAAAATAAAAGTACCTCAATTGCTCAAGGCCATAAAGAAATTAGGAGAAATCATGGAAAATTGTTTAGTGGGAGTATAAACAAATGTTTGAGCCCTGTCCACTCTCAATGCTATATTTATATGTGTGTGTATGTGTGTGTGTGTGTGTGTGTGTGTGTGTGTACCATTAGCAAAGCAATCAGAATAGGACTATCCTACATACAAATCTGGTCTCTCAAATGGGCAGAATGAACAAAAGGTCTTTATTATTTGAGTCTAGAAATTCTAGTTTAAACTGTTGGGTCCTTTTCCAAATCTCTTCTACCAACCTATCCTTTGAGCTGTGACTTTTTTATGTTAACTTATTCCAAAGACTTTTTATTCTGCTCTTAGACTTTAAGGTTAAAATGCAAAAATATATTAGCTTAGGTTCCAGTTAATAGAATAAAATAGCGTATATTAATATTAAAAGCACTCTAAAAGGTAATGAATTTCACATGTGCTTAGTGACAACTATATGATAAACAAGCTCATAGCCATTATCTACCTCTAAGATGCAAAATAACCTTACAAATTAGGTGATATTATTTTACACTGAGAATACTAAAAAGAGAGGTTAAGTAACTTTTCTAAGATCACAGAGAGCCAGAACTGTTGGAGCAGGAAATCAAAGTTGGATTCATATGACTACAATGGTCCTGTTGCCTATAAAGCATGGATTGGAAAACTAGTACAGCTATTGAAGGGAGGAGAGGGACAACTATTGAATTAAAGGGGAGCTTGGTATGGTTCACAGTTTTAAATAAATATTAATATTCACTGTAGCTATTAGGCATATCCTGTAGTTAAATGTTAAATATTTTAGAATTTTAGAAACTGGTGTATATTCCATTGAGAAAAAAGTTAATAAAAAAGTTTGGGCCATAATTCTAAAAGATACAATCCTAAATGTCACAATCCTAAACGTTGATATCCTGAAGGATCATAATCCATAAATTCTTAAATCCCTAAAGATCAAAATCCTGAATACATAATTTCAGAAAAATTAATTTAAAACTTCTTTAAGAGACATTCATTTATATATTTTTAAAAAATAATTACTTTTTAGTTGTAGTTGGATGCAATACCTTTATTTATTGATTGATTTTTATGTGGTCCTGAGGATTGAACCCAGGGTCTTGAATGCATGAGGCAAGTGCTCTATTGCTGAGCCACAACACCAGCCCTCATTTATATTTTTCTAATTGGATTTGTTTAAGAAACATAAGTACACTGATAGGCCACTTCTTGCAATAAAATAGGCAATGACAACATGCATATTTTTGTAAGCATAAGCAGATATGCTAACCCCATTTATGTGAATATAGTAGCTACAAGCAAAGTGTGTTGATGAAGAAGTAGGTCAAAAAGGGAAATGTGTAAATGCATAACACTATGGTTGGTAATTGTGTGTGCCCACATTTATAGCTGGTGTCACCTGAAACAGTGTGAGGACAATCTAAATCTTTTGACAAGATTGATCAAAATCTCACTGGTTTAACACTACCCAAGCAACCAAAGAAACAAGATCTCAAAATATTTTATCTTTCAAAAAACAGATGTTCAAAAAAGATGTTTCTTCATTTATTGAAGATGTTTCAATGATTTTGACATACAAACACAATGCTTACAAAGTCAGCCTAGCAATCGATAGGGCAATTTCATGAAATTAAATTTGCAAAAAATGCATCTAATGAATGAGAACTCACTCAAAGTCTTTAAAATTTTATGCCACCAATACTGAAATGATGTAAAGTTGAAATAAATAACAACTTGTTTAAAATAGTTTGATGATTTGAAGCAGTTGGTGGAGAACTACAAACAAGAAATTTAAAAAAAAATTCAAAAATACATTTGACATATAAAAATCAGACAGGGATAGGCGATTGCTTGGAGGGAGCCCTTAAGAACTGGCTAACTTCATGATCATCAAGATCACTAACTGTACTATGAAGTCTTGCTTCACTATGAATAGCCATGTTTTCCTTTTAGGAAATATATTCACTTGCATTATCTATGTGGTGCTGCTTTATTCGAAATTCTTTCATTCAGTGTGCACAGATATGAGCTTTCCATCTTGGATTTTCCATCTTCTGCGCTGTGGTTCTATGTCATTTGGGTATGTGGAAATCCATTCCTCATGCCCTCATGTACATTTCACAGATTTGACAGAAACAGTACTGGTGATAGAACAGCAGCACCGTTCACAAAACATCTTCTTATCGTATCATGTACCTCATTCTTTTTAAACTGGTCAGAAACTTCACTATTTTTCAGGTAAATGCAGCTTTGATTCATTAAAGGCTTCTTCTGGAATTTTTGTTAGCTGGAAGTAATATTGTGAAGGCAAAAAAATGATACATTTTTAAACTGAAGTTTTCATCATTGTTGTTAACTTCTAGTTAACCCCTACTCCACACTTTGACTTTCCTATCTTATTTTCCCCCATGGAAATTGGTGTTTTGTAGATTTTGGTTTTCAGGATTTTAACATTCAGGGTTTATAATCTTTTGGTTTTACAAATTTGGGTATTTTAGATAAGGGATTTTGATGTTTGGTGATTTCAAAATTTGGGATTTTGATATTCAGAATCATGTCTTTTGGGATTTTGATAGTCATAGATTTATAACCTATAATCAGGCTCTCAAATTTTAGTGCAACTTGTTATACAAAAGGTCTAATGTGTGGTTTTGAACATTGTAAATATTCAAGAGTTCACTTGATATTTTTAACAATAATTGTTACTCTCATACATACATGCATATAACTCTCAGTTATTTTTAATAATGCATTTATGCATACAACGTGTTTGTTCACTGTCGTGTTATAGTGTTATAATTCTCTTCTTACAATGCTCTATCTGATTGCAGAGACAGGCTTGTATGCTTTTCTCCTTTTTTCCACACTTACTTGCATTTTTCCCTTTGTGACTCTCATTAAAATTGTTTTCTGTGGTCTGTTGTTTATCATCTCTGCTTAAACGTCATGTTCATGAATGAAATACCATGACTATTTTATCCACTGTCATATTGCCAGTTCCCAACAAACAAGTGAAAGGTAGCAGGAAGATAAGAAGTATTTAAGGGATTGAATTGAAATTGAAATTCAGTATCCCCTGGTAAATTGCTACTGTCCCTGGAAAGAAAGGCACATTAGCTCATGTTCAACTAAAATTATACATATTCTATCTATGTATTAGATACTTCCTATTTCTTTGTAAGAAAACCATTTGTATAGCCAGTGCAGTGGCACAAGTTTGTAGTCTCAGCTTCTAGGGAGGCTAAAGCAGAATGGCAAGTTCAAGCCCAGCCTAGGCAACTTAGTGAGACCTTGTCTCAAAAATAAAATAAAGGGCAGAGGGAATGTAGCTCAGTGGTAGAGTGCTTATCAAATATACCTGAAGTCTTGGGTTCAATCACCAGCACTGCGAAAAATTAAAAATAAAGTAAGATTAAAATATAAAAATTAGTTATTTTTACTTTCTGTGATCCCAAGTTTCTAAATGCTAAAACTTTTCTCCTGTATTGAATTATATTTGTAATGCAAATTAATTCAAACTGGATCAAAGCAATATATCAAATACTTGAGTAATGATTTTCAGTAAATTATTATGACTAAAATTTTTATTGTAGATGGCACCTATTAAAAAAAGGGGTCATATGTTTTATGTATGAACCAAATTGTTTAAATTTTGTAAGAGGATTGAAAACAAATTCTATTCACATTTTACTTTTTTTCTTTTTCTTGTTTTGGTACTGGGAAGTGAATCCAGGGGCACTGAACCATTAAGACACACCTCTATCCCTTTTTTTGTATTTTATTTAGAGACAGGGTATCACTGAGTTACACAGGGCCATGCTAAATTTCTGAGGCTGGCTGTGAACTTGTGATCCTTTTGATTCAGGTTCCCTTAGATGCTGGGATTATAGGTGTGCATCACCACAATAGGCACATTTCTATTTTTATAAATATTAACATTAAGAAGTATTTTCTACATAAATTAGTAATTTTATTATATTTATATCATGCATTTTCTTGAACTCCTCCTAAATTTTTAGAGATCAATGTGCTTTGCCATTATTTTGGATGCTATATCAGCAGATGATTCAATTATTCCTTAACTGTTTTATTAAAGCAAAGACTAGAAGACTGTTTGATTTACAAATGTACCTGAGAAGGAAAGTCATCTTTTTCCTCCATTTCTGAAAAGAATATCAAAAGGCTTCACCAGAAATCATTCATACCTTCATTGTATGTTTTACTTTTTAACACAGAGGCAACTTGTTTAACTTGAGATATTCAGAAAAGGTTGAAAGAATTTAAATATTATTAACTTCAGCATGAGTTTTTTTTTTGAGAATACATTTGTATAAAAACTATTTTAAGTTTTCAACTGTTATAAAAACTTTGAATTTGCAAATTTAGTTCATTTAATCTATGGGAAATATCCACCATAAATCATAACAAAAAAAGCCTCTCCTCATTAGCAAACTAATCAGTCAAGTTAGAATTACTTCTCATTAGAAAAAGTCTGACTTCATTTTTCAATTCACATAAACATCTTAATATACTTCCTTGTGACAATTATCTTGCTTCTAAGGTCTAACTCTGAGATGAAAAGAGAGATAAGCTCCAAAGTTTGTGTCAAGTAGATTATACCCTAGATGAAATAAGGGCCATCATTTTTAATATTTCTTACCAATGCTCCTTTTGTTTTTTATTCACACGTGCGTGCATGCGCACACACACACACACACACACACTTGTATATATCAAATATTTGAGTAATTATTTTATGCATAAGAAATATATATAAAGAAATATAGAGACCGGAGGAGGAAGCCCGGCGCCAGCCAAACCAGACCGGAGGAAGAAGCCCAGCCCTGCCCCATGTGCTAGTCTGGAAAAGGCCAACAACCCTTAAAACCCATCAAAGGGGGTGTGGCTACCAGCACGGTTCTGCGGCTGATCCAGGTACCCCGTTTCCAACTCCTCCACCCTTAGCTATGATAACTCAAAATATTTCCCACAAGCTTTTGGGGGTTGTAGCTATCAACACAAAACAACAGCTGTACAGGCACCTGGTTTCTACCTCAGAGACTAGAGTAGGGAAGATACAGGTGGAAGTTCATTTCCTTTCACAATGGCTATACCCACCACCCTGAATACAGAGGCTCAAGCTAGGAATAAACAATGCCACCTACTGGAAGCAAGGAAAACAGTGTTCTGAGAGACTTTTTTTTCTCTTTCTTTCTCTCTTTTCTTCTCTCTCTTCCACAACTTCAGCATATGGGAAACCAAGAAATGTGCATGAACAACCGAATTACCAAAGTAATATAATATAGAGGAATTGCATATACCCTACCTTCCCCCCATTTTTTTCTTTATTTCTATCTTACTTTCCTTTTCCTTCTCTCTTATTTCTCTTTTCTTCCTTGTTATTTTTTTTCTTTTTTTCGTTCGTATTCCCTCTATCCCACTTTTAATCTCCTAACTTTTGCTATCTATACATAGGGTAACTATCTAAATAGATAGGAGGTTGAGTCTATACATTCTTCCATAAATTACCAGTCTATTGGTTAGAGTTCTCCAAAGGAGCTAAGTTAGTTTAACCTCATACCCTCACTCCTTTCCCTCTAAGTATAACATCCTTCGTCTGAAATTAAGTTTTCTATATACCACCAGATATGGTATGCCTTTTATGAAACTAATGAATATATTCTTAAGTAATAATTAAAACCAATATCTTTAGACTTAGAATCTAACTATAAATGTATTAATAATGAAAACTTGTGCTTAGATGATGTACTGTTGATATTGGTAACTGTTAACATTGTCTTTCTCCACAAAAGAGGGATTTTGGAGCTATACAAGATCAATACAAATATATAAGGGAAAAACATTAACACAACAGTTTCACAAAGCTACAAAGAATCATAAGCAGTATAAAAAGATAAGGAAGGAAAGGATCACAAACAATACAGGTCAATTCAACATTAGATGAGGTAATATCTGCAGTTGATGGAATGTCAGACAAAGAGTTCAGAATATACATGCTTCAGATGATCTGGAGTCTCAAGGAAGACATTATACAGCAAATTCAGACAATGAAAGATCACTATGACAATGAACTACATAAACAAATCCAAGAAGCAAAAGATCAACTCTATAGGGAGATAGAGGATATAAAAAACAAACAAACAGAAATTCTGGAAATGCAGGAAACAATAAACCAAAATAAAAACTCAAGTGAGAGTATTAGCAGGAGAGTAGAACACTTAGAAGATGTAACTTCAGACAATGAAGACAAAGTTTTTCAACTTGAAAAGGACATAGACAGCTCAGTGAGAATGTTAAGAAATCATGAGCAGAACATCCAAGAATTATGGGATAACATAAAGAAACCAAACTTAGGAGTTATTGGGATACAAGAGGGTATAGAGGTCCAAACCAAGGGAATGAGCAATCTATTCAATGAAATAATACTAGAAAACTTCCCAGACTTAAAGAATGAAAAAGAAATCCAAATACTAGAAGCCTACAGGACACAGAATGTACAAAATCATAAGAGATCCATACCAAGACACATAATAATGAAGATGCCCAACATACAGAATAAGGAGAGAATCTTAAAAGCCACAAGAGAGAGGAAGCAGATTACATTTAGGGGTAAACCAATCAGGATAACTGCTGATCTTTCAACACAGACTCTGAAAGCTAGAAGATCCTGGAATAACATATTTCAAATGCTGAAAGAAAAAGGGTTCCAACCAAGAATCATGTATCCAGCGAAATTAAGCTTCAGGATTGAAGATGAAATAAAAATCATCCATGATAAACAAAAGTTAAAAGAATTTGCAGCTAGAAAACCAGCTCTTTAAAACATCCTTGGCAAAACATTACAGGAAGAGGAAATGAAAAATAGCAATGAAAAACCAATAGCGGGAGGTAGTACATTAAAGAAAAACTAATCATAGAGGAAAAAAAAATCATGTTAAGTAACATACATAATCGAATATGGCTGGAAATACAAACCATATCTCAATAGTAACCCTAAATGTTAATGCCTTAAATGCACCAATCAAAAGACTTAGGCTAGTAGAATGGATTAAAAAAAAGATCCAACAATATGCTGCCTACAGGAGACTCATCTGATAGGAAAAGACATACACAGACTGAAGGTGAAAGGTTGGGAAAAATCATATCACTCATATGGACCCTGGAAGCAAGCAGGGGTGTCCATACTTGTATCAAATAAAATAGACTTCAAGCCAAAGTTAATCAAAAGGGATAAACAAGGACACTACATACTGCTCAAGGGAACCATACACCAACAAGACTTGACGATCATTAATATATATGCCCCAAACAATGGTGCAGCTATGTTCATCAAACAAACTCTTCTCAAGTTCAAGAGTCAAATAAACCACAACACAATAATCATGGGAGATTTTAACACACCTCTCTCACCACTGGACAGGTCTTCCAAACAAAAGTTGAATAAAGAAACCATAGAGCTCAATAATACAATTAATAATTTAGACTTAATTGATATATACAGAATATACCACCCAACATCAAGTGGATACATTTCTTCTCAGCAGCATATGGATCCTTCTCAAAAATAGACCACATAATATGTCACAGGGCAAATCTTAGCAATTACAAAGGAGTAGAGATACTACCATGCATTTTATCTGATCATAATGGAATGAAATTGGAAATCAATAATAAAATGAGAAAGGAAAAATCCTACATCACATGGAGATTAAACAATATGCTATTGAATGAACAAAAGGTTACAGAAGACATCAAAGAGGAAATTGAAAAATTCTTAGAGGTAAATGAAAACTCAGACACAACATATCAAAATCTCTGGGACACTATGAAAGCAGTACTAAGAGGAAAATTCATTTCATGGAGTTCATTCCTTAAAAGAAGGAAAAGCCAACAAATAAATGACCTCACACTACACCTCGAAGCCTTAGAAAAAGAAGAACAAATCAGCAGCAAATACAGTAGAAGGTAAGAAATAATTAAAATTAGAGCTGAAATCAATGAAATTGAAACAAAAGAAACAATCGAAAAAATTGACAAAACTAAAAGTTGGTTCTTTGAAAAAATAAATAAGATTGATAGACCACTAGCCATGCTAACAAAGAGAAGAAGAGAGAGAACCCAAATTACTAGCTTACAGGATGAAAAAGGGAACATCACAACAGACAATTTAGAAATACAGAAGATAATTAGAAATTATTTTGAAACCCTATACTCTAATAAAATAGAAAATAGTGAAGGCATTGATAAATTCCTTAAGACATATGAACTACCCACATTGAGTCAGGAAGATATAAACAACCTAAACAGACCAATATCAAGTGAGGAAATAGAAGAAGCCATCAAAAGATTACCAACCAAGAAAAGCCCAGGACCGGATGGATATACAGCAGAGTTTTACAAGAACTTTAAAGAAGAACTAATACCAATAGTCTACAATCTATTTCAGGAGATAGAAAAAGAGGGAGAACGTCCAAATTCATTCTATGAGGCCAATATCACCCTGATTCCCAAACCAAATAAAGACACCTCAAAGAAAGAAAACTACAGACCAATATCCCTAATGAATTTAGATGCAAAAATCTTCAATAAAATTCTGGCAAATCGAATACAAAAACATATCAAAAAGATCGTGCACCATGATCAAGTAGGAGTCATCCCTGGGATGCAAGGCTGGTTCAATATATGGAAATCAATAAATGTTATTCACCACATCAATAGACTTAAAGACAAGAACCATATGATCATCTTGATAGACACAGAAAAAGCATTTGACACAGTACAGCATCCCTTTATGTTCAAAACACTAGAAAAACTAGGGATAATAGGAACTTACCTCAACATTATAAAAGCAATCTATGCTAAGCCTCAGGCTAGCATCATTCTGAATGGAGAAAACCTGAAGGCATTCCCTCTAAAATCTGGAACAAAACAGGGATGCCCTCTATCACTTCTATTCAATATAGTTCTCGAAATACTCGCTAGAGCAATTAGACAGACAAAAGAAATTAAAGGCATTAAGATAGGAAAAGAATAACTTAAATTATCACTATTTGCGGATGATATGATCCTATACCTAGAAGACACAAAAGGGTCTACCAAGAAACTACTAGAGCTAATAAATGAATTCAGCAAAGTGGCAGGATATAAAATCAACACGCATAAATCAAAGGCATTCCTGTATATCAGCGACAAATCTTCTGAAATGGAAATGAGGAAAACCGCCCCATTCACAATATCCTCAAAAAAACATAAATAAATAAAATACTTGGGAATCAACCTAACAAAAGAAGTGAAAGATTTATACAATAAAAACTATAGAACCCTAAAGAGAGAAATAGAAGAAAAGATCTTAGAAGATGGAAAAATATACCCTGTTCATGGATAGGCAGAACTAACATCATCAAAATGGCGATATTACCAAAAGATCTCTATAGGTTCAATGCAATGCCAATCAAAATCCCAATGGCATTTCTTGTAGAAATAGATAAAGCAATCATGAAATTCATATGGAAAAATAAAAGACCCAGAATAGTAAAAGCAATTCTAAGCAGGAAATGTGAATCAGGAGGTATAGCGATACCAGATTTCAAACCATACTACAGAGCAATAGTAACAAAAACAGCATGGTACTGGTACCAAAACAGGCAGGTGGACCAATGGTACAGAATAGAGGACACAGAAACCAATCCACAAAATTACAACTATCTTATATTTGATAAAGGGGCTAAATGCATGCAATGGAGAAAGGATAGCATCTTCAACAAATGGTGCTGGGAAAACTGGAAATCCATATGCAACAAAATGAAACTGAATCCCTTTCTCTCGCCATGCACAAAAGTTAACTCAAAATGGATCAAGGAGCTTGATATCAAATCAGAGACTCTGCATCTGATAGAAGAAAAAGTTGGCTCCCATCTACATATTGTGGGGTCGGGCTCCAAATTCCTTAATAGGACACCCATAGCACAAGAGTTAAAAACAAGAATCAACAAATGGGACTTACTCAAATTAAAAAGTTTTTTTTTCAGCAAGAGAAACAATAAGAGAGGTAAATAGGGAGCCTACATCCTGGGAACAAATCTTTACTTCTCACACTTCAGATAGAGCCCTAATATCCAGAGTATACAAAGAACTCAAAAAATTAAGCAATATGAAAACAAATAACCCAATCAACAAATGGGCCAAGGACCTGAACAGACACTTCTCAGAGGAGGATATACAATCAATCAACAAGTACATGAAAAAATTCTCACCATCTCTAGCAGTCAGAGAAATGCAAATCAAAACCACCCTAAGATATCATCTCACTCCAGTAAGATTGGCAGCCATTATGAAGTCAAACAACAACAAGTGCTGGCGAGGATGTGGGGAAAAGGGTACACTTGTACATTGCTGGTGGGACTGCAAATTGGTGCAGCCAATTTGGAAAGCAGTATGGAGATTCCTGGGAAAGCTGGGAATGGAACCACCATTTGACCCAGCTATTGCCCTTCTCGGACTATTCCCTGAAGACCTTAAAAGAGCGTACTATAGGGATACTGCTACATGGATGTTCATAGCAGCACAATTCACAATAGTTAGACTGTGGAACCAACCCAGATGCCCTTCAATAGATGAATGAATTAAAAAAAATGTGGCATTTATACACAATGGAGTATTACTATGCACTAAAAAATGACAAAATCATGGAATTTTCAGGGAAATGGTTGGCATTAGAGCAGATTATGCTAAGTGAAGCTAGCCAATCCCTAAAAAAACAAATGCCAAATGTCTTCTTTGATATAAGGAGAGCAACTAAAAACAGAGCAGGGAGGAAGAGCATGAGAAAAAGATTAACATTAAACAGGGATGAGAGGTGGGAGGGAAAGTGAGAGAGAAGGGAAATTGCATGGAAATGGAAGGAGACCCTCATTGTTATACAAAATTACATATAAAAGGATGTGAGGGGAAAGGGAAAAAAAACAAGGGAGAGAAATGAATTACAGTAGATGGGGTAGAGAGAGAAGATGGGAGGGGAAGGGAGTGGGGATAGTAGAGGATAGGAAAGATAGCAGAATACAACAGTCACTAGTATGACAATATGTAAAAATGTGGATGTATAACCGATGTGATTCTGCAATCTGTATACGGAGTAAAAATGGGAGTTCTTAACCCACTTGAATCAAATGTATGAAATATGATATGTCAACAGCTTTGTAATGTTTTGAACAACCAATAAAAAAAGATGGAAAAAAAGAAATATATATATAATGTGTATATATGTGTGTATATATACACACATATATACTGGTGTGATGATCTCATGGAAGAATAGTAGTTTGGAATATGTGATTTGGCCTGGCACCACCCTCCTTGTTTTTGTTACTTACAGAGTTCTGATCAGAAAGGTATTAAGAAAGCCTCCTATTTCAGGTCTTGTAAGTTGAACAACTGGAAAGGAAGCTAATGAAGGAATTCATCAGAAACATGATTCCCAGTCTCACTTATTCAAAATTAAAGGTAAACTGGGTAATGAATCAGGAAAACAACCTATAATCAGAGAAGCGACCTGTGTGAGACTCTGTCATTAAAACTTTAGTGTGGAGTCTGCAAGCTCTGTTCCTTTGATTAGGCAGTTCACTCTACTTCTACCCTTTCTGTCTGCCAAAACACTCAGTTGCAAAATGTGGACTAATTCTCTAGATTCATAATAGGTTGTTGTGAGGAGAGAAATAACAGAATGGAGTATCTTATTTAGCTACCCATAAGGAGGCAATCAGGAAACATGAGGGATTTAGAGATACTCTTATAAAGGTACAATACAGCTGATGGACAGAAAGGCACAGAACCCTGCTAAGGCTTGAAAGCCCAAGAGGGCCTTTGTTCCTCAATGTGACATATCAGAGGGATGTTACTGCAGTTAGGTGGTGGGGACAGATGGACTGCATTTCCATGAAGTCACTTGTTGCTGTCAATTGTAAAATGACTGCAGTGCCTCAGTTTTCACATCTGTGTTTTATGCATAAGAATTCTTTATGTTATAAGCATGTTTCATGCAAGAAAAGGTGGAAGAGTATTTTGAAAAGTTTTGTATGAATAAAAGAATCTAACCTAACTCACAGATTCTGGCTTTGATTTTTTAAATTCACATCTTCTAGTTATATTGTGGGTTTTTATTGAATATTGTCAATAAGTATCTATTGTACTTGCTGTTTAAAGAGGATACTGAATAAAGAATTACAGATGACATTCAGTGAAATCATTGAGATTGTTCTCTTTATGGAGATTCTATGAGACTACATCTTGCATTGGAAATGATTGAGGATCTTATTCTCCAATGTTCTCATCTTATTTTCTAGAGATATATGGAAAGTCAGAAGTAGAAATGCCAAGATATTACAAACTGAATAATCTCTCATCTGTGTTTTCTTATTCTCAGGTTAAAATAAATTATAGCTAGGGTATTGATCGAAAACTTGCTCATAGTTTGATCATTAAGTGTAATAGACTTGCCAATCATTTGTCTTAATACATACAAATAAAATCTATTAGCATCATACCTGTCAATCTGATTAGATGCTAATCCTCAGCTCCCTGGAGACATCCCACTGTAGGTGAAGAGTGACTAGTGAGGGAGAAAAGGCCATCCTGTTATACAGACAAAACATAAATAACAAGCAAGAAAGAAACAGTTGCGAGAGATGACAAGGATATCATTATGTGAAACACATTTTCCTTTCCTCAGACTGAGGACATTTTGACCTGTTTTATACAACCTTTAACCTTTCCTGCAAAGCTGACTATGAAAATAAGACTTGTTTGTGACCCTTATTCGTGATGATTCTATAAATCAAAAAAAAAAAAAAAATCCCTTCAACAGTGACACATCTAAATGTTACATCTGCTATGAACTCTGCTGAGCAGGGTTTGTTTTCCCTGTTTTTAGATCAAAGCATTTGCCCACCTCTAACCTGGCTTTGGATACTTAGGGATATAACATTGTATTCTGAAATGTTAGGGAGATCATCAGCAAATAGTTGTGTTATTTTTAAAAGTACAATATAATGTTTAATGTTTTGTGGCTGGTTACTTCAGATGAATTTTCTATAGGAAATAAAATGTAGACATATACTGTATTTTAAACTAATGAGTATTTTGAATGGGTTTTGTTTATTGTTTGCCTTTTTTTTTTTTACTTTTTTAACCATAAATTGGCTTGCCTGCTAATTGCTTCCAAAGTAATAATGAAGAGCAGGCATGGTAAGACAAAAGGTTATTTTTTGGCAACCAACCTGAGGTCTCTTAGATACTGAGTAAAAGCACCTGTTCCTTCCAGTAACACTCGGGTGGGGGGCGGGGGGATATCCTCCAAATTTTGTGGCATGGTATCTACTTCAGAAGGAAGGGTTAGTACATGAGAATACAGATACCAAGAGATGACTTCCCTTAGTAATCCTACTAATCCTTCCTGTTGCTAATTTTAGTTACCTTTTTTCAATATGACTGAGCCTGATCTTTTACATATACCTTAAGGCACTCAGATGTTGATAATAAAAAGACTATAGAAAGAAAAAAACCCATAATATTAAAATAAATGCTGACCTGGTTGTATTTAAAATATGTGCAGATATGTAGACTCAAAATTGTTATGATTTCAATATGAGGTATACCCCAAACCTCCTGTGTTAATGCAGAAATATTCAGAGGTGAAATGATTAGATTGCGAGAGCTGCAATGTAATTAGTCCATCCTAGTTTGAATGGATTTAACGGGTGTTAACAGCAGGCAGGTGAGGTATGGCAGAGGAGGTGGGTCACTGGGTATGTGCCTTGAAAAGATTCACCTTCCTTGTAGTTCCTTCCTCTTTCTCGTTCTGCTTATAGGCCACAATGAAGTCTGAAATTTTCCTCACCACTCCATTTTGGCCATGATACTCTGCCTCATCCTGGGCCCAGAGTAATGGTAATAAATCTCTGAAACTGTGAGCCAAAATACATTTCTCCTCCTCTAAATTGCCCTTCTTAGGTATTTTGGTCACAGAACTGAAAAATTGACTAACACAGAAGTGGGTACAAGGAAAGGGATCAATGTTGTGACAACCTTGACCATGTGGGTCAGAAGCCTTTGGAGCCGTTTTGTGTGAGAAGTTGGCTAAAAGTTTGTAAATGCAGGCTGGAGAACATTTAAAATGTGAATCCAGTGGTAGCTTGGAAGACCAGAATGCTAACAGAAGACAAGCAGCAAAGACTATATTGTGAGGATTCAGAGGGAAATGAGGACTCTATTGGAAACTGGACTAAAGGCTATAGAAAGTTTTTAGTCTAACAAAAAACTTTTTTACATTGTACCAAGGTCCTGAGTCTTGTTGTGAGATTAATTTAATGATGATGAACTAATTAATCTGGAGGAGGAAAGTTCACCCTAGTACAGCATACAGGCTGTGGCATGGACATTGCTGGCAGATTTTATATAAGTTTACTATGATAATTGGGAACAGAAAAGAGAGCAGAGTGATTTTTAAAATGTGCAGTTTGGCCATAAAATACATGTAAAATGGGACCATGCAAAGTGTGGTTTTTGAAGAGATTATATCCAAGAAAGATATGCTAAGTTCTTTGCACAGAGACAATAGAAAGATGGCTTGAGGGCATCTCAGGAATTTATAAGACCACACCTCTTCAGGCTTAAGGATGTAGAATAAAAAATTCCTTTGAGAAGAGGTCCTTGAGGCACCTTGCTTGCAAAGGTAGGTCTAGAAAGTTGTTTCTCCATGCTCAGCTGCCTAGGCACTCAGAGGCTCATGATCCTAGGAGTCCCACTCCACCGCAACTTGACAGCAGATCTTGCCATCCCTCATATGCTGGATCTGCAAGAATGCAGGGTGCTAAAGTTAAGTGGTTATGGAGGCTTCAACTGAGATTTCAAAGTAAGGTCTGAGAGGCCAGGTAAAGTGTGGCAGGAGAGGAATCCCTGAGGGCTTTCTCCGAAAGGGTGATGCATGAAGCTGTGAAGGTGAAGTGAACCCTAAAATGGAGATCCTAGGTATTAAGAGATGCCAGTATCATGGACTATCTACTCAGTAAAGTTGCTGGCCAGTCTAAAAGAGAAGCCATGTGACAAGGTCAAAGTGGCAGAAATGGCTCTAGACTTTTGGAGAGCACATCTCACTCCCATGTACATGGAGTTATAGGCTAGTTTGCCAGCTGGGGTTCAGTTTTTTCTCTCTCTTTCTTTGTTTACCCAACTCTTCTCCTTTGCAATGGGAATTTTTATTTTGTTCCACAACATATTGGATAAATGTAACTTGTTGAGTTTCACAACCAAGAGTTTGAGTTTCAGATGTGACTTTGAACTTGAAACTTTGGACAATGCAGAAACTGTTGAGAAGATAGGTACTCTAGGAAATTAACTAAATGCATTTTGCATTGTGAAATGAACATGAACTCTTGGAGGCCAGGATAGTATGTTATGGTTTGTATATGAGGTATCCCCCAAAGCTCCTGTGCATGCAAGAATATTCAGAGGTGAAATGAATCATTGATGAGAGTTATGTCTTAATTAATTAATCCATCCCCTAATTTAAATGGACAGAATGGGTGATGACTATAGGCAGAAGTATAATAGCTAGAGGAGGTGGGCTACTGAGAGCATGCCCTGGAAGAGTTCGACTTCCCTGTGGCCCCTTTCCTCTCCCCTTTCTGCTTCCCCAAAAAAACATGTAGTGAGCACTTTGGCCTTTGATAATGATGTTCTGCCTCACCTTGGGTCCAGAGCAATGGAGTTGGCTGAAGATGGAATAAATCTCTGAAAACTTGAGCCAAAATAAACTATCCCTTCTCTAAGTTGATTCTGTTGGGTATTTTGAGAAGTCAATTAACAACAAAGAAGTTCTGTAACAACTGGCTTCTGTTTAGTTTAAGAGGCTTCTAGTTGTCTACCAACTATCTCCTCTCGATTTTCTCAGTAACCTTCCCTTCATGGCTGGAAATGGCAATGTTCCCAGTAATGAACTGCTAACACTCTCAGTTTCTCTTGCATAACTAGGTTTTGTGTGAGCTATAAGTAAAATTCTGATGTAGCCACAAGGAAATCTCACTTTATTATTCTCCCTGCTTGAGCTGTGGATGTGTTGTTTGGGGCTCCAAAACCATCGTATACTCGAGGATGTGAGCCAAGTGCTCTAGATCAGAAGCATAAAGATAGAGCTAAGATTGGGTCCTGGCATATAGTGCAGCCACCGCACCAGATCCTGAAATGCCTACTGCTGGACTTGTTGAGTTTCACAACCAAGAGAAAACAATACTTTATTTAAGGCATTTTATTTACAGAGGAGGAGGGTGTCTCTGTTATTAATAGTGAAATGCAATTTCTGGCTAATACTCACACCCTAAGACCCCAATATACCAATTACATTTTCTTTAGAATTTTTACTTCTGGTTTTTATTTTTATTATTTTTTATTTTTATTTTTATTTTTTTGGTATTGGGGATTGAACCCAGAGGGGTCCTTTTTTTTTTTTTTACCAAGCCACATCCCAGGCATTTTTAAAAAAAATTGAGATGGGCTCTTACTAAGTTGCTTAGGGCCTCACTAAGTTTCTGAGGCTGGCTTTGAATTTGCAATCCTCCTGCCTCAGCTTCCTGAACTGCTGAAACAACAGGCCTGTACCACTGCATCTGGCAGTTCTTTAAATATCAAGTTTATGATTAATTTACTGGCAATCACCATTTCTACAGCTGTTTTCAGAATCTATCCAAAATTTACACTCTGAGTACAACTACAAAGAGGCATGAAGGTACTAAGGGTCCTTTATATAGGGAATTAATATGTAAAATATGTAAGCGAATATGTAAAATGATAGGATGACAATTATTTCAATTATGATATGGTTAATTACACTATTTGCCATCCAGACATACAAGAAACATTGTGTGACTCTCAAAGACTGAAAGAAAAATCTAATGCAACCTTTTTTAAGGTAATAGCATCAACAGTAACTATGCCATTACACTAAATATGTATTAAGACATAAGAGATTAAAAATGAGCAACATGAATTGGCTCCTGTTTAAAATCTCATCTGATTTCCTTTTGGTTGTAAAAAGCAGAATTGGAGCCAGATGTTCCTAAATATCTGTCCTCATAGAACATTCGGACAGATTTTTGCATGTGTAGATTCTGTTGTTGCAGTTTTGAAGTTAATTAGAATTTTTCCTTTGCCAGAATGTAATAAGACTACATTCTGGAAATGCAGAATTCAGATTTGTTTTTTTATTAATTCAGAGGAGCCAGCTTATGGATTTGTTGGCATTTAAGGTATTTTATAAAATAATCAACTGGATTTTACACAAAGGGTGAAAAAGGAAATAAAATGTAGGGAAGGAAGATAGGGAAAGAAAAATTTCTGTGTAGTTGAGATAATAAAAATACATTCTGAAAATGATCAGTTTTATTAGTGTAATGCCTGTTCAAAATTAGATTTGCTTTTTAAGGCTCAAATTGCTCTTTAAGGGTCATTGAGGAGTCAATGAAATCTGCTAATGATTTTCATGTTTTTAACAAGGATGACATGGGTCTAATTCTATTAATGGTCATGCTTTGGATGTGTATATTAAACATACTTTAATATCTCATATGATGTTGGTTACCTAGGCTTCATTCTTTTAATTTGCAAGATAGTTCTCAGAATAATGCTTCTGAACTTGCCTCACCAACCAATTTTCTGAGAACATTTTTTTATTGTTGTTCTCTGGTGGGCAGTATCGGTAATTTCAGCACTCTTATCTAAATATATTTCATCTTCCTGAAATTGTTGGTTTAAAGTCTTAAGAAGGGAATGCAAACTGTGTATAAAATGAGAGTTCAAGCTGACACATGGGTATTATAGAGCAAGCCATTCTCATAGACAAAGCAACCATGGATGTCTTTTGTTACTGGTTCTTGCATCCTCTGGAAAGATTTCAGATGCATTGCACATAGAAGACATGCGTTTATTAGAAGCGATAGGAAATGGGAAAAGGGGACACTCTGAAGGAAGAGAGTAGTGTCCTCTCAGAGAGGGCATGGATAGCGAATTTTTCTGCCATGCTGTTTTATGGGGGTCTCAGGGATGTTTCTGGGTAGCTCCACCTAGGTCTATCTCTTGACTTCTGATTGACAACAGGATTGTATCTGACTTCCAAGTCACCACTGTGCAAACTCTTACCTGATGGAAGGGAGATTTTACTGTCATAATGACATGCTGAAGATCCAAGACTACTCTGGGTCATTTTGGCTCATACTTATCCATTCTAATTGGAAATTATTCTAATTGGAATTTTGTTTTTAATCATTATATCTCCCTGACTTCTGGAATTTGGTCTTTGTAAAGGTCAAAAATTTCCTCCCTTCAGGGTAACTTGTATTCTTATAAGCAGGGAGGCCTGAGGGGCTAGCATTTTTCCTGTAAGTAATAGGTTGTTTGCTGAGGAATGGAACTTATCCTATTACTTAATGCAGGGAGGCTGTAGGTAAATTTATTTTTGTAAGAAACTATGTAGGCTCAGTACAGTAGACTCACTTTATAGAATTATCCTCTCATCCTTATGTTCCTACTGTTCATTTCTGTCTTTTACATATCGTGGGGACACACGTGATCCATTAAGACTGTCTGCGAACTCTAGGGAAGGATCTTCCTTTTGAACTAATATGGACAGACTTAAAGTTTTCCTGCAGCTTGTTTTTTGTTTCTAGTTTTCAAAGTGGGAAATATCTTGTAGTTTCCATTTGCAAAGAACTGACTTACAAAAGATAAAAATTGTAGGTCAGAGTGCATAGTTGTAGTGTTTAGTTTTATTTGTAGTGGTTTGCATTTTGCAACACAGGCTATGTGCTTTCAAACTTGTATGCTCATGTTCTGTGGAGTATCTTGTTATGATCAGAAAGAACACTTGCTACAAATAAGGGATTGTAGTGGAAGCTGTTTTCCCTCAGCTTTCTTGCAACAATTTTCCAAATGCTGCAATGCATTTGGAATTCAGGGTCCTGGATTCAAGTTCTAACTCTGCTGCTGCCTGCCCCCATAACCTCTGAGAGGCCATTTGAATCTTTTGTTCAAATTTCTTTATGGTAATAATGAGAATGATAACTACATTGTTTGGCTATTGAAAGAAAAATTACAATAAGTAATTACACTTATTGAGTATTTTTCCTTAGGCAGGTTTTTCAGAGCAATGCTGTCAGTGGACACCAAACTGATTTTAAGTGGTCTCAGTCACTGGCTCTGTGTGATCATGCCGGAAGACTTACAGACAAGTTGCTCAGAGTGGTAGGCAGGAGTTTATTTGAAGAGATTAAAAAAATATAAGAAGGGAACACTTTACTGGAGAAAAGAAGAAAATGCATCCTCTCAGAGAGGAGAGAGACAATGCACCCCTCCTGCCCTTCTGTTTTATTAAAGGGGTCCCAGAGAAGTTCCTGGAGAATCTCATCTAGATCAACCTCCTGACCTTTCAATGAAAGGAGGATTGCATCAGACTTCCAACTCCCCACTGAACATTGTCTTACCCTGTGGAAGGGAGATATTACTATCATAATGACATGCTGAAGATCGAAAGCAACTATGGGTCATTTCAGCCCATGCTGACTGGTTCTAATTAGAACTTGTTCTTACAGATTTTATGCTTAGGGGGCTTTGCTTCTTATTATCCTGTCTTCTTGAGTCCTTGAATCTAGTCTGTGTGAAAGTCACAAAAGTACTCCCTTCAGGTAACTTGTGTGCTTCCTATTGGCACGAAGGAGACTTTTGGACCTGCATTTCTCCTGCAGATTGTTTGCTGAGGAATATTACATATCTTATTGACTTTAGCCAGGCAGGGCCAGAGTGCGATAAGGTAAATTGACCTTTAAAAGAAAGCATGTGGGGGTCAGCACAGTAGGCTCAGTTGATATGATTATCCCTTTAACCTCCTGTTTCCACCACTCTGTCTTTTACCTATCACCAGGCATTGTGATAACTGCATCACATGGAGTGTGTCAATTAATTCTCCCATCAATCCCCGGAACTAGATACTGTACTCATTTCCGTTACAAATGGAAAAAAGCTGTGGCTAAGAGGATTAGGTAATACCCTCAAGACCATGAGTTCCCAAGTGGTAGAGCTGGAATTTGTCCATTTGTAATCTGTCTCCAGAATTCAAGCTTTTAATTTAAATGCCTCAGAGTAATTTGTAAAAAAAAATATATAAAGCCTTATAGAAATGTAAAGTAGTATCATTTTCATTATAAAAACCTGAACCTCTGCAATGCAAGCTGCTCATTTATCAAGGCTTCTTGAGTAGGCAGCATGACCTTCACTTGGGCAGACCAGAGACTGTTCAATAGTTCTTAGAAGCCTGAGGCAAAAAGACTAGACCAGTGCACATTCAGCCGGTAGATGGATCCACCCTGGAACTGCTCTTATCTTTGAGAGTATAAAGTGGAATGTAAAAAATACTTTTGATAGAGACATTTGATCAAAGCATGTAAGGTACTCTTTCTCAGGATAATTCCTATTTGAAAGGGAACAATAAACCCGGTGCAGTGGGATCTGTAATCCCAGCCAGTTGGGAAATTGAGGCAGGAAAATCATAAGTTCAAGGCCTGCCTGGGCATCTTAGGGAGATTCTGACCCAAATGTATCTCAAATATAAAATAAAAAGGGCTGGAGATGTTTAGGGAAAGTAGAATGCTCACCTAGCATGTGCCAGGCCCTGGGTTTAATACCCATTACTGGTAGGAAAAAGGATAGAACAGTTTTATAATAGCACAAGTTCTATATTCTCTTTGTTCAAAAAAACCACAAGTATTTTTGTTTGTATATTGGTATTAAGGACCAATATTAAATTTTGCATAGTATTAACCTTAACATTTCAAATTGCTTTTTGTGTTACACTTCAAGCCTTAGCTGCAGACATATTATAGTGAACTAATATCTATGTGCTAATTTTCTCATTAATTAGTATGCCCTTGGCTTCTGGCACCATATGCTGCAGTGTTCTGAAAAATTACCATAGCATAACTTTATCACTGCAAATCATAACATTGGTGATGCCTGATTTAGTAAACATAGTGATATTTGACAAAATCTTCAATTGCAGAATATTTAGTATACACTTCATCAAAGCCTCATGTATAGTCTCGAAGATGGTAACCAATGCAGTCTTAAAAAAAAGAATACTAAAGCCACAGCAAATAGAATCAATAATTGCTGTGTATAATTACTCTTCATGTGCTCTTCATTTTAAAAAAATCAATATTTTCACAGAGTTCTGTTAAAATGATGCCCTTTAAAATATAAGATCACTCTTAATCACAGAAATAGATGCTTTTTCTAAAGACATCTTTATATAATTTCTTGAGTTACACTTATTTAAATACAGTGTGTTAAAAACACATTTGGCTATTAATTTCTTTGCCTCCAATACATGCTAAACGTTTGTTCAAGGATATGTTTGCACGTGCCTATAGGAGACTGCCAATTTTCATCCTTGTTTTGAAGATATGAATGTTCTGTGAAGATTAATTGGACATAGTTTCTAATTAGCAAGTCGAAAAGTCATGGTGAGATAAGGGTAAATGATGGCAGTGTAATCACTAACCACCATGCACTGTCTTTGGGCTGGCAAAGTTGTTTCAGTGACTAGAGCCCATCCCTTAGCCATAGTCATTTACTGCCCCTGTGTCCACATATTGTGTTTTTTCCAGCTTTTCACCTTTTAGGGAAGGAACATTGCTCCTTGTGTGTTTCTGTATCTGCGGGAGATCTGGAACTCCCTGTTTATTGACTTTTGAGTACAAAATCTCTAAATCAAAGCCAAAAATTCTTGTAAAAGAATAGATTATTTTACTGAAGGAAATGGTCCCAAGAATAATGGCATTCACCTGGATGATTTTACTCTTGAGAGAAATGAAATCCAGGGAGAGTCAATGAATTGCTAAGTTTTACAACTCAGAATGACAGATTTGGGAGCGAACTCTGGATCAGGTACATCTGATGGTGCTCTCTGAACTGTGCCCAAGTTTCATTGTTTACCAAGGACAGTGGGGAACAAATAAGGGTGATGGGCATGAATATTTATTGTCACCAGAGAAAGGGAACCAAAAGGTCTGAAGTGGTATCTCTTTTTACACTGCCTGCTATTTGAACTGATCCTCTGAATAAGCTATGAGGATGACAATGCACCTCCCTTAAGTTTCTGGCTCTTTTTTCATAAATTCATTGTTTAGCCTTCCCTGCAATGCTCTGGTTTGGTAGGAAATATAAAGTTTCACTGTAATATCAACAAAAATTCTACCAGCTCTGTTTATGTAAATTTACATGCTTAAATTTACATTAGAGTTTTAAAAGCCAACAATAGCCATACAATCCTAAAATAGAACAAATTTGAATATCAATATTAATGGTCTTGTTACATGAAGTATTAGGACAATGGTAGACAAATAGTCTAATTCAATGGAATACAGGAATAGGTATACTCATTAAAGTAACTCAATTTATAATAAAGATGTAATGATAAAATCATAAGGAAAGGACAATTTATCTCAGTAAATAGTACTGAGTCAAGGGTGTATACAAAATCAGGGAAAATCCTTAATCACTACTTGACATGGTGGAAAAGTTTAAAATTATGAGTGGTAAAAAATGAAATTTCTTCACGATAATATTAAAGAACTTTTAATGAAAGATTGTAAGCAGTGTATCAATAAAGGAAACTCTTAGTAATATTATTTCATTAAAATTAAAATTTTAAAAAACTTATTGAAAGGCACTATTAAGAGAATAAAAACTTAAGCCACTGAGTAGGTAAATATGTTTGATATATATATATATATATATATATATATATGTATATATATATATATATGTATAGATATATATATAAATAGATATATATCTATATATAATGGTTAAATGTTTGATGCTCAATATATAAAGGTTTCCTAACAATAAATAAAAATTGAAACAGAAGTTACAACTTAAAACTGAACAAATATTTTACAAAAGAGGATATCCAAATGGCCAATAAATGTATTCAAAGATGCTCAACCTCATTATTGATCAGGGAAATTCTACCTCTGCACAATATCTTGCATATCCATAATAATGGTAGAAAGTAAAAGTACTAATAATACCAAGCATTTACTGTGATGTGAAATAGTTCTATTTTTGATAGAACAGTAAATTATTAAATCATTATTAAAAATACTTAAAGCCTATAGAGTAAGAATTCCATTTCCAAGCATATCCCCAACAGAAATGAGTACATACATGCACCAAAAGGCAGGTACAAAAATGTTGAGAGTAGCACATTTTTAAATTTGTGGGTTTTTTTTTTTTTTTTTTTTTTGGTGTGTGTGTGTTTGTGATAAAAACACATAACAGTGAAATTCAGTCTTAACCATTTTTAACTATCACTCATTAGCACTAAGTATTTACATTGTTGTGCAACACATCTTTAGAACTTTTTTTATCTGAAACTCTATACCCAGTGAACACTAATTTCTTCACTTGCACCTCCCCCCCCTCCCCCTACACACTCTTGGCAATCATCTTTCTATTTTTGATTATACTAGGTACTTCATAGGAGTGAATTGCAAAGTATTGTCTTGTGTGAGTGGCTTAATATGCTTAGTACCATGCCCCTGATGTACACCTAAGCTATAGCAAATGACAGGATTTTCTTTCTTTTTAAATTTGAAAGCTATTCCATTATATGTAGATACATCACAATTTCCTTATTTCACTCATCTGTCAGTGGACATTTATGTGCTTTTACTTCTTGGTTATTGTAAATAATGTTGTGATATTGTGATGGATGTGGGTATGCAAATATATCTTTGAGATACCTCTTCGAATTTTTCTGATAATATATCTAGAAGTAGCATTGCTGAATCACAATTCTATTTTTAATTTTTTGAGGAATTTTTTAGTCAGCTTTTTTGATGCTGTGACTAAAGGAACTGACCAGCACTGTTATGCTCGAATTCAGGACCCCCAAAGACCACCAGAGACCCAAGATCGATGTAAGCAGCAAAGAGGTGTTTATTGCAAGCTAGCTGGGTCCTCCACGCACACACAGCAACTGGTCACACTGAGAGGCCCCGAGCCCAGGGTTTGCAGCAGTTTTATACATTCTTTGGAGAGGGCAGGGACTTCACATACATCATAACATCCCTTAGCAAATCATCACACAACATGGGAAAATCAAATAACAACTCTAAAACATGATTAGCACATTCACTGTCGGGAACAAGTTGGGTAGGGGTGATTGGTCAGTACAAAAGGGGTATTCATTTGAACTGATTGGTTTGAGCCAAGAGGGGTGTACATGCTGAACTACATGGTTTCCCAACTTGTTATCAACCACCATAAAATACTGGGAGGGTCATCTGGCATCCCAGGTATTTCCCTGTCTCATGCTGATTGGTGGCTGCTAGGGGGCTGCTATGGATCCCCACCTAGCCTGACTGAGTCAGGGACACCTGGCGCAGCAGATCTCTCCTGTTATTTGTAAATAAACAACTCAGGATGGTGGGAATGTGCTTAGGAGTGCTCTGTGGGTCTTTCCAAGGACTAAGGTCATGTCCCTTCCTTGGACAGGCTTTGCTCTGAGATAGAGGCTGGTTTTTCAGCACAATTGTAGGGAAGGAAAAGTTTATTGGAGGGCTCATGGTTTCAGACAAGGCTGGTTTATCACAGAGGAAATGCAAAGCAGAACCACTTTGATATATCACATAACATGCATTAGGATATCACTAACAAAAGAACAGAAAATAACAAGTGTTAGTAAGGATGCAGAGAAATTGAACCTTGTGCTCTGCTGGTGGGAATGTAAATGATCGACCATTATAGGAAAAAAAAAAAAAATAGAAGTTCCTTGTTATGGTTTAGTTGTGGTGTCCCCTGAAAACTCATATGTGAAAGGAAGAAAAGTTTATTTGAGGGCTCACCATTTCAGAGAAGGTTTAGTCCAGAGAAGCCTGGCTAGGCTCCTAGGAGAAGGAGGTGAGGCAGAACATCATGGAGAAAGAGTGTGGTAAAGGGAAGCAGTTCACATCACGAAGCAGAGAGAGAGAGAGAGAGAGAGAGAGAGAGAGAGAGAGAGAGAGACTCCACTCTGCAGATACAAATACATACACTAAAGCCACGCCCTAATTCCCACCTCCTCCACCCACTCTCTACCACTTTAGTTAATCCCATCCAGGTTAATGCACTGATTAGGCTAAAGGTATAACCCAATCATTTCTCCTCCAAACCTTCTTGCATTCTCTTACATGTGAATTTTCAGGGGACACCACATCTAAACCATAAAAAAGAACTTCTAATTTTTTTTTTTTTTCCCATAGTGGTCGATCATTTACATTCCCACCAGCAGAGCGCGAGGTTCAATTTCTCTACAACCTTACTTGTTATTTTCTGTTCTTTTGTTAGTGATCATCCTAACGCATATTATGTGGTATCTCAATGTGGTTGTGCTTTGCATTTCCTCCATAATTAGAGTGATTAGTGACTTAGAGCATCCTCCTTTAGAGAATTGTCTATTCATATACTTTGCCCATTTTTAATCACGTTACTTTCATATTGTTTTTTGAATGGTAAATTCTGGATATGAACATTTTAGAAACTCTGGATATTAACCCTTTTATTAGATACATTTTTTTTTACCACTTCATTGGTTGTGTTTGCACACTGTTGTTTTTCTTGAGTCAAAGCAGATTTTGTGTGATGTAGTCATATTCGTCTCTTTGTCCAGAGCAGCATTGTGTTCAGTACCTCCAAAGTGAAAACCTCCCAAATGTCTGCCATTAGTGGATACATAAAATGAATACATAAAATATGGTAACATTTATCACTTAGGATACTATGACTGTTAAATTCATAGTATGAGTTAACTCCACAAACATATTGAGCAAAAGATACCAAGCCCCCCAAAATGCATGCTCAATATTTCATCTATTTGAAATTCAAAAACAGGAAATATAGTCAATGCTTCTAGGATTCAGACTGATGGTTACCTTTGCAAAGGTAGGTAGGGTAATTATTGCAAAAAGGTTTCTGGTGTGGTTGCAATGGTATTTCTCTTGTCTTTGGTGGTCATCAAATTTGTATACTTACTTTGTGAAAACTAACCTCTGCAATATGATTTGAACATAATTATGTGTGTAGGCTACTCCTCACTAAAAAAAAAAAATACAAAAAAATAAGTGTTGTCAAGGAAAGAGAGCCTGAATATTATTCCTATACCTGTCCACAAACTTTGAAGCTTAGGTTCTTTTCTTGGTTTGTTCAATATTCAACTCAAACTTTGATCTCTCATAAATAAAAATGTTTTTAATTGGAAAAGCCCTATATTTCTCTTTATATTTTTTTACAACTTACCTTAAATAAAATAATACTGATGCTATTATCTACTATTATCATCCCATTCATGACATCATGGGTAATTTGTAGCACACAAAAGAAAGCAGCAATTGTAGGAAAAATGTTAACTGCATTTATGTTATTTGGAGAAGAATATCACCATTTCTGCATTGAATCATCTGTATGAGATATTTCAAGGCCTTAAATGCTATTGAACCAGCTTGCTAGATTTTTTAGTCATAGAAACCCAATCAACTTGGAGATCTGGGAGTGAGCTGAGAGACTTATTTGCAGTCTATTCCAGAAAGGTTTCTTAATTATGAGCCTCATTCTTATGGGTTAGGCTGACTAGCGGGTATTGGGAAAGTGGTGGAAGAAAATGGCTTTTATTTTCTTCTGATCCATCTATCTTTAAAATGAAATTAAGATAATATTCTTTAGTATATTTTATATCTCCAGGCATCTGGAAATGATTTCTCTGAAGCAGCACCGAGGCAGAAATCAAATAAATGATCTTTCTTTAATTTTTTTCATGTCAAATAAACAACCCATATGCTCCCAAGTTTATTTAAGAGGCCCAAAGAAAATCTTCAAATCTTCAATTAATATTTGGATAAAATTTAAACAACTGAAGCGCTTTTCTTAGCAAACTAAGTTACCTATTACCCAACAACTTGGATAGAGATTTTAAATTTTACTTTGATAGTTCATGGGAATGATGATTTTCAGTTTCTTTCAAAAGTTTACATTTGCTTCTAAGGACGAAAGTCTATTATACCTGCTATTTTTTCAGCAAGTATCAGAAGTAATTATTAATTTAACATAGTTTGTATAGCCCCACATTTTGCTGTTTTATGTTGACTCATCAGCTCATTCCACTTGCTAATAATATTTCATATTTTTCTACATTTTTATGTTATTTACATTTTTAGCAGACAAATAGAATGGCACACAATCGGGTCAGTGTACAACAGCTTATATTTTGATGCTATATTAGCAACACATGTTTTTATAGAAATGAGGAACAACATAGCATTCTTAATAATAATTGAAAACTGCCTTGATATGTAAGATTTTAAATATCTACCAGAGGATATAATATTTAACAAATTTTTGAATATTGTATTTGGATGTTTTATTAAATAGCATGCATGTTTATGTTTGTAAGTGATTTATATTTAAATGCAATCTAAATAAATCATGTGTAAGATAATTTTTGATGATGACTTAGGAAAGCAAATGCATTTAATTATGTTAAATTATATTGCTTTCCTGAAATAACATTAAAAAAATTTATTCATTCAGCATATTGATGCTGGGATGCTGGTGCATACCTGTAATCCCAGTGGTTTGGGAGGCTCGGGCAGGAGGATTGCAAGTTCAAGGCCAGCCTCAGCAACTTAGAAAGTCCCTAAGCAACTTAGTGAGAGCCTGTCTCTAAATAAATAAATAAATAGACTCGGGGTGTATCTCTGTGGCAAAGCATCCCTGGGTTCAATTCCTGCTACCAAAACAATCAAATAAACATCCAGCATGTTATCAAGTACTTGAAGGAAAATGACTAAAGAAGTGTAAGGTGTATTTTAAAGACAAATTCAGTCATATTCTTCCTATTACATTTCTAATATCATGACTTCAGTTCAGTGTTTGATTTTCCTTATTAAAGTCTGAATAGATTCTGCATCTTAAATTTATTACTGTATTACTTAGAGTAATTGTATTCATTGCAAAAATTAAAATATAATTTCAAAAGAAAGTAAAATCATGACTCTCAGACAAATATTTTACTTAATGATAATTAGTGAAGGAATCAAAATCATTTTATGACTCATTCAGAGAGTGTTTAAGAGGTTGTGATATTTGCAGGCAATTTATCAAAGAAAATTCAGGATATATTGCTGAAGTGTACATAGAACTCCTTAATGTGCATAGTTTATAAGTCTTTGGAAATACCTATTCTAGACTGAAAGTGTTTTCATTTTTATTAGATAAAATCTTAAAATTAACTAGTAACTAAGTCTGTGAACTTTAATAATGAACTGTGAACATTGTCCTAGATATCGTTGGGTGATTTTTTTTTTTTCTACTCTATAACGCTAAAAGATGTGTGACCCACATTATTTGCCTCGTTTCTAAGAACTGAACAGTTTTTCTAATGCAAAATAGACCTGAAACTTATGGTCATGCAATATGGAATTTGAAATGAACAAGTACAAGTTTTCCTACTTAAGACCACATTGTCATAAAGGGCAAAATTATTCCCTAATTCAAGTGCCAAGCTACAGGTTATTAAATACCAAAAAGGAAGAAGAGGTGCTTCTTTCAAGAGATGCAAAGAACTGGGGGTGTTTATACTTAAGTGATGCAATGAAATTGACTGTAACTAATAGGGTGTGAAATAGTCTTCCAAGGAACATAATGAAGTCCTAAAGAAAACATTTTAAAACAGGAGTGCAAGAAGTTCTTGAAAATACAAGCAAGGAAAATCACTGCATTGGAAGTTGACTTTTAAGTTGTTACAAAGTGTCACTGCCTCTAATTTTGTTGTTTTCATTCATGACTAGCCCTGTGTCATCTTTATGTCCATTCACCTAATTTATTTGTATTCCAGAAAACAAAATGGAATATGAGAATCCAGTGCTTATGGAATTCTGTGAATATGAATAAGGTACAGAAAATATTTGGTACTTTGATAGATAATGTTTTCTGGAGGCATACGCTACGGGGAAGCTATGGGGAAGGTTGCTGGGCAGGTTTCCTAACAAATTTTAGTACTGATTTTGTGAGTAATTGACATTCTGATTGTGTGTCTTGATAGACTGCTGTATGTTTATTATTAGCAGTTTGGTTTGTCATACATCAGTATCTTTGAAAAATATAAATGTGACCATCAGGTCATTTCTTCATCCTAAAATCTGATTTTTTTATTATACTTGTTTATTTCCAATGGATATTTTTCAGTGGATATTAGCTACAATTTTTCTCAGAGTTATTTTAAACCTGAGAAAATGACAGCTAACAGTCATATCAATGTTACTATAGTCAATAAATTTCAATAATTTTTTGTAGATTTAAAACTACTAGATCACTGATTACAATTTTGCAGTAATTTCAAGAATGTTGATCCTGTTCTCTGTTTGATTTAAAATAAAATCCACATTAGACTAATTTTATCATGTGTCTAATCCATTATGTAAGTGATCTGGAGATCATTTATTTTATTGTTGAAAGTTGAGTATCTTATTTTATACAACTCCATTCTTTTTTTTGGGTGGGGGGGCAGGGGGTACCGAGGATTGAACTCAGGGGCACTCGAGCACTGAGCCACATCCCTGTGGTTGTGTAGGTCATTTGGCTATCTCAATTGCAGGGGCAGGAACATGGAGTCAACACACAGACACCCAGTGAGAGCTGGCAGGTGGCAACCTCAGCCAATGTCCAGTAAGCTCATTTATTGCGGAAATGAGTACAACTGACATTGGGTTCAGGTAGGGAGCATCCTCCAATCATACACAAGCAAAGCAGGTTGTATAACATCTAGAAGCTAATCATTTTATGATTAATGTAACTGCACTATGAGGAAGCTCTAAATATTGTTATGTGGTGGAAGGCAGATCGGTAGGCTCTTTGTTCCTATGAGAGGGGACCTTATGAGTTGTGGGAATCATGCCCCGAGGCCCTTGCCTCTCAGTTCCCTGGCAACACTGACCTCAATCATTGAGGATGTGGTTTCTCAAACGTCTTGCTAGAGCAGAGCGCCCCATCCTGCAGGTGTTCCTGTCAGGCCTGTATGAGTGTAGGTTTTTCAAGCACTTGAACTGCTCATAACTGCTAGCTGCAAACTGAAAGTTACTCTAACACATCCCCAGTCCTGTTTCGTATTTTATTTAGAGACAGGCACTTATTGAATTGCTTAGTGCTTCCCTAAAGTGAAGCACTAAGCAAGTCTCAGTGCTGAGACTGTTTTGAACTCGGGATCCTCCTACCTTAGTCTCCTGAACTGCTGGAATTACAGGCATGTGCCATTGTGCCTGGCTTTACTCTATTATTTACAAAAATTGTTATTGTTAGGCACATAGAAGTTTAGCCATGGCATCTGAAAGCAACCATTCCAATATCATTTAAAAAGAACTTTGAGATATACCAGGAGAAAACATGGTGGCAGGAAGGGAGTGAGCCGCCCGGTATCCTGCACCACTGCACCTGGAGATCTCACCTAGTCAGAATACTCCATCTCTGAGAGTGTTAGAGGACCTGAATCCAGCTGCTCTCTGAAGAAATCACCAACACTGTGACCCCATGCTGGGCTCCGGGCCTCAGAGTTCAATAGGATGCCTGGTGTTGGAGCAGGACTCAAAGCCCAAAGTTCTAGCCCACTGCAAGACTTGGTGAGTGCCTTAGCAGAATCACATATTAACACATCTGCAGATTGCCAAGACTTTGCTCTGCTACCACGAAAGCCACTCAGCTGCCACCTACCCACAGCACAAAGCAATTGTCTGGCTCCTCCCACCTCACCAGGCTCCTCCCACCTCACCAGACACACAGGCACTGAAAGCAGACCTAGGGCATCTTGACTCAACATTCTCACTATTTAGCTGGGGGCAGTTCCCAGATCGGATCTCCAGCGCCCAGGTACCAGGTTTCCAACCTTCCCCTCTCCCCAGCAGTGGTAACCCAACACAGTAGCTGCCCAACACAGGTTGCAGTGTGACCAGGGAGACGCCCATGGGAGCCCTGGGGTGAGAGTTTCCTCAATTGGGAACTACTAGGGGAGAGGGAGGTGGGGCAAAAGTTTGGAGTGTAACATAGAGAGCAGGAACTGGGAAATCTCCAGGCAGGAGAGGGAGATAGTACCAGGCACTCAAGTCATATGAGGGGTCCCAAAAAGAGACCCTGAGGTACAGTCATTCAGCAGGGAGTGGTGGGTGCCACTCCCCACATCCAGGCGCCATGCCCCAGGACCAGTCTTCCCACCCTCATTACCTCCACCATCCAGAGGGCAGAGACACCAGTTTACAACTGATGACCCCACCTATTGGAGAAGAGAAGCAGGAAAGATGTAGATCTTTAAAGCTAGCTACAACCCTGGTTTCTTCCTTCAAGTTTTTTGTTTGTTTGTTTGTTTGTTTGTTTGTTTTTTCTCCTCTACTCCTCTATTCTTCGGCCTTCACATCCCCAACATATGTGAAACCAAGAACTTTGCATGAAATAAAACTTTGAGGACTGAGTCATCTGAATAATATAATATAGAGGTGTTGTATATGCCCCCCCCCTTTTTTTTCCTTTTTAGTCTTTCATTTTTCTTTACCCTTCCAAATTTTACTGTTTTAACATGTGTATATTTGTTTTATGTACTCTACTATCATCCCATGTACTTGTTTACCCTAAATTACTTCCTGTCTATTCTCTTGCTACTAACCCTCTTCATTAGATTTCTCCTTTACCCTTCCTAAGGGTAAAGGATATATTGACTCTATACCCTCACATCCCACCACCTCAGCATATTATCCTACACACCACCCCCAGTTTATTGTTCACCGTCAGAAACTGTAAACCTTTTTACAAAACTATTGATTATATTTTAGATAATAATTGAATCCAACATTTATGTACATTGAGACTAAACTGTAAATATCTTAATAACAACAAATTGTTCATAGGTGGTGTATTGTTGATATTGGGATCTGTTAACATTGTCCTTCTCCAAGAGGGAGAGGTCTTGGAATGCTAAAAGAGCACTACAAACCTATAGGATAAAAACAATAACAATCTAGACCCACAGAGCTGGAAAGGAAGACACATGAGCAACATGAAATGACAAAGGAAGAAAGTGCCCCAAACAAATGAAGACACCACTTCATTAGAATCATTGGCATCCACAGCAGAAGAAATGACTGAAAAGGAGTTTAGGATGTACATGTTTAAAATGTTATGTGAACTCAAGGAAGATATAAGAGAGCAAATACAGGCAGTGAAAGATCACTTCGACAAGGAGCTACATAAACAGCTACATACAGGAAACAAAAGATCACCTCAACAGGGAGATAGAGGTTCTAAAAAAAAAATCAGAAATCATTGAAATGAAGAAATAATAAACCAAATTAAAAGCTCAAATGAAATCATCACCAACAGAGCAGAACACTTGGAAGATAGGACATCAGACAATGAAGACAAAATATATAATCTTGAAAAGAACATAGAATACACAGTGATAATGATAAGAAACCATGAGCAGAACATTCAAGAAATATGGGATAGCATAAAAAGGCCAAATTTAAGAGTTATTGGGATAGAGGAAGGTATAGAGGTCCTAACCAAGGGAATAAACAATCTATTAAATAAAATGATATCAGAAAACTTTCCAAACATGAAGAATGAATTGGAAATCCAAATTCAAGAAGCCTAGAGGATGTCAAATGTACAAAATCACAACAGATCCACACCAAGTCACATTATAATGAAAATGCCCAACATGCAGAGTAAGGAGAGAATTTTAAAAGCCACAAGAGAAAGGAATCAGATGACATATAGGGGAAAACCAATTAGGATATGGCAGATTTTTCAACACAGACCCTGAAAGCTAGAAGATCATGGAACAACATATATCAAGCTCTGAAAGAAAATGGGTACCAACCAAGAATCTTGTATCCACCAAAATGGAGCTTTAGATTTAAAAATAAAGTAAAACCCTTCCATCATAAACAAAAGTTAAATGAATTTATAGGTAGAAAACTGACACTACAAAACATCCTTCGAAAAATATTCCATGAAGAGGAAACAAAAAGCAATGATAAAAATCAGCAGAGGGAGGTAGTACCCTAAAGGAAAAATTAAAGAAGAAAAAAAGGAAAGAAGAAAATCAAATCAAGTTAAATAACAAAAATAAACAAACATGGTTGGGAATACAAACCATATCTCAATAGTAACCCTGAATGCAAATGGCTTAAACTTACCAATCAAAAGACATAGGCTAGTATATTGGATTTTAAAAAAAGACCCAACAATATGCTGCCTCCAAGAGACTCATCTGATAGGAAAAGACATACACAGATGAAGGTGAAAGGTTGGGACAAATCATACCACTCACAAGGACTGCAGTAGCAAAGAGGGGTTTCCATCCTCATATTAAATAAAGTAGACTTCAAGTCAACGTTAATCAAAAGGGATAAAGATGGACATTACATATTATTCAAGGGAACCATACCCCAATAAGACATAACAATCATAAATATACATGCCCCAAACAATGGCGCAGCTATGTTCATCAAACAAATTCTTCTCAAGTTCAAGAGTCAAATTGATCACAACACAATAATCTTGGGTGACTTTAACATACCTCTCTCACCACTGGATAGATCTTCAATACAAAAGTTGAATAAAGAAATTATAGAACTCAATAATACAATCAATAACTTAAATTTAACTGACATATATAGAATATTTCAACCCGCATTAAACGGATACACTTTCTTCTCAGCAGCACATGGATCCCTCTCTAAAATAGACCATATACTAGGCCACAAAGCAACTCTTAGCAAATACTAAAAAGTGGAGATACTACCATGTATTTTATCAGATTATGATGGAATAAAATTGGAAATCAATGACAAAATAAAAAACAAAAATTACTCCAACACATGGAGACTAGAGAATATGCTACTGAATGAAAAATGGGTTGCAGAAGTCATCAGAGAGAAGATTAAAAAATTCTTAGAGGTAAATGAGAACATAGACACAACATATCAAAATCTCTGGAATACTGTGAAAGCAGTTTTAAGAGGAAAATTCATAGCATGGAGATCATCTCTTAGAAGAAGAAAAAGTCAACAAATAAATGACCTCACTTTACAGCTCAAAGCCCTAGAAAAATAAGAACAAATCAGCAGCAAAAGCAGTAGAAGGCAAGAAATAATTAAAGTTAGAGATGAAATCAATAAAATCAAAACAAAAAAAAAACAATTGAAAAAATTGACAAAACAAAAAGTTGGTTCTTTAAAAAAATAAATAAAATTGACAGACACTTAGCCATGTTAACAAAGAGAAGGAGAGAAAGAACTCAAATTACCTACATATGTGAGGAAAAAAGTAATATCACAACAGACACTACAGAGGATAATTAGAAATTATTTTGAAAACTTATATTCCAAAAAAGTGGAAGACATGGGCAAATTTCTTAAGTCATATGACTTGCCCTGATTGAATCAGGAATTTATACACAATTTAAACAGACCAACAAGACAGGGATGCCCTCTTTCATCACTTCTATTTAATATAGTCCTTGGAATACTGGCCAGAGCAATTAGACAGATGAAAAAATTAAAGGAATAAGTATAAGAAAAGAAGAACTTAAATTAGCACTATTTGCTGACAATATGATTCTATACCTAGAAGACCCAAAAAGCTCCACCAGAAAACTTCTAGAAATAGTAAGTGAATTCAGCAAAGTAGCAAGATATAAAATCAACACCCATAAATCAAAGTCATTTCTGTATATCAGTGACAATTCCTTTGAGAGGGAAATGAGGAAAATTATCCCATTTACAAAAGCCTCAACAAAAATAAAATACTTGGGAATCAACTTAATAAAAGAGGTGAAAAATCTATACAGTGAAAATTACAGAACCCTAAGGAAATAAATCAAAGAAGACCTTAGAAGATGAAAAGATCTACCTTGCTCTCAGATAGGCAGAATTAATATTATCCAAATGACCTTACTACCAAAAGCACTATACAGATTTAATGAAATTCTGATCAAAATCCCAATAGCATTTCTCATAGAAATGGAAAAATCAATCATGAATTTCAGAACTTAAACTATACTAAAGAACAATAGTAACAAAAAAAAAAAAAGCATGGTATTGGCACCAAAACAGACTGGTAGACCAATGGTACAGAATAGAGGACACAGATACTAACCCACAAAATTACAATTATCTCATATTAGACAAAGGTGCCAAAAACATGCATTGGAGAAAAGATAGCCTCTTCAACAAATGGTGCTGGCAAGACTGGAAATCCATATGCAACAAAATGAAATTAAGCCCTATCTCTCACCCTTCACAAAACTCAACTCAAAGTGGATCATGGACCTAGGAATTAAACCAGAGACTCTCTATCTAATAGAAGAAAAAATAGGCCCTAATCTTCATCATGTGGGATTAGGCCCCAACTTCCTTAATAAGACCCCTGTGCTGCAATAATTAAAATCAAGAACCAATAAATGGGATGGACTCAAACTAAAAAGTTTCTTCTCAGCAAAAGAAAAGATCTGTGAGGTGAATAGAGAGTCTGCATCTTGGGAACAAACCTTTACCCCTCCCATATCAGATAGAGCACTAATCTATAGGGTATATAAAGAACACAAAAAGCTAAACACCAAAAAAACCCAAATAACCCAATCAATAAATGGGCTAAGGACATGAACATGAACAGACACTTCTCAGAAGAGAATCAATTAAAAAATATATGAAAAAATATATTCATTATCTCTAGCATTTAGAGAAATGCAAATCAAAACTACTCTAAGATACCATCTCACTCCAGTCAGAATGGCAGCTATTATGAAGACAAACAACAATAAGTATTGGTGAGAATGTGGGGAAAGAGACACAGTCATACATTGCTGGTTGGAATGCAAATTGGCACAGATGATATGGAAAGCAGTATGGAGATTCCTTGGAAAACTTGGATTGGAACCACCATTTGACCCTCTCCTTGGTCTATACCCAAAGGATGTAAAAACAGCATACTACAGGGACATAGCTATATTGATGTTTATGTCAGTACAATTCACAATAGCTAAGTTTATGTGGAACCAACATAAATGCCCTTCATTAGATGAATGAATTTTAAAAAATGTGGCATATGCACACAATGGTATATTACTCAGCAATAAAAGAGAATAAAATCATGGAATTTGCAGGTAAATGGATGCAGTTGGAGAAGATAATGCTAAGTGAAGTTAGCCAATCCCCCCCAAAAAACAAATGGTGAATGTTTTATCTGATAAAAGGTGACCTACTCATAATAGGTTAGGGAGAGGGAGCATGGGAGGAATAGATGAACTTTAATAGAGCAGAGGGGTGGCAGAGGAAGAGATGGGGCAGGGGGTTAGCAATGATGGAATGTGATGGCCATCATCATCCAAAGTATATGAATGAAGACATGTATTGGTATGAACATACTTTATATATAGAGATATGAGAAATTGTGTTCTATATGTGTAATAAGAATTGTGAAGCATTCTGTTCTCATGTATTTAAAAAAATAAAAGCAATTAAAAAAATAAAATAAAAAGAACTTTGAGCTGAACATGGTGGTGAACTCCTGTAATCCCAGAAGTTCAGGAGGCTGAGGCAGGGAGATGGGGAGTTCAAAATCAGCTTTAGCAATTTAGGGAGGTCCTAAGCAACTGAGCGAGCCTGTCTTGAAAATAAAAAGGGCTGGGGACATGGCTCAGTTGGTAAGCACACCTACGTTCAATTCCTAGTACAGAAAAAGAAAGAACTTTGAAAAATTATAATACAAAAGTATCTACTCTATAAGCAGTCCTCCACTATGTGTTATAACATTAAAACCTTTAATGCACAGATTAAGTGATTTGGAGTTATGAACCACTGCATTTAATAAGCATCATTTTACAATTTCTTTTTGCATCTTTATTTTTTTTTTTGCATGTTTGTTGGGGGCTGCACACGGAGGAAATGCTCCATTTCCTCATTGTGCTCAGTAACTTGGAGTTCTTCAGCAGATTCTCTTTATATAAATAATTTTTGGAGTCATTGGGTTTTCAGGATCAGATGAATCATTACCATCATCATAACCCAGTCACATCATCTTCTCCATCATGTTCTACCTCACTGAAGCCATGTGTGCAATGAACCTCTATTTTTCTGATAAATTACTGTCCACATTTGCTGATATGGAAACTCCAGCTCTTCAATAATTTTCTTGTCTTCTTCCCCTCTTCAGAAGCCTGAGGTTGATTTGTGATTTCCTATATAACAAGACAAGTAGCATGTTCTATCTTGTCTGAGCCTGTAAGTCTCAAGGTTTGTTTATCTTTTCATTACCTAAGTAGTCTTTCTCCCAATTGCTAGATCCCAATTCATTGTCTGCAGAAACTGAATGCTTTGCCCTTTGCTGTTTCCAACACTCATCCCTGCCAAGATGCCAAAAGAAAATGCCAAATGCACTGTGGTTCTTTTTAGCTGCAGAAGTGGCAGCCTGCAATCTGCCACTGCCCAAACAGCACCACTGCAGAATGAAAACCTCTCCCAACTCATTCATTTCTAAGGATATTTTAAAAAATCACATACAAGACCACTTCTGTTAGTCAAAAACTCTGTTATACTTCATATTCCATTAATATTAACTAATCAGGGCATATGTTGGCTTTCTTTGTATTTTTTAACATATATGTTAGCATTTCCCCCACTGATTTATTTCTACCAGAATCTTTTTCTTTATATACATATTTATTCCCAGAAATGAATGCAGACATAGGGACCATCAGACACTCTCTTCTGGTCTGGGTTCCTATATACAGGCAACAAAGTCCTCTCAATTTCATTGTAACTGAATTTAAGGATGGAAGATATGGTATCCCAGGTCACATCTTCTATATTGAGTAGCTTGCATTTGTGAGAAAGAGGTAATACTTCCTCAGATATCTAAGGACTACTTGAGACCCACACATAGAAAATCAAGTGCATAGATCAGAATTCATTTTTGAAGACAGTTAATTGTAATTTAAGTAAATATTTAGATATTTATTAATTTATTACTATTACAATAACTTGCATCTTTAATATTTATTATTATTATTATTCAGGGAATTAAGCCCAGGGGCACTTTACCACTGAGCTACATCACTATATGTTTTGAGACAGGGTCTTGCTAAGTTGCTCAGTACCTCACTACATTGCTGAGACCAGCCTCAAATTTGCAATTATCTTGCCCCAGTTTCCCAAGTCACTGAGGTTACAGGTGTGTATGCCACCATGCTGGCATAATACTGACCTTTTAAACTTCTTCATGGGGAGAATAATAGAAACATAAAATTTCCTGATTGGAGTACCTTTTTAATATGTGAATCCTAGAGTAATGTTGTAATGGTAAAAAGATGAATTGTTTAGAGTGATTTGGCTATTTGGCTTGTTACTTCCCTTAGATTTTATTGTTGAGAAGGTAATGTGATTTCATTATACTCTTGTCAGTGGAACATTTCACCTTGTTTGTATCCAAAGAGTTAGTTAAATACTATTTTTAGTAAGCTATATGATCATCATTTAGTGAAATCAGAGCCCTAAATCAGGAATCAAAAGATCAACTCTAGCACAAACTGACATTACATCTTTCAGCAAATCAAGTAAACTTTTTATGATTCAATTTGTAATCATTAAATAAATAGATAAATAGAGTTAGGTTTAATAAGCTCTAAAGAGTTTCCCTTTAATCTTTAAAACTGTAACATTTCATTAATTTCTTCCTATTCTTATGAAGTAACCTATAACTCAAAACAAATTCCAAAGCTTTTAGGGTGAAGTTTCAAGATATTGGTAATTAACTATGAAATTTTTAAACAATTCTGTTATCTGCTTTTTTTTTTCTATCTATCATCTATGGACAAGGACAGACAAAGAAAGATAAAAGACCAAAAAGAAATGAGGCAGAATATTAACAATTGATGAAAATAAATGTAGTCTTTGCAAATTTATATTATAATATCTTGCAATTTTTTAAATGTTGATAGGTTTTTTTAAATAAAATGTATAACAAAGAAAAATAGACCTGTCATAAACATAAGCAATAGAAAAATGGCATACAATTGAAAATATTTTACTTATAGTTTGGTCTCAAAGTCTCCTCAGTGTATGATTGCACTAAAATGTGGAAGGACATTATTATGGACTACACATTTTGTATCTCCTCCACCTCCAATTCCTATACTAAACCACTAATCCTAAGTGGAATAGAATTGGGAGGTAGGGATTTTGAAAGGTACTTAGGTTTAGATGTAATACTGAGGGTGGAGTTCCCATGCTGGGATTAGTACCCTTATAAGAAGACACATATGTGAGGATCCAACAAGAAATTGCCATCCACAAACCAGGAAGAGAGTCCTCACCAAATATTAAATCTGTTAGCATCATGATCTTGGATTTCCCAGACACCAGAATTTTGAGAAATTAATTTTGGTTGTTTAAGTCACAGTCTATGGTAGCTTGTTCTAGCAGCCTATTTTAGCCAGCTTTTTCATTGCTGTGACCAAAAGACTTGACAGGAACAATTAGAGGAGGAAAAGTTTATTTGGCTCACAGTTTCAGAGACCTTAGTCCATAAATGACTGATCCATAGCTCTGGGCTGCAGATGAGGCAGAACATCAAGATGGAAGAATGTGGAGGAGGAGAGTAGCTCAGGACACTGCCTCCAGTAAGCAGCAAGAGCTCTGCCCCACAGGTACAAAATATTTACCTGAAAGGCAGGAACCCAGTGAACTGTCTCCTCCAGTCACACCCTACCTGCCTCTGGTTACAAACCAGTTAATCCCTAACAGTGGATTAATGCACTGATGTGGTTAAAGCTCTCATAACCCAATATTTTCACATCTAAACTTTCTTTCATTATCTCACACTTGAGTTTTGGGGGAATACCTCACATCTCAACCATAATACAGCCCAAGCTAAGGCAAATGTGTACCTTTCTGGTTATGAGATCAAATAGACATGATGGATCTTATCACGTCTATAGCTGTTTACATGAGAGGTAAGGAATAAAGAAGGCTGAACACAAAGACAAAGCCTCCTGGTGGCATGTCTTGGTTTGTCCCTGGCCATATGTTGGCAGAGGAGTAGAGGGACCACAGCATATGTTCTTTATATTTAAATAAAGCATTGTTCAGTAATAAGCACAGTCCAACTGATGTACTATAATTTGATTTGCATTGCTGCCTCTCAGGGAGGAGTGAGGAAGGGATGGAAATGAAGCAGAGACCACTTCCCCACTGCAATGAGTCTGCATTGATGAATCATCTATTGATGTCACTGCTACAGTAAGTACAGTAGTCTGAATGATGCAGAGTATAATATAATTAGAACAGTTATGTAACTTTAAACATCTGGAACTTACGGCTTACTACTCAAGCGTATCAGTTTATACTTCTAATACAAAGTCAATTTTATATTTTCAACTTGTTACTCTAAGTTCAATTCCCATATTAAGTGCCCCTTTCTATTTTTTAATCACCTCTAATTTCTTAATATTTCTAATTAGAATTTATTTCTGAAATACATTTCTTATAAGTTTTGAACATTTCTGTTTTTCTGCTTTTGTGAAGTTTCAGGGCAAGATCGTTTTGCCTTCTGGCTTAATTCTATTTGGAAAAAAATAGATTCTAAAATCTGAGACACAACTTTAACTGCACATTTTTTCATGAAGTCTTTATGAAACTGTATTGTTACTGACATCAATAGAACAGTTATAGACTATAAATACTTGATTGCAAAAATTCCATATTTCTAAAAACCAATTTATAGGTAAAATATACAATTGTAAAACAACCTAAAACAAATTTTTAGAGGTAGTTCTTGATACTAATGAAACCATTGGCATTTTGACTTTCTGAAGAAATCCTACATACTCAGGAAATATATGGGTTGGTCTTATGGAAAGATGCTGATCCCAGGATTTAGGAAAGTGTGATATTCTCTGAATAGGGTTACTTGTGGAGTACTACCTAACATGTTGAAGTTTCTGTAATGAGGTTTTGTATGTAAGTGGGTGATCTTAAGAAGACTTTAAGAACTAAAGGTGAGTAAATAAATTATAACATTACCAATACAAGGTCAAACATTTCGACTTTTTGGTTTAAAAATCCAAATTTTCTGTTCTTAGTAAAGGATTATTGTCAGCCAAAATCTAAAAGGACATTGAAATAAAGATGATATCGTCCTATTAAAGAGCAGGGGCAAAATTTCAATAGTGAGAGATTCTGCATAGTGTAAAAAAGATTTTAGTCAGGGACAAAACCATCAAAAATATATCTCAAAAACGATCTATGTTGAGAAGCACAATTGCAGTGTCAAAGTACTACACTGTTAAGGGGATAAGTGGGAATGACAAAGATAGACACAACAGGTGACTTGTTCCGTAAATTGTACCTCTGCTGCACACAGGTTAAATATGGAACTATATCCTCTAGGGCAAGGACTTTCTCTAGCTTTCTGTTCCAAGGCTTCAGGACACATCCTGGAACTCCAGAAGACTCTTACAGACAGATACTAATGGACAGACAACTGAGAGTGGAGTACCTATGGTGCTATTTTTGACAATAGGGAACAGAAGCTTAAGTAAAAATTATTCTTCCCTATTGTCCTCTGGAATGCAAGCTCTGACATGTGTTTCATAAACCACACAATGTCTTGAAGATCTGACTCTGGTATCACGACCTGCTGAGTAATTTATAGTGCTTCTTATCATTGGCTTATCTTATTTTCCTGCTAAACTCCCCTCATCCTTAACTTCCTGGGAGCACATTACTTGCCTTGCAAGTCTTTGTCTATGACTGTCACTTTAAGGAAACTCAAGCGAAGGGAGTGTAGAGAAACAGTTCAATTTTCTCCAAATCTAGTGCACTATTTCAGTTGTCATTAGTAGAGACACAAGGAACCAGGAGAATGGTGCTAGTAATGAACCTTTAATGAGCCCTGGCACTCATTAGACACGAAACCCCAAGGATAACTGGCTGAAGTTTCTGCCCATCAGGATCCAAAGTTGGCAGGATTCCTGGCCCAGCATTAAGCATCTAGAGGGGAGTGGAAAGTAGATCATAATTCTGCTTTCCCTACTGTCCTCCAGGCACCTGCTTCCTCCCTTGCCCCAAGCCTACTAAGGTTGAATTGTCTGACTTTGAATTTAATGGAAAGCTCTGCCCTTGGAACTACATCTCAGAGCCAAAAGCAAAACCAGTAACGAGCCCCTGGTGGGATGCCCATTTGCTTCTCTGCTTTGCAAATTAAATGTGGCCAAAAGAATTTTATCTTGTGCTCTCATGGTGTATTTTCTAAACATGAATTTATTTTAGAAGAAACGTGTATATATATATATTTTTTTTCTATATACTTTTTCCTATGGCATACTTAGATATGAAATTACTTATTCTTTCTATAATGAATTTCTACTCTATCAAAATAATGTCCAGTTTCATAAGTAGCAAATACAGTATGTGCAACTCACTTTAATTTTCACCTAAAAAGGGTATAATTCTCTTTATCAGAGATAATGATTTTTTCCAGTGTTCAGATTGCTAGTGTGGTATCAAGTAGTGAACATTTAAAATAGTACTTTTTAAAGTCTCATGTTATTTTTAAAAATTTTGTACTGGTAATTAATGTGAAGAATGGATCACAAAAGAAAGAAAAAGATCTTATAAATTAGCTGCAAAATAGAGATGTTCATGACCAAAGTAGTATTGCTTTAATGAATTATATGGCATTGCTTAAAAAAAAAAAACCCTTAATATTAAGTCTTTTTCTTCTTCAGATGGGCCTATCTAGTTTAGTGAAGACATTGCTGATAAATATATTTTTCCTTCTTTCCCCTGAGCTCTAAAGTACCCTAAAGGTAGAATCTTTGATGTCTAGTTCAAAACTGTTTTTTAAAGCTATCCTGCACAGCAGGGAAAAATTTGCTAATTAATTTATTGGTAGTGTAATTGCATTTTCAATGTTGTAAGCCTTAAAAATTTAAGGGTATCTCTGGAAATAGATATGCATTTAAATGACATGGATTTCTTGATAGTAACAAAAATAGTAAATTTAAAAATATTAATATATTAGACTATATATTTTATTTATGTTTTGCACACTGCATTTTTGTGGTATGTCCTTCAGCTACATGGACACTTTGTTATCCTATCACTTACTGATTCATAGAATGTTACTAAACCTAAATAATTTTGACATTCAAACCAGAAATAGCTTTTGAATTTTATTTGTGGATCTTATTATAGTGCTTCTTCAGCATGCATCTAGGCTATTCTTTGATCCTTTTCGCTTAAGCTTCACACACATAAAATAGATTTTAAGCTCAAGGGCTACATAATATTAAACTACACCATATTTAAATTCTCATGGAAATTCCTCTCAAGTTCTTTCTCTCAATTGCACTGAACACAACACAACTAGACTTAGATTCCATACTCATATCCCTGATGTAATTCAGTGGCAGTAAAGTATAGCTTATGAAACTAAACTCACACACTTAATTCTGGAGATGCCTCTTTGTAAGTAAGATATTATTGGCAACCACCAATGGCAACATCAGCTTTGCAGGTGTAAAAACACACACCACAGATTCTAAAAAGTGTGACTGAGAGGACAAAGATGGCATTATATAATCTCCTTATTTTTTGAGAAATTGAGAATGTAATACTGTCAGAAGTGGTATGCTCACCAATTTTTATTTGGTCCTTTACATTTTCTAGCTGCTGGAATTAGTCAGGGCACTGTCAATGGCAATGGACAGTGGTCTTTGGAAAGTATAGGGTTGTAAATATTTCCACGGAGTGTAAATCAGCTGGTGAAAATTTCTGGCCTGGGTGGATTTCTGGAATACAGTTTTACTGATTTTTGTGTAAAAGAGGAGTAAGTTTATTCAATGACAAGTCATGAGATTGAAGGTTGTTGTAGAAAAGTTGAGCCTACCCTAATAAACACTGCTGTTGGAATCAAAATCGGGATGCTTCTATCACAGAAACCTAAATATGGGCAGCATAAAGCAGATATCCAAGATCAAAGAGGATGGTGATCCCTATTATACCATATTAAAATATGGCGACATGCACATCTGCAGGGTTTGAGGAAGCAGATCATACATCTAAGTAAACAAAACAAAATTTAGCATAAAACATCACCATGAATAACAACAAGAACAAAATTTATGGTTTTAGGGAAAAAGCAGTTAAAAACTTTAGAATTTTGTGTAGTTGTAAATGACTGTGATTAGCAAGATATTACAGGGAAGAGTTGAGTTCAAGCAGCAGAGTGCTGGTTTATAAGTCAAAATAGAGACTAGGTATAGTTGGCGCAATTTGGGTCTTCCAGGATTGAAACAGTCCATGTTTCTGAATCATCAACAATACAATATAAAATTGAGAAAAAGTTGAGGGATAAATAATCAGGAAAATCTTCAAACTTTTAGTTGCTTCAGGAAAAAAAATGAGTTTAAGGGGATAAACTGCATATAGTAATTAAAGCCTAAACTTCAATTGGTGTTTTTAAAAGATCACAGTCTCAAGATATACGCGAGTATCCCCATTTAAATTAATAGACATAAATGGGGAGCAAGGAAACAGAAATATTGTGAACCTGAAACTTACCTAGAAAAACTGTTGCACACATACATGAACTACCAGGATCAAACATAAGGAGGGTTAGGGTTTTTTTTTTTGGTGGTGGTGGGGTACTGGAGGTTGAACTCAGGGTCATTTGGCCACTGAGCCACATTCCCAGCCCTATTTTGTATTTTATTTAGGAAATATGGTCTCACCAAGTTACTTAGTGCCTTGCTTTTGCTGAGGCTGGCTTTGAACTTGGTATCCTCCTGCCTCCACCTCAAAGGGGCTGGGATTATAGGCGTGTTTAGTTTTTGAAATATGCTACATCAAGATTTACAAAATATCTTGAGACCGTGTTACCTTCAAATCACTCTTAGTCTCCCAACATTTTGGATCAAGGAAATGAGCTGTGATTCTTTCTCAAACTCTAGGAGGGCAGAGTCTTCAGATGTCTACTTCAGACAAGAACAAGGAGGGTGAAGACAGACTGGAAGTCCACAGAGATGATTAGGCAATAGTTGCTCCTTGCATACAGTATGGCTGGGGACTGATTCTGTCATTTTCTACCCTTGTGGCTAGAAGCCCTTTACAATGTCTGCCTAGTGGGGGTGCAGAATGGATGTGGGACATAGGTGCCTGCATGTACAGAGATGTAAAGGAACAAATGAAGTATTTGGCAAGCACTGTTACCTTCAACCATATATATTCCCAATTTCTCAATAAAATCAATAGACCAGATCATTATGTGTTTACCATTTTTCCTTCTTCTAAAGGATAGTGACTTTTATAGTTATTTTATATAAACATTATCATATTTGAATTTGGAAGGGAGTTAATTTGTATTTTTAGTTTCTATGTCTCCAAATCAAGCACAGTCATCTTGACCTTATTGATCGATGTAGATACTACTGCATTTCACTCAGAGATATGTCTTTGAACTGGATGCATTGAGGAGAATTTCAATCTTACATCTAAGAGCTTTACATCTGAAACCATGCCTGGAATGTTTTCTTTAACAACATTTTCTTCTTATATATATGCCAAAAACATATAAAAATAAATTAATGCATTAGATAAATATAAAAACATGAATTAATATAGTGAATTAACTAATGTTTTCAACGTATGATTTTAAGACATCAGTGTGATTCACATAAAAGCATTTGAATAATTTACATATTAAATTGGAAAGCCATTCAATCATTCTACAAATAAATTATTTTCCTTGAACCTAAATGTACCAAAATTCACTTCTATTCTTGGCATAATAAAAAAAATTAAAATGATATCTAGTGATATTCCTTTCCATCTTTACCTCTGTTGATTAGAGCTCATTGGTCTTCAATGACAAATGCTATCTCCGTCCCACATAGGCATGTGGGTAGACTTGGCTTTCCATACAGAGGAGTACACAGTTTATAAATGAAATCACATTTTAAGTGCTATGGGAGAATCTTTCCCTTTAAAATATTCTTTGTAAGGTTAAGAAAAAAATCAGGACTTGTTAAATTACATTTGTACATAGTTGGCTTTTAAAGAGGTGCTAACCTCCATAGGAACAGTTTAAAAGCTTTATGAATACAGTCCAATTAGCTCAATATTGATTATAGCCAATATTGCATAAGGATTAAAATAGGAATCTGGACTATGCCTGTTTGGTTGTCAAGTTTACATTCATCACCTGTATGACCTGGGGCAAGTTTTTGCAATTCTCTGTATTTTAGATTTCTCATCTGTAAAATGATCATTCCCATTAACCACTTGTATGGTTTTGAAGATTACATATGTTACTATATATGAAATTACTTTAGAAAACGTCTATGATATACTAAATGCCATTTAAATGCTTATAGGTTATGTTATTTAAGATATTTTTTCATTAAAAAGAATTATTTCTGGGCTAGGTTGTGGCTCAGTGGTAGAGCTTTTGCCTATGTCCATCTACAAGTAAAAAAACAATTAAAAGAATTATTTCCTATATTAGACTCTTGGTGTAAATGGGTGCAATTAAAACATTTATATAAATTATATTATGTAGGATAAAATAAATGTAACAATAGATGCCTCTCCAAAAGGCCCACCATATCACTAAATAGTGCTTTTGAAGAACTTATATTTGTTTTAAAAATAATTCTAAAGTTCTAACATAATAAAAACATCCTTTTCTATAAATATCTCTTTGCTCTTTCTTTCTGTTTCTTGTTTGCAATATTAACTGTGGTTCTGGACAGCAACCACCTTGCATATGGCCATTCAGTGATGTTGACTGGTGGAGACTCTGGACATGCATCCTCTGTGGTCATTGGAAGAGAAAGTGGAGGATCTCATTAGGTATCAGATTCTAAGATGGATCACTTCTGCTCTCATCTCATTGTACTAACGTTGTTTATTAGTGGAACTGCCTTCGTATTACTTGCAAAGAGGGTGGCAATGAGAGAAGAAAGGAGTTTATTTGGTCGTCATTGGAGCCCTAAATCAGTCACTTTGTCTCTTAGTTCTTTCATCCTACGAATACCCTTTTTCAGTGCCAAAAAACACTGAAGAGGATAGCCTCTTCAACAACTGGGAAAATTGGAAATCCAAAATGAAATGAAACCCCTCTCTCTCACCCTGCACAAAACTCAACTCAAAGTGGATGAAGAATTTAGGCATTAGACCAGAGACTTTGTACCTAACAGAAGAAAAAGTAAGCCCAAATCTACATCATGTAGACTCAGGAACCAGCTTTCTTAGCATGACCCTTAAAGTGCAAGAAGTAAAATCAAGAATCAAAAAATGGAATGGAATCAAACTAAAAAGTTTCTTCACAGCAAAGGAAACAATCAAGAATGTGAAAAGAGAGCCTGTGGGATGGGAGAAAATCTTTGCCACCTGCACCTCAGATAGAGCATTAATCTCTAGGGTATATAAAGAACTCAAAAAACTTAACTCCAAAAAAAAAAAAATCAATAAATGGACAAAGGAACTGAAAAGGCACTTCACAGAAGAAAAAAATAAGATTGGTCAACAAATATATTAAAAATGTTCAACATCTTTAGCAGTTTGAGAAATGCAAATTAAAACTGCACTGAGATTTCACCTCACTCTAATCAGAATGGCAATTATCAAGAATACAAGTAATAATCAATGATGATGAGGATGTGGGGAAAAAGGTTCACTCATACATTGCTGGTTAGACTGCCAGAAAGCAGTATGGAGATTCCTAAGAAAACTTAGAATGGAACCACCATTTGACCCAGTTATCCCACTCGTTGGTTTATACCCAAAGGACATAAAATCAGCATACTACAGTGACACAGTTACATCAATATTTATAGTAGCACAATTCACAATAGCTAAACTATGGAACCAAACTAGATGCCCTTCAACAGATGAATGGATAAAGAAAATGTGGTTCATGTACACAATGGAATATTATGCAGACATAAATTTAAGAATGAAATTATGGAATTTGCTAGTAAATGAATGAAAATGTAGACTATCATGCTAAGTGAAATAATCTAATCCCCCCCAAATCAAAGGCCGGACTGTTCTCTCTGATATGTAGATGCTAACTTCACTGGATTAGACAAAGGAAAATAAAGGAACAGGAGGGAGAATGGGAATAGGAAAGACAGTAGAATAAATTGGACACCAGTTTCCTATGTGCATACACAACAAAAGTAATTCTACATCATGTATAACCAGAAGAATGAGAAGTTATACTCCATATGTGTATAATATGTCAATACACACATTCTACGGCCATGTATAAATAATAAGAACAAATAAAAAATAAAAAATTTAAAAAAAAATCCTTTGCTCCATTCTTTCCCAAAATGAAATTCCTCCTCAAGGGAGATTGCCTAAAGCCACTGATGAAACAACTCATTAGCCACATGCAAACTAAAGAAATTGACTGCCTTACACTATATAAAAAATTAAAAATAATTTTTTCCTATATTTAAATATAAAAGCTAAAAATATAAAACCTGTTGGGAGAAAACATAGAAAAAAATATTTATGACCTGCATTAGGCAATGGTTTCTCAGGTAAAACGCCCCACACTTAAGTGATTTCAAGAAAAAAATGGATAAATTTGGCCTCATTAAAATCATAACTTTTGTGTTTCAAAGGACACCATTAAGCAAATCAAAAGACAATCTTCAGACTAAGACAATATATTTGCAATTTACATATCTGACAAATGAGTCTTTTATAGAGAATATATGACAATTGTTATACCAAACTACAAAAGGACAAATAACCCAATTAAATTATGGGGGGAAATGTGGATAGGCATTTCTCTATAAAGGTATACAAGTATCCAAATACACAAATGAAAAGATGCTCAGCTTCATTAGTCATTAGGGAATTGGAAATTGAAATCATAGTAAAACACCACTTCACACCCACTAAGATGGTGTTGATAATAATACAAAATAGGCGTCAGTGTGTCTAAGCAAGGATATGGAAAAACTGGCTTCCTTATGTATTGTTCATGGGAATGTAAAATGGTTCAGCTGCTTTGGGATACATTTTGATATTTTCTCAAAATACAAAATGTATAGTTATTTTATGCTTGAACAATTCTATTCCTAGGTACATAGACAAGAAAAAGAAAACATATGGCCATTCAATAACTTATACACAAATGCTCAGAGCATAATAACCCCAATTTGGAAACAATACTAAGTGTTCATTAAAATGGCTAATGGAAAAAAATAAAATATAGCATATTTATACAATAGAATATCATTTAGCCATAAAGCAGAAAAGAGTATTGAAATATGCTACTGTGGATCAATCTTAAAAACATTATACAAAGTGAAAGAATTCATCTTAGAAAGACCATGTATTTTATCTTTACATTTATATTAAAAAACATTCATAATATAACAGGGAGTGATTGCTAATGGATAAACCATTTTCTTTTTTGATGTGATGAAAAGGTTCTAAAATTAGATTGTTACGAGAATTGTAAAATTGTATATATTCTGAAATCACCTAACTGTACTTTTAGTGGGTGAACTTCATGGTATTGTTAATTATTTCTAAATAAAGCTGTTCTTTTTTTTTTTTTTTAAGAAAAGCAGCTAGTTTATGAAAAACATCATTAGGCATTTCAATGCTTTGAATTTTTGAAAGACTAGGCCAAATAAGATAAAAATAATATTTTTGGAGGACATATTAAATCTGTGCTGTACTAGCAACACAGTGGTGGAAAAGAAAATTAAGTCAATTAATGGTTAATACTTTCAATAATAATATAAATACCACTTGTTTAGTCCTTTATTATGTTGTGAAACATACTGAAGTTGTAGCATATATAAAGTGTTTTTTCTTTTTTAATATTTTTCTTTCTGCAAATGAAGTTCTATTGTATATGAAGTTCATTATTCATTATTTAGGTAAAATGATATCTCTAAAATATTTTTTATATTTTTTATGGTCCATATTTTCCTTCTATTCAGAGATGAGAAAGCAGTATTCTGTAGAAATCAATTTGAAATGTAATATTATCAAAATTATAGAATATTTTACTGGTTGAAAAATATTACTCTGTTGTTTTGTCCTATTAATATAGTACCAGTTAACTGACTTCGTAGAATATAATAGAGTAACAATGATTTTAATAATTAGCTTCATATAAAAGGAAATGAAGATGCTCTATTGTTCTAACAAACATTAATTTAGATCATTTTAAATGCAAGGTGCTGAGCTACTAATTGTCAGAGAAGGCAAAAAAAATGCTGTTATTTACACAGAGGAAATACTATTTAATCTGGGAGACAGAATATGCACACAAAGAAGAAGAAAATTTGACTTACAGGTGATAGGAAATTGTGAAATCTTCAGAGAAAGAGGCGAGGATTTGAGCAAAGTCTGGAATGACAGTGCTGCTACTTATAAGTATTGAACCTGAGGCTCAAGTTTCCAAACTAAATTCTCAGTTAATCCTCTGTAGCTTCTACTGACTGGAACTTTTGACCAGCAGTTTGTAATGCATAATTATGCACAGTAAAATCCTGGCCATTAGCATTTAGTGTTAGAAACCGTTGAAATATTATACTTGATTTAAAAAAAAAAATACACTTTCCCTGGGAACTTACATTAAAGGAAGAAGAACCTGTTAGAGTGGACGAATCCCATCTAAATTCACATTGTCATATGGGAGGCCAAAAACAACTATTTGGCATAGCCCTAAAGCTCCCTGCTTGGAGGCCATCTTTGCAAGGACCTCTGTCTCACTTTCCACAGGTTATTAAAGTTTCTTAGGTGGCATAAATACCTCTTAAATGCACCAGAGCTGGAGCTGAAGGTTCTATGGAACTGTTTGTGGGGACAAATGCCAACCTTGTCAATCACTTGGAAACACACACTGGAAGACAACAGCAGTAGGTGGCAGAGAGTAGGCTAAGTAGACTACTACAATATTTTACTGTCATAAAATAAGACTGAACTAAAGAGATATTACCTGTTTCTTGGTGAGAATAAAAATAAAGATATAAATTAATCATCCTTCCAAATTCATTTCTGCGTTTAAGTCAATTGAAAATAAAATATCGTTGGTATTCTTTTAATTTGGTAAAAAATTCTTAAAATTTCTATGGAATAATAAATGACTGAAAGTAACCAGAAACATTCAAAGAAGAGGAAAAAATGAGAGATTCTTGCCTATCAGATTTTAAATGTATATTAATTTTAAAATAATACAATCAGTTTAATATTTATCCCTCAATGAGAGAAACCCATAGCATATTGTTGGAATGAAAAAATAAATTGGAAAGTAGTGTGTATGTGTGTGTGTGTGTGTGTGTGTGTGTGTGTATGATATAGAGACAGATTTCAATTTAAAAGTTGATCACTAAAGTGTTACCTATCATAATCTGTGGATAGTCAAGCTGAAAGTATTTTCCCCCTTTCTTTTTACTATTTCTCTGTAATGTATACGGTATTAAAATAAGTATGTATTTTTGTAATAAAATTTTTTTCATTAAATTATAGGGAAACAAATATGTTAAGGAAGAATATATGAGTAATTCTATCACCTATCTACTATTCAAATAACTACAAATGCAATAGATATAACTACATTAAAAATATTTAATTATAAACCAAATTAAAATTTAAATGACAAATTGTAAAATAATTTAAATGTATGTAACAAAACATTAATATTAACGTATAAAGAGGATTTATATGTAATTTATTTTAGTAACACCAATAAAAGCAGACAGAAAATATGAATATAAATGATAAATAAAGTAGAAATGGAAATATTCAATTATATATAAAAGGTTATGTTTAACTATGCTAAATTAAAAAAAATGAAAACTCAAACAACATTGAAACACTATGGTTTTGCTTATCATACCCATTGGATTAAAAAGGAATGATAAGAGCAAATAAAGAAGGAATATTCTACTTTACTACCTCTGTGACTTTAATCAAATTAAGCTTGGGATCAGCACTGGACAATGAGTATGAAAACTTAAAATGTGCTTATCCTCATATAGTCATTTCACATTTAATATCATGTCAAAAATATAATTGAATCAGTAAGCAAAGATGTATATACAAAAATATGCTCTACAGCAAGTATTATTTAATAGTCTCAATTTATACACAACCTAAGTTACAACTACATGGGATTTTGTAATAATATTATCCTCCATCCACACAAAAATATTATACAACAAATAAAATTTATACTATATGGATCAAGATAGTTCATTCAAGTTTACCTAGGAGTCCCTGAATCAACTTTAAAGGATTTGAGAATCTCATGATAGCTTATTTACATGGTTTGTGTAAATGCAAAATTGTATGTGCACTTTGAGTCTAAAACAGTTCTGTGATTCAGAGTTTAAGGAAAACCAGAAGTAGTATTCATAATATATTATCAATTAAAACCAGTAGTATAGAATTATGCAATAGTTTTGTGTGTGAAATAAGTGTATACACATGTATAGATTTACACATTGAAAGTTCATTGGTGGATTGTGATTTCTAATGTTGCTTATCTACATTTTATTTAGCTTCACAGATATCTTGAACTTTGGTCTGTAAGATGACTAAGGAGACTTTTTTTTTTTTTTGGTGGAAATGATCCCCCCCACCAATATTTGCTTTGTTTTCATGAATATATGAGATTAGAACAAAAATTTTTATAGGCACTTCATATGGTTTGGCCAGAGTTTTGGTAATTTCAGAGACACCATGTGAGGTTCCTGCACAAATCCATATTTATCCTGTTTCCATTTTCAGCTAAATTTTCATTAAAATAGTATTTTGATTAATGCGTGATCTTCAGAAAGTCCTTACTAAAATACTCATTACTAGGAAGCAAAGCAAAGATTTTCACCATAACATTGCATGACTTAGAGCCTTACAGAAACTAGGAAGTTTAGGAAGTAGTTCATCAGTGACAATGATGGGTAAAGATATTCTCAAGGTCAGGATAACTTGGAGGTCCAGAATATGCAGATGGTTTGTTATTGGTGTTAACACAGCTAGGACAAAGCATGGTGGGTGGGAGCAGAGGACCTGGGCAACACTAAAAGGAAAGGGATGGTTGACTGCTAGATTGGTTACTTTAAGACTCCAAAATGACCTTGAAGCCAGATTCAGATATGGCCATCATCCTTTCTAGAAGTCTTTTTAGTCACATGACCCACAGTTAAAGAAACTCAATAAATCTTAAAAATTTGACTTCTGTTTTCTGAGTATATTAATACTTTCTTATGACAATAACATATATCTTTAAATATCAAATCTCAATTGGCTTCATAAACAAGAACTGTGTCATTTTATATATTAAATTCACACATACATTCCTTCACATTTTTTATAATACTCTGAATTTATAATAAGATTTATTGGTCTTCTGCACTCAGTTTTTCCAAGTATGTTTTTTAAATGTATTATCACCTGAATAGATAAGAATTTTACTGTTTAGTTAAATCTATAATTATAAAGATAAAAATTTACTGATTGTAATGATATTCTGGTTGTCAAAAAACATTTTACCTTTTTTTTTTTCCTATTTAGCTAGGAAAAGTAGAATTTATTTAGGGTTTGATTTTGGCCTTCTTTTCATTTTCCCTGTTCTCTATTTGTTAGTATGTGTCATTTTACATACAGGACTATCATCTTGTGCTAATATTTTCCTTCTTTAACAATCTATCAAAAAGGCCAGTCTTGTGAATGGTCTGTACCCACCTCTAAGATAAACAAGCAAAAACTCTTCCAGTTCTTATGCACTTTTTATTATATTCTTAATGTTTTGGGAGTTTGCTGATATAATTAAAGGTAAACTTTTGTCTTTTATGTTACTTCAGATCATTTTTGCTGTCACTAATATTCCATCGTCTCCAGGTGGATGACACAAGGTTTTGCAACTCCATCCCTTCCCATTTTTGTGACATAGATGCCTTTGAGAGTATGATGGAAAGCTGTAGACCATCAAATACATGATGAATTTTATATAAAAAAATCAGGGCCAGCTTCACATCACATGACCTATGCTATGCAGAGGGCCCAAGCTTACCAGGGCCTGCCACTTGCCTTACTCCACTATGGTTAACAGTCTTGGAATTCTTTTTTTGTTTTTGTTTTGTACCAGTGATTGAACCCAAGGGCCCTTAACCAATGAGCCACATCCCTGGCTCTCTTTTCTATTTTTAATTTTGAGACAGGGTCTCACTAGGTTGCTTATAGCCTTGATAAGTTCCTGAGGCTGGATCAAAACCTGTGATCCTCCTGCCTCAGCCTCCTGAGCCTCTGGGATAACAGGCATGTGACAACACCCCAGCTGTCTGAAAGTCCTCATTTTAAAACAGGTGGCTGCACATTTTCATTGCATTCTGAATTCCATAAATCATGTAGCTGATGCTGCCTGAAGCTCATGAATCTGAATATGAAGCTTTGGTGTAGATGATCCCTAAAAATGAAAAGAAATCTTTAATATTTTACTCTTCTTTTAATATACCTTGAATTCTTATTGATGTCCATGGCTGTTCTTGATCTATGGAAAAAAAGAGATCTGAATCATCTTTAACCCTATCTATAGTTAGTCTAGGGATCAAAGAAAGGGATTATTGAAAGGGATGTCTTCATTTGAGACAATTCTTTTCAGTAATGATATCATTCTTCTAATATTTTATTAGTTTTGATTCAAACAGAATTTCTCACTTAGAATGATGCATATTTAATAACTTACTTATAAAGCTGATATGAAACTGAAAGTGCATATTTTATCAGAGAGTAAATTTAGATGATGAACCACCATCTAAAACCATGCCTTTCTATTATATCTAAGAATCATATTGCAAGAAAGGATTCTTTGAAAAAATAATTTGGACTTTTAAATGATTAAGTGAGCAACTTTTTCTTTTAAAATAAAAAAATCCCTTTTTCCTACTTATTTCCAACCACTTGTCTCAACTAGGAAAAAATAAAAAAACTACAGAAGGGTGATATGAAAGCAACTCTTTATTCTGAAATTTTTCCTATTATTGCAAATGGGAGATCAAAGATGTTTACTTAAATTTTGTAAGAACAAATATGAAGTGTGTAACTCTGTCACCTACCTTTGAGAATCTTTTGATGTTTTTGAGTACTCCTAAAACTCCACCTGAGTTAGTAATAAAATACAGAATTGCATATAAGGAAAAAATAGATAGCAGGAATCCATTTGATTGTTAAATCTTCTAGACAGTGCTGGGGAAAAGAGCACATGACTGGTAATATTAGAAAGACATTGAAGATTTCTGGCCCTGTCCATGGTTCTGAGCTGCATTATGTGGTATTTCATTGAGCTTTACCGAGAGATTACGATTACAGTTGGGTCTCTAACCCTAAAAGGAGAGGGTACATATTCCTGGGGCCCAGCATCACTCTGTGTGGAAAATGTTTTGACTCCTAATGTTTTAGGAATAAGAAAAACTTGATTTTTTTGTCTGTATTTCAGGAATGGAAAATTTCTATAGGTTTTTAATAAGTTTGGAAGTCATTTTTATGATGATAATATGGGGATTTTTAAATAGTAGAGTTATTCTCTAGCTTATCCAACTCCTTATTTTTTTTTTAAATTTCAGTGCTAGGATTTATTGACAGTTCCTAGATTATATCAGGAAATCCATATCTCTAGAATACAATGGTTTTAATAAATTGATTCTTCTACATAAATGAAAACAAATTTTAATACAAAAATAATGCTTCCTGTTCATGTTTGTAAAAATAGACATTATTATTGCTGTGGGTATATACATGACTGCATGACAAATATAATTCTGCAACCTGTACATGCAGAAAAATTAGAAATTATATCACATCTGATTCAAATGTATGATATGTCAAGATCATTGTACTGTCATGTGTAACTAATTAAAATAAATTTAAAAAAAGAAAAAAAAGATTAAAAGTCTACAGAACTAAAATATATTTGTTCATAGACTGAAAATAGCAAGACCCTTATAAACAGAAATTAATATAGAAACACACTCCATATTCTTAATGGTTTGGTATTCACTTTTAAAAATTTAAACTTTTGAGGGGCTGTGGTTGTGGATCAGTGGTAGAGCACTCACCTAGCAGGGGTGAGGCACTGGGTTCGATCCTCAGGACCACATAAAGATAAATAAATAAATAAATAAATAAAGGTATTGTCCATCTACAACTAAATTTTTTTTAAAAAAGATCAACCTTGTATTCTGCAGCCTTCTGACTTTCTAGTTCTTTAAAATGTATATTAGAATTGTAGTGTCTCTAAATGTATACACTAGAAAAAGATAAAACTCATAAACTTGTAAATTTTGTTTTTTTTTAATAAAAATAGAGAATATTGAGTACTCTAATGACAGAATATTTACACTTTCAAGTACTGCATTTAATTGTATCCTTCTGCTTAAACAAGAAAGATTGAGAGAGAGAGAGAGAGAGAGAGAGAGAGAGAGAGAGAGAGAAGAGAAGAGAAGAGAAGAGAAGAGAAGAGAAGAGGAGAAGAGAAGAGAAGAGAAGAGAAGAGAAGAGAAGAGAAGAGAAGAGAATTCAAAGTAGTTAGAAGCATTTTCCATAATGGGTTTCTGTTATAAGATGAGCTAAACCTCTAAGTGGTGAGCATTAGTGTTTCTGAATTACAATATTGCAAGTCTATTAATTCTGCCCAGGGGAGAAGAATTCATAGAAATGTTTTAATAGTAAAATATGGATTTTTATTAGAATGAAATCTTTTCTCACCAAATGGCCAACCACAAAAAAGTCATCTACTGATATGGAATCTATTCTTTAGAAATAAAATTAAAAGCAAAGCTATTTTATAGTTATAAACATCGTTTTTAAAGCAAAAGTTATTTTATTGTTGGAGTAGAATTAAAGGATAGAAGAGAGATAAAATGCAGGATATTCCATTTCTGATGGTTATCTGTTTTTAGATTAACAAACAAATGGTAATTCAGGAATGTACTATGTTTGTATTTATCACCAAATAATAATTCAAGGACAAGTATAATGTGTATCAACTATTGGTGACTTCTTCACATTTTATTTTACTAGGGTCCATACATTATTCAAATTCACAAGTAGTGTATTATCTGATAAATGGAGCCATTTTCCCCATGATTTTAGCAATAAGGCCTCTCCTCTTCTCATAGTCTGTAGCATGAATTCTGACTTCTCTATAAATTCCAATCCAGAGATGGGGGAAATATGCATTCATATATCTGACAAGATACTTGAATCTAGAAAATGTTAAGAATTTATATAACAATAAGGCAGATGAAAATAGGTAAGAGAGTTGAATAAATATTTCTCTAATGAACATATTCAAGTGGCCAATAAACATATAAATGGATGGCTCAGCATCAATATGTATTAGGGAAATGCACATAAATAAAATATTACATAACCACTGGGATGGATACCATTAAAAAATAAATACTGTTCACAAACATAGAGAGAAATTGGAGTCCTCATACTTTTCTGGTGATAAAGTAAATGGTACAGAAACTTTGAAAAACACTTTGGCATTTCTGCAAATGTTAAACGTGGAATTACCATATTACCAGTAACAACAAAAAAAATCCCATTTCTATAAATTGAAATATGTCTTTATAAAAACTCCTATGTACATGTTCATCATGACATTATGCATACTAGTTAAAAATAGAAATAGTCCTAAATGTTTATGAAATGGTGAAGGAATATATTGTGTATATATATGTGCATGTATATACACACATGCATATATACAAACACATGCATAAAAATTGTATATATTAAAAATATACCTCAACATTAAGATTTTGTGTTTGTGTGTGTGTCTGTTTGTATGCTCTCCCTAGTAGAAGTCAGAGAGGAAAATAAAAGAGGTGAAAAGAAGTGGTGAACATGCTGGAATTTAATGTATACTTAATCATATAGACCAATGATCCACAGGAGGGTTATGCTCCACAAGATCTTCCAAAGGCTACATATAACATTTTCAAGGATGTTTTAGTCAGATTTTTCACTGCTATGACCAAAATATCTGACAAGAACAAATAGAGGATTAGAAGAGGAAAAGTTTATTTGGGAACCCATGGTTTCAATCCACAAATAGCCGGCTCCATTCCTTGGGGCTCAAAGTAAAGTAAAACATCAAGAAGGAACTGTGTGGCAGAGGAAAGCAGTTGGGACCATGGTACCCAGAAGGGAAGAGAGAGAGAGAGAGAGAGAGAGAGAGAGAGAGAGAGAGAGAGAGAGATAGATCTGCTCACCACAGAAAAAAATATACCTCAAAGGCATGCCCCCAGTGACCTACCTCCTCTAGTCACACCCTACCTGCCTACATTATCATACACGTAATCCCTATCAGTGGGTGCATGATCTGATTTAGTGAAGACTCTCATAAACAAATCATTTCACCTTTAAACTTTGTTGCATTGCTCATTAATAAGTTTTTTGGGGACACCTTATATCTCAATCATAATATTCCACCACTGGACCCCCAAAGTTCACATCCATCTCACAATACATTTAGTCCATTTCCAAGAGTCACCAGAGTCTCCACAGCTCTAGGATTGTTCAAAGTCCAAGTCTAAAGTCTCCTCTGACCCTCAAGGCAAACCCAGGACGAGCTCCAGTAAAAATCAAAAGCAAACTACATGCATCTGATGTATAAAGGCACAGAGTGAACATTTAGCTAGGAAGAAATAGGGGAATGGAAAAACAGGAATGGTTCTTGTGTGCCCACAAAAGAAAATTTAAAGTCAGACACAAAAAGCCATGCAAGAGAACTTTATAAGAGAAAGTGAGAGGAAAGTAAAGTGGAAGCAAAGTGAGGCTTAAGCAGAGAGCATATGAGAGAGAGAGAGAGAGAGAGAGAGAGAGAGAGAGAGAGAGAGCGAACAAGCCAGCTTGAGTGGAGGTTGACAAAGGAGAAAATGCTGTCTCCAAATTTACTCTGTTTGATGTTTACCAGGAGAACTGGGGGCCACCTTCTGTACTCTTTTCCAATCAGGTGTTCAACTCCTCCTTTACCTTGAGCAGTGGAGTTTTTGACCTTAGTTGTTTCTCTACAGAACTGTTATGATGACCATCCTATTTAGGAGGCACTTCATCTACAAGTCAATCCTATGTTAATGTGGACACTGGGGTTGATAGCTGGCCAGACGTTACCTTAGTGCACCTGCCCTACTAAAGGAATCTGTCTTCCCAGACAAATAGAGATACCATTAGCCATAATTCCTAGCTTCACATCAGCATCAATGGACCCTGTCAAGAGTTAGTTCCATTAATCCTTTTCTTTTGTCATATTTTTTATTAGCTCTGCTCCTTTGCTTCTATTTATTTTCAAATTAGCTACCACCCTTTGCTTTCTCCTCTACTTTGAAAGTACTTGAAAAAAGACCCTGAAGTAATTTAAACAACACTTGTGACCTTGCCATTCATTTCACTGCTCATTGCTAGCTACTACCTAACAAAAACAAGACTAAAATCAAGCCAGGCAAACAAGTCCTGTAGCTCCACTTCCAGAATCTGGAGCAAACTGCATCATGATGTTCTCTCTGGAGGGCTTGTGTGGCTCTGACCCGGTGACATTTCTAGTTGAAGCTCACTTGGCCTCTCTCTTGGCTTGTCTCTGCTTAATTCCTGCATCTTTCCTCTGCAGACGTACCATAATATTGGCATTTCTTAATATTAGGGGTCTCCACTGCAGCAGCATCTTCCTCCTTGCATCTCCAAGCATTCCCCTCTCATGGGCAGTCAGCAGGGACTCCAACCCTGCAGCACTTTTCCTGGCCTTCCAGGCCTTCCTTTTAAGTCTATCTGGAAGCCTTCAAAACACCCTAACTCCAGCATCTGCAATCCTGCAGAACCAGCACCTCGTGGTTAACACCAAGCCCTGCCACCATCTTGAGCAGTAGCCAAGCCTCTAGGGACTGGGGCTGCAGTAACCTTTGAGAGCCTGGGCAGCTGAGTATGGTAAAACTTCCTAGGTCCTTGTGTGCAAGTAGTTTATCCCTCTGGTCCTCAAAAAGTTTTACTTTTATGCCCTAGAGCCTGAAATGGGTGTAGTCTTTGAATTCCCAAGGTGCCCTCAAGCTATCATTCCTATTGTCTCTGGGTAAAATATTTATTGTTTCTTCAGTGACTATAATGTTTTTATCAATCACACCTTCCTTAGCCCCAGTTTTACCCACAGTTTTCTGGCCAAACTGTAAGTTTTTCAAATATTTCTGCTTTGCTTTCTCCTACTGACTCTCACAGTAAACTTGGCTAAAAGTTACCAGCAATATCCATGCCACCACCCGAATATTGTGCTGCCTAGAAATTTCTTCCATCAGATCAAGAAGTCCATAACTCTTAAATTCCATCTCACAGAAAGTCTCAGGACACATGCAAAATGCAGACAAGCTCTTAGGCAGAATGTAACATGAATGGTTTCTGGTCCAACTTTCAATAGAGTGCTCTTCTTCTCTGAAACCTCATGAGCCCTGTCTTTACTGTACACAATCCAAACAGCATTCAGGTCTTCTGAGTTCTCACCAAATTTGCCCTTTTAAGCTCCATTTATAACAATATAAAGCTTTTACAGCTTTCATCTATAAACTTTTTAAGATTTCTCCCATGAATTCCAAAAAGCTCCAAAAGCTTTTGAACCACATGGTCAGGTTAGTCACAGCAATGACCCCACTTCTGGTACCATTTTTTTCATTTAGTCAGCTTTATAACTGTTGTGACCAAAAGACCTGACAGGAACAATTAGAGGCATAAAAGTTTACTTGGGGGCTCATGGTTTCAGAGGTCTCCATTCATGGAGTGCTAACTCCATTCATTGGAGCTTGAGGTAAGGCAGAAAATCATAGAGTTGTGGCAGAACAAAGCAACTGGGAATGTGGCTCCAAGAAACAAAGAAAGATCCCCTCATAGAAAAAATATGGATTGCAAAGGCATGCCCCAATAACTCATCCCTTCCAGCCACACTCTACCTGCCTATATTTATCTATCCAGTTACTCCCTATTAAGGGATTAATGTGCTGATTATGTTGAATCCCATAACACAAAAATTTTCCCTTTAAACTCTGTTGTATTATCTCACACACATGCTTTTGGGGGCACTAATATGTAAACCATAACAAAGGCAATGGGAAATACAATGTTTAATACCAGTGTAACTAAAAAGTCCAATGCTGGTTACATTTGCAAGTTGGCTGGGAAGTTTTGAAGATTATACACTAACCTCATTTTATTTACACCTAATGAGGCTCTGAGTAATATATATGAATTGCCTCCCATAAAACTAAACAACAAAAAATTACAGTACATGGTAGACAACTTTGGGTTCTAAAGGCAATACATTCCACATCTAGGTATAATCTTTCAGCATGGAAAGCTGCCATCTTTGAGTGGTACTAAGAGCCAAAAGTTTGCTGCATCAGATTCAGATAACATAATTTTCTCTGACACTCTGGTCTGACCACTTGGCAGATGTATGGTGTTTAGGCATCTGTGGTGGGAAAAAAGATGTGATATGAAGCATCAGTGAAAAATTAATAATATAGACCTTTCAGATTCTGTAGAAAACTATTACAACTTCTGCAGTACAGAACTATGTACCTTTTCTGGATTGTTTTTGGTGTTTCACAGGTCCTAGAAGAGATGGAAAATTAATCATAAGACACTGGCTCGTTATGTCTATTAAGCGATGGTTTCTTTCAGACCTATAAAGTCATAATACTAGACAGACCTTACACTGTGAGATAGAAATGGTATATCCAGGATTAAACCTAAGAAGGTCAAAAGGTCATGAGTGAGACTTTGAACAGATAACTCAGATTTTTTTTGTTCTTCTTCTGTTTTTTTTTTTTTTTCAGAGCTATTTAGCTATTTTTTTTCCAGAGTTTATTTAGAAAAGGAGAGGCACATTCATGGGAGACAAGGGCCATCGCCAGAGGGAAAAACAGCCAAACATTCACTTCTCTCACTAGTCTTACAGGAGCTCCATCCTATGGGGTTCTTTAGGAACAATTTCAAGAGGAGGAAAAAAAAAAACTGATTTGTTTTGCATATGAGTTGGCTCAGTAAGTGATGCAGGATGAAAATTCCAGCTGCATTGCTACCACATTCATGGCTGACATTGAAAGAGAACAGAGAGAAAAAACTAATTCCTGTGCAGTCATCAGTGGTCTTATTGTATATTCAGGAATTTTGAAGAGAAGTGACTGTAAGATTGTAAACAAGAAGTTCTGGGGTAGATGCATGAGATGTGCGTGGATATAGAAGGGTAGGCATAAATTGGAAAGAATTTGTAGCCCATATTGAGCCCATCAAGAAGCAAGTAGAGAAGCTGACTCAATATTCACCATTATCTGTTTCAGATATGGCATGGTAGGTACATGAATGGAATTGCGAGGTGGCAGAAAGAGTCTATTATGAACCTGATGACATGACTTCCCATGATAGTGATGACTAGCTGCTTCTGCTAATGACTATGCAGGCTCATAATAATAGAAACCAATACTGAGCCCCCACATGGCAGGAACCAATACTGAGCCCCCATATGGCACTAACCCTTGTTGAGGCCAACCAACTACTTGGTGGCAAGTAGACTAAATAATATCCCTTCCATCATGGTAGTTCAGTTGTATAAGTTCAGATACTTATTTTGGGTAAAGATGTTTTGGCTTTGCTGCCCAGAACCTCATTATTATCTATAGGCCAATGATAGACCTAATGCACAGACCTGGATTTCAACCCAACTACAGCATCTGAAAAGGAACCTGTTGCTTGTTATGGTGGGACACACCTATAATCCTAGCTGCTCCAGAGGCTGAGGCAAGGGCATCCTGACATCAGAGTCATCCTCAGCAATTTAGAGAAGCCCTAAGTAACTTATCAAGACCCTGTCTCAAAGGCTGGAGATGTAGCTCATTGGTTAAGTGCCCCTGGATTCAATCCATTGTACCAAAAAACAAACAAACATAAGCAAACAAACGAAACAATCAAAACAAAAAACAAAGAAAAAGGAAATCTACTGTAGCAAAGGAGGTGCAGAACACAATTACATTCTTATTTCAGATACTCAGATTTCTAGTAGGAATTTTTATTCAGAATATAGATAAATTCACAGAGTTTCTATGTTTATTTAACTAGTTGAATGAGGCTATAATTAAGATCTGTTCCTTACCAAAGTTGATGATTTTTATTCAATGCCATATATGAAGTTCTTTCACAGTTATCATCAGACACACTTACATTAATATATTACAATAGAAAAACATATTTTTAAGTGGCTTAAAGTATTTCAAGGCTTCAGGTTTAAAACATGAAAATGACAAAGTCAAAACTGAGATTGCCTTTTGTCATTTTTTAACAGGAACAATCATAGTCCTGCTTGTTCTATTCATTGAGACATTTTTTTGTTGGTCTGATTTCCAGTCTATAAATTTTACTTTGAAATTGTTCTAGGCAAGTTTTTCAAGTTTCAGCAGTGTTTTCTGGGTGAAGAATAGTTTATAGCATTGGCTTTTAATAGTGAGAAACAAATGAATGGTAGGTCTAGGCAGTGAATAATACTAGCACCTAGCGCTCAAATGATACAGAGGTTGAGAAAAATGTGTATTAGAAATGAAGTATTTCATGGCTGCTCAGCTGAGAGGAAGAAAGTACAGAACATTTACATTTGTATAGAACATCTTAGTACATGATAGTTGTTGAGTATATATGAATAGTCATATAGCAGATATGTAAACACACATCTTGCTGAGTAGAAGCTGTCATCAGAGGGAATCTATAAAATTGAAAAACATGAGAACTGAAAATATTAAATAATAAGAATTTTATTATTTGTCTATAGCAAGTAGTGCTGTTATACACAATGAGATCTCATGGCTTTTGAATTCTCTTCTAAAACAATTAATATATCACACAGGATATCCATTGATTACAAAGTACAGACCTGCTAACACATTTTTATGAACATATTGTTAACATGACAAATTCTATTTGGCTATAGACTGGCTACCTATACTCCTGCTTGCCATGATTCTTAATAAATGCTATTATATTAAATTGGGGCATGTTTCATTCATTCATTAATATTCTCTACCTCATCTGTGAATACAATAGTATTTGCTTAGTTCAGTCAACTACATTTGCTTAGCTCAGCATTCCAGTGTTATGTTAATTCCTCACTTCTTTACTCTTCTTCAGGAAGAAATATATTTTACTAGGCTAATCAATAATACAAGCAGAACTTTTTTGGGTCTCTTAATTAAACACATCTTTGAAGAGGACAAGATAAGTACATTAACTTTTTAATACCTGAATGAAGCTGTGAGGGCGTTGGTATATAATAATATACTTTTAAGTTACATGTATATGGGAATTCACACATAATAATGTTAAGCATAACAAAAATCATAATATAAAATTGCAGATAAGTTGTTTTAAGAAAATATTATTATAAAAAATTATAATAATATAAATATTATTATAAAAATAAATACACAAAAATTATTAGCAGGAAACATGAAAATGTCAGCAATGCTTATATTATTTCTATACTTCTTAAATTTTTGATCATCTTTGGAGATCAGGTATTGTTAATAACGAAAAATCATTTTGTATAAATATTCATAAACACATATATTCTAGAAAAGTACAGAATTAGAGTAGAATCAGAAGACTTCTTTAAACTGGAAAGATACTATGTCATGAAGAATATAAATGTTAGACTTCTGGCTAAACATGGTAGAGATAAGCTATAATATGTACAATATTATTATGGATATTCAATTTTAAATAGTAAAGAATTATTTTATGCCTGTTCTGGGCATTATTGAGCTGTGAGTATATCTCATATATTTAGAATTGGGCTTTGGAAAAAATCTGCTCTTCAGTGGTGCTGTGACTTCTAATTGTACATTGTATCTCATCAGGGACAAAACTGTGAACAGCAAATAACATTTCAGTGATCTCATTCTAAAATTGTCATAGAAAATATTTGGCACTGTTTTGATACTGTTCATTGTGAGAGGGCATGAAATAAATCAGAGAGACTGACAATGGCTTATCAATTCAAAGAGAAACTGGAACACTGTTATATCTCAGAAAAAATGTAATTGTCAGTATTTCTTGAAATCTTTACATTTCTTTCTATTTCAAAATACAAAAAAAACAGAGAACTATTAATCTGAAGATCAAATAAATTGCATTTTCTACTCCATAATGTATGTATGCAAATAAAATACATAAAAATCTTTTGATGACACAAAGTGGAAGAAAAAATATATCCTTCATTCAAAAAAGGTATCCCAAAATTACTAATGAAATGTCTGCTTTCTCAGCCATTAGTGAAAATAATTAGTGAGCAGAGAAATACACCACCCTTCTCCTTGGGTTGATTTTCATGTCCTCAAGCAAAGACTGAAGTCTCCCCAGGGTGTTTAGTCACACAGTTTGAGAAACACTGTCTCAGTTAGATAGAAAAATCAGATAATTGCAAGAACAATTTGCAATCTCGAGGTGATTTAAAAAATAGAAGTAGACTGCAAGCTGTCTTATTATGTAAAGTGGCAAAATATAATTACTGCATAGGAGGGATTCATTTTTTTGAAGTTGCAGTCTTTGGAAATACAAGAGTGAAGGGAATCATTCTCAGCTTGCTCTCTATCTGTGCCCGTGTATCTGGGTCTAGCCTCTATGATCAACTGAAGTTGAGAAATAAAGTTTGCTCTAATAATCTATGTCATGAGTCACAGTAATGAAACAAGACATCAACAAACTGTGGCAGTCAATATTTTGGAAATTTGTATTCTGCACTAGCAGGAGTATTATATATATTTTGATGAATTTTGATTGGTAATTTTGATGAAAAATATTAAGTCACTCACAAATGTAAAGTGATTCCCCCCTCCCTCTTCCTCCGCCTCCTTCTTGGGTTTTGCTCCTAAGACATAATTCAACATTTCCTTTAAAAACTTTAATTATTTACAAGCAATCATTGAGGCCTCAAACTGGGTCTCTCCCATTACTATGTGGCTTTTTTTTTTTTTTTTAAACTTGGCTTCTTCTGTCCGGGGATCCTTGGATCCTTTATTTTATTTGGGGGTAATTTCTAGTATTCTGTGGATAAATTCTTCCACCAAGTTTCTCTGAGAAAAAAAATTCCACCCATTCTTACATGTAGAACGTTTTTCTTAATGCCTCTGGGTTATTGAATAACAAATCTGTTAAAAAGAAAAGAAAGCTCTTGAGATTCATTATAATGT